>NC_086254.1:600000-1200000 GCF_021018805.1 Prinia subflava
ATTTCTCCACTGTGTCCATTGTAGAGATAGGCCAGGAGACCAGTGCCACAAAGTGCCCTCCCACTGAATTCCCCAGCGTAGTGCCATGCCCATGGCTCTCTCACCATCTCACACCTGTATGGAAATGCCTTGACAAAGCAGGGAGGGAAAACACAGCTGAAGGAGGTTGAAAACAACAACAAAAGAGATGATGACACCCAGCCCTTCCCATCAGCCTCACGTGGTGTCCCCAGTCCCATCAACCCCTTGAGACACCAGGATATGACATGCCACAAGCTGACAGACTTTTGGCAGAGTGGTTTGTAGATGCCCACCCTCCCCACAGAAATCCTAGGGTTTGTGAAAGCTGGAGTGAAATGCCCCATAGAAGGAGACTGTACTGCTACCCACATTTGGGAAAGCAAGAATACATCTTCCTCTATTTTTTTTTCCCCTCCTAGGCACTCCAGGCCACTGTTCCTAGAGACATCACACTGCAGCACCTGGGTGCCCTCTCCTGCTCTCCAAAAACTTAGGGCTGCTCCCAGGGATGGTCAGAGTAGGCCCAGGAACAAAGGAAATCTCTGAACCCAGCATCCCAGGGATGCCAAGAAGCTCCCCTGGGAGCCATGTGCACACCTCTGTGTCCAGTATCAGCTCCTACAGCATCAGTCCCATCCCTGCAGCTTTACAGGGACAGTGAGGTGTCCCAGAGATCATTTTCCCCATCACCAGCTCCAAGAACAGCAAAGCAAAGCACTTCCTTGGCCTGGGAAGTCAAGTAGGTGACACTGCAGGTGACAAAGAGGGGACAAAGCAGGGTGGGTTCATGGTGAGAGGGGTCTTACCAGCATCTCTTGTGCTGTGTATGGCAGCATATCAGGCTGGTGCCCTGCTGCCACCCCCAGAGCCAAGCAGGCAACCCAGCGATGAAGTCAAAGTGCATTATTTCCATCTCCTTGCCACTGGCAAGAGGCCTCACAATTCTTGTCTGTGGTTGCCCTGAGACAGAGTGAGCACTGTGAGCCAGCAGCCTCTGCACTGGGATGGGAGCAGAACTTTTGAGGAGGATCAGATGTGCTCCTGCCTCCCCCACCAGCCAGCCAGGACTTACGACATCAGCGGCATGGGGTTTCAGGAGGGGACAATCAGCACCTCCAGCATGGCATGGGAATATTTGGGGACCTATATTCAAATTTATGCATTTGAACGCCCATTTCTGTAGCCATAAACCATTTCATCAGGGCAGGATGCAAAGGCTTATAACCCCTCACCCCCACCATGCCAGGCTGTCCCAAGTTCAGCCCAGGTTTTGTGTCACAACTCCAGAGCCCATGACATGGTAAAGGCTGGCATGTCCCTTCCCATTCTGTGCATGTTGCAGCCTCCTCGGGCAAGGTGCCATGGAGCAGGAGAGTGTGGCTGTGTGCTCCAGGCTGGGGCCAGGCAGAGGGCCAAGCCTCCCCTGTGCTAGCACGTCCCTCTGTGGCCACAGCTCCTTGGGGCTTTGCCCAGAGAGGCACAAGGGACAGCAGCAGCAAGAAGACGTGGAGGCTGGAGATCGTTGCCGTGCCAGGACGTCTGTCCTGCAAAAGGACCTCACTGCCACAAAAGCTTTGCCAAAAGCTTCCCGTTGGCTCTGAGCCACTGCTGGCTGCATCAGCTGAGCCCTCCTCCACGACCACGGAGAGCCTGGAACCAAAGGGCTGTCTAGACGTCATCTCACGCTCATTAAACATTCATTTCCTATAATGAAATGGCTTTTAATTTATCAACCGCTCTGCAGTTCCTTAAGGATTCCTCACTGTACAGTGCAGCCTCACTGCTGGCTGCACTCAGGGCTCCCATGGTGCCTTTCATGGGGAGGCAGAAGAAATTGTTAGGGAGAAGAGTCACAGAGGCTCCCCAAAAAGTGACTCATCCAGATGAAGACATACGGAAGTGTCAGCAGGAGCTGGAATCCAAATGCATTCCTTGGTCAGGGAGGTTTTCCATGAACCAAGGGAAATCAGGAACATCCTTGGCCAGTAAAAAATTAACCTAAAAATTAACGCAAGTCACATGGTATTTTGCCACAGGAAAAGTTTCTAAAATGAGAGGAAGGCAGGAGCAGAACAGCAGGGACGCTGAGGGAGGAGACCAGCAGGCACATGGCTTTAAAGCCTCCATTACAGGAGTATCAGCATCATCTGTCATCTCTTTTGGCATGTAGAGGCCAAGGTTTCTCCAGGATGCATTGAGAACAGCAAGGAAAAGTCTCAGCACGGCAGCTGCCAGAAAACTGCCTTTTCACCTGAAAGCTTCAAATGCACTGGAGAGCTGCAGTGGCTTTGGCAGGGAGAGGTGCCCAGCCAGGCTGCTAAATGGGTCATGCAGGCAAAATCCCTCTGGAGCACCCAGCATCCAGCACAGTCCTTAAAGTCCTGCAGAAAACTTGCAGGAGGCTGTCAGAGGACAATAAATCTGCCAGGCACTCCCTGCAGCTATGCTCTGCAATGCGGCTGGGGCTGTGCCGGCACCGTGGCACGGCCTGGTACCCACCGGCCAGTGCTCCCCCAGCCAGCCCCAGGGAACAGCCCTAAGTCTAAACTGAGCCCTGCTTTGAAATCCCTGCTGAAAGCCAGATAGGGAGGAGGAATTTACCAGGTGGCCCCATGAGAAGGAAGTCTCAGGCAGTCTTTGGAAACAGGCGGGCACACAGCTGATTTGAACACAAACCTAATTTGAGGGTGTAGAAACCACACACAGTTTGAAGGTTTATAAACCACTGACCATTTCAAGATGCCCTGACTTCTCCATCTGCAGCTGATCCAGGGTCCAGTTCCTGTGTTTGCTTTGCAGAAGCCACCTCTGCAGATGCCTTGCAGAGTGATTTCCCAGGTGAAGCTATCCTAGCTCTCCTGCTATCTTGGATATATTAAATCCACCACTTCTCTTTCATTTGAAATCTTTGTCCCCAAGCCTCCACCATGTCAAAGCCCTTTAGCTGTTTGTTCTACTTGACTTTAGTAATTAGTTCCTCAATCCTCTTCACTTGGAAATGAAGCCTGTCATTGCCAATCCATTTTCTCCTCTTCCAGACAGCTTCAAGGGAATCAGCCACCTCACAGGACAAAGTTCTTTTCCATAGGCAGCTCTTCTGCAGTGCCCTCACTGCGTGTCAAAAGCAAGACAAAAATAGCCTCATCTCCTGTTCGGTCAGTGAGCAGAGCCAGCCCCAGGGCTGCTGCTGCCGGCACAGTGAGTAGCCAGCACATCTCCAGCCAGGGAACAGGACAGTGCTGCCAAAGGTATGAGAGAAGAAAGAGACATGCCTGGGATGAAGCTTGGTTATCCTGCCACTTCTCTGACAGGCAGTGTGTCCCACTGTGTTTGTCCTGTTTCCTTCCTGCATTTTGCACTGTTCCTGGTTTCAAACATAAACATCTCTGTTGTGCCTTTGCCTTTAGGGCAGTTCCTCACAGCCCTATGTGCTGCCAACTCCCCTTTCCATCAGTCAGCATTTTCTCCTGCTACCCACCCTTCTTCCAGCCTACTACTTGCCCTTATTTATGTGATTTCCTCATTTATCTGATTTTTATCACCCCATGTAATAAATTCACAGAAGAAAAAATCCATCCAAGGCTATTAACTTCAAAAATCCTGCCTCCAGCATGAGGAGTGCTGGAGCCATGAATTGGAAGATATTGAGGGAATATTCAGGGGAGCAGTCACTATACATTTGCTGTTTCTCTGCATTTCCCCAGGCATCCTCTCCTGCACACCCTCTGACCACTGCCAGCTCTTCATATGCTCCTGACTGGGTGTTTAAAATGGGATGCAGCTAAATTTGGAGTCTCACAAAACCAGGTCCTCTCTATCTTTAAACCCTCTGTGGAAGCATCATTATGAATCCCAGGAACACAAATCCAGCTATTCCAGGAGGAGAATAATCAGCTCAGTAGCTCTGATGACCCTGGCTCAGTGTCCTTTGATGAGCTCAGCTTCTCCAGCCTCCCAGCCAGGGAGAAATTAAGGTTCTTGCAAAACTGAAACAGGGAGGAATGTGAGTGGAGAATAAACTCCCAAAGGCAGAGGATCAGCTCTCCAAAATCTAAGGCTGCAGCCAGGTCCGGGGTGCAATGCAGCACAATTTCTCACCTTTGACAGCAAATCCAAAAGACAGGAGGATTTGCAAGAAGATGAGAGAAAATGACACCGAAACACCCCGTGGCTGCCAGGAAGGTCGCTCTGAAATGCTCCTGAGGTGCTGCACATGTGACTCTTCATCCTTCACCATCAGACAGAAAATAGGGCAAGGAATTATGAGGAATGGAGGGTTTGGAGAAGCCATGGGGGCCTCTGGCAGAGGACAGCTGCTGCTCAGGGTGCAGGTTCTCATCTGGCTGAATACTGCTGGGATCTCTAGTTCTTTTGTTTGGCCAGTTTGCTCCTGGCCATGCTCTACAGTGGGCTATGGAGACATGTTCCTGTTTCCAGATGGCCACGACCCGCCTGGAGCAGAGGCATGACAAGGTCTGTGTGGCCCTGGACAGGCTTTCCCCAGCTGTGACCCAGCTCTCTCGTGTTAAGCACAAAGTGTTTTGCAATCCCAGGCTGTGTGCGGCCACAAACTGCAGCTGATCCATCAGATAACCTGCAGCAGCACCAGGTTGTGCAACACTCCTCACGTACAGGAACATCACCCTCCTGTTCTTGGGCCACTGTGTCACCCCTGGCCACCACTGTGTCCCCCGCAGGGTCTTTGCCCCCTACACACTTTGTGAGAAAGACAAATGCATTTTGCAAGGTGAAAAAAAGGTACAAAGCCTGTTCTACCAACTACCCTTTTAACACTGGTGTACAAGTGTCTCCCTTGCCTCTTACCAGCTTCCAGAATGATTTGGCCAAATTCCACTCTTGGTAAAGCAGGACTGTGCTCCATCCCCACTGCACTCAGGGGACATTGCTGTTTCACTACCCACATGGGTAATGTGTAGAAGACAGGCTGTGCACCATGAAACATGGTCAGGCTGTAATATTCTGAAACCAAGACAGCTAAGCTTTTTCCCCCACTGCAGAATTTTCTGGGCGCTGCTGAACAAATAATTGGATCTGCAGAGAAATAGCTCACGCAACAGTATTTCAACTATATAAAAAAATGCAATATGTAGAAGATGTGGGAAGCAATGTGTGAAAAACTTCAGTGCAAACACAGAAAGACTTTGCAAACTCTGCTGCTGTGTACCCATGCACATTGCAAATCATCTGAGCTAAAACATGGGTACTGGCTTACTATAAGATATTTTTGGAGCTTTTTGTTACTTAGCTCTAAGCAGAGGTCAATCTACAGCTCCCAGCACTGCAGGCTCAGGCCTAGACCACTCTGAGGTGTGGACTCTTTCTTGATGCCATGTGTCAGATAATTCTATTTGGTGAACATGCAAAAAACCCCAAAACCCCTGGTGAAGAATGATAAAATTTAGTTCTTTCCAGGTTTGGTATTTGATGGCTGGAGTATGGATGATTGTTCTCTGATATCTCATCTTTCCTGTAACAGAAACTCTAATCCAAAGAAACACTCCCAAGAAAGGCATGAGACTTCTGCCTTCACCCTGGGAAGCCACTGAGCTGCCCCTCAGTAAATTCCCAGCCCCTACAGAAGAGCCACAGCCCTCTAAGAGGATCATGGCTTGCAAAGTCAACACCAACTCTCCTTCTTACCACAGCGCCTCAGCAGCAACATCCATGATCATAGGTGTGCTTTGATTAAGTGGAAATACTCGATTCCTTAGCATGTTCAGCTCTGAAGAGGTATATTTGCTCTTCCACCTAGCAGAGTGCATCAGGGAGCTGAAGGGCAGATTTCATATGTACAAGTCAGGTTTGCCCAGAAATCTGCATTGCAGTGTCTCACCCACTTCTTCCTGTTTTCTGAATCACTGGCAGCTTCCCAGGGCCAAGAACACCTTTTCTTTTGGGTCACACTGGCTAAAAACCTGCTCTAGTTGCCCAGGCCATGGCATGATCAGATAGGAAGAAATTGTTCCCTGTGAGGGTGGGCAGGCCCTGGCACAGGGTGCCCAGAGAAGCTGAGGATGCTCCTGGATCCCTGGAAGTGTCCAAGGCCAGGCTGGATGGGGCTTGGAGCAACCTCCAAGTGGAATAGTGGAAGGTGTTCCTGTCCGTGGAAAGTGTCCCTGCCCATGGCAGAGGGTGGGACTGGATGGGCTTCAAGGTCCATTCAACCCAAATCACTTTGGATTTTGTAATTCTAGGCTGGGATCAGTATTCTTGCTCATCTTGGTCATGGTCTGGCAATGGCCAACAGCAACATGGTGTGACAGCCCTGTCCCAAATCCAGTTTATCTCCACCACCCCAGAGGAGCCAAGGACACAGTGAGCAGGCACTGCTTGGTGTCCCTTACCATCCACGTACCACACAAGTGACCCAGCCAAGCCATTTGGACATGTCTTTGCACAGAAGGCATGAGTTTATTCAGAAAAAGAGCTAAAATGAGCATTGCCTTCCCCTTCCTACTCTCACTTTCCCTTGTCATCCATTCATCCCTACAAATAGGGAGGCACTGGCTCTTCCTGGCAGGCAGCTGCCTGAGGTGGCCTACCACAGTGCTGCAGCAAACAGCACTAAGGCATTTGCATGAGGTTGAGCACTGCCAAGCCAAGGAAAATTAATTTACTCAGATTTTGAGCATGATGGAATACAGTCTTCTAATTGGGATTGCAAGAAATAGCAAGAACTGGCTCCATTGCCCAAGGTCTCCCTGTCCTACTGCCATCTTTCATTCTGCTGACCTACCCTTTCCAATCAAGGGTACAGCTCTTACGCACCTTCAGACACTAAATGAACAGCTTTTCAGCTTTGCCAATGGAAAATTTGAAGCTCTTGAAAGACCACAAATTCCTGCAAAAGGCACAGGGCTTATCATTAAATGCAGCTTGGCCTGAGCACTTGATGCGGAGGATATTTACCAGGATTTTATAATTCTTCCTGTGTCTCTGCTTTGTTTTATTAAGCCTCACTGGGACCAACAGGTTTTTGAGGCTATTTAAAGTCCTACTCACTGGAGGGCTCCTTGATTTAAGCATTTTCAGTTGGGTTTATGGATTTATTGAATTTTCTCAGCTCCACGTGACCTCAAGGGAAGCTGAGGCTTGGATTTTAAGAAATTCAAATCCAAAGCAACCTCTTGTGATTGAGAAGAAGTCATGAGAACCAGCTCAGAGCACCCTAACTGTGCCCCTTGCTTGTGTGGTTTTGGAATGGGAACACAGAATGGTCAGCTGCTGAGCTCATCCCTTCCATGAGTGATCTGGGGAGCTTGGGGAGATGAGTAATCCTGGAAAGGAAAGATGCAGGGAATATGCAGAAAGTGAACCACCTTGATCCTCTTCCCTAGTCCAATGTAGGACACCAAGAGGGAGCCTACTCTTCAGCAACCTACTCCAAAACCATCCTGTGTTTTCCAGGGCCAAAGCAGATCCCACTGGAGCAGCATCCCCTGGGAGATGCAGGCACTGAGCTCTTGTGGAAGTGCTCTAAAATCCATCTGACAGCATTCTGGGAACTTTCCAATTTCCAGACAGACTGTATCTGTGCCACTTTAACCCCATTCTTCCTACACAGACAACATTTTTCTCCTTCTCTGATATTCATTATTTGGACTGGGATCCTACCCCTGCAGTGCCTGGAGATTCTCAGCAGGAAAGTAATTTCTTATGTCCACACAGAAATTTTGGGAAGCAGGACCAGAGCAATTCCAAAGGCCCAGGAGGAAGGATACACTTGTGACAACCCCCAGACAGCATTATCCAATGGGGCCATGGTGGGACACACTGCTCTGCCAAGGAGCTGGTAAAGCCTGCAGTGCCTTGCAGGATGTAGGGACACGTGACAAATAGATGGAGAGATGTGGGCACAAATCTCAACAAGGAAAATTCCCACCAGGTTACGGAGAACATTCCTCTGGTGGGATCCCAGCCCCAGGAGATACTCAACACTTGTCTGGTCAGGACATGATCAATCTCTTCCACCTCTGGAGCTTTCTGGGGACAGGGGCTGGATGAGAGGTTCCAAGTGTGTCCCCTTGTCCCACCTCCCTAATTCCAGAGTTCCTCTGCTAGCTCCCAGATAGGAGAAGGGCAACAGCTCTCAACACTCTGCACTCAGGAGACACGCAGGCAAGAATGTCAAGATTAACTTGACCTACAGACAGTCTTAATGCCTCTCCACAGCCTGTTCCTGAGGGAATGGCTGAGCAGTGGTGGCAGAGGCTGGGACACACAGCAAGAGCTTCATCGTAAAATCAACATCTTTAATCAGTTCTGTCAGCGATGAGCCCTCAGGAGGCTCTTCCCCACACCAGAAGAGAACTCCCTGGAGGCAGCTGTCCTGTTCACATAACGCACCTCTGACATCCCAAGGACAAATGTCCTAAAAGAAGCCCGGCAGCACAACACACAGGGCGTGTTCCAGCCTGGCCAGAAGCAGCAAAGCTTTGGAGGGGAGCTGTGCAAGCCTGTCTTGGCCCCAGCTCTAACACAGCACCTTGTCCCCATGCTGGAGGATGTCGGTCCACAGCCCAGCAGCACCAGCACTTGCTCTGCTGGAGACAACAGCACTGAGCTACCTCCTGGGGCTGAAATGGAAGCCCTTCACATCCCTAAAGCCGCTTGACGCCAGGAGAAACTGCTGGATTTTTTTTTTTTTTCTCCAGGAAAACACAAGGTAACCTTTCTGGAGAGCAAGATCAGTGTTAGCGATGGTACTGCCATGGTACCACCAGCACCACCCCAATGACATCACAGTGCCACTGTGGCACTGCCATGATGCAGCTGAGTAACACCAGTCCCACAGCACCATCACTCTGGCACCAGAGCACATCACAGCACCACCAGCACCACCAGTCCCTCCACAGTGCTGCCCAATACACGATGCTATGATAGTACTACCATGGTGCTGCCACAATGGCATGGGAAGGCTCCCACCCAGCCAGGAGCCTCCAGGATCACAGGAAAATATTCAGTGCAGCCCAAGGACCATGGCAAACCAGATGGCAGGTGCTCAGCAGTCACCTCCATAGACCAGTGGTGGGGCAGGGATCAGCAAGAACTGGGCACAGCTCCCACCTCACAGGTGCAGTTCAGCTGCTGGAGCACCCACAAACACCCCTCTGAACCAGTCATCTGCCCTCCCAATCCCAGCCTTCCCACCCAGGCTCCCACCAGGACACAGCACCTACTCCCTCCCTTGCCAGCTGGCTCTCCCAAAGGAAAGCGTTACAGGACACACTGGGCAAGCTGGTCTAGTGGAAGGTATTCCCTGCCCATGGCAGGGGCTGGAATGAGATGGTCTGCAAGGTCCCTTCCAACCCAAACCATTCCAGGATTCTCTGAAGACAGTAAGTCTGGCACAGCCGATTGGACTCCTGGAATACAAAGAGGGGTGGGAGCAGAAATCCATCCTGTTCTGCTGTCCTGTATTTTGACTGCGGTGCTTCTGGCACCAGGGCTGGGGTCAGAGTCAGACCAAGGTTCAATGTGGTCTTTCCCTAAGCATCACAATAAACAGCCCTTCAGAACAGACCCTTAACAAACTGTGCTGGAGTGAAATAATTTTCTCCCTCGGTGGGTTTCCAGGGGCACTGTTTCTCCCGCAGGCTGCCCCAGGCTGCTCTCCAGCCGGGCTCAGCAGCACGGCACAGCCTCCCTCAAAACACCCCTGCTAAACCCCGACCAGCACTGGTTAGCTCCTCTCGCCTGTGCTCAAGAAGAAAAGGTCAAGAGCCGTTTTCTCCCCTATTTTAAACGCACCACAGAGCTTCCCTAGATCCCAGGAGACCCCAGGAAGATGATGGATGCTCCCCATGGGAAAGGGTGGCAAGCTGTCCTAAACAGGGTGAGCCGATGAACTTCTGTGACCTAGATCAAGGCAGTGAGATCCTGAGGAAGCCTTTTAAAATCTTTTTGGGGAGATGCTGCAGGGGCCGGGGATTGCACTGCCCCGAAGTGCTCGGGTGCTGCCTGCAGGGGCTGGGTTCTCCTGCAGTGTAGGTGCCCCAAGCCCTGCAGGGCTCCCCAGAGAGGAGAGGGGATGCTCTGGAAGAGGGTGGCAGTGAATAATTTCCCTGCCACTACCTGCAGAGCCATTGATGCTGCGGGAACGGGGAGATGGCGCAGGGATGGCACAGCCTTTGCTGGTGCAGGGCTGTGCCTGCTCCAGGTGGGCTCTGCCCAGCGTCAGCCCCGTCAGGGCTCCGGCAAGACCCCGCACCAGCTCCAGCGTCTTCTAGGACAGAGGCAGCTGGAAATCCCTGCTGAAGGGTAGCAAAAGCTCTCTTTTCTCGCTCGGATGCGTGGCAGCGGCTGTGGCAGGTGCCAACCCCACGGGAATGCTTTTGTGGGTGGCTCAGCCACAGCCCTGCGGTCCCAATTCCCCGTGCCCGTCTCGTAGCAAGGTGACATCCCTCCTCCTCTCCCCCAGAATGAGCAAAGACAGCCGATGACCGCCTTACCTGGGGGGGTTTGTCTGTCCGGTCCATCGCTCGCAGCGGCCCGACGAGCTCCGGTGCGGAGTGAACCCGCTGGGGGTCCGGCGAAGGAACGCGGGAGGTTCTCGAGGACTCTTCCTGGGGCTGGGGTGCTCCGTCCCGCTCCGACCCCCGGGACAGCTGGCAGCCGGCCGTGTCACCCCCCGCGCCTTCACGCGTGTCCAGGGCCGGGAGGGCGGGGGCGGCGGGGGCACCGCTCTGCCCCAGGGCTGCGCCGGGCACGCCGAGCTCCGGCTCCTGCATGGCTGGGGCAGGGCTGGGCTCACTCCGCACCGGACAAGGCTGGCCGAGGCGTCGGGAGCCGGCCAGGGAAAGCTGAAGGCATCAGAGCGGCGGCGGGAGCAGCTCGGGCCGCGCTCCTCCTCGGCGGGGCCGGGGCCGGGGGCGGCCACAGCACTAGCATCCCCGCACCGGGGCTGGCTCCGTCCCGAACCGGGAATGGCTCCGCCACCGCCCGGATTCGCGGCTCCCCGTGTGGAGGCTGCTCCCTCAGACCCCCGCCGCCCCCGGCCCCATGACGTGGCGGAGGGGCCGGGGGAGCTGCCAGCCCCTCGCCGCGGCCCCGGGCAGCCCCCGGCGCAGCCGCTGCCGAGTCATCAACGCCGAGCCGGGCTGGGCACCCCGGGGGGGCCGCGCCGCGCCCCGCGCCGCCAATGGCGGCGGCTGCGCCGGTTTCCACGGCAACGCCGAGAGAGCGGGGTCTGGTGCCTATTGATGAGGCGGAGGGGGGGAGGGCGGCCGCGCTGAGCCCGCATCCCCCTGCACCGCATTCCCCCCGCACCGGGGCCGGGGAGCCTCGGAGCCCCGCACGCCGCCGGGAAGGGGTTTGGGGACAGCACCGGCCCGAGCCCGTGCTCGGCTCTGCCCCAGGGCTGCTCAGCTCTGGCCCTGGATACCGACTCTGGCCATGGGATACCCAGCTCTACCCCAGCATGCCCAGTTCAGCCCCAGGGACGCCCACTTCTGCCTCGAGAATGCTCAGCTCTGTCCCAGGGTGCCTGATTTGCTGCAAGGATGCCCATCTCTGCCCCCGGCATGCCCGACTTTGCCCTGGGGATGCTCAGCTGTGCCCCAGGATGCCTGGTTCTTTCCCAGGCATGCTCGCACACCTTCCTTCTGTGTGAGCGGAACCTTGGTACCTCCCGGCCACACCATGCTGGAAACAACCCGCTTCTGAAAAGGGCTGGGCCCCTCCTGCAGCACGCCTGGAACAAGAGGCAGAGCGTGGTGCAGGCAGCGAGAGAGAGGGTGGCTGGTATGATCCTTGGTGACAGGAGTTCACAGCATAATACTACAGCCAAGCGGGCACTGCCATCCCTGAGCGCATGGAACAGGCAGGCGTGCGCTCTGTCTTTCCCTGCCTCCTCCCTGCCGTGCTGTGTCTTTAATGAAGATCACATCCATACATCAGGCTGCATGGTGTTAGTGATGCTCAGGGGAAAGCCACTGGACCACCCTGGAGGGTATCTGTCTGTCCCTGCTCCCCAGCCCCACTCAGTGCTTGACCCACTGCAGAGCAAGATTTGTCGATCCCAAACCCAAGAGGGACTGATGATCCCCAAACTCCTGAGCAGCTGGGACGGGTCCTGCCTCCTGACGTCCTTGTGTGTGGCAATTACTGTCAGTCTCACTGCTGGTGCCTCCCTGCTGCTGCGTGTGGGTGGCATTTGGCATCTCACATGTGCTGGTCCCTTTGTGGCCATGGAATGGGCAGGAGAACCTTCCTGGGCCACCTTCTCCAGGGGAGATACCATTGGGGGTTTTCAGTACTCCTGTCAGACACCACTTTGTAGTCACCTCCTTTGAGCAGCTTGTCCAGCCCATCAGGATGTGCAGATGTGTCACCTCGTGGACCCAATGCCACCAGCTGTGTGTCACATCTGCCTGAGCCCAGGCAGCACAAGCCAGTCACCATCAAGACAGTAAATTCACTGCTAACTGCCCCGCAGTTCCTGCCCCTGGCTGTTCCCCTGGCAAGGTGCCAGGCAAGCTCCACAGGTGCTGAACCAGTGTAGAAGAATGCCCAGGCACTGCTCAGCTTGTTCTCTCCGCACAGAGACAGAACAAGCAGGTTTCATTAGAAGGAGGCAGCAGCAGTGGGAGGAGAAATGCACCCTGATAAGATCTCGTGTGGCTGGTGGCCTTGGCTTGCTTTGTGCTTCCACCACCCTGTGAGAAGGCTCTGCTTGGCTCATCTGGGACGTGCTGCCACCACTGTCCCTCAAACATCTTTCCCCTTGCCCCACTCATGTGTGCCAGATCCACCTGGCTCCACAGCACTGCTGGGACCTGCTGCCCTGGAGAAAGAGGGGCCAGGGATCCCACAGGCTCAAGTTTGGATCACCCACAACCTTCAGTGAGAGTCCCAGTTAGGTGAAGTGAAGGATGGGGTGTCCACAACCCTCACAACACCATTCTTGGGGAGAGGATATCTGCTGGGGCTCTGAGCTTGGGAAGCTGAAGATGACCTTTCACATCCTGGCCAGCCCACAGATGGATAAGTCCTTAAAATCTTACTAAGTCTGCTTAAAAAGGAGAGAGAAAAAATTCATCTGGGGTATTAAAGACTCAGTGGGTCAAGAGCTCCCTGAGCTGTGAGTCACTAAGTTCCCATGAGGGCTAAAGGGATGGGGTACTGCAGGTCTCCTTGGTCCTCCAAGTCACCCAGAAATCTGCTGTGGAGCTGTGCTCCCTGCAGAGTAGACCTAGAAAGATCCTTGAAACTCTCCCAGGACATGGGGAACCACAGGCTCAAGGAAAGGAAGTGATCCAGCCAGGATCAGGAGGAGACAGAGCTGGGTCTACAGATAAGGCAAAGGTGGGTCCAGCCAGGTGCAGGGCCAGAGACAAACTGTTTCGTCTGGGCTCCAGACAGCGCATGTGGCTGGAGACAAGATTCTTACAGTGATGATACAGGGAACACTGAGGAGATCAGACCCAACAGAGCTTTACCTACACAAAAGCACAGCCAAGGCCTGAAGAACCAGGGCTGAGCCTCACTGATGCTCCTGGCCCACCACCTGAAAGTCCTACAGGGCATTTAAGTCCAGTTAATGCCTGGTGAGTCTACCTGAGATCCTCCCCTAGTTTTGGGGATTACAGCAGGGACTGGAGTGGGCAGTGGGAGCTCTCCTGTGGTTGTGGCTGGGAAAGAAACACAAGAATGAGCACAAGAAGGGGCCAAGGCAGCCCTGAGGGAGGTTCCCAGGGTGTGGGGACAGTGATGTATGTCAGCACTCAGAGGCACCTCCAGGCTGAGGTGATTAGTGGGTGCCAACCCATTCCCATCCTCTCTCCAGCAGTTCCCCGGGAATAACTCCAGCACATGATCCTTTCTGTCCCTGTGCATGAGCCATGCTGGTGGCTGCAGGGATATGCAGTGACAAAAGTGCCAGCAGAGCCCTCCAGATCCCATTCCCACCTCCTGAGCCTGAGATCTGATGTGTCCTGGAACAGCTCCAAGGGGGAGATGCACATGGCCACATTCCCCCAATCCTGCCATCCCCAGCAGCACATGGACACTGGCAGGGAATAGCTCCACATTCTGAAGAAGCGCTGTGATGGAACCCCTGTTAAAAATAACCTAGAAAAGGAATGTGCTGGGCTGGCCCTGACAGAGGTCATGGTGAGCCCCAGCCCTGGTAGCCCCAGTGTGGCGTGGCAACACCAGTTCAGGCCCTGAGGCTGTGCGGGAGAGCCTGGCAAGAGCCTGGCTGGGCTCTGTCAGTCCCTACAGCCCTTCCACAGCCATCCTCAGAGTGCTGGGATAGATATCTGCACCCCCCACTACCCTCAGAGGGATCTCAGCCCCAAACCCTGCCCCGCTCAGGGCATTTTTGGGTCAGCAGAGCAGCAGGGCCTGGGGACCACCCAGCCTGTGAGGCATCAACCAAGGAATGGATGAACACAGCAAGGTCCTGTGGAGACTAGGAGCTCACCTCAACAGGAAAAGGACAGGAACCTGCTAAAATGCCTTTGGGATGAGGGGTGGGCTTGAAGGGAGGCTTTTACTTTAAAAACACATGAAAAAAGTAGCAGTTTCTGTTTTGCTGCTCTCAGCAAGAACCATGTTTCCAACCGTCTCTCACAGAAGTGACCGAGTAGTAGCTGTAAGCACAATAGACCTTGGTCATGATTTTGGATATTTATCCTTCCGAATACTTGAATGCAGATTATTAGGAAGTGAATTTTCAAAGCTTTTGCATGTTAAAAATGTGAATTTGCTTTTCCGTCCTGGTGCTCACAAACCAAAAGCCGCTCGGGGCAGTCCGCCACAGTGGTTGCTTGGGGGATTTTTTAGACTTTTTTCGTTTTTAGTGTTTAAAAACTTGTCTCCTTGTGACAGTTATGAGTTTTGATTTGATTTTTTTTCCCTTCCTCATCCCCTTTGAACAGCCACAAAGCCAGAAAACATGGGAAAGCTGGGACAGCAAGAAATAAAACACCCCAGTCCTTTCCGGACAGCTCAGTGAAAGAAAAATACCACAAACTCAGTAGAACCCCCCAAATTATCCTGAGACCAGCATAAGAAGTTTTACAAAATGTAAAAAATTTCCACAGAAATTTGGATTTTTTTTTAAAGTATTTTGAATATTTTTTCTACTATTTTTAGATGCTCTCTCCCACAGGCAGGACATGGGGAGACAAAGGGAAGATGCCTCAAGGGATTTTGGGAGCTGACTTTTGGGAACAAGGATCAAACTTCCTCTGTGGAAGCTGGGTTGGTTTTAGACCCCCAGGAGACACAGGGCAGGGGTATGCACTTGGAGGGAGACTAGGACTATAGGAGCATTTTTTGGCTTCAGGCGATCTTGTGACCATGGCTGGGGCTGCCACGGGACACAGCAGCTTTACTGTGACCCTCAAGAGACTGAAGGGGACGGTCCTGTGTCAATGGGCTGAGATTTACTGGCCACCACCCCCAGCTGTGGTGTTCCCAAGGTTCCCCAAGGCTCCATATCCGGAATGACCCCACTGCATGTGGCCCTGGGCACAGCAAAGAGATTTTCCCCAGTTCTGCATTTCCCAAGAACTGCATTAAAAATTAAACATTAAAAAATCCACAAGTCAATACCAAAATAGTTTTATTTAACAGTCCCTGATCCCACTGAACCCAGAAATCACCAGGAACCCCACTTGCCTCCCCCACTGCACATGGCCATCACTGCCCAGCTCTTCCCAGGGCTTCACCATGTGGATAATGTAGATGGGGGGAAAAAACGTGCATTGGAGGCTCTGCTGCCTACTCAGCCTCCCAGTGTGAAACTTGCTCCAATGGGATGGATCCCTTCAGTGGCACTCATGGGACACTGGGCTGGCAGCCCCTCCCGCCCATGTGGCCATCCCAGGTGCCATGGGGACACGTGGGGACTAGCAGAGCCTCCCCAGGAGGGTGGTGGAGCTCTGGGTGGGTGCTGTGAGCCAGGCAGGGCCCATCGGCCACTCTTGGCCCACGGTGGTTCCCGATGGGCTCATGGGTCCGGTGCTGCTCCGTGCTCTCTTCTCCGTAGCCCACAGTACACTCATCCATAAAGTAGGAAACACTACACCCTGCAGTGCTGTTTAGTAGTGCTTTCTACTTTATGGGTGACTGCACTGTCTCTCAGTCGCTGTCGGTGGCCGCTCTCCTCCGGCGTGGAGCTCCTTCCCCGGCTCGGGGCCACTGCCATGCCCCACGTGGCCCCGCCATGGGGCACCTCTGGCCTTGGTGTAGCCACAGATGTGAATGGCAGGTCTGCCTCCCAGGACAGAGAGCCTCTGGCAGGGTGACCACACCAAGCATGGGGGACATCCTTAACCCAGGGGGGATATCCTGCCTTGCCCTCCCTTGTCTCCCCAAAACCCCCGTCCTGAGCACAGGGGACATCCTCACTTTTTCCCCAAGGCAGGGAGGACACTTAGTAACTCATCCTGGTCATAGGGTACAGTTTTGACTCATTCCTAAAGAAAGCACACTACATCAGACCCCTGCCCTGGTCACAGGAGTAAGCCTTCACTTATCTGTCGAGGAGGGACTCCACCTCAGACCCCATCAGAACCCAAATGCCTGGTCCCTGTTGGTGGGGACCCCACACCAAGCCTCTTCACCTTTCTCAAACCTCATCCTAGGCACAGAGAGTGTGTTTGTTTGACCCAATGGAGACACCTCCACCTCATACCCCATCCCATTCCCAAAGGATCCCCTCGCCTTGTCCCCACAGGGGAGATTACACCTTTAACTCCATTTCTGCCCTTCAAACCCCATCCCAGTCTCAGAAGACCCCTGTGTCTGGACCCCAAGGGTGAGATCCCACCTTAAACTCCATCTTTGTCCCTCAAATCCCATCTGCATCACAGAGGGCCCACCATGCTATGTCCCCATGAGGGCACCTCACCTAAATGGCATCCTGGCCACAGAAGGCTCCTTTGCCTTGTCCCCATGTTGGCGAGCCCAGAGCAGATGCCATCTGCGTGATGGGGACCCCCTGCATTGACTTGTCCCCATGGTGGAGATCCTATGGCGATGGGTCCCTCTTGAAATGTCCTCATGGGGGCTGTCCTTGTTCTCCCATCCTTTACTGAAGCCCCCTTTGCCCCATCCCCTGCCCTGAGGCCACAGGAGCTCCCTGTCCTGGTGCTCCCCTTGGGCTTCCCCTTGCCCCATCTGCTAGATGTACGAAGATCCTTCGGACACCCCCACAGCCTTTTGGGGTTACCTGCAGGTTCCCACAGTTGAGACCACCCAGCCCCAAGAGCCTCACCTGCCACATCAGTCTCCATGTCCACCCTGTCCCGTCTGGCTGCCACCAAAAACCCCCTGGGTGTCACTTCTGCTTTGGGCACTTCCTGCCTCCACCCGCCTGCCAGCACGGCACCTCCTCCCCTGCCACCCCACTGCGCCTCCCTGGTGGGGAGAACTCCCTTACCTGTCATTGACCCCTGGCACCCACTGCCCCCCTCGTAGTGGCGTCAGAGCCACAGCTACCAGTGTCCCTGGACAGCCCATGCTGCTCGTCCAGCACCGCCTCGGTGGGTCCCCGTTACCAGGTCGGGGCGCAGGTGGCCTTCGCTGGGTGTCGATGGCCCACGCTGGGTGTGGGTGACCCACGCAGGTGCTGGTGGCCCACACCGGGTATGGAGGTGAGTGCCAGGTGCTGGTGGCCCACGCCAGGTGCTGGTGGCCCGTGCTGGGTGCGGCTGCCGGTGTTGTGGGGTGCTGCGTGGGGTGCTGGCCGGGGAGCAATGGGCCCCTGAAGGGCGCGCGGCTGCTTTTAACCCCATCCTGCCCACGTGGCCCCACCACAGGAAGAGCCGTCGCTGCGGAGCAGATAACAGCACCGGTCCCACCCAGCGCCGCCCCGCAGCCTGACCGCAGCCAGCCCAGCACCGGGCCAGGAAGCACCAGCCGGTTACGCTCTCTTGGGCTTTGTTGCTGACAGCAACAAACATGTTTGTGCAAGGGAAAAAAAAAAAGAAAGAAAGAAAGGGGGGAAAAAAGGTGTTTGCACAGGGTGACAGTAACTGAATCCACCTCCCATGGCTGCTCAGCTGCACCATGGCCCCTCACTCCATCCTAGTGGTGGGACTAGTGCATGGGGGCAGTTCCTGCTCACAGGGGATCCAGCAGCCCGCTGCAGGAGCTGCAGGACTCAGGGGCTGCCTGGTCATTGGGGTGAAGCAGTGGGGACACAGGTGCCAGCAAGTCACAGGCCCTAAACCTGTGCTTTAGGAAACACATAGCGCAAGAGACTTCCTGGAGCCTCTCACCTCCTCACGGCTCTGCAACACCAAACTTCCCCTGGCCCCAGGCAGCTGTGGTGACCAACAGGGATGTGAGGCCCTGGGAAGAAAACCGAAAGCTGGGTTTGGAGGTTGGCACACCCAGGTTGCAATGGCCCTGGTGACGGCACTGGGACGGTGCTGGGACACACCATTGGGATATTGGGAAATATCTTCGTCCTGCTTTTGCATGGCCAGCACCACCTCATCCCAGTGCCAGGGTAAGCCCACCACTAAACTAGATCAAAACCTACCAACTAAATCCCCAAAAGTGACCATAAATGGGGCCATATCGTTCCCTGTATTGGTTTTCATGTGCCTCTGCAAAAGGCTTCTTTTTAGGCCAACGCAATTGACTCTCAGCATTGACAATCTGGACAGAAATGTAAAAAAAATGGTACTGATGAGGCTTGCAGGAGCCAGGGGGAGAGCAAAGCCAAAAATAACCAAGCAGCCGCACAGGCAGAAATGATTTGACTTGAGCTGCACATGTGCTGATGGCAGCAGGTAAATGAAGCTTTAGGAGAGAGAAAATTGGTTGGGAAGCCCTTTCCAAACCAAGGCTGAACTGCTGGAAGTTTCAGTGGAAAAAAAACAGAGAGAACCTTTTGCCTTGGGTTGCCAGTGGCTGCCTTGTCTCCCACCCTTCCCTGGCCCTGTGCTCATCCCCATCTCTTACGGTCATGGGGGTGGGTTCCCTGTGCCGGGGAGAAATTCAGCAAGGAATGTAACTGCTGTTGGTGATGTGTCCCAGGGCCCTTTTGGCAGCTCTGAGCCCAGGAGCATCGAGCTGCCTTACCAGGGGCCTGTGGTAGGCAGCCGCTCATCCACGGCAGGCTGTGTCCATGGGGTGGCCTCCTGATGCCAGGTGACTTCAGGTGCCTCCCAGACTGGCCCTCCTGGGGACCTGAAACATGTAAATATAATTTTTGGTGTGAATCACAGAATATCCTCATTTGGAAGAGATCCACAAAGCTCATCAATCCAGCTCCTGGCCCTGCACAGGACACCACAACAATCCCACTCTGTGTCTAAGAACAAATTGTTGCCAACCCAGAGACCATTCTGGAGACAGCCCCCAGTGCCATCAGCTGCCTCAATGCCATGGTACAGTCGCAGCAGTGGTGGGTGCCATCACGAGGGGTGAAAGCTGCACCGAGTACAGGCAACCATGCGCTTACAGCAGAGGAAGGAGCCTTTTGGGGGGCAACCAGAGAAAGATTTGGCCCCAGAGGTGCTGCTGAGGGAATTTCCCCCTGTGACCCAGGATCAAGGCCATGCTTCTGGCTGATGACAAACTGGTGCCTAGCAAGTACTGCAGGCTGGGAGGAGGGCACAGGGTGAGAAGTCAGGCTCAGTGTGGAAACCTGAGTTTAAGGCTGACCATAGGGCAAAGCAGGATAAAGATATTTCCCAACAGAGGTGGCTGGAGGAGATTGCACCCAAGGACAAGATGTCAGGGGAGAGTGAAGCATGTGGCCAGAGCTGGGGATGTGCAGGATGGCAGCAGGGAAGGAGTTGTGTCTTCCCATAATGGGCTCCCCAGCAGAGTCCTGCCCAGCACCTGCCTGTGCTGCTGAGAGGCCATGCAGGGGGGCCACAGGCGCTTTCCCAGCAGAGAAGTGGGGGGAGGTGATGCTTCCTCTTTCCTCAGCCCAACACGAATGGGGGATATGACATTTTGGGTCCTGAGCTGGTTTCCTTCTGCCTGCACGGATCTCAGAAAGGAGGAAATCAGCAGATCTGGTTCCTTGGGCTCTTACAAGATCTCTGAAAATCTCCAGCTGATGATGAACTTACTGTATTCTCCAGACATTGGTTAATTTTACTGGCTGGCAAACAAGGCTGCAGGAACTCCTACTCCAGCCCTCGGCTCTGGATTGTTTGGTCCTGCTCCACTCATGTCTGTCTGAAGGAGCTCCAGGAGCTTTTTGGGGTCGGGGGAGGCTGAAACAGCTGCACTTCCTCCCCTGGGAACCTCATGAGAATATCCGGTCCCCAGCTTTCCCGAGGCCCCTCTCCACACTCTGCCCACCTGCTCGGCATCTCCTGGGGGCCTGCTGATGGACCCTGGGGCGCAGATCCCTGAGACAAACCATGTCCCCCCAGGGCACCGCTCCCTCACTCTGCTCTCCCCTGCTCTCGTCTCAGGGCACCCGGATGCAGGGCAGACACTGCCATGCACCCCAAAATTTCCTGTGTAGGGAGCACTGCGGGTGTCTCATGTCCACCCTGCAGCAGCGAGGTCCCCTCCGCCCACAGGGCTGTTCCTTTTCCAGTAACTCTACCAGTATCGAGGAGTGCAGGGCAGCAGGAGTGCAGGTTGGGGCAGCAGCGCCGCTGGGCCCAGAGCTCGGCAGGGGGAAGGGCCCTTGTCAGGCTGTGCACTAAGGCCCTGCAAAAGCGCTGATATTTCTTATCGTCCTTGCAGCAACTTCCCCTCCTCGCCTGCGGTTGCGGCGCTCGCTGCCGGCAGGGGAAGTGCTGCCCACAGCCTCAGGGCTGAGAGATGAGCTCCTGCCAGCGCCTCAGCCTGGCCTGTGAACCCTGCTTGGTGTTGGGGACAGGCAGCTGCCCCCATGTGATTCCCATCCATCCAGTCCCTATGGCTCCTATCCATCCAGCCCCTATGGATCCCATCCATCCAGCCCCTATGGCTCCCATCCATCCAGCCCCTATGGATCCCATCCATCCAGCCCCTATGGATCCCATCCATCCAGCCCCTATGGATCACATCCATCCAGCCCCTATGGCTCCCATCCATCCAGCCCCTATGGATCCCATCCATCCAGCCCCCATGGCTCCCATCCAACTGGCACCTTGTGGAGGAGAAGGAAGAACAGGATTAAGAAGAGGAAGAACAGACTGATCTCACCTAAAACCCTCCCCAAGCCAGCTCCACTGCCCTGGGGCCAGCAGGAAAGTGGCTGGGTGAGCCACTGGATCCACAGCCAAGCTGCAGAATCTCCTGGCCAGGCCCCAAAGGAGCCATGGTGTCTCAGTCAGGCCACTGTTAACACTGAAGCCTAATGACAGCGTTCCCAATGCACCACATCCCTCTGAGAACACAGAGCACAGAGGCACGGGGGGAGGGAGACACAGCTCTCTCTGCTTGACAGTGCAAACGGTGACCTCCTAAAGGACCCCCAGGACAGAGGGCTCTGAGTTGAGATGCTGCAGGAGAGCAGGCGCTAAGGGCATCTGCAGCACCAAAACATCCAGAGTGCCAAGCACTGCCTCTGAGAGCTTTCTGGATAGGAACTGCATTGTCTGACACCATCATGGCAAACCTTCTAGGAAGAACTGCAGCACCTGTGGCACGGCTGAGAGGCCACCTCTGCCCCCAAAAGAGAGGCTGTGTTACCGGCGTGGGCCGAGCCCCATGTCCCCACCAGGCTCGGGATGAGGCCCCGAGCGGGATGTTCGGGGAGCTCCCAAGTGCTCCCGGCCCCGCGCCCCGGCAGTGCCCCGCCAGGAGCGCTGCCGTTAAAAGTGACTCAACCAGAAACTGCCGGCCCAGGGAGGCGGCGGGCGAGAGGCAAATGAGAGCGCGAAGGGAAACCTCAAAAAGGCGAAGTGACGCGAGCGGGCGGGGGTCACAGTGCTGGGTTTGACCAAATATGGGCAAAATCGCGGCCCGGCTGCGCCAATGGCGGGCGCGGGGCGGTTGGGCCGGGCCGGCGATGCTTCGGCGCTTTCCGTGGCACCTGCTGCCACGCAGGTGGGGGAAGGGAGCCCAGGGTGCCGGGGTTCTGGAGGGCCCCCACGGCACCCGGTGCTGCACATGGGTGACTCCCGCTTCTCCCTCTCCTCGGGTTGGAGGATGCTCCGGGACAGAGCCCAGCAGGGATACCGGGAAGGAGGGATGAGAACCACCAGGCTGGGCTGTGGATGGGCTCAGGGCAGGGCAGGGCTGAGCTCTGTGGTGACAGACTCTGCTGTCCATTGACCTTGACCCTCCAGGATAGGGGGCAGGAATAGCTCAGCATCTCTGAGGGCCAGAGACATGCAGGAGCGGGGACGGGCACTCAGGGCTGCCAGGAAGCATCTATCTCCCCAAATCTGGCATTGATAGCACCTTTCTAGGCCAGCTGTGCAGTTCCAAAGCCCCCACCAAGGGGCGGGGGGGAGCAAGGGGACAGATCCTGCAGCCACTGGAGAGTGTTGCCCTGTACCACGCACCTAGGCTGTTTGGGGACCAGGTGCAATGTCTTTTCCCAAAACAAGTCCCAGGGCTCTGTTTGGGCACTCAGTGGTCCTTCTGCAACTGCCCATGCAGAAGGACCATTCCCTTGGAGGGGAAAAGCCCCTTCCAGCCCAGCACCAGCAGTAGCCTGGGTGACATGCAGCTGGCCAGAAGAAGGGAAGGTCAAGTGCCACCTGGGATGGAGCAGGGGGTCTGAGAGAGCTGGGAATGGGAAGATACCATCAGATTCTCAAATCCCTCCTCGGACTTCAGCTGTGGTCTCATTTTGCCACGTGCCCTCAGGAAACGTGCCCTCAGCACCCCCAGCCGCCTCCACTACCGAGCTGAGACTCCACTCTGCCCCTCCCAGCCCTTGGCATCTCCCTTCCCATGACGGAGCAGACCAGAGAGGTGAAAACTCTTAGTCTAGAGGAGGGCTGGGACCCCCACTAGACTCCAGAACCCCAACTCTGTGGGAAGATGTGTGGGTTTGGAGGTAGCCACTATGAAGCAGTTTAGGGCTCTTTGCAGACACACCTAAGCTCACAAGGGGTGAAACCTGAATGTTCCATTTCCAGGTGCCCTTCGCAGGCCTCTGTCAGGAACCCACTAGTCTCTCCTCTTGACAAAGCAGAGTCTCTTCCTTCCACTGCTGTTCCTGAGGCGAAAGCACTCAGAGGACCCATCATGCATCAGAGCTCCATTTCCTCGCAGATCCCCTGAGCAGGAAGCACACCCCAGTTCCTTGCCCACCTGCCTCCACCCCAGCACATCGGGGATCCCTTGGGATGGGCACCTGGCAGCTGGGCCTTGTTCCAGCCATGCTTTGAGAGCTCTTGTAGCTTGCCCCCTCTCCTCGCCCCCACCCCCCCAAAACTGCCCCCATCCTACTGCTGCTCAGATCTGGCCCTGGGCCCCTCCTCTCCCACCACATCAGACACAGGGGCCTTGGGAGTTTCTGCCCATGTGCCCCAACACACATGGGGCACCCATACCTGGCATGCCCCAGGCTTTGCTATCCTCACTACAGCAGCATTTTACTGCAGGTAACAGGACTGCTCAGGTCATCTTTCCCATCATCTCCACCTGCCAAGGTCTCCTCAGCCAGTTTCCAAGGAAAACAGTCTTAAGCAGGGGTTTGTTTGGGGCTTTCCCCCCACACCTATCATCTGTCCCCAAGGGTTTCCATATCACTGAGGTAACCAGTTCCCCCAGGCACACAGGGTGGCTAAAAGGCACCTGGGAAAGTCCAAGTTCACACTGGGCTTTCCACACTTCAAGCAGGTGAAAGTGGATTTAGGGTGAAGCAGGAATGATTCTCACAGAGTAGAAGTACCTCTTCTATCAGGAAAGTCTGAGAGAATTGGGATTGTTCATCAGGGAAAAAGAAGCTTCAGGGTGACCTAACTGTGACCTTCTAGTACTGAAGGGAAATTATGGGATAGATGGAGAGGTACAATTTACAATGGCCTGGTTTAGAGGGAATATTGGGAAGGATTTTTTCCCTGTGAGGGCGGAGGGGCCCTTGCATAGGGTGCCCAGGGAAGCTGTGGCTGCCCCTAGATCCCTGGAAGTGCCCAAGGCCAGGTTGGACAGGGCTTGGAGGTAATTTGTAACCTGGGACACAGCAGAAGGTGTCCCTGCTCACGACGAGGTAGGGAACAACATAGTCTTTAAAGTTCTTTCCAATCCCAAAATTCCATGATTCCATGATGCTTACGGCCAGCCCCAGCAGCACCTCAGTGTACCAGGCAGAAAGCAGACCTTTGGGGCAGAATGGGACAGCCACCCTGCCTCGGCCCCCTGGGCAGGGTGCAATGTGCTCTCAGACCCGTCCCCCTTCACCTGAAGCCCAGGTGGCCCCAGTGGGCCACCGAGGGCCGCTCGGACCCGGCCGTGGGCAGGTCCCTGTCCCCGGGCAGCGCCCGAGGGGCCCCGCGCAGGTGGGGACAGGCATTTCCCGGCAGCTGCCTCTGCAGAGGCACCCAGGGCTCTGCGGTTTGGAAAGTCGCTTTTCTCGTCCGCAGGGAGAGCCGGGGTATAGGTTCTCAAAACCCGCACGAAAATCCACTGGCTCGTGTTTCCTGCCCCGCTGCCGAGGCTGCCAGGCCGCTCGGCATTCCAAAGCTCCAGCATTTTCGGACCTGGCTGAAATATTTGAGCGTCATTTGGTGCAGGGGGAGGAGCCGTCCTGACTCATATCTCAGCTCCCAGGCCGGTGACGCTTTTCTCTCCCGATTCCCACTGCGGCTGCTGCCGCACATTTTCCTTCCAGTTTCTTCAACGTGAGAGCTCCCTGCCCTACTTTTTGCAGCGAATGAAGCTCCGCATCGTTGGCTTTTTTGCTAGTACAAACCCCAGACAGCTCCGAGACTGGAGTCTCACTGAAGGGCTGCTTTTGGGAGCCTTTCGGGAGCAGTGGCTCACCGGGGCCGGGCGGGTGAGGGAGTTCCCAGGGAATGGGCTCAGCGGCCAGCCTGGGGAGAGGCACCACGTTCTTGGAAGCACTGCAGAAACAGGAGATGCAGCTGTCAGGGACCACCACCTTCTCTTTCCTCACTCGGGTGGCTCCTTTGCATCTGCACTGCAGCTCCTGCCCGTCTTAACTCTACATATCCTGAAGCACTTGGGCTTCTAGCAAGGGGTGAGGTCTCGGCAGGGTTTCTCAGTTTCCCCGAGAGGCACAGTGACAGTGCACACTGCTCCCTGGGAACAATTTCCTAAGCAAAGTTCCCAGCCCTGAGCAGCGACTGCAACCTCCCAGGAAGGGAGATGAGAATCACAGAGCCTCAGCCCCACAACAACCCCAGCCAAACAAACCCATCCTGTTTAGGGTCCTGTGCAGAGCCCTCTCGCCATCTCCTCTGCATCATGGGACAGGGAACAAGGGTCCTGGGTCCTCATGTGGCTCCAGCCTTGGAGCAGCTCCGGCATGGCCATTCCCTGCAGCCAGGGGAAGGCAGTTGGATTGAAAGGTGCCGTGAAACGGCAGAAAATGGAGCTTGTGCCTCAGTCGGTCTCCAGCAGTTCCCCAGCCCAAGATTGTGCTGCCACCCCGTGGCACTTACCAGCGTGAGGCTCCCCGGGCTGGGCATGGCAGGACGGTGGGTCTGTCATCCGACATCCTCCCAGCCTGGCTGGAGCCAAACCCTTGCTCCCCAGACCCATCTCCAGCCAGCTGGCGAAAGAGCCACCCACCTCACCCTCCTTGTCCCTTTCCATTAAGAAGGCGTCAGGCTGCCCTGTATGCAGCTTTCCCAGACCATTCCACAGAGGATGAATGCATCTGGGGGATCCCAGGTCACCCTGTGCCTCTCATGGCACAGCTGAGCCAAAATTGCCCTCCAGAGCTCATAGGTCCATGCCCAGAATGCCTAAACCTGAGCATCTTGCAGAGGCAGGCCCTGGGCTGCTGGGACAGTCACACCACTGTCCCACAGGCCTGACCTACTGGGAACTCCCATCTCCTGCCCCGACTACAACCCAGTAAGCCTGAAGAATAGATTCACCAGGCAGCTCAAGGGCTTTGATTTCACCAGGGATGAGTGAAAGTCATGGTCAGCTCCCCCTTTTGACTGCAGAACCGAACCTGCTGCTCCGTCTACCCAAGAGGAGGGTCCAACCTCTACACCAGGGGCTGATATGCTCTCAGCTCTTCCCACAAAAGGTGATCTGCACCTGGAGACATTTGCTGGAGCTCAGAGCCCAGCAAGGATCTGACTTGGCCCTGGTCTGCACTGAGCAAATACTCGTTACTTTAGCACCACATCTGCAAGGTCCCATGCAAAAGGTGGCTTAAGGCACCTTCCCCTCCAGCCCCCCTGTGCTCCAGGCTTCTCCCACCATACATCTGCTCCAGATCTCCACAGGAGGCCATGCTCTCTCTGACGTGGAGCACCTGGGACTCATTTCTCATGGCCAGCTCTACAAACCAGAGCAATGCACAGAGGGAATCACCTCTGCACTCCTGGCAATGTCAATCCTCAGCCAGTCCTGAATTCCCTGTGCTGCAGCCACTCTCATCCCAGACCAAGTGTAATTTTCAGGCTTTACTGGTTTTCCACTGTTTGTCTCCAGAAAACAAAACATGAGATTTCCAGCTCCAGGATTATCTCAGGGAAAAAAAAAAAAAGGTTATTTCACAGAGCTACTGATTGAGGACTCGGCCCTTAGTGATCAGTGGCTGCTGCTCAACTGAAACAACTCAAGCAAGAGCCATCAGCTACAGAGGCTGAATCCCTCAGGAATTCAAGTGTTACAGACACTAAGCTAACACTTTTAACAGTCAGATCCCCAGAGCAGGAGGCTGGGTGGGTGTTTTCACCCCTGCTTGCCCACCTCTCCCATGTGCAAGTCCTGGTGCTGCCTCCCAACCACACCAGCAATAGGCTTGTCATCCTCTGCCTGTCCTGGAGCCCAGCAACAGCCAGTGGACAGTCCTGGAAGCTCCATCCTGTTAGTGCATCCCTTGTACAGGACCTGCAGGCACAGGGCTCTGTGACCTCCATGTAACCACTTCCACAGGAAGCACTGGCCATCACCGTATCTGCTCCATCCAGCTGGGAGCTGTGGGTTTCCCACAGGGAAGGACATCTAGCACAGCCAGGGCACGATCTCCCTCTCGAGGCAGGAATGTGGCTCAGAGGCAGGAATGTGGATCATTGCACAGCAGTGGCAATTGCAGGGTCTGAACACTGTGGCACAGGCAGCGGGGCGACTGTGAGGCCCCCACCTTACCACCCTGCAGTGTGAAACCAGTGACACAGTGACAGCTGGAGCCAGCCCTGACCAGGCAGTGGGTTTTATTGAACTATTTACAATGCTATTTCCCAAATCCCCTCTTTCCCATACCAATTGTAAAAAAAGCTTGCACATCACTATTAAACACCCTTTCCCAGCCCTACTCCCACTCTCCCCCCTGTCAAGGCTCATATAAATATCTGTGGTCTGTGGTGTGGTGGAGTCCGGAGGTGCCGAGCGAGGGCAGCTGAGCCTGCACACTCCAACTCCAGCCCCACTTCCCTACAGAATAAAGCTCAGAAGTCTTGGAGCAGTGCCCGCTGCCTCTTCCACGCAGCACTGGGATCTCCAGGCAGCACATGTGCCCTTTAGGTTTTTATGGCAGTGTCCCGAGACTTGTAGGCCACGCCACGGCTCTTCAGCTCTCGGACGATCCCTGTAGCAAGGAGATAAATACATTTCAGTCTTCTGGAATGAGGAGCCCTGGGAGTTTCTGGTGGTTCTGTCATGTAGAACTGCACAATCATCTTTGTTTCACAGAATCATGGAATATCCTGAGTTGGAAGGGATGCACAAGGATCATGGGGGTTCTGGCTCTGCACAGACACCCCAACAATGCCCCCCTGGGAGTGTTGTGCAAACACTCCTGAAGCTCTGCCAGGAGTGTTGGGGCTGTGACCATCCCCTGGGGAGCTTGTGCAGTGCCCCACCATCCTCTGGGGGAAGAACCTTTCCCTGATATCCCATTTAAACCATAATCCTGGGTATTTCAGATGTGCCTGGGCTGTGTCAGAAGGCCTCAGATTCCGGTCTCATGATGTTTCTAGCTCCTTCCCATGGAGAGCTTAGTCAGAAATAAGGAACCTGGGATTCCAGACACAGCCATAGCTTTCACCCCAGGGGTTTGGGATTCACTCCTGGGTTAGGAGTCTACTCTGGGGCTACATACTAGGCAGGAACTCAGCTGGATGGATGATGTCCTTTCTGCATTCCAGAGATAAAGCAAATCCTCTGTGCCCTCCATTCCATTTGTAAACATACAAATCCACCATGGAACAAGTACTTAGTGCAGGAGGAGGGGTATGCTCAGTGGGATTGCCACAACAGCACCCCATCCTGCAAAACCCTTTTCTATGAACAAAACTCCATGTTTTCCTGGAGCTGAATGGTTTGAGATGTGCTCACTTTCCAGAATCACTCATTAATCCCAGTTTATCCCTCTGATAGCCAGGCTTTAGTCAGCAGTTTACAATATATACTCCTGGCAAGTGCAGTGCTGAACCCTGAAACTCCCTCTCCAGTCCAGCACCTCCTCGCAGTCACCTTTGCTGATCCCATTGCACTGGGCTGATCCTGTCACACCTGGCTAATCCCATCACCCACATGGCACGTTCCCTGTATGGTGTTCACAGAGCCCCAAACCCTGACTCCAGCACACAGGTACCTTGGGGCAGGCGGCCGGTCACGGATACTGCATAGACACCTGGCTTAAAGGTACCTGCAGGAAAGAAAACCCTGAGTTACCCAACGTGGAGCAGCCAGGTGAGGATCCTCAACCTGTACAGATGTGCCCTCACTGCGGGGCAGAACCCCTTCCACAGTCAAACCAGCAGCTCTCACTGCCCCTGAGAAGGGTGTGCAGAGAAGGGATCTCCAGTTCCCAAATTACTCACTGATCCGCTGCCACTTGGAGACCCAGCTGTCCTCAGGGCTCATCATGGCAATGATCCTGTGGGAGGGATGGCACTGAGGGGAGGTCTCCTGGCTGGGTGACCCCACAGTACCACTTCGGTGTCCCCAGGCTCCTGGGGGACCGCAGCCAGGCCCAGTCCCACTCACCCATCGAAGGAGGAGCTGGTGCAGTCATAGACCATCTCGCGGTTGCCCTTCATCTGCAGATACGTCTCGCAGTTGTCACAGCCATCGTACTCGAATTGGTCGATGGTCTAAGGGGACACGGGTGTCAGGGACAGGGACCGGGACCAGCCGGGAGCCGGGTGGTCGCAGGGTCGGGAAAAGGGAGGAAACCCCGGGAAGGAGGGTTCAGGGCCAAGGCCGGGGCGGACGGGAAGCGCCCAGAGGCTGCAGAAGGCAGGGGAGGGAAAGAAGGCCGGGCGGGGAAGGGCCGTGGCAGGAGCGGGGAGGCCGGGCCGGGGTCGGAGAGACAGACCAGGCAGGGGAAAGACCGGGAAGGTGCAGGCCGGGGAGGGGGCCCTGGGCCGGGCCCAGGAGGGCCAAAACAGGCGGGGAAAGGGCCGGGAAGGGCAGAAAGGCTCGGGCCGGGGCCGAGGAGAAGAGCCGGCGCAGGGAAGAGCCAGGACCGGTGGGGAGCAATCCCTGTGTCGGCCGCTGTCCCTGTCCACTTCCCGGTCCCACCTTGACGAGGGAGCAGAGCAGGCAGGCGCGCAGGTGCCGCAGGTCCTTGGGGACGGTCTCCAGCGAGATCGCGGCCATCGCTGCCCCAGCGCCGCTCTGCGACTGCGCCGCGGCCCCGCCCCGGCCCTGGATCCGCCCCGGGCCGGAGCTGGCTCCCGTCACTGCCGGCCCAGGGGTCCCTCCCCGCGGGCTCCTCCGCCAGCGCAGCCCCATGCACAAAGAACGCAGACAGGAGACCAGTACATGGATAAATATATTAGTAAATAAATATATTTCTGAGCACATCAGCATATTCACACATCTTTGTGTTTATCGGACATAAATACACAGTTTTGCATATATATAAAACGTATTCTTTTTTTTTTTCCTGCCTGTGGTCTATTTTTTTTTTCCCTGGGTCATAATTTATTCCCAAACCCCGAGAGCCAGGACAGACTCAGCAAAAAAACCCCAAACGAAACAAAAAGCAACAACGAACCGATATTCACATTTCCGAAGGATCTGAAGGATTTGTGCGGGAGGGGAGATATCCAGCCAGCCCGCCCATATGCACAGTTCAGGGGGTGGGAGCTCCTGGGAAGGGGATCCCTTGGGGAAGGGCTGGGCATTCAGTTTGGATAGAGGGAGCTTGGAATGCTCTGGCTTCCATCAGTTTTTGGCTGTGACTTTGGATGCAAAGAAGGAAAATGAGCCCTGCGTCACTGCAGGGATGCGGGAGAAATTTCATGGTGGAGCTCACAGGCACCGAGCACTCAAAAGCATTACTCAGAAGCCAGAGGTAAAGAACTGTGAGAAATCATTCCCTATTTTCTCAGATACTGCTTCTTCCCTTCCAGGCAGCCAAGGATAGTCATCCATCTACTGAAGAGGATCTTTCAAACCCAAGTTCCCAGAGTTCCTCCCTCTCCTCCCCGCTGAGCCCCCACTGGGGCCGACCTGCACTCCAGCATTTTTTATGTAAACAGGAGCAGCAGCATAAGATCAGGAAAGGGAGACACTTGGAAGCAGGCGCTGCCCTGGCAGCCTGGTAATACTGCAGTGGGGAGTGGAGAGAGTGTCAAGTGCCGACCACTTTCCCAAAGAAGCTTGTGCCTCACTAATTCAGGAATCTCCTCTTTCCTTAGGCATAAGGAGGGAAAGAGAGGCCTTTAGAGCTGCACTTGTTCGTTTGAACAGTGAAATGCATCCCCTGCCTTCCTGATTCCTAAAAAACAGCAGTGGGAGCAGCCCGACTTCATGACCCTCCCCTCTGTTAAGCCTCTGAGCCCTCCAGGATGGTCAAGGACATGGGGAGCTGGTTCAGAAAAGCCCTGGACCAGGAGCACAAGAAGCTGAATGGGGTGAATCCAGACCTGCTCCTGGATTTTTCCTCTAGTTTAAGACTGATTTCTCTGCAGAGGAGAAAACTTGTGAGCTTGTGTCTTCTGCTTGTGCTATAAGACAAGAGCCTGGAAAGGTCTAAATGTAATTCTGCTGGGTTCTTTGATGAAAGAAATTCAGCTCTTCCTTAGACTGAAAGGTCCCACAGGAGCCTGGTCACAGGAGACAAGAAATGAGCACTACAAGGGAATAATGCCGGGTTTAAAACAGTGCTATTGGCTGATCACTTGACTGGCAGGAACTGATTAGCAGCTGGGACAAAGATGCTTTTTTTGAGGATTAAGGGAAGCAAACCCCGTAAAAAGATTTCCCACCAACAAAGGAAGGCAGAGGATTATCCTGAACTGGGACTGCATCACCAGAGTGCTCTCTTGAGAAGCTCCTGCTTCAAAGGAAGACACAGGAAGCTTTACTAAGCAGATGGGAAAGTTTGTCCCTACATCAAGTTTCAAACTGTTAGGAGTTATCTTCAGTTCGTGTTGTATCCTCACCAATGCCTCCTTGTACTTAGAAGCACTTGGGGCCACAGAAATGTGCACTTCACACGGGAATCTGGCTGATTTTTTGGCCTGACTGACCACTTATGGCAATGAACTTGACAGGAATTCTCTGCTGTTTGAAAGCTGCATGGGTTCTATATGTTTTGAATTTGGCAGGTTTTGTTTTGCTTGAATGTCTGCAAATTATGAGATATGAGAAATAAGAACAGTGACATTCAGAAAACCCCAAAATACTCATAAATGGGGAGGGGGAAAGTAATAAATGAGAGCCTGATGATTACTCAGATTTTCTCCTTGAATCATCAAAATGTTAGAAAGACAGAAAAATCCTCTTGAAGGATTTCAGGAGCCTTCAAATATGAAGTTAAGACTGAGTGATGGATAGGGCTCTGCTCTGCACTTATGGAAGCTTTTGTGTGAATTTTTGCTGTGTCTTGGGGCAATGAGAGGAAGGAGAGAAGTAGGATCCACATGAACTCCAGGATTTTCCATGACTCCTGTTATGGGGACATCTGAGATACGTTTGAAATATGCTCTTTACAGGGCTGGCCATGACAGCTATTTGAGGGTAGGTGGAGGAGTTAGAGGGTGAGTGAGAGACTTGTTCACATTGCCAGATGAGAGGGTGGATTCTTTGCAATGGAAAGAGTCTGACCCAGCTCCTTCCCAGAAATGATGATGTCCCTGTCTTCCCCTCTCCTGCTGCTGGCAAACACAGACAGTGGCAGGAGATGGCGTCAGCTGAGGGACACTGAGGTGACCAAAAGTGGTGAGAGCTCTTGGTTTCCACTGAAGTCAGAAGCAGCACCTTCCAGGGCAGCCCTGTGAGCGGTGAGATGGAGAATAGCTTGTTCCCGTGTCTGAAATAAGCATGGAAAAGTTAATTAAAGAAATCTGGCTTTTGACCTAAGTGAGGAAATGAAGTCAGGAGCTACCAGGCCACAGAAAGTAATTTCTGCAGCTTTTGGTCTCGAAGGCTTGTTTATTTTTGCAGTGTTTAGCAAAACCTTCTGTGGCATGAACACGCCAAAATAGCAGCTTGCACTCACTCGGTGAGCTCTCCCTGGGAGCCCTGCCCAGCTCGGAGCGATGCCATGGGATGACGAGGGGCTGCCTGTGCCTTCAGAGGAGATGGGCCAGAGAGCAGGGCTCTGTGTGACTGTCAGGGTGTGGGGACGTGTCAGGAGACCACGAGTGGCCTGTTGCTCTTGGCAGTCTGTGTCTCAGCAAGGCAGGGATGGGCTGTGTCCACTCCAGCTCCCAGCAAGCAAACAGACCAGTGTTTTATTAAACTGAGTGTTCATGGACATCCTGGACCTCCTCTTCAGATCCTGCATTCAAAGAAAAGCAGAAAGGAAAGTGTGAGCTACACCTGCCTGAACATTCCCAGGCTCTGCAGCACTTGGGGCCTTGACCCTGCAATCCAGAGAACATATGCTACAGGAAAAAACACTATGTGAAAGCTACTAAAAAAGCCACTGAGCCACTGAAACAGGCTCCCCAGGGAATGGTCCCAGCCCTGAGGCTGCTGGAGTTCTGGGAGGATTTGGACAACGCACACAGGCACAGGGTAGGATTGTTAGGGTGTCCTGGGCAGGGCCAGGGACTGACCGATCCTTGTGGGCCCCTTCCAATTCAGGATATTGCATGATTCTAGGAAGTTTCTCCCAGTTTTTCAGAGGGAATTTTCTGGCAACCTCCCAGCCAGTTTATTCCTCTAAGGTGAAGTACAATAAAATCTTAAGATAAGTCATCAAGCTACTCCTTATATATTTCAGAAGAGGCAGGCTAAGGGCACCCCAGGATTCACATCTCTACTAGGTGTTTGCTTTTGAAGCTTTTTGATGTTTGCTCTTTGTGAAAATCTGTACAGCTGATTCAGAAATTATTAGAAACAGAAAATAACACCAATCTGTATCTCACAGAGTCAGGGGGCAACAGAAACTCCAGGCAATAAGAGCAGAGAGCAATGATGCAAGATAGGAAGGACACATGTTCCACAGTGTTCAAGAGGTTGCACAAATTGCTTCTGAGCCCAGCTTAGGCTCAGGCTCTTTCCCAGCCCCTTCTGCCTGGAGAACTATTGACAGGCAGGTACTGAGCAGTTTACTTGGAACCATCCAAAAAAAGGCCTGTCTAAAAAGGTGCACTGAAGTCAATGCTCCAGACAGCCCCTTTCTCTCTGAGTCACTGCCTGTTGTCACACACACACCATGGTCCCTTCCTAGATGTCTCTCAAGCCTGCCCAGAACTCTTACAAAGGTAAGCATAGCCCAGCAAAGGCATACAGGTATTATTTTTCCTATTTCCCCTTTCCTGAATGTTTCTGAGATCAAAGGAAAGAAATGTCCACTTAGAGATTCATCGAAGGCAATTTAAAACAGCTTTTCAGAACAGTCACAACAAATTCTTGTTGGTTATATATCACCAGCTGTAGGAGCAGAGTCTTGAATATTAAATATGTGTGAAGCAAACAAACAAATGAGATTCTGCTTGGAAAAGTGTAGCTAATCAATGTGGGAAAATGAATGCACATGGTGTTATACATGTACACACGTGTGCAAGCATGGCCATAGTACCTGAAGACAGAGTTTAAGCATATCTTGCATTTCTGACTTGTGACTCAAGTATGTGGAATAAGCCTTTTCCAACTGCTTCCCTTATCACCAGCTTATGGGCAACCCAAAAAGAGACTGCCCATCTTCAAGCCCTCTGTGTTCACATGGCTTCAGTCTCAAACAGCATTACTTAAATATTTTCTGAAAGTTATGCCTGCATGAAGTGTCCCCTGCTTGTGCTAAGAAAATATCAGGAACTGGGGGAGGCGGGAGAACTTCAGCTGCTGGACTGGCCATGGCAGGGCAATAACCTGGAGTACACCTGATGACACCAGAAAAATCGTGTTCGTTGGGTGTTAGGTTTTAAGAGTGTTTTTTTTCTGCCCTCTGATCCCTTCCTCCACGCCACCCCCTCCTCCCCCCCGCAAAGATCAAAGACGTGACATGAAAGGGACTCAGGATGAGCAGGAGGGAGGAGAGGGGGCGGATGTCGAGAGCACTGCAGGAGGTGAGATTTCCCAGGGAGAGAAATCAAGAGATTTCATCAGCTTGTGCTGGAGTAATGTGGCTGTTCTGGGATGCTTTTTGGGTGTCCGAGGCAGTTCAGGAAGCCATCCAGCTGGAATTCACTGCCAGTTGTCTATCTTCCCTTAAGAGGATCCATCAGCATTGCTCCAGGATTGATTCTCCAGGGACACGACTCCCAGGTATAGTCTTTCCCAGGCAACAGAAAAGCCAGAGATGCACCTTTATGCAAAGTCCACCAAGAATGGCTGATGGAGGTGCTCAAGGAAGAGGCATAAACTCCAAGATCACACAAGGCTCTTTGGGATCATCCCCAATATTATTCCCTGCAATGCCAGTGCAAGGCACTGCCTGCACAAGTAGAATTTCTCCAGGGGCTGTGGACCAAGATTCAGCCTCACCTGGCAGCTGGGCGAGGTAAGCACACACCTGGAGGGTGCTCCATCCCACAGGAGCACCAGCAGCTTCTGGAAGCCCTGGTTTAGGAACTTCCTGAGCCAGAGGGTGGATTTGCATCTCTGCATTTGCTACCTCTTGATCTGGCTCTCAAAACCATTTTACTTCTGGCATCTACACCCCCTGGGCAACCAGCACCAGTTTCACTACACACCATGTGTTGCCTTTTAGGTGTTTTAAAGCTTCTGGTTCCCGTTTGATGCCATCAATTACTTTGTTCTAAGTACTCTCTTATCTACCTTCTCCTCTGCTCTCCTAATTTCATATCCTCTCTTTCATATCCTCTGCTAATCATTTCTTTTCCCACATGAAAGTCTCACTATTCTTTCTATTTTCTCAGAAAAACCCATCTCTGGGATTGTACCAGATACCTTTCTGACCTTCTTCAAAGCCTGATTTCCCTTTCTTTTTCCACCCTTTTTGGTGATCAGGAGCTATGAGAGATCACCACAGGCTTACACAGCTACATAAAGGCATTTCCTGCTTGTCCCACATAGTTCCCAGACAGCTGATGAGAATGATGATAATAACAATAATGTAATTTTTACTTAAAAGTGGCTCTGCTTGTGTGTGGCATTTTGTGCTACTTACAGGGTATTTCACCCACCACTCTCACCCAACAGCTCAGCAGTAGGAGATCCTCCTGTAACACCTTGTATTCAGTTTTAATGCTGACATCTTGATGGATTTTATGTTATACACTTTGCTAACTCCTCTCCCTGTCCAGGCTATTTATGAGCTTGCTGGAAGGTTCAGACAGTTGGAGAACTCCACTTTTCTCTTTCTCTGAGTAATTCCCCTCCATAATTCCCACTCTTGTCTCCTTTTTCAGTGAGTTATTTACCTGTGAGAGCACCTTCCCTTTTATCCTTTCAGAGCTTCCTTCCCCTAAAAGATCTGCCAGGTGTTATTTCTCCCTACAAAAACTGGGTTGCCTCCTCCCCTAGTTCTCACATTTAGCCATGTGCCTACAAGTCAGACCCCATATTTGAATTTTTAACAATTTGCTTGGCTGGAAAGTCAGGCTCATTGTTCTGTGACTTCAGCTATTTCCAGCTTCAGCTATTTTCAGCTATTGCCGCCAGCTCTTCCTCCTGGCTCTGGGCATGGTTAAGAGATTGCAGTCCACATTCAGGATTTATCAGCTGTGTGCTTGAGCCCTGCAGGATGCCCAGTGGGTAATCTGTACCCCTGGCAATTTGTTACCCTCCACTGTATTTCAGAAGTGCTCAAACTGGTGATCTGATTTGTAAGGGATCCTGCCAGGTGAGAACCTCCCCAGGCATGCCCCTGGTGATCACTAATGCAATAAAGGCTCTTCTGTTCTGCACTTACAGCCCCTGAACATCCCTCAGACCCGTGTTACTCCCTAGGTCTGAAGAACCCCAAGCAGCCTTCTCCCTTCTGATGGAGCTGAAAACGTTTGCATTAGTAGTCTATATTACACAAGCTGTTCACAGAAATACTCACTGGCCTGTCTCTCCATGGCTCTGCACTTCACTTGGCATCCAGCTCTGTCCTGATTTCCTTCTCCAGCCACACCTTGGCTTTGGAAGAATAGTTTCCAAGTGCCCTCCCTGCCCTGCTGCTTGACCAGCCCTTTTCGGGGGCTCTAAATGATCTCAATGCCCAAAAGCACCTTTTGACTGCTTATTTTAGCAATATTCTTGTAGGACTCTCCTGTCTATGTAGACTCTTCTTTGCAGCCTGTGCTGACAGTGTTATAACCCTAATGTCACCCTCCTTCTACGTGGGGGCAGTTGGGGATTTTTGTGTCACTCGTCACTGGACATCACACTCTTCTTAGTGCAGTGTCTCTCCCATGCCACCAGAAGAGACACATGCTTCTCCTCTCTGTAATTTCACCTAGGAATTACAGGGTCCCACTGTTTGCTTTTCTTTTAAACTGAGTTTCTGAAAAGTTTATGTCAAAACTTTAATTTAAAGCTGGTCTTTCTAATTCATCCACTTGTATTTTTAGCCTTATGCCATTTATCTGGAGGCAGAGATGCACTTTTCCTTGGTCTCCTTGCCTGTGTTTTGTGTCCTGCTTGCATGAGACTGTCTGCTTCTTCTCTATTGATTTATACCTTTCCCAAGATAAAGAACCAATGTGATTATAACTCAGAGGCTGTGTTATGTCAACAAGTTTTCAGCTGGGAGGCTTTTCTGCATAAGCCCTGCACAAGCTCTGTGCTCTGCTGTTAATAAAGTTAAATCCTGAATCTATCCAGTCTCTCAATCTTGCAAGGGAATTCTGACTCTCTGGCTGGCCCTGAAAGCATCCACAGAAGCTACTGCAGTAAACAGACATATATTCACAGCACTTTCAGATCCTTCAGGTCTTTCTACCTGCTGGAATGGGGAGGAAAGAGGGAATGAAGGCTTGGTGTGCTTGGCAAAGCAGCTGGCACTGGCTTTGGGTGGGGGTCAGAGGGTCATCAGGAGGTGGGCAGAGACCGGGGCCACTGGAACCATTTCCAAAGAGACAGAAGCATCCTAGCACGGACCTTGCAATTCCTAGCACCCTGTGTTAGTCAGCCTGCTCTTGGAGCCCTCCCAGGTTCATTTGGGAGCTCAAAGCAAGCCCTGAGCCAGGAGGGCTCTCTTCATGTGGGGTACCCTGGGAGGGCATCAGCACTCAGAGCTCCCTGCACCCAGTGACATCTCTGCCCTGATGCCTCCTTATCTCTCCAAACACTAGCATCCCTCCAGGCCTTGGAAGAACCTCCCTATCACCTATCTGTAGTGTCAGGCACTTCTGCACCTAGGAAAAATACCTAGGTATTTATGTTCCTAGGAATCTGGGAGGCCAGAAGGCTGCAGGGAGCCAGGACTATGCCCATCCAGCCTCCCTGGCCCAGTGCCTCCGCGGCACCGGGAGCCTGGGCGTGGGGTGGGGCTGGATAGACAAGCACTGGGAGGAAGTTATTATCTCTGCGGCACAATGGGCACAGTGAGTCACAAGTTTAAGGCCAGTGTTTTTAACAGAAATTAGACAACCCGATCTGTGTTTGGTACCTAAATCAAAAGGGTTTGCCCGAGGACCTGCAATGAGTCAGTGGCAGGGCGAGGAAGGGAGCCAGGCTCTGCTCCCAGCCAGCACCTGCCCCTGCTGACTCGCAAGTTGCTGCCTTCAGAGTACCTGAGAGACCAAGACCTGGGAGCTAAACTCAGGTTCTTTCAAAGACACTCGTCTCAAGGCATTTTCCTTCTCTTTGTGAGAGATGTGCAGCAGTTAGGAAGAGGGCCAAACTTTAATTACATCTGATTTCCAAAAGACACTAAAAAGCAACTCCCACGCAACAGAGGCAGGTGAGAAATGAGGGATGTGCAAATCCAGCAACTCAATTAGTCTGTTCTGCTACCCTGGGCCACACACACTTCCTTTCTCACTGATTCCAGTTAGCTGGGTTTGGCTAAAACAACTGGAGGCCAAAAAGCCTTAATGATAACAACTCTGCCATTAAGACACCCAGACTGGTGCAAAGACACTGAAAACTGTGGTCCCACCCCTTCCTTTGGGAGATATTCCAGCTGCTAGAGATGTTTAATTAAAATTAGCCACCTTATTTCTCAGTTGCAGTACTTCAGGGTTTGGTGCACTCTTTAACACGCTTGCTTATCATTCAGGCCACCACCCTCATGGGCGAGCTCTGGAATGCTCCTGCAATCAGCGCTCCTGTAGGAAAACTCATCAGGAAGGTACCAGGTGTCCTGGCAGCTGGAGTTCCTTCAGCAACCCTCCCATCCCCTGCCATTCACCTGCTCGCTGCCAGGAGATGCAAAGGCCAGACTTACCCTGACCACCCTGCTGAGACGGGCAGTGAAGACGGACACTCAGACTGTGTCTGGGGGTGCCCGTCCCTGAGAAATCTGCAGGAACTGAACGGTTTCTTTCCCATCCTGACAAGCCCTCCTCCTGCTTCCTCAGCTCGGAGCTGGACTGTGGCACTAAGCACTTCCAGAGTGGCCGGGAGCCGCTGGGCAGGGGAGTGCTTGGGATCAGGGGCTGGGCTTCGGGAGAGCAGCGGAAGCCAGTCGGATGGCCAGGAGGAAGGTGAGGGTCACAGGCTCGGGGCTCGGCTGAGTCCTTGGGCAGGAGAACGGGGTCGGGCTCCAGGGGACACTTTCTTTTCCTTCGGTGATGCCTGCTCTGTAAGCTGTGTCTGGGGGGCAGCGGGCCAGCTGCTCCCAATTGTCTGTTGGCATCTACACTGAAGTCCAACCTGTTTGGAGAAGTGGAGGGGGTGTGAGGGGGCTCCCAGCCTTCCTGGGGACAAGCTGGTTGTCCTGCTGGAGCTGCCTCCTGCAGCATGGCACTGCTTTCCAGAGGCTGCTCAGAGTGATGACTTTTCTCAGTCCTCTTTTGTGTCCGAGCACTGTGGAAGGCAACCTTGGCCCCAGAGTACCGGGATTTGCGTGGCCCAGGCCCCTGCCCGGCTCGCCCAGGGGGACACTCCGCATCCCGCCTGTAGTGGTGGTGCTGATGGTGGTGGTAGTGGACGTGGCTGAGCACCTGGGGCTTGGCTGGAGCAGCCCCCCCAGGCACCATCAGGTCCAAGGACCGGGGCCGCCTCTCCCTGGGCGGCCGCAGCTGCTCCTGGCCGTGGTCCGTGGTGGGGCCCTCAGAGCTGCAGTACACAAAGGGATCGTAGTCACTGCTGAGGGAACTGCGGAAGGTGGAGCAGCTGCCGTGTATGCCCTGCAGGCTGACATCCGTGCAGTTCAACATGGAGTCACTGGAGGAGCCGTGGCAGGGCCCTGAGCTGGAGTCACTGCCTGGCCCATCGGCCAGGTACCCACTGTGCTCCGTGAGATAGCTCTCCCCAGAGCCACTGCTGTTGTGCTGGTGCCCGTGGCCAAGCCCTCGGCGCAGGGTGGGTGCACGGTGCTGCTTCTGTGCCAGGGCTGTCTTGGGTGCCAGACAGGAGGTCTGAGGCTGAAGGGGGCATGTCCTGTGGGGTGCCAGCGCCTGCCCGCATGCAGAGGGGTTGGGATGCTGCTGCCCCAGCAAGGCTGGGGCCAGCGGGGCCACATGGCCGCAGGCCAGCAGGGAGGTGGCTGGTCTGTAGGGCATGTAGTGGATGGTGCCAAAATCCAGCTGGGAGAGCTCTGGAGAGCGGAAGAAGGGGTTGCCGTGGGCTGGCTCTGGGGGAAAACTCCTGAGATTCCTCTGAGGATATGCATGTGGGAGGTGGTAAAGGGCATGTCCTGGATGCTGGCGGAAAAGGTGGAGTCGCCGCCCAGGCTCCATGTCCTGAGGGACCAGCCTGGAGCTGGCAGCCATGGCCTGGTCCCCTGAGTCTCTGGCTGTGGAGAAAGAAGGGAGTATCCAGCACATGTCCCACAGCTCAGAAGGGAGTATCCAGAATAAGTCCCACAGCCCAGCTGCAGCAACCCTGGCACTGATGCTCCACTGCCCTCCCACCACGGCCCCACATCCTACCTGTACTCTGCAACTCGCTGCCACCACCAAACCACCCTGATGGTCCCGCACACTACTCAGCACTCTCCCTGCTGCTGCTACCCCTAGATCCCACCTTCCCTTCCCCACAAGTCCCAGGACTGGAATTCTTCCTCTTGGTGCAGGTCCCAGCCCAAGCCCAGCACCTCACTGTACCCTGGTGGGCTCACAGGCAAGGGACTCCTCTCCATGCACACTGTCTTCTGTCCACTCTGTGCACAGGGATACAAAGACCTGTTGATCCACCTCCCAACAGCAACTGGAGCTCCTGGGCACAGTCCTGCCACCAACCCTGTCCCCAGCCAGGAAATGCCGTATCTGAGCCCTACCAAGAATATTGAACATGCAAAGTGGACACGTGTGGTGTTGCTGCAGCCAAGGGTCAACACACTCCCGATGGAACTCGTGGGAGCATGAGATGATCCGCAGTTCCTAGAAAGAAGTGGAGAGGACAATGAACAAGGAGAACCATGTTCCAAAACCTGGATGGGTCCCTCTTGATGCAAGTGAGCCTGAAGGACGCACAGATGTCTAACAGTGAGGGATCGGCAGCCCAGCTGTATATGGAGGAGGCTGTGGAGCACCTCCAGTTTTGATCTGTGAACATCCAGAGAGGTGCAAGCCCTCAGGAGCAGGGAGATTTCAGGCTGGGTGCTCTGAAGCAGCAAACCCACTTTTACCCTATTTCAACATGGGCATTTACCCCACAGCTGGATTCATGACTTCAGCAGACGCTTTATAGCCCAGGGGCAGGCATACCTCCATGGATGCAGTCCCTTTCCAGCACTCAGGAGTTCAGAACAAAGCACCTCACAGGCATCCACCTCCTGCCAAGCTCAGCTCCCGCTGCTGACCCCCCCACCTAGGAAACCGGAGCCATGAGTGCCCTGCCCAAACCCTACCTGCCCCTCGCTGAACTCCTCGAGGCAGATGGCACAGACCGGGGCGGAGCTGCAGCTGCTGGCCGAGTCCCAGCGCGGGGTCGGCCGCACCCGGGGCTGGTAGCGGCGTGTGGCCAATTGCCCGATGGCCTGCAGAGTCTGCTGCTGCACCGAGTCCTGCAGAGACAGACAGGGCTTGAGGAGAGGTTCAGCCTTGCTCTGCCCTCCCGTATTCAAAATGGGATTATCAGAAATCTGGGGACAATGCTCATCTGCAGAGTAACTTACTGTCTAAACTGACTCAGCCAGAGTAGGCTGTCACCAGCAGGAGACATCTGTCTAGGACATTCAAATCATTCAGCAGTGCTGAATTTTTGATCCCCAAAGGATTGCCTCTCTATAGGACAAATTGGATAGTCTCAAATATGTAAATACATCTGACTCTGGGAAGATGATTATTTCATTTCTTAATTTCTATTAAGAATACTGAATCATACAATCACAAAATCTTGGAATGGTTTTGATTAGAAGGAACCTTAAAGCTCATCTTATTCCACTCCCTGCTATCTTCCAATGTCCCAGGTTGCTCCCATCAAACCTGGTCTTGGACACTTCCAGGGATCCAGGGACAGCCATGGCTTCTCTGCTCAACTTGTGCCAGAGCCTCACCACCCAGGACAAGGAAGAATTTCTTCCCACATCTGATCTAAATCTCTCCTCTTAGTTTAAAACTTTTCTCCCTGTCCTATCACTAGCTGTCCATTTCCCGTCCCAAAAGGTGTATGTTCATGCTTTTCCTGTATTTCTGTTTGCTCAGACATGTCTGCTCCATGAGATCCCTACCTGAGTTCTGTTCAGCTGGCACTTTGTGCGGACAACAAAAATCAAAATGATGACGACCACAGTGCTGACCACTGTGAGAAGAATCCACACGTCGTAGTCTGGCTGTTGGATAAAACAGGACAGAAATTACTCTTGGTGGGAGTTAGAGGCTAGGGGAATCTCCATCTCTTCTGGACCATCAGCCTTGGGAAATATCATCCTTGGTCAAGCTCCTCCTCCTTGCTCTTTACAGGTAAAAGAAAAAACGGTTCAGTCTTTTCTGCACATCCATACAAGAATAGAATATCTCTATCTTGCAGCATCTCAGCTCCCTTGAGATCATGGTCTAAGGTATCACAAGATGAGAAAACTGAGACTTGGTCTTACTTGAAGGAACAGAGAATCCCCTTGCCTCACTCCTGACATAAAAGCAAAAGAAACTAAGCTAATTTACTTGCAGCAGGTCTGAACGCTAGAGACAACTCCTGCAACAGGCTGTGATCTCCATCCTTGAGGAGAAAACCTCAGCCTCTCTGGGAAAGCCCAGCAGGTTGGGAGAAAGGATACAGGAGACAGCGAGAATCATGTGTCTCTCACCCAAGTTGGTGGCTCCTTGACCTCTATCTTCACGTGGGCCTCTCTGTTCTTGTTCACAACGCCCATGAGGAGCTCAGCGTCGTGACCCCTGATCAGGACCACGGGCTGGCTCAGGCCTCTGGGCTTCCTCAGCTGTAAAGAAACAAACACAGTGAGGGCTGATCCAGAACAGCCTGAAACAAGGATGATCCTGGACCCTGTGCATGTCTGTTCCTCATGATGCTTGTTGCAACACCTCAGAGACTGACTGCTCCCCCAAATTTACACAATCCCTCTATGATGAATCAGATGGAAGCTTCTCTTTTACCAATTTTCCAGCATGGATTTCTTCATTTTCCCTGTTGGTGACTCCTCATGCACAACTGGCCATTGCTTGGTGTCTCTTGAGTTCCTTTCAAAGCCCCTGTGCAAAAGCTCTTGGTCCCTCCTCATACCTGTGGAAGTGCCAACACCATGGCCGAGTGCTGCCTTCACCACAGAAATGCTTCCTCTGCTCTGGACCCATTCAGCCCCCTTCCTCCCTAAGGACATCCTCCTTGTTCCTGGTCACAGCAGCAGTTTTCCACTGTGGTCCAAGCAGCCTGGCACAGGCTGGCTCAGCAAGTGTCCAAGCCTGCTCTCCTCCAGACTGACTGGATCAGGGTGGCCATCAGACCCTTCCCATACCCCGAGGGGATACCTGGGGGAATCCAAAGGTTGGTGGACAGGGAGGGACATGTGAATGCAGGTACAGATGGTCAGGAAGACCAGGGAAGCAAGGCCGAAGGCTCTGAGTTGTTGATAGGACTTGATACTCTTGGGTTTGGTGTACCAAATGGGAAAGCTGGAAAAGTGGGAACCAAGGCTTGGGGTAGGGATCAGAGACTGGGATCTGAACAGCAACCTTGGCATCACTCCATGTGCCTGAATTTGCTGCTGTGTTTCTTTGGCATCAGAAATTAAATTGTAAGTGCATGAAAGAACCACAAGGGATGGATCCAGCAAGGAGTCAGCCCAGAGTCTGGATGAGGTCAGGCACCAGCTCCCCTATCTGTTCCCTACCTAAAGCTGGATGTTTTTCATATCCCTGAATTATGTGGATGGGGAATTGATTCCCTTCCAGAGATGAGAACAGTGCTGGGGAAAGGAATCTTTCGAGGTGTCTAAACCAAGGTTAAACCTTCACCAACAGCAAAGCAGGGGGATGTGACTTTGGCTTGAAAACTTGAAAAAACACCCTTCCTGAGGTACACTGGGCTGTCTGAACTAGACGAGATGGGGAAATTTGTGACTTCCCAAGAGGAAGCATCCAGCTCCCTGCAGAAAAGTTTGATTGACCAGAGAATGTCTTTTAAGAGCATGGATGTGCCACGGAGGGTGTCTGTGTAGAGTAAGAGCCAGCACCCAACACCATCAGCATCCTCCTGGGACCTCCCACTGGTGGCTGGGGGTTCTGCCCTGAGCACATTTCAAGATGGGAGAGGAGTACTGTGTTTTAGCTGAGGGTATCACTGGGGTCTGTACCTGATCAGCAGCACTTTCATCATCAGTGATGTCGAAAAGGATCGCACGGGCTCCACGCTCCCCTGCCAGCTTTGCCTGTCCAAAACAACAGAAGCTTCAGTGGACATTTTGTACTGTAACCTGTGTCCACACCTGCCATTCTATCTGTCTGTGCCTCCTGGGCTCTTTGCAGGAGAAGGAAGCATCTGCTTGGACTGAGGAAACCGTTCCCACCTTGGTTCCTGAGCTTGCATTGGGCTGCAGTGTCTGCTCTTGCCAGAGTTCTGCGGGTGGTTTCTTCCCAAAGTTGCGGAGGTGAACTAGTTGGTGGCCTTGCAGTCACAGCAACACACAAACCTAATTGTTCCCTAGCTGTTTGTGTGCCAGGTGCTCCCTGGTTTCAGAGCTGGATTTGCTAGGGAGGGATGTGTTAGCCCTGCTGACCTCCACAAACAGCAAAAACTCCTGCAGATCCCCTGTCACCTGGCAGCACCAGGGCTGTCAGAGGGCCTGACTTCCACTCATGCTGCTCTCCCTGGTTCCCCCTGCTCATCAGGGAGAAGCTCAGGTGGAGCCAGGGCTGCAGGTCTGCTCTAGGATTAGCAGTTCGAAAGTTTTTCCAGAGGGGAGGGACAGCTCAGAGACCCACCCAGCCGAGCACACATGCCACCCTGGTGAGGTAACCAGCCAGGATCTCGAGAGTCACCCACCTCCTCCCAGGCAGCCCCTGCAGCCCTCCAGGCAGGCAGAAGCAGCCGCAGGAGATGGAACATGAACAGAAGGCTGGGCTGCACCGCGGGTGCTCAGGCAGAGCCCTTTGATCGGTGCAACCAGAGCAAACAGGAGCGGCATTGCCAAACCCTGGCTGGAGCCCACGTGGCACTGCTCTGCTCCCAGCTGCACTGTCAGACACAGGGAGCCGCCGGGCCAAGGGATGCAGCATTTCTGCATGGCCGAGTGCCACCAGCTCCATCCCTGCTCCAGGGTCATCTTGGCAAGAAGTGGTGGGGGCCTGGGTCTGGGCACACGGATGGGAATGGAGCTGCAGATGGCTGGGAACAGGCAGAGGTGGAGGCTCTGAGCTGCTGATAGGATTTGACACTCATAGAGAAGCTGGAAAAGTCAGATTAAAGCTCAAGACAGGGATCAGAGATTGCGGTCCTGCCTGGGATCGAAGGAATCTCAGTGTTTGCCAGCACTTTCAGGGGAAAAGGACTTTCAGGGAGTGAATTCCACCTGATAGTCAGGCTTTGATGAACAACAGACAGCTCTACAAATATTTTATCCTGATAAAGACACTGACTGTGGGGCAATGAAACCTGAGACTGGACAAGTGACTTTTCCCAACATCTTTCTGACTCCTATTGCAAAGGACACAATTTCTGGTGACCAGGGACAGGGCCCACGGAACAGCTGGAGCTGTGCCAGGGAGAGTTAGGGTGGATATCAGGGAAAGGTTCTTCCCCCAGAGGGTGCTGGGCACTGCCCAGGCGCCCCAGGGAATGGGCACAGCCCTGAGCATTTGGTCCACTTCCAGGGATGCTCAGGGTGGGACTGTTGGGGGGGCTGTGCAGGGCCAGGGGCTGGACTGGATGATCCTTGGGGTTCCTTTGCAACTCAAGATTTTATGATTCTGTTCAAGCCTTTCACAACCTGCTCGATACAAACGATTTTCTCAGTGTTTGCTATCTTTGCGTGGTATCTCTTCAGCCACATGGCATAGCTGAGCTCCCTCTTTGAGGACTGAAACACTTCTGGTGCAAATAGGTATTTACAGGATGAGTCTGGAGATCTCAGCAGTCTGTCAACCAGACTTGCAATCACTGGTTCACTCAGAAATAAAGAAAAAGCTCCTCAAAACATTTACAAATTACAATCAGAAAGAAAAGTAAATAATTTTGAATTGATTTCAGAGGTCCTTCCCATGCCTTCCTCTGCTCTAATGCCTTCCCTGCTGGTTTTAAGTTTGGATGCTTAAGCAGTGATGGAATTGAGGAAGCAGGCAAGTGCCTCAGGTAGCTGGTGGAGTTCTCCTCGTGCTCGGCTGGCCAGGGCTGTCCGTGTGCAGGGCTTGGCTGTGTGACAGCTGAAGCAGAGGTTGTGATAACACTCTGCACATGGCTATTTTTATCATCACTGATACAGCCCTGCAATTCCACATGCAAAGCTCTGCCCCAAGACACACTTGCCAGGAAAACAAGGTTCCTGCCCCAGCACTAGCCACATCCCACATCTACAGCCCTGCTCCAGAGGAGGAGTGTGCTCCTGGGATTTGGATGAAGAGACCTCACCATCCCTGCCCGTAGAGGCAGCTTAGAATGAGATGATCTTTTAAGGTCCCTTCCAGTCCCAACCATTCTGTGATTCTCTGATCTGTATGATGTTGGAGGGAGGGAGCTTGGCAGAGGCTTCAGGAGAATGGAGAAGCAGACAGGCAGCAATTGCAAGGGGTGGAAGATTCATTATATAAGGCAGGGCCCATGGATGTGGCCAGCTTAAGGAGCATCTGCTCTATTTCATGGCTAAACTACTTCTGTTTGTGGGAGAACTGTGAGCCTCTCCTGGTGAGATTTTAGAGCAGGAACACCTGCAGGATAGCGATTGCTGTCATGTACAGCTGGATGTCAAAATCCAATGTTGGATCTGGCTCTGGTAACAGAGTAGTGATGACTGATGGCCAGTGAACTCAGCCTACCAGGTGAACTGAGGGTTTGTTTGCTTTGGGGGTTTAGGAGTCCTGGAGAAAGGATCAAGGTGGATGATCAGAGTGCAGCAATGCACCGTGTCTTGTCCCCCCTGTGTCCACCTTTCTCAGATGATTCTTGGACTTGGTAACACACTGATACTTCCAGTGTTGTGATCAGAATCTCAAAGATGAAAGACAAAACTAGCGAAACAGTTAGAATCTCGGAATCCCCAAATGGTTTAGGCTGGAAGGGACCTTAATACTCATCTCATTCTACCCCCTGTTATGGCCAGGAACACCTTCCACTAGACCAGATGGCGCCAAGCCTCATCCAACATGGCCTAAGTTTTGAAACCTTTTAAAGTTCTGAAATGGAAGATGGGCCTTTGCAGCTGCTTCATCCTCCTGTTCACAATCCTCCACAGCAGCTGCACTGACTGAACATCCTGGGGCATCCTGGCACCACTGTCATGTAATAGTCGTATCTGGATGGACATGGGACAGCTGGAGGCACCTGCCCAGCCATTTTCCTCATGTCTGTCATAAGCTGCCCAGGTTGGGCCAGGCCATTTTCCAGGTGTGGAGAAATTAACAGCAGGTTGGCAACTCCATCACACTGGCTCATGCCAATAGCTGGCACCAGCTCCAGAGCAGTAGCATCCCAAATTTGGGCTGGACAGCCTGGGGAGGGATAGGTACTGCTGCCTGGCTGCCTGTGCAGTCAGGGGGAACCAGCCCCGAGATGACAAATCCACCATGGCATTACATCCCTTTCCTTGCTTTTGATGCCACAGCCTCCATGAAAAAAACCCTGCTGTACAGGAGCAAAAACTGGGTCCAGGTTTTGCCTGCCTTCTTCAGCTGAGCTGCAGAGAATGTGGAAAAGGACCCTGTTCTCATCTCCACCACATCATTACCAGCAGAAAGAAGGCAACAGGGTAGAATCATCTGAAGGCAATCCAGGTAAAGCCAAGAAGAGCTGAACAAGGGGGGGTCTTATGCTTGTACAACACTTGTACAAGCATGAAAATAGCCCAACATTTGGTAGAGAGACAATCAAAAGTAAAAGTCAATGTCATCCTTATCCATGCAACTTAATCAGTCACAAAGACTTTAAGGCTTAAAATGACCCTTGTTCCTACCTGACTTCCTTATTACCAGAGAATTGGATCAGTGACCTCAGCTTTTGGCACAGGAACTGCTGTTTCACTGAGGTGCCTGATACAAAGACCTCTGAGGTATCCCAGGGCCCAAACTGCTAAGTCATGACCCACCACTAGTTCAGCTGGTCTGCATTTCTCACTGCTCAGCACTGACTCTTCTCATGCCTCATCCAGTGAAGTATTACAACATTATTTTTGGAAACAGAACTGCAGAAGATGTTTTCTGTGTCCATATTTTCCCACAGGCCAGAGAACGCAGAGAAACAGAAATCCCCTCACAGACCAGGGAACAACATGAGGCTGTGAAACAGGAGGGGCACAAGGCCGCTGGGCAGCGAAGAGTGTGGGATGTTGGGTAAGGTCTGAGCATCCCAGAGCTGCCAGGCTAGGGGAAACTCCACACCTTTTACAAAGTCAGGCAGTCCAAAAGGTCAAGGGATGAGTGTTTGGGACGGCTGGCACAGCATCTCTCCCAAAAGACCCCTTCTGCCAAGGACCTGCTCTGTCCTTGTCCTTTTCTCCACTTCCCAACAGCTCTAGGAAAGAGCTACTTTGCTGCCTACTCCTGCCCTTTTTTTTGCTGTACCACAGGTTTCACTTCCTAGGCTGATGCCATTTCAAGCATTTTTGCACTTACCTTGTTGGCCAGGGACAGGCAGGGGTTGGGATCCCGATCCGGCTGTTCCAGCTTGACGATGGTGATGAATCCTGATTCTGTGTGTTCATCCTCACTGGTGTTGCACAGGGATAGTGGGTGGGACTAAGGGACAAAAGCAAGGGAAAACTCAGATCCTGGGGCTCAGCACTGCAAGGGGGGCTCAAGCCCACCCTGCAAATCCCCTGGACCTGCCCAGAGGTGTAGGACCCCCTGTTGCTGGGTGTCACCATAGGACTGCTACATCCCATGGCCCTGCCCGAGCCAGTGAGGCTTTGAATGACACAAAAGAACAGTCACTGCCCAAACGGGGTGTCACCTCAGCCTCTCCAACCACCACAGTCTCCCCAGAGCCTGGCTGGACTCTGTGAGCTGGAGACCATAGAGACCACAGTTTCATGACCTCCAGCTGCACCTCACTGACCCCCCTGGCACTGGCCTTCCCAGGAAGGTGGCTGGCAGACATTACCCTTAATTCCAGGGCTATACCCATCAGAAAAGTGCCAGGAATGCTGCTGGAAGTGACAGGGGCGCTTTTTGCTGCCTGCGCAGTGATACAACCCAGCACCAATTCCGTATCTACAAGCACTCAGAACGGCAGAGTTGGGAGGCACCATAAAGCCACAGAGTTGCTTTTGGTAGCACCAAGACTAGGTGCTAACAAAACCATGAAAGTAAGTTAAAATCATCAAGTCCTAAGGTGACAGCATGGAGACCAACTAGTTCTAATGTCTACTGCAAATGTCTGTGTCCGTGAGTTTGTACCCAACTCATAATCATGTCTGGAACTGCTTAAAACCAAAGTAAAAGCAAAGGATTTCAGTAAAATTTGAAATATTTTAAAATAAAAGTTTGTATCCTTTTGTCAAAACACGGGTCTAGTGGAAGGTGTCCCTGTGCATAGCAGTGGGGACAACTGCATGATGTTTAAGGTCCCTTCCAACTCAAACCATTCTGGGATGCTCTAACTCAGACTTCAGAACATCAGATAGAGTGCAATTGTACCAAGCCAAGCACCACCAACTCCAGAAATCCAGGTTTTCAGGGAAGCAATTATGGGTTATGGCTTGGAGCAGTGGGAAGCTCCCCAAAAGCCCCTGCTCCTTGGAGCACTGACAGGCACTGCCTCGACCAATACCAACATGGCATTCAAGTGCCTGTGATCCCACTGGATTCACCCAGAATGGCATAGATTTATGCTCTGCTTGCATGGCTGGGAGCTTGGGTTAATATGTGATCATGGCTTTGGGTTAATATGAACTTGTCACAGCCACAGAAAAACACCAAAGAGGAAATGCAGAGTGCATCTCAGGATAGCTCCAACAGCTCAGAGGGACCCCACCCAAGCCTTCTCCAGGCTGCTCCTGGAGCCTGGGGTAGCTGGGAAGAACCCTGGATCTGTGTCTGACCCTGGCTGTAACACTCACGGGACAGTGACAGTCCCACATGCTGAGCTTGGAGCAGCCTCTCTGTGACCAGGATTGCTGGGTCTGATCCCAGTGTTAGGGTGAGGGGCCCTGCCACAGGGTGTCCAGAAGAGAAGCTGTGGCTGCCCCTGGATGTGTCCAAGGCCAGGCTGGATGAGGCTTGGAGTAATCTGGGATAGTAGAAGGTGTCCCTGCCCATGGCAGGGGGTAGAACAAGATGAGCTTTAAGGCCATTCCATGTTCCATGATTAATGGTGAACACCAGGAATATGAGCAATGGGCCAAGCTGCTAATGGCAGCTCCAAATGTGCATGCGGAGCATATGGAAAATGCTGGCAGCTGCTCTGGAGCAAGAGTCAGATGATAAATCTGGAGAAGACCTGCTGAGGAATGCTGGTCCCTGCACCTGAGGCCCTTCCAACATGGGCAGCTGTCCATGGAGTTGAGGCAGAGTAGTGACCCCTTGTTATTCTGTGCTGGGTCCCTTGCAGACACTGATCAGGCTGGAGGCTGAGCCCGGGAGCTTTCTCAGCACCCTGCAATGCCCAGGGGCAGCTCAGGGCTATCTCAGCACCCTGCAATGCCCAGGGGCAGCTCAGGGCTATCCGTGGGGCAGGGACACAGGCACCATCTGCCACACCCACATACTCCACTCATCTCTGCTCCAGAGATCCCCCCCTCTCCTCCCCTCAGCTCCTTCTCCTGTTTGTTCTGTACTAGCAATTCCTCCAACAGCAGCACAGCAGCAAGACGTGGCTCTTATTTTCTACATCCTTCAACAGCATTTCTTGGCATTCCCACTGCCCCATCCCTGGCATTATGAGTGAGGGATCCCAGCTGTCCATTGTGCTCACAGGACAAGAGCAGACTTGAAAAATAATCTAAGGATGATGATGTGGACATCAAAAAAACCCAAGTATTATGAGACTTCTCAATGCAGAGAACTCATGCCCCATGCGTGTCTGTGGCTGCAGAATCAGGATGCCTTGCTCCCTCCTGGGTCTGCGGCTGCAGATGGGCTCTCAGGCAGGACATCACCCTCTCTGCTGGGCTGGGCACTTCTGCAGCACTGACTGCCACAGCCACGGCTCCTTACAGACCCTTATCTGATCTAGGAGACACAAAATCCCCTTGCTGAAGAGAGGGGGTATGTTCATACCCAAAATCAAAGAGGCTTCATACATGCTGCCTAAATCCCATCACACTCCTGTTCTAGCACTCCCCCCTCCCAGGGGCTCACGGTCAGCAGAGGGACCTCAGAGGTTTTATGGTGTACCCCACAGTGCTGTTCCAGCTGGAGCTCCCTGGTGGAAATCACATTGCTGCTCTGCCAGATCCTTCAGGCAAGACAATCCCTGCCTGGGCCTGTGCTCCTGGGATCCCAGTGGTGGGCTGGGATCAGCTGGCAGGGTTTGGACTCACTCTTGGGTGATTTAGCTCTGCAGCTCTGTCCACACCCTGGCCCTGGTAAGACACCGCCAACCTGTGACACTGCTTTGTCACTTTATCTGTCTCTGTCACCACATCCCTCCTGTCACACCTTCAGAAAGGACTCAGAGCTCCTCCTCATCCCTATCTTCTTGCTATCACCTTTTCATTTCTTCTTTCCTTACCTTATGGCTTCTCTTTATTTTCTACCTTTTCTGTCCACAGTGCCACTCCTAAAATACAGAATTTCACTTTTTAAACTCCTCCTTGCTATCTTTACCACTTTATTCCCACCAGTCCCACTACCTTCACACCAATCTGTCTCTCCCAGCATTACTCACAGGTTGTACTGAGCAGCAGAAACATGGGGAAAGGTCCTGGGGAATCAGGCATGGAGAGGTGCCCAATTCCCACTTGGGAGCTTCATGTAGAAAAGAGGAGGAAAAAAGGTGACCCTAAGAGCCCACTTTGCTGCCTGAAGGCAGGATCAGCCAGACCTAAAAGATTCAAGTGTCAGAGACAGTTCAAAAAGGGGGACTCCTCACCCACTGCAGGACTCTCTTCTCCTCCACACCAGAAAGTATATTCCAGTGCCTCACTGGAGTTGGTTTTGCTACTGCCTGAGTCTATTAATTCTCACTGAATCAACCATGCCCATGGAAAAGAGATTATTTGTGCTTTTTTTTTTTCCTCCCCAAGGAGCCTTTAAACATTTCTGTTCCCCTTTCTGTTCACCAAGGAGTCCTGAGGGACAAGGGTTGAAAAAGGACTCAGAGAAAGTCCTCAGTTTTCTCTGTAAGAGAAAAGGGAACTCAGAGCACTTTCCACGCTTTCCTCATGGGAGAGGAATGAATATTTGATCTGATCTGAAGTGGCAGGAGAAATGTTATAACCAACCCACAGGATTGGCATGGAAAAGACAGGAAGAGAACAGGACAGGAGAGTGTTCACCAAAGGGCTTGAGAAAAATCCTGGACTGAACTCTTCACCACATTGGCCACAATCTCAGAAAAAAAAGGAGGCAGCAAATATCAAAATGCATTTGAAGAAGTAGAGAGGAACGCAGGAAATGGCAGATTGATAATCGTGACTTCTCTGCCAATCGAAAAGCCAGGTTAATAAACTAGGCTAATGAAGAGAAAGGAAGAACTAACAGAGCTTTGGAAAAGGAAAGGGATGGTTTACAGAGCCACAGGGTTCCTCAAAGCAGTGAGTGTGGGACTAAAGGCAGTTCCATGAATGCCAGCCTCTGGCGTCTCCTCTCCTGTTCTTCTGCAAGGTCAAGGCTATGGAAGATGATGGAATATTGTGCAGTACTGCCCAGAGAGAAGGACTTTGAACATGGGCCTGGAGCAACAGAACAAGGGGGAACAGCTTCTCACTGCCAGAGGGCAGGGATGGATGGGATATTGGAAGGAATTGTTCCATGGGAGGGTGGTGAAACCTTGGCACAGGGTGCCCAGAGCAGCCGTGGCTGCCCCTGGATCCCTGGCAGTGTCAAAGGCCAGGATGAACAGGGCTTGGAGCACCCTGAGATGTCCCTGCCCATGGCAGGGGGTGGAATGAGATGGGCTTTAAGGTCCATTCCAAACCATTCCATGGTTCTATGATCCTCAGAACCAAAAAGAGAAGAAAGTGAGGCAGCCCTTACAATGAACTCACCAGGACAGTCTTAAGGCAAACTGTACTGTCCAAATATTCACAAACCACATGGAAAACAAGACGGATGGTGAAACGACCGAGTTCATTAGTAATACATAAAAATCCAAGTTGGTAAATATTAAAACTGTGTAGCAAAGGATCTCATGATACTGAGTGATGGAATGATACAAGATATTAAAAAATGCAAATATGAAAAAAAAATCCAGGTATTTTACACAGGGATGAGCTCTAGGTGAGCTGTTAATGAACAGGAAAGAGCTTGCAGTCACTGTGGGGAATTTTATGGAAACCGTTGTTGAATCACCCAAACCAGTCAAAAAGCAAACAGGTATTACTGTAAAAAACAAATGAAAAATGAAAATCCACTAGATAAAGCTGCAGTGTGTCAACATCTTGATTATTACAAGGAGTCCTGCTCACGCCATCTTCAACAGAGATTTCTGTACAAGTGATTGAGTGAATAAGAATTCTTCAGCTTAGTACAGCTGGGATATGCTAAAGCTACAGAAACTCATTAAAAATATGAAAAATTCATGGATCAAAACACCAGGAAGAGCTGTTAAACACAGAAGTGGGGACACCAGCCTGGCTGTGAGCACAGCCTGCTGCAGTCAGGGGGCTGCAGAAGAGTATCCATTTGGATTTGCCTGTACTCTGCACATTTTGGGGCTGCAGGGGAACTGCACACATGGGGTTCTGCACTCACCAGGCTGCACCATGGGCTGCACACTCTCCTACCCACTAGAAGACTTTTGCCACGAATATTTCATCTAGAAACCAAACTCCAGAATACAGCTGGGATTTATGGTCAGTGGTGCCAGAGAGCCAGGAGAGCATCTGCTCCCAAAACATCAGCAGAGTCAGCTGCTGCCTTATCTGTGGGACAGTGCTGTGACTCCTGGCTGTGTCCCAGCACCAGTTCTCCTTCCCTTCCTCTCACTACTATTCCAGCAGATGGAATCCCATGCAAGACCTTGAGGGATTGCTCATGCGTGCAGGGCCAGTGAAGGGTGCAAGGATTTTGTCCAGGACAGTAAGGCCTCCCCTGCCACATTTGGTGGTACCTTGAAGCCATGATAGCACAATCTGCACATGAACGGCACTAAATGGCATTTCACAGCCTAAAGTTTAGGTGGTGAGGGAGACTGATGGGCCATGAGACACATTTCTATCTGAAATGGAAATCCCAATTTTTTTTTTCTAGTTCTGTTTAGAAAGTTGCCTCTGACAGGACCTTCCAGGACAGAGCATGGTGCAGAGATTAAATTCTGCTCTCGCCGAGCCTCCCCAGGTGGCTGTGGGTTCAGGACCATGGGTAGGACGGACCCTCCTCTGCAGCTGCAGAATTTCTTGCTCGGAAGCAGAGCTCATGCCAGGACCATTCTCCATCTCATGCCAGGACCATTCTCCACTTGCCATTGGTGCCACAGCCTTGAGTGGATGAAATGTCTTGTGGAAAAGCTCCTTCACAGATGAGCTACAGCCAAAACAGCACTGAGGGGATGAGCCAGGGACCTACTGCACCACAATGACACCTTTGGTGACACAGTGCATCTCGGACATTGTCGTGCCATGTCCATGCATCCATGGGAGACACCCGCTACCCACTGCCCTGCTGAATTAACTCAGCTGTGTCATGTAACTGTCACCCAGCATGAGCTCCTGAGGTAGGGTATTCCTGGATTTGTGGATATGTCTGGCTCAAGACACCTCTTCCCTGATAGAATCCTGTCAGTGAGCCTCTGAGCTAAGTACCTTACTTTATATTCCTTTGTAGGTTTCAAAAGGCAAGTGGAAGTGGTCTCCTACCACCCTCTCCATTTTTGCTGCCAGCACTAGCCTGGCTGTAGTAATTACTGGGCAAGATCCTCCTCTGGAGGAGATGGAAACAGGGCACCTGCAACTGGATTCCTGTGGGAAAGAGCAGAGCAGATGTCTCAGGTCTAAAAGCCAGATGTGCACCTGCACAATGCATCTCCCAGAGGTGTCAGAGTGTGGGCACTGTGCCAGATGCTGGCATCACGGACACCTCCAGGGACCGTGCACAGTTGGGATGGAACAGGCCATGTGCACTTCTCAGTCATTGCAGAATGCTCCTGACAGCAACACTGCCTTGTTGGGACAACCCAGTCACCAGATCCTCCTCTTCCATCCTGCCTCAAAGCTCAACCTGGTAAGAGGCTGGAGCCAGGCGGGGACCGGACTTTTCTCCCAGACAAGTAACAGGACAAGAGAAAACAGCTCCCTTGTGCACAGAGAGGTTCAGGATGGATGTAAGTAAGAATTTCTTCATGTCAGATATTGGAAGGGGCTGGAGTTCCCATCCCTGGAGGTGTCCAAAGAATGGCACTCAGTGCTCTGAGCTGGGTGACAAGGTGAGGATTGGTCACAGGTTGGACTTGATGCTCTTCAAGGTCTTTTCCAACCTCAGTGATTCTGTGACTCTGTGAATAATACTGTGTGAATGTCTTTTTTGCTGTAAGAAAGGCTCTTCCCAGTTTACCTCAACTCTCCAGCTTTAGCAGCTAAACAGAAGCCACTCTTACCCCAAGACCATTCCACTCTACTCACAGAGACAACAGCAGGAATGACACAACACTACCACAGGCATAGGAGTTGCTGCCAGGAGGCTGAAACACAGCAGCAGCAGAGCTGGAAAGTGCTAGAAGGACATGGGAGGATGAGGAGGGATGGGGCAGGGAGATGAAGTGGATTTTAGCCACAAAGAAGATGGAAATGGCTGGTTGGAAAAGGTAAAGATCAGCAGAGTGTTTCAAAAGGCCCAAGGAAAAATTGCCACTTCCATGACTCTTGGGCATGAAGCTCAGCCATCAGGATATGGGGCTTTTTTAATTTACCTGCATAAAGTTTCAAAAGCTGTTATAACAGCAAACACACCTTACCCACATGTGAGTCACAGACAAACATACTCACTGATAACAGATGCATTATTCTTAGAGAGACTCAGGTCCTACATCAACATGAGAACAGCTCAGACAACCATCCGAGTCCCCTGAAGGAGTGGCCAGAGGTAGGAGAGTAGACAAAGGAGCTACAAGGTGTCAGTGCAATACTCCCATGCTTGTGTCCTTACTCGTGCTCATGAGCTTCACTACCTTTGGCCCAAGTCAAGGGTCAGCAGAGCCTGAGGGTTTGATACAACAAATCAGTCCCTAATCAAGAAATGACTGTATTTCCCTCTCCTTTTCATTACCAAGCTGGTGAGCAACAAAGGGCAGTGCTGAACCCAAAAGGGATGTTTATTTGATTATCACACGTGCAGGATTAGACAGTTTAGGTGAAATCTGGATCTTTTCTGTTGCTCTCTGCAGCTCCCTGAAAGGACTTCAGAAGCAGGTGGGGATCAGACTCTGCTCTTAGGGAACAAGGGACAGGACAAGAGGAAATGGCCTCAAACTGTTCCAGGGGAAGGTAAGGTTGGACATCAAGAGGAATTTCTGCCTGGAAAGAGAGGTCAGCATTGAAAGGGGTTTCCCAGGGAGATTTGAAGTCCCCATCCCTGGAGGTGCCCAAGGAAGGCCTGGACATGGCACTCACTGCTCTGGGCTGGGGACAAGGTGGAGATTGGGCACAGGCTGGATTTGATGGTCTTGGAGAGCTCTACCAATGTAAATTATTCCCATGGGGCTGGAGAAAACTCTCAAATGCCCTTCCCTGACAGGTCTGCTGAAGTTTGCTCTCCTGCAGACAGAGAAGTCCCACATGAGGGAAGCAAGTGTCACTTCTGTTGGCACAGCCACCATGAGGATTGTATGGACTGCCAAGGAAACCTCTGGCCAGGTTCCATAACAATGTCTGGTTAAACTGTCTGCTCCACACATCCATGTTGGAGAATCAAAGACAAAGGGAATTTGGTCAGCCGTGACTCACAGCACTCAATGAAAGTAAAGGCAAGGGAGAACAGCTCATGCTCCTCTGCCTCAAGCACTCTGCAGGCAGGCTGGATCCCAAATCCCATGGAGAGCATCCAACCCACACTGACCTGCTCACCTCATGTACCTTGGAGGGCCCAGCCTGTGCCCACTCTGGAGCCATCTCCGTCCTTGAAGACCCTCTTTAACATGACCCTCTGTACTCTGCTGGCAGTGGCTGGGAGGTTAAAGCTGTCCCACAGAACAAAGGTCACCTGTGTAACAGAGGTCTTTGTCCCTCTGTACCCCGCAAAGCACTGGCAAAACCCAAGCTGTGCTGGCAGCTCTCTCACCTTTCCAAGCACAGAGGTCCCTTGGGACCAGCTCAGGGGCGGCACAAACACATGACGACTCCTGTAACTGCTCCATGAAACACCTGAGACAGCTCTGACCCTGGAAACAGCTCTGCGGTGATGGGCCACACACAGACCTGAGCCCAGATCGCTTTACTGCAGCCACTAGTATTTTTCCTCAACCACCAGCTTTTCACAATGGGTTTCAAAGTTAAAACCTTGACAAGTGATGCCAGAAAGAGCATTCTTGATCTTCTAGAAAGGAGAAAGCAGATCTAGAAGAGCAAAGACTGACAAGAAAATTCCTTTTGGGGCAAATTAAGCAACAACTTCTTCTGAAGCATCACACATCTCCAGGAGGGCTGAGTTGCTCCTGGAAAGAGACCAAAGGGCTATCCAGAGGCTGATGTGGACTGGGAAATTCTCTAAAACTTTCCTGAAGATGAAGCTCAGCAGCATTGTTGCCTGGAAATGTCAGGACTCTGATGTAGCCCTGCACCAGCACTGTGGTCGTTTCTGGAGAAGACAGGAACGGTCCAGGGAAGCTTTACCTGTTCACGCATGAAATGTTTGTTAGGATTGCACATGGAGCTGTTCTCACCAGGGAAACGCCACAGGCAGGAGATGGGCTTGGAATGGAGGAGTCACCCCAGGGAAAAGCTGCCGGCAGGAGATCGGTTTGGGGTGGAGCAGCCAGCCCTGCTGAACCTTCCCAGCTGATGACAGGGGGAGCGTTGCCTGATCCCTTCCCCCTCCATCTAGCTGGGCTCCACCGCTGGGCCAGGTGCAGAACAAAAGGAAAGTAACGACTTAGCTATTGCTGCAGCGCCGAGGGCTTGAAGGTCAGGCGCTCAGCGCAGCACCCGCTGCACGGCCAGGCCGCGCTGCAGCCCTGCAGCCAGAGCCGCTCTGCAGGGGCTGGCGCTGTGCAGCTCCGGCTCCTGCGCGGGCACATGAAAGGCTTCTCTCTAATGTAATAACTGACGGCCTCTTCAGTGCCGTTTGAACTGTTTACAGACTGAGTTAACGATTACAGGCAATGTGTACCTTGGCTGCTGACCAAAATTCTTACCCGCCCGTCAGATATTATCAAAGAGCCCTTCACTGCTGGCCTGGAGTCCTTCCAAAGCACAGCGCCAAAATGCTGGTGTAGAGGAGGGGCCTTGGGTGCTCCGTCGTGAAATCCAAGATAGACACAGATCTGCTCTGGAGAGGTGTCCTGGGATCTGGGTGCCAAGTCACGTAGAGACACTGGAAGGCCCAAGGGCTCCCTGAATCCCCCCGGCTCAGTGCCCAGGGCCGCATGCAGATGGGCCCTTCCCTGCAGGACATCGGCCACGGCTTTGCTGTGCTGCCCTCCAGGCCTTCACAGAGGACACCACACAACCCACGAGCTCTGGCTCTCCAGGTTTCCCCTCCCTGCATGAGGTCACTGCCATCCATACCTGGTTCTTTACACATAGCCTAGGTGGTTGTGTTAATGCTGGTGGTTACACAGCTTAAAGCTCCTCCTGCCAAAAGCATTTTCAATACCCTCATGCATAAGAGTGAGGACAAGAACAAACCAAGTGGTGGGAGATTAGATATAATCACTTCCATTGTTATTTGTAGCTGGAGAAATGCAGGTGTAGGTATAAGGTCTGGCTAGATTTGGGCTCGAAAACAAGCTCCAGCTCTATGGGGCAAATTGCACCAGGTCTGGAAATCACATTGACATGAAGGGATGAAATAAAACACTGGCAAGCTGCTCTAATTACAGCTGAGTAACACAGAGCCACATTCAAGCAGCACTGAGGCTGCAGAGCAAACTCTGCTTCCGAGCAGGAAATTCTGCAGCTGCAGAGGAGGGTCCATCCTACCCATGGTCCTGAACCCACAACCACCTGGGGAGACTCAGCGAGAGCAGAATTTAATCTCTGCACCATGCTCTGTCCTGGAAGGTCCTGTCAGAGGCAACTTTCTAAACAGAACTAGAAAAAAAATGACAATTTCCATTTCAGACAGAAATGTGTCTCATGGCCCATCAGTCTCCCTCACCACCTAAACTTTAGGCTGTGAAATGCCATTTAGTGATGTTCATGTGCAGATTGTGCCATCAGGACCTCAAGGTACCACCAAAAAAGTGCTGCTTCAGTCCATCCCAGAGTTCCAAACTCCCAGCTACACCTGCAGCAGGAACTGATGCATCCCATGCCTACCAAGAACCTGCACAGTACTGGTTTGCCATCATCCCAAAGCTCTTGGTACAAAATGCCAGGTTATAAAACTACAAAACTGTAATTAAAAAAGCAAACACATCTCTCTCACAGGCTGACAAGAGATGCAGTTTACAAGGGATGCTTTCCAGAAAAGGGCTGATGCCTTCACTCCATGCTGGTTCTGTCTTGAAATATGTTTTATGTCAGCAGGTCTTGGCACAAGGATGAAGATTGACCAACTAAAGGAATAAATTATTTGCTTTTCAATCTCACTCTGCATCGGCTTCCCACTGTTTTATCACTCAGATGTAGTTTTCTGTAGTACAGATGAGCAGGTGGCTGGTGGAGGACACGAGTCTCTCTTGTTGGACATTGTTGTATTCACAGAAGACAGAAATGTAGATGCAAATACATTTGCTGTGATTTGATTCAATGAAACTTGCTGGTACAGTGCAGTACACAACAGAAGTTGGTTCCGCCTACGCTTACTTGCTAAGACATGAGTTCAGGCCCTCTGGGATCTGCAATTCCCTGGCTGCTATGATGACATCACTGACATCTAAGGAGCTGCAGGAATGCTGAGAATGCAGCTCCGGGCTCCTGTGGATGCTGAGCTCATCTGCTGCTGCAGGAGGCACCAAAGATGGGGTGCCTGGGTCACACTCCAGCCTCACTTCCAACCTGCACTCACTGCTCCTCTTGAGGCCACACAACATCTGGGCTGCACCAGCTTAAACAGCCAAAGTGAAATTGCTTGAAAATTTCTTTCACTGATGTCTTCAGATGCTGAGCAGAAACAAGAATTTCAACACGAGCCCAAGGGGTCAGATCCAAAATTGACCTAATTCTATGACCTGGGCAGGAACTGATGCCCGGGAAGTTCCACCCAAATATGAGGCAGAACTTCTTCCCTGGGCAGCGTCGAGCCCTGAAGAGGCTGCTCAGGGAGGGGGTGAAGCTATTCCAGACCCATCTGGACACAATCCTGTGCCCTGTGCTCTGGGATGAGCCTGCTGAGCAGCAAGGTGAGACCAGGTGACCCATGGTGGCCCCTTCCAGCCTGTCCATTCTGGGATTCTGGGAATCTGTGACCCAACTACGAATCTCTGACCCAACAGCAGAGACCACTCAAAAGTTGTTTTCTCCTCGGTGTTCCACTTGGGATACCTTCCCAGCATTACTGTAGTTACTTATCTGGGAGTCATACCCAGAGCCAGCTGGTGAACAGGCTGAAGGATTTCACAAACATACCTTTTTCCTTTTAGCCCATTTATACTTGTTCCACAACATTCCCTGCAATTGATCTCAACAAAGGATTTCAGAGAAGTCAATAAAATACTCTTGCTTGAAGATAATTTCACAGGAAACTTCCAAGAGTGAACTTCCAAGAGTTACCATCCTTGCTGCATCCTATGGAATTCCAGCCACTGGAGATCACAGAATCCCAGAATGGTTTGGGTTGGAAGGGACCTTGGAGACCATCTCATTCCACCCCCTGCCATGGGCAGTGACACCAGGTGGCTCCACAGTGTCACAGGTGTTCAAAGAGCTGAGCTGATATACTTGGAAGGAGCTTGAAGCAGGGAAGCATGAAACTTCCCTTATTTTCAACCTGTTAGGAGCCTCTGGAGACTCCAGCATTCATCACCAAAGGGCAAAATCTCCATGTGGAGGTTCTTAGGGACAAGGATGACAGAGGTCTTGCCCCAGGACTCAAGAGACTGAGGCCAAAAATATGGAGAAATTTCCATTTTCAGACATCTTTGCTGCTGTGTCCAAAGCAGCACAGAGCAGTGAACATGCAGGATGAAGGACAAACAGGGCAGGAAGTGAAACAACATCCTTGCTCAACAGAGTGAGATCCAGCGGATGCTCTACCCACTGTCTTCATTCAAGGGCCCCAATAATTTGATCAAACATTCCTTTGAAATGACTGAGCTCTACCAGCTGTTTTATTCCAAGGAATGGGAAGGGAGCCACTTACAGCCCATTTGTTTGGGGCAGTGAAAGGAGGTGAGTTGCGACATCACTTCCACTGGAGCATCTAGCCCTCACCATCCTGGATCTCTGCAAGAGGGGACAGAGGAGGATGAGTGCTGGGATAATGAGGACATCTGGAGCCACAGTAGTTGAGACTAAAAGAAGTTCAGAGACGAGAAAGTCCTGGTTACTGGAGGTAGGTCTCCTGCTCTCATGCCTGGTTCCTGCAGAGAAGGAGACATGACTGACAGAGTCTCCACTGGCACCTGCCAATTCTGCATTTTTCTGCTTTTTTCTTACCAATGACACTGGCCTCTGCAGACAAAGACTACTGGAAGAGTCAAGTACTGCCTGAAGTTTCTGCTTTGGCTGCCCAACACTGAAACTGTACTTTGTTGTATAAAATGAGCCATGAACACCTTGATTTCACTCATGCGGACTCTGGTTTCTGGGCTCCACTGCCTTTTTTCCTGGTTCTGCAGGGTGGAGGTGGTTGTTGCAATCACAGATTCTTCCTCTCTATCTGGTGCCTTGATCTTGTGGTGCTCCTGCTCTCAAGGCAGAATGGCTGAGGCGGGTTCACTGCACAGCCATGCTGGAAGCACAGGAACAAGCTTTATGGTGTGGTACCTCACCCCTCTATGCCGTAAAACCTCCATAGTCTTGCCCTGATGGCCTGGGAATATTGCAGATGCCCATCTCCCAGGGAAGGAGAGAGCTTGTTGTGCTGGATCCCATGTCCAGAGCCACGCCAGGTCCATGCAACATGGATTTGCAGCTCTTTGCAGAGAGCACACTCTCTGTACAGCTGTGCCTTGCTGGCACCACAGGGAACCTGCTCACAATTCTGCAAACTTTGCAAGGGACAATCCGTTGCAGCTCAGTTGATTTCTTCCCTGATCCAGTGTAGTTGCTTTTCCCACCAATACTCCCTAAAGTCACACTGAACAATGTGCATTTACACTGCCCGGTACACTGAGCCCTTGGTTCCCTCATGCAACTGGCATCCCTGTCACAGGGGAAGGACAAAAAGCCATTGTAGCCAAAACCTTAAGAGCCTGCCCGAATGGTTTCTGTGGTATTCGGAATCAGTGCAGCACTTGAGAACACAGGGATAAATCATTAACAAGTCATTATTGTTCACAGGTACTTTTGGCAGGAAACCACTGAGGTCAACTTGGACAAACTGCTGTGGGGTAGTGGGGGTGGCACTTTTCCTGCAGGAGCATTCAAATCCTCCTCTAATACCAAGAAATAGGCTGGAAGTGACCTTCCTTGCTGAATCTAATCGAGATGGAGAGCAGCACAGCCCCTCCTTCCCGCTTTTTTTGGCCTGAGCTCCCCTCCCAGCTCCGTCTGCTCTGTGACAGTGCTGTTCATCACAGCTCCCCTCACAGAGTGGGCAGCCTGACAGCCCAAACACCACTCCTCATGTACCAACTCCAGAATCTCCCAGCTCCCATCAATCCCTTCTGCTACTGGGAGCTGGGGAATTCCCAAACACTGCTGCTTTTCCCAGAGATCTGTCTAGGGATGGATGTTTCTCATGCTTTGGAAACCTGCAGAGATGCTGCTTCTGTACAACTGATATAAAATTCCGTCATCCCCAGCCAAACTCACCAGCTCAGTGAATCCATGTGCCATGTGCTCCCCAGGCCATCAGCACTGGCAGCATACGCTGAGAGCCATCTCCACGGTTAATATCCTGGAGGTTGATCCATCCTCACAGTTTCCAGTGCTGTCAGGCACTCTAGCTTCCATGGAAAACTATTAATTCTTGTCATCCAGTTTCCTGCTCAGTGGCCAGCTGGCTACTGACCCCACTGCTATTTAGTTGGTGTAAATCAAGTGCCACAGGACACTTCGAGAGCACCATGATGTGGCAATTCCTCCGAATACGGGGATGTGGTCATTTAGAATTAAGTAACCAAAGAATTTGGATACAAAGAGCTTAAAGGCTGTGGTGTGTTGCTCAGTGTGAGTTCCTGCCCGGGGGATACAACACTAACATGGGGATCCTTTTAAAGCCCTAAAAACTCTGCTAGATGATGCCATGGATTCAGCTCAGCTGCTCAGGCAGTTTCATGCTCAGTCAGCTTGGGATGGTTTGGTGGTGATTTTTTTTTACTAAGAAAAAGTACTCTCAATTTTGACATTTAAAAATCGCCTATCGTAAGCACAAAAAATGTCTTTCTAAACTCACTGGCTTCTGGACACATTAATGGAAGCCAAGAAAACCAGTCAGGTAACCGAGTCCAGCTCCTGAAGCAGCCCATGTTTCCATCTTTCTCTAAAAAATATTGACTCCACAATTGCAGACCCAGGCAGGGACATTTGTACTGCAAAGGGACACGACAGCTGCTTTCCAAAAGCCTGAGCCATGGTCAGGTAATTCAAGACAGTTCTTCTGCCCACCCTGACCTGAGAAGGTTCACGACAGGGCTGCCATCAAGTAGGGCTAAACAGGACTGGTTTTCCCTGGAATGATAACAAACAGTGTTAAAAGAAAATGCTTCTGAGTTTGACACGGTCATATTGGCTGAGGTACTGCCTGAGCTACAATCAACATTTCAAAGACCTTCATGCCGTGGAGCACCCCAGAGACTTTAAACCCAGCCAGAAAAGTTGCAGGAGTACAAGTCTTCTCAGCCTTCCATGGCACATGCAGAGGATCCCCCAGTGCTTTTTTTCCACTGATTATTCCTTTGCTTTGCATTTTGTCCAATTGCTCCCACTCCCAGAGATGCACCCAAGAGTTTCACTGGCTCTGGAGTGTCCTCAGAATTCTTCCTGGGGAAGAATCCCTTCCCAGCTGGGTTGTGCCACTGTCTGCTGTCCTCTGCTTCCACAACCTCCTGGCTCCATTTCCCTGGTCCTTCAAAACCCCTTTCATAGCCCAGAACTGGGGATGAACAGTTGACTAGAAAACAATTTCTTTTGTTGATAGAAAATTCTTTGCAGGGCGTGAACAGCAGGAGAAAGAAAGGACTCCTCTGAACTGCGAGCTGGCTGGAAACCCCCGGAGGGCAAGAATCCGATCCCTCCTTTGAGGAGCACAGACCTGTCTGTACAGGCTGTGGGAGCAGGAGAGCTCTGTGTGTGCAGCTCCAACAACACTCACCAGCCCCTGCTTTGCCATGCTCAGGACCAGCTCATGCACAGGAAGTGGCTCCACTCCTCCCATTTGCACCACTGGACAGACCTTGTCCTCCTCACCCCACTAATCCCCTCCTCTAGAGTAAAGCTCTGCACCATCACCTCCCTATCCACCTATCCCACATGCCCTCCAGCAGCCCCATTATCCACCCAACCCCAATTCCTTCTCCCCTGCTGCTCAGAACCACCCTGCGCATCCTTCAGAGCTGCTCAGGAAGAAGAAATCCTCCACGCAACAACCCCAGATCTGGGCAGGAACATCCGCCCACCTACTATTTAGTATTTACCTGTACCCCACCAAATCCTCTGCCCTGGATGCAGCCAATCTGCAGATGCCATAGAAACACTTTTTAAAAGACATCCTGAGGATGGACACAACATGCTCTTCAGGAGCAAGGAATCTGCCTATCAACATCGAGCTTGAGAAGCCACGTCCACAGGTTTCATGTTCTCCAGCCCTAGGAAGAAACATCATTGCTTGGGCAACCAGTCCTGCTCTGCATCAGCCCTATCTGCTTCCCAAGAGGACCAAAGTCCTTCTAAGTCCTTTAGATTCAGTAAAATAACAAATACAGAGAAAAAACCACCAAAACACCAAAAATATAGAATGGTTTGAAATCCCCCTGACATCCTCTGCCTCCTAGTACACAAGGCCCCCAGCATCTCCAGACTGAGCTGTGCCATCCTGAGCAGTCCAACTGCGGCAAATCCATTCCAGCACCATTTGTGCCCCACATCCAGGAAAACTCATGGGTGTGCTGGTTACCCCTATGTTTCCTTTCTCCCTCTGCTCCCACACCACACAGCCTCTCATGCAGTGCTTCCACTACTGATATTTATATAAAATGCACAAAGGGCTGCTCCCAGTGCTCACTGCCAGCATCTGAGCAGGGAGGAGGCAAAGTCAGTGGACCTGGGGAAGGGAGGAAGGAGGTGAAACTCGCCATTCCTGGACCTCAGCATTGCCAATGAATGTGTGCTGTAGTTCCCTTTATCCCACAGATTCCCAGGCTGCGCCAGGCCTGAAGGGACCACAGCAGGTCCCTGGTGCCGCCTCCCTGCTCAGGCAGGGCCATCCCAGAGCACAGGGCACAGCATTGTGTCCAGAGGGCTCTGCAATATCCCCGCTGAGGAGACTGCAGCCCCTCCCTGGGCATCCTGCTGAGGGCTGGGCACATCCCAGGGCAGAAGTTGTGCCTCCTGGGCAGGGGGAATTGCTGGGCTCAGTCCCTGCCCGTGGCTCTGGTGCCACTGCTGGGCCCCTGGAGCAGAGCCTGGGCCCTGCTCTGCCCTTCCCTGCAGACATTTGAGGAGTTTCAACTGGAGCCCAAAACAGAGAGCTACGGTAGTAGCAAAAAGCAAAGAGCAAAAACATTTTGGGAAGCTTCTCTGGAGCAGTGTGGGATCTCAGTCCCTGAAATCAGAGACCAAGATTTCAAGAAATGCTTGAGAAGGGGGCTCAGGTGGCTCTTTCTCCTTCAAAAGACAAAGAGCCCCTTGGATCCTTCCTGGGAGGAGTATGGGGCTGCTGCCTGGGATCTCAGCTCCCAAAAGGAAATGTGAAAAGACTCCTGGAGATGCCTGATGCATCCTGGAAAAGGAGGTTTCCATGAAAGGAGAAAAATCGTTTCAGATTACTTCCTTGGAGGAGTCTGGGATTGCTACCCAGAACATCTAGTGCCTAAATCAGAGATGAAAAGACTCTGCGAGATGGTACCTGGGATATCAGCTGCCTGGAGGAGGTATGAAAAGACTCCAGGAGATGCCTGGGAGGTGTCTCAAGTACATCCTGGAAGATGCAGATTATACAAAAAGAGAAAAATCATCTTGGCCAACTTCCCTTGAGCAGTCTGGGGCTGCTACCTGGGATTTCAGGTCTTGAAATCAAGAGATCAGGACTCCAGGAATGCTCCCCCCTTGTCATCTTTCAATTACAGTGGTAACATGGTCCTCAACAAGGCTGGCAAGAATTTCCACAGCTGCTATCTGGCTGCTTCTGGTAACGGCCCCTGGCTTGGACCTCTGCTCATCCCAGCACCCTCCAGCCCGACCCAACAGCTCTGGGGGAGATTTCTCATTTTCAGCCTTTTCTGCCATTCCCATCCTTTCTGGAAGAAGCACCTGTGTTTGTCCCACATCCCCCGCCACAGTGAAGGATGCTCTGGAATCAGTGCAGCTTCCAGCTATCCAGGGTCCTGCTCCAAACCCAGGGTGGGGAGGACACCAGGATGTCCATCCCTCTCTCCCCACTGCACCGTGGCTGAAGAACTCCTGCTTGATCCTCACCCTCCTGGCTTTGCTCTAGAGGTCACCTGGCCCCTCCACTGCCACTCACACCCTTCCTAGGCCACCAGGACATGAGGGGAATGGCAGGGAATAGAAGGGACAGTCTCCTCAGGGGAGCTCAGCTAAAGTCTGATTAGGACTGTGATGGGAGCATAGAAGAAAGTGAAGGGTGTGGAAGAATAGGGAGGAGAAGGATTGTTTCAGAGGAGAATAGGTCCAGAGCTCTGGGCAGTTTCATTAGAAGAATATTAAGTAAATGAGTCAGAGCTTGTGGTGCCTGAGGCTCAGGAAAGCTGCTGCTAGAGTGAAGGATGGTGAGGGAAGATGAGGATTGTGGCGTGCTGTCTGCGAGCGAGATCCAGCCAGGACACAACAAGAGGAAACTTGTTGCCTGCTCAGACTTTGACGAACATTTGCAGAGATCAAGCACTGCAGATGTTCCATTGCTGCCTCTGTCTGTGCCCGGTTCCAGCTCTGGGCCAGGCACTCCAGGGAGCCTTTCCCAACTCACTGCACTTCCCAGGGCACCAGAGCTCTCAGAGTGCCCCACTCCAGCAGCACCCTCACACCACGCTGATCCCTCAGGTCCCTAAAGTCATTTTGCAAGTCAGGTTTTATGATTTGTAGCTGGTATTGGGGGTTAAAACGTGTCTCTTAATTCCTGCACCTAAAAACCTGAACACTGTATTGATACAACATGCAAGAATGGTCTGGGTATCAATAATCCCTGCAAGTGTTCCAGGCCAGGATGGACAGGCCTTGGAGCAACCTGGGTAGTGGAAGATGCCCCTGCCCATGGCAGGGGTTGGAATTAAATGATCCTTAAATTCCCTCCCAAGCCAAATCTTTCTGGTTTGATGAATAGATGTATATCACCTATGTGTAAACGTGTATGTACATACGTACGTGTGTGTGTGTATATATATGTGTACATATATACAGATATACCATATGTATAAATCCATATGTATAAATATATAGAATTATTTACCTGTACTGCAAACACAAAACCCAAGCCTGAAGTTAAGATGGGTAAACCAAATTGCCTACTTTCAAATTACAAAATTAATTTCATAAGCACCTGGGAAATTCAAGGTAAAGAAGTTAATTCAGATGTTGTTGTAATAACAGAGATACAGGATTAATAGAGTGGGCTGCACTAAAATACATTTAATTGCATGAAGAAGTTTCAAAGATCTATAGGTTGAAATTCCACGAAAGTATGGAAAAAAAATTACCAAAGCTACCAACTGATGACCTCTCCATGGTGATACCAGAGACCAGGAAAGGCAAATGCAAGTGAGAGAGGTTACAAAAGTAGAAAATCACAGTACTAACCACCGAATCCCAGAATTACTAAGGTTAAAAAAAGATCTTCAAGACCACTGAGTCCAAGCTGTGCCTGATCCCCACCTTGTCCCCAACCCAAAGCACTAAGTGCCATGTCCAGAACTTCCTTGGACACCTCCAGGGATGGGCACTCCAAACTTCCCTGGGCAACCCATAACTAATGGATAACTTCAATCATGGCCATACCAGCAGGGCAAATGTATTGAAGTCTGATCAAAAGACAGATTTTGATACCTTTATTAACTTCTTTATGGAAAAGTTTGGAGCAACCTCCAAAGTAGGTGCAATCCTGGATAGTCCACAGGGGGGTTGGTTGAAGACTGATTATTTCTCTGATAGTGCCTATTATATATTCAAATTCCCCTGTTGTTTTTCCCAAAATGTTTTTGGGTTATACAAAAAATATTGAGAGATTTCCTGCTAGAGACTTGGAGTAAATTTACACCACTGAGCCCAAAACCCAACAGTAAATAATAAATAAAAGAAGACCAGAAAGAAAAGGAAATCATTGAAAAGTGGAACTTGAATCCAAAGGATGAGAACAGCAAAGACTGTAATTCTGGCAAGTTAAGGAGACTGGTCAAAAGAGAAAAACATGCCAGGGGCGCCCATAAAACAATAAAGCCTTTTTCAACACATTAGAAGAAGGATGTCTATTAGTGAGTCTCTGTGGCCAACAAATAACTCAGGGAATGAAAGATGCACTCAAAAAATATTTGCAAAAAAAGCTCTATGAATTGTTTGCATGATGGGGCACCATGGAGGAAGTCAGAAAGTTCCCATGCAGAGCATTTCAGCATGGTCATAAATTACTTGGGAAAGGGTAAATTAACGAGGTGACAAAATTTGCAGATGAAACAGGATTTTTTTGAGTTATCCACATCTTGAAATCCAAATTATCCAATCTCAGACTGATTGGGAAGACTGAAGGATCTCAGGCCAGTCAGTGGATGGTTTATTGAGAAACACGATGCCAACAGCTCCCACCTGCTCCCATGTTCCTGGCCACAGATTCCCCACTACTCATTCTGTCCTTGACTCCTCCATGAGCTCAATTAGCTCATGAAAATATCAGAAAATGAACCCAGAAAGTAAAACTGAGCATTTACTGCAGTTGTAATGAGCTGGACAGGTTTGGGAAGGGTCTCGCAAGACCTGGGGTCACAGCAAGTGAGGGATGAGTTACAGCACAGAAAGTAGGAGAGGGGAAAGCAGTAGTTAGTGAAAAAAAAGAGCAAGTCCTCTTCAGCAAGGAGTAGGGGTCAGCTCTGTGTGTAACTGCTGCTGAAATGGCTCTGTGCTGGGAGAGGGGAAATTCAGTAACAGTGAGGACAAAGGGATGTGCCTGGGAACAATCATTTGGGCTGTGAAGACACAGATATAGACTTCAAAATAGCTCATTAAACAATAGCTCATGGGAAATCCTGGAATTATTCTGGACACTTTCTGAAAGCATCACATTGTTAGTGGACACTGTATATAATTTATATCTATTACTGCCCTACCCAATAAAGAAGATAAAGTTAGAAATTCATGGGAAAAAAAGGCTGGGAATGCTGTCCATGGCACGCTCACAACCCAACAGTCCATTTGGTAATGGTAACTGTCTCAACATTGGAAAATACTAAAAAGGGCACAGGTAGCAAAAATAGACAGGCAGCAAAAAGGTGGGAAATATGTGTATAAGAGGAGCCCAAGATGCTCCACCCAGAAGAGAGCGGTGTCTTGTAAAGTTGTGAATATTGGAAGTGATGCAAACACAGATTAATTATTCACTATTCTTCATAATGCAAAGAGGAAGGTGTCACCTCAAAGCACTTCCAAGGAAAAGCTGTAAAATAACAATTCTTCTCACAGGCTCAGAGTGACACTCCCTGATGACAAATGATGTGGAGATACATAAAAGATCCAGATAACCATGGGGCAAGATCCATTCCAGCTAAAATCCAAGTATCCTGTCTGTAATTTCCAGCCTGGATGACCCCAAAGTTCCTGATGCTGGGATTTTGGGAGGATGGACCCACCTTGACCTTTTTCTCCTAATGGGCTTTCTCTCCTGACTCCAAGCACCTGCCATGTTCACTGTGTCCATGTGTAGCCCACACTTGCTGAGCAGCTTTGCCCCATCTCCCTTTTGAAACAACCCCAGAACCCTGAGGCCCTTGCCTAGCTCCTCTGCCCTGTGACAGACACTCACTTGTGTTTAAGCAGTTGACTCAAGAAGTCCCAGTCCTTTCCAGCGACTTTCCACCAGAGGTAAAACTCCTCTGCACAAAGAACACCCTTTTCGAGAGGTCAAGTCTAACAGCAGACATTGGGTTCCCTGAAGAAAGAAGCACCATCTCAGATCTTATGTTTCACTTCTACATAAATCTTTTTCTTACTTCTAAGTAAAGGCACCTTTGGCTTCATGTTCTCCAATAAAAGTAAGAAAACTATTATTTTAAAACCAGCAAAGCAAGTCTCTTGTCTGTACAAAAATCTTGACCCTAAGGAGATGGAGATAGAACAATTTATGGAAGAAGGGGCCTCACAGCACTGCTGGGAGAGGTTCAACACTATCTAATATCATGGAATCACAGAATCCCAGAATGATTTGGGTTGGAAGGACCTTAATGCTCATCCAGTTCCAACCCCCTGACATGGGCAGGGACACCTTCCACTATCTCAAGGTGCTCCAAGCCCCGTCCAGCCCGGCCTTGGGACACTTCCAGGGATCTAGGGGCAGCCACAGCTTCTCTGGGCACCTTGTGTCAGGGCCTCACCACTGTCAGGCAACAATTCCTTCCCCACACACCATCCAACCCTGCCCTCTGCTCCTGGGCAGCCATTCCCCCTTGCCCTGTCACTCCAGGCCTTCGTAAATAGTCTCGCTCCACCCTCCTTGTCAGGTCCCTTCAGGTGCTGGAAGGCCACAATTAGGTCACACTGGAGCCTTCTCTTATCTTGGCTGAAATATCCTAATTGAATACCGTTGGTTTATTATTGCTGGGAAAAAAAGGCAGCAGAGCTGATACAGAGTTAAATTCTTGGCTCAGGCTTTCGTATCTCCTTTAAACCTGGCTCCAGGCATTGATGTCAAGTAACTAAACCGATCAGGCAGTTTAGCAAGGCTGGGTTTACCGCGGGTATCTCCAGGGGATGCTCTTTGAGAGAGGCAGGTTGGTCGCTCTCCTGCTGCCCTTGGACTGGCTTGGCACAGCCTCGTTCACCTCCCTCTGCAGCACGTCTGTGAGGCCCCTGGACACCTCGGGAGCATGAAGATGAGCAAAACAACCTGTGTCTACTTGGCTCCAGGTAGGATCACATCAATGCAAACACTGACCCAACACTGTCCCACTAAGACTGCAACAATACAGCCAGGTAATAAGAAGGAGAAAAAGAATTATCAACTTGACTTTTGTTCAGTTATCTGAATTTACAACCTTGATTTCTCATTTGAGCCTGAACTTCCAGTCAATTGCAGGTAAAAGTACATTGCATTCCCATGCTCCTTCAAGGCAGCAATCCCTCTGCTTCCTGAGGAGATTGCATCACAGTTACCCAGGATTTTTATCAAGCAAGATCATGAACATGAGCTCTGAGTATGTAGAACAGGCCTGAACACTTTGTCAGATCCATTTAAGAGAACACATCACATCTGGCTTCAGGAGACAGAGTTGTTTTCTTATTTCTTTGATGTAGAACATCAATTATTGTGTTTTTGTTACAAATCACTTTATGGTTTGAATCTTACATATACTCAAACCCACGTCTTTCTTTATTGCTGTGCCGCACATCTGAACAGTGGCAAAGACTGAGTTGATAGCAACTGGATTGAATTTTGAGGGTCTAAATTATTTCAATGAAAGAACTTTGAAAACCTGAAAGAACCTCAATTCCCACCTCAGTGGCTGATGATGTCGAATCTCCAGGCATCTGGTCAGCAGCTCTGTTTACAAGGGTTGTGTCTTTGGGGAGGGACTTGAGAGAAATAAGTACTTTTTTTTTGTTCCATTTGCTGCTCTGAGGAGCTTTTAATGAATTACCTGAGATGATAATATGATTAAGTGAGGTCTGTATGCACAGGGTATGTGGGCTGTGCACAGAGGTCTTGATACCTGAACAGAAGAGCACAGGAAATGGGTCACCAGAGAAGGCAATTACTGAAATGAAGGGAAAATACGTAGAGATGCTTATCTTGTTAAAATATGGTTGGAAACAAAGCAAAACAAACCAGTGAAGCTCAGAGAAACCCCGAAGATCTCAGCTTACAGGTGCAGTCCGAGTGGAAATGGCAAATACATTTTCCCTGTAAATATATCTGAAAGACAGCTCAGTTCCTGAAGTTACTCTGAACTCCAGCAAAACACAACTGAATATCCAAATTTAAAGATGAAAAAGGAATTATTTAAAATTCAGAGCTCTCCCCCTCCACCAGTGCTCACTGAGTGACCAATGAACTGGGTTTTGCGTAACAGAAAAAGTTCTACAGAAACCGTTGATAAACAGGATGTTTCAGTTCATTTTTTACCCCAAGATGTTTCGTTCCTCAACTGGAGAGAGAAAAGGGAGTTTGACAGAAATGTGCTTAATGAATAATTCATATGAATTCATATGAATAATGAATAATTCAGCTACACCTAACAGTCAGACTTCAAACATTTCTGTGGGCAAGACACACTGAAGTTTCCACAGGTGAAGAATACATCAGAAATGTACTTGAGATGCTCATACATTGTTCTGTTCTCTTCAGCCTACTCTAATCAATTAGGTTTAATCATTTAATAACTACCTATTTAACTGGAAAAGTCAATCAAATGGAGGAACTTAGATTAGTTCATCTCACTGCAGAAAACAAACACCAAATCTTGCACAATCAAAAATAATATCAAAAACAAGGCCTGCCACCAGCTCTGGTGTCTCTTCCACATGAGAATTGCACATTTTAGTGTGGCCAGACAGAGTCTCAGACACCAATATAATCCAAGAACAAAGAGCTCAGAAAATACAGAGGATGAGGAACCTGTACTCGTGAAAGCACTGACTTTGTAAACAAGCGAAGGTCAATGAAAGGACAGTATCATGATGAAATAACAAATTAACATAGACTGCCAGACTGATATCATGGTCAAAAGGTCAGATGTGAACCTCTGGGTACAATTCAGATGAAGAGATCAAAGATCACAGGAATTACTAGACTGGACTAAAGGAAATCCGTAACAAACACCCAAACTATGGACTGGTTTGCATGGCCACGAGGCAGCCAAACCATCACTGATCTCTCCAGGCAATGTGACCCCTCCACCAGGACACAGACCAGATACAATTCAATACAAAACTGTCCTTCAAATCTGTGCTTATGTACACACACCCAGAAAATAATATCTTCAAAGGTCTTGAGATTCATCAGCTTTCAGCTGGGTCCCACAGGATTTTTTAGCAAAGCAAAGGAATACTCCCAGAACACCCACAGTTTTTCAGCCTACCTCCTTAAGCCCATGTTCACACAGATGCTTGATTGGAGTTTAGAAGGTAGTAAGAATGTCTTGAAGTTCTCAACATGGTCAACAGAATCAAACAAACACAAGGAAGTTTGTCTTCATGGAAACATTGGCCTCAAACTCCCTGCATTCATCTTGTTTGCTCAAAGCACTATGGCCACCCAAAAATACCAACAGTTTAATTCCACCTTTTTTTCCTCTCACTTCAGAAGTCATGGCACAAGGGTCCCAGTCCTGCCATGGAAGAAGGAAAATGTTCCCAGCACTGATCAGTGTTCTTTGGGATGCACACTTCCATGTATATGTGTTCAGAATGGGAAACAGGGACAGACTCCCCATTGTGGGCTGACAATTCACCCCAAAACCAAGACTCCAGTGGAAGCAGGGAGAGTCGTTCATGTGGATTTGTACATCTCCAAACAGCCCAATTACTATCCCTTTATCTCCTTTTCTCCTTTAAATGATAATCCATATACACATTCAGGAGGCAACTCCATGCAGTCATTCTCTCTCCGCATTAAGTAGATGGGGCATCTCAAGCACTTTAGAGTAGTCTGCAAGCACCAGTCTGCCTAATTTGGTAGCATTCCTGAAAGCATTAGCAATGGTATAGCGTTTTATGGAACTCCACAGCCATGCAGACAACAGGAATGGAGCCATCCTCTGGAGAGGCCATTGAACAACTTGACCTTTAATGGAATTTACTGATGGCTGAAGGCACAATACTTGGGTAGTATCAAAACATCTCCTGATACAGTATGTTATGCAACTATCAGTATCACTGCACCTCTTTATCTCCCAGCTCATGATACAAATGGACAGAGCCTTCCTGTGGGGTTTGGTTCTGGGCAGACAGAAGGAGATGTTCTGCTTGACATAAGTACCTGAGGAAACAAAGTTCTCTGTCTGTGAAGGTCAGGGGGTCACTGGGGGGAAAAGAACGGCTATTTTCTGGCTCCAGCAAAACTTAGGTATGATCTCAGGAAAACACGTAAGAAATCTTATCTGGGAAGGGGAACCAAAAACCCTGGATATCAATTTAGCAGTGGGTCCTTTCTCACCCTCTGGCAGAACTTTGTGCTGCCAGGAAAGTCACATTTAGGTACATGGTTAGAATAACAAACAAGCTGTCACAGCCCCGTGGTGTCTGGATGGTGAGATACTGCTTAAGATCTCACACTGGGGTAGAAGTCAACACTTGTTTACCAAAGCTTCCTACAGAATTTTAGGACCACAGAGTTAAAACTGAAAATCCCTCAGATGGACAGAAGTAGTTGCCCAGGTGTCTGCATTGGTGTGATCTGTACATCACAGATCCCAGGCCCAGTGAACCACCCAGGACCCCTGAAATACAGTAGGGATCAGAGGTCAAGAGAAGAGAAGCTGCTCCTAATAACAACCACCCAAATCTGGAGGGCAGAGTTCAGAGGAGAGACTGGAGCAAATACCTTGCCATCTGTTCAAGTCAGGCTGGGAGAACAGGCAAGATGCTGCAGTCCCTCTGGCTTTCACTTCCCCTTAGCCTGTCCCAGCCAGAACAAAGCCTGCAGAATCACCATCTTGTCTTATCTTGCACTCAGCTTTTTAGGAAGAAGGATTAGAAAGATGTCAATTAATCCTTCAGGCTGCAAAAGCAAGAATGTGATACCAGGATTCCAAGGACCAGGGCTCGCCTGTAGGCAATGGGGCCAGGACTTGTTTGCACCTGAAGAAGTGGATTTTGCAAAGCCCCTTGTTTCTGTAAGCTGCCCTTTGGGACATTATCCCACATTTCCCACTTGTGGCCCGTCAGCTAAACCATCTTTCTGCCCCCAACTGAGCCAGAATTCCCAGTGCTGGGCTCCATCAGGCATGCTGTATTCCTGGCTCCATGGCTTGAGACAGAAAGTACAGGACCTCAAAATACCTTCTTTGACATTAACTGAACAAGAAGACCTAAAACTGCAAATCATAGAAACATAGAAGTGTTTAGGTTGGAAAGACCTCTGGGATCATCAAGTCCAGCCATTCCTCCAGCACTGCCAAGAGCACCACTGACCCAAAGTACCACATCCACAGGGCTGTAAAACCCCTCCAGGGATGGGGACTCCACCACTGCCCTCAGTAGTCTCTGCCAGGGCCTGACCAACATTTCAATAAAGAAATTTGCCCCAAAATCCAATCTAAAATGGTATGGTTGGCAAGGATTTGAAGCTACTTTTGACTTAACACCTCCCAGTCGGGGTAAGAATTTATGTCCCAGAAGTAGTTATCTGATTTATTTATCTGATATCTCTAAAGGAAACATATCCTTCTAAAACACACAAAGTACTTATGGCCATTCAGGGCACATTTAGGGGTTTGATTAAATTAGCAGGGTAGAGTAATTCAGTTGATGCCCATAGGTTTACAGCTGGGGTTTTATTCCCCAGTGGTATGATGTCTCAGTCCTATTTGTTTCAAGATAAATGTTTATGGTTGCAAATGATGATTTTAAGTATCTTTTCCAACTTAAATGATTCTATGATTCACCATCAACTGGTTTTCTTGGTGATCAAATATCTGATGTTTGCAGGTTACCTTGATTCATTCCCTAGGCAAGGAAACAAGAATATGCCAACAGATCTTCAAAAATCCATATTCTCTAATAAGCAGAGAAATTCTTAATTCAAATGCAGGAATATCTGACCGTTGTTGAGATACAGCTCTTATAAAGAGAAGATGACAGCTGAGAGCATTTGCTGTACTCAAAGTCTCTGGAAGCTATCAAAGATCCAGGTTCTGCTGCTTGAGATATATACACAGAGTTACTATCCCATCAGTCGAACAGAGTTGAGGGAACACAAATTATGAGGGTGACAAAGAATAAAAATGATATGTTCAGCAAAGCTGGACAGGACTTCGAGCAACCTGGTCTAGTGGAAACTGTCTCTGTCCATGGCAGGGGGTTGGAACAAGATGATATTTAAGGTTCCTTCTGACCCAGGCTGTTCCAAGATTCCATGGTATGAAGGCCAAAGTGCCAAGGCTTCAAATCCTGATTAACAGCACCAGCTGAAACCATGTGAGATTTTCAATATATGAACCAAATGAACCTTGCAGTGCTTTCTATGTGAACAAAGCGCTGAGCTCCATGTCAGTGATGGAGAGTGAAGGAGGTACTTATGCAGTTTTTCCACCCAGACTTGCCCAAACAGAGAAGAGGGGGACTGAAAGGGTTGGTGCTGAGGCTGTTGGGGCTTGGGCTGGAAGTTTTCTGCAGAAGTGAATGCACGGGATGATTTGGACCAAAGGTCCATCCACCCCAGCATCTTTGCCTTGACAGCTGCCAACAGTGGATTACTGAAGGCAAAGTAAGAATGGGACAACCTTGTAGGGCTTCTGTCCTAGGCATTCTCCAAGCCTCCAACATTTTATAGACTCCCTGAGGCAAAGCTGGGACCAGTTATTTCACAGCCATTGATGGAGCCTTCTCCCCCCATTCATTAGTTCCAGTGGTTTTTGAACCTCTGTAAACTTCCAGCATCCACAGCAGTTCCTGCAGCAAGGGATTGTACATGTTAATTGTACTGTGAGTGAAGAGCACTTCCCTTTGAACCTGACTCTTTGTAGCCTCATGTGATGCCCCATTATTTTCATATGGAGAGACACTAACAATCAATCCCTATTCATGACTCTGTGGAACTTCTCCATATCACCCTTCAGCTGCCTCTTTTCTAGCCAGAAGAGAACTAGTCCAGTTTGTTGTTCTTTGGATAAAACACATCTTATGCTTCCTTTTATCCTTGTGTTTTTGTTCACAAAGGATTCAATATGTGGATGTACCTGGGATTTCCACAGGAGCTCAGAGCGATTCTCTGGCTTATTCTCTCATTTTCATTGCTAATGTTCCCTCTGTCTTCATGACAACCACCACATACCAAACTGACATTTGCAAGGACCAGTCTGCTAAAATCATAACACACAGTTGTGGCAATAGGCAAATCAGAGCCCATCACCTGAATGCGAAGAAATGACTGATTATCCATGTTCTCCTGAAGTATTTGGTCTCATAAGGTCTGCAATGATTCACAGATGAACCTGGTCTTCATTACTTCTAATTAGATCATGTATTGGAAAGCTCTAGAACATTATCAAGCATGCCCGTTTCCAGGTGCTCATCAACACCTGGGAGCGCACACCTACAGCACACATAGCTTTAACCACTGGCTCCTTCCAAAGGGAAAGTCTGCCAGTTATTCCTTCCACCTGCTTCTTTCCTTCCAATAATTATTTATCCAGGAGCCTCCTTCTTAATCCATATCTCAGTTTCCCTGGAAGTCTTTGCATTTGGGAAATTCAGCCAGACCTGCCCAACTGATGCCACTGTTGACTCCTTCACATCCACTCGTAACATTCTGTGTTATGATTTCTGGGCTTTTGTGGATGAATTGGAGCTCAGAGAAAAACTGGAATCCCATCAGCCACTTTCCAGGGATTTTAAACAAGAGTTCATAGACAAGTAAATAGTTCAACGATTTCATCCTCCCCAGTCCTTGGGTGAATACCACCGGATCCCAGTGACTGATAGTGGTGATTGTGTCTATCTACATCATCATCTCATCATCTCCAGACATTTCAGCCTAAGAGATGAAAGCACAAGGAAAATTGCATTCATTTTTCTGCTGGGAGTTTAGCTGCCCTAAGCACAGCTTTTAGACTTTAAGTTTTTTTAGATCCTACCAACTGTCAGATGAGCTTTCTGCTTGTGACTGAAGAGAATCTAGCATTACCATTTTCAAGTTATTTCTCTTCTCTTTTCACTGTCTCCATGTATTTTTTAGGCTGTTCCTCTTTTTTCTAATTTTATCAAATTTCTTGCTTTTCCAGGATGCTTTTACACACTTTCTTACTCTTATGTTTAGGTATCCTGATATGCTTTTTTTCATTTTTCAAGTATTTCTTGAGAGGTACATTTTATCTTAATTCTTACTGTAGTGTCCTCAGACATTTTGATGCAAAGCCTGTAACTCTTGGTTGCCCTCTCAGACTCTTTTGAATGACCTTACTTGATTTCATGTCGCCCTTTCCTAAATTAAAACACAACTGTGGATGATTTTTGGCCTTTTAACATCTCAGCAGGAATAAAGTACATGATTGTCACTGTCCCAGAGTGGCTTTTCAGAAGCAGGATTTTGAATGAGGGCGTGGAAAAGGTCAAGGCCAGCATGGCATTCCCCAGTTTGTTCTGTGGAGAAAGCTACCACAAAAGAGGCAGCCAGAGAAGTAGCATGAAGAAAAGAGCTGCCACCACCTCAGGCCACAACCAGGTGCAATGGCCAGAAATTATGAAATGGTGGTTTCTCAACCAAAAACCAACAGAAGTTGTTTGATGATCTTTTTTAACATAAAGGCTGAGTGTTGTACAAGCATGTTCATCCATCACTCAAATCTGACGTCCTTCTCTCAAGGAGAAGTTGTGCAAAGTTTACAAACAGCAGCTTTTGGTCCCCTGGAGTGACAAAAGAGGGGTCAGAGGTCCTCTGAAGGAGGCAATGGAAAGACCAGATTATCTCTCTCTGAGGAGAGCCAAGTGTTGGAAGCAAATGCTGACAGGCAACAGCCTAAAACCCTTCTGTGAGTTGCTACTGAACAAGAACAACACATACAGAAAAGCAATGAGAGTAAGCATTATTCTAAGCAAGATGAAAATTATAGAAGATTAGAAAAAGACATTTGGGAGAGCAAATGAGGAAAAAAAATAGCTGAGTGGGACTATACGGCCTGAGGCATGTTTTGTGAATGAGATCAGGTGAAACAGAGTACAATGGGGAGGACAGTGGCATTTTGGTGGATGCAGAGAAGTGTTTGGAGAGAAGTCTCCAGCACTGACACTCAGGGACAACGTGGACCCACAGCATGGCTACGGGAGTACCATCCAACAGGATGCTTAGGTAACAAAGGAACAGCACAAGTACAGCGCCACAAGCAGAAGAAGGGGAACACTTATTTTTTCAGGATCTTGGGGAGGTTCCACTTATTTTGGAATAGAACTATCTTAGTAAATAAAAAGTTATTCAGATCATTTTGCAAGGAACAGGACTCAGGACTGGAGCAGTAACACAAACACTGTCTCTCTACTCTAAAAAGTAGTCAAGGCTGGGTTTCTGGAGCTGCATCTCAACACTGGATGGCTGTGTAAAGAGACCAACTTGCAAAGATTTAACTTCTGATTCAAACTGACACGCAGGAAGCAACAGGAATTATCACAATTCACTCTCTTGGTTGACTTTCACATCCTTAGAGATGTTCCCTATATTTAAACAATCTGAAAGCAACAGTGCAGAACTATAGGAGAGACATGTCCACTGCAGAAACTCGGGGAGAATGACCCTGGGATTGTGTTGATCCAGATATAAAAAAGGAACAGCACTCCAGTCCTGTTACCTTACAAAGGCCAACAAGCCAAAAAAAGAGAGCAGTGCAGGTACAGTAAAGACACTGTCTAGAAACAAACTGCTGCCCAATACACACCCCATGGAAACACAGCTGCTGAGGAGCTTTAGAAATAGGAAGTTCAAATCTATCCTTTCATGTAATTTTGAACTAGATTTCACACACCTTTTACCAAAACAAAGCTAATTTAATCCCCAAACTGCTTTACTTACATTCAGAAGTAACATGTCATAACCAAACTCAGTCAAAAGCTTTTAATTTGTTTCACAGAGTTTATGGCCAGAGGAATTTATTCAACTCCCCAGTCAGAACTGCTGTGTTTGACAATCCAGTACATCTCTGCCACTACCCTGATGCTGAGCACAGTAATAAGCATTAGATTAACCCATTTGATCACTGGAGACCAAATTACTGACATGGAGAACAAAAGAGAGATCAAAGGGCCACTAATGCCCTTAACCAGCCCCTTCAGGGATGGGGAAGTGACTAGGTGAGAATACATCCGTTGATTTAGGCAGATGATTCAGATCTCAACATGCACAGGAAGAGGATACACACCCAAAATTTCAGATAATTTGAATGGGGTGGCTGCAGGGGCGAAGAGTCTTCCAGAGAAATCTGGCGGCACAGGAGGAACCCATACAACCTAAGTACATCCAAACCAATCTTCTCTCTACTGCCTTTGAACACTGACCTACATGTTTGAGTGCCTTGTTCTGAGGTAAGGCCAATCCTTGATGCTCCTAAAAACAAGATGAAAAGGTCCCAAGACAATTCTTGGCCAACTCCCGCCTGAGCTGTGCTGGCAGCAGGCCCAAAGCTCCGAAGCATGAGATGTGATTACAATTCCTTAATGCAGCCTGAAAGTGTTGTGGGCAAATGAAAGGCTGTGCTGCGCTTCCTGTTCTTTACAGCCAGGGAAATAAGGGGAAAAATAAATAGGTATTAAACCTAAGTAATAAATCACAGAATTCAAAGACAGAAAAGACCACCATGACCATCATCAATCCACACCACTTCTGTCTACTTTACACCTGTCCTACTGCAGCCAAGCTCAAGACCTTGAATGGAGGGAAGACCAAAAGAGTAATAAAATATGAATGTGCATTACTCAAGTGTGGTATATTCCCTTGTACTGAGTTTCATTTTACATTTCTGCTTTGTTTATAACCCAAAATTTCACTTATTTGACCCCTGGCAATCCCTGCAACATACACTGTCAGGATATTGAAGATGATAGACCTGAAGGTCAAACTACACTGCACGTTTCCATTGTACTTACTTGCTGTGTTTCTCAGTTTAGGTTAAAACTTGCTTGTTTTCATACTACGACTTTTGGGCTAAGTCCACAGAAAGCTTTTAGGCAAGGTTGCGAATATTTTAGGCTTTTAGGTATGTTTTTGGCATGTTGGCATGTTTCACTGCATGAAGAGCTGCTGAGGTATATTAAACAAAAATGCATGTCAATTTTTGTCCAAAATCCAGCCTGATACAACAGAGCCCTCTTTAATCACACTGAGTTGATGTTGTTTGTATTCCTTTGACAATTCTGAAAAATTTTGTTTAAATATAATTGATTCATGTGCAGTTCAGAACAGCCTTCCTCAATCCATAGCAAATGCCCACCAAAGCTTTCACTTGATGGAGGCACAGAAAAAAATTCTCTAACAGTTCAGAAACATTCTACCACAAATTCAGCCTGGCTGCAGCCTGCAAGCACCCCAGGGGCCTGTTTCCCTTCTCTTGTAATCTCACCCCTCTGCCAGCTTATCTTTGGGAAATGCCCACTTGTTCCCTGGATGTATTCCAGGGCATGTGCATGGCCAGACATCCTCTATTGACTGTCACTCATTCCAGCTCTGTGGGTTCAGTCTCCTGACCACAGATCTCTGCTCAGCTCCACTTGAGAGCCTCCTGATCTGTCACCTTTTCAGTACTGAAATCTTCAGTTCAAGATGGATCTGTGCCCACCATCATAAATAATTCAACTGCAACTAGAAGCAGCACCAGATAGTACACTAGGAAGCTGGGAGATTGAGGTTTAAAGTCCTTTAAACTCCTTAAACAGGGAACAGCTTCCTATTACATGTTTTCTGGGTGAGGAAAAGAGAAGGCACACCTTGGAAAGCTCCAGCTCAGCCTCTGTATACACTCAAGAGAGGGATGAAAATTTAGAAACAGTCTCCAAGATCAACCTTTTCTAGCAGCCAACTCTAAATGAGGTTCCTACTCTGAATCTGGATTTTAATGGCTCACCTTCAAGTTACACTTAAATCCTGCACCAATACTGAACAGTGTGGTTTACATGGGACATTGCCAACACTACACTCATACTGTATGTCCATTTTCTAAGAGATCTGTTTGGGGCAAATGGTTTCTTCAACACTACCAAAGTTCCTGTGCTGGGTGACTACAGCCCTTTTGAGTCATTGCTTCATGTGTTCCCCAAGACAGCTTCTACTTTCATAGAATCACAGGATCATTTGGGTTGGGAGGGACCTTGATGGTTAGCTGGTTCTGCCCCCTGCCATGGGCAGGGACACTTTCTGCTATCCCAGGTTGCTCCAAGTCCCATCCAGTCCAGCCTTGGGCACTTCCAGGGATCCAGGGGCAGCCACAGCTTCCCTGGGCACCCTGTGCCAGGGCCTCAGCACCCTCATAGGGAAGAACTTTCTCTTAATATCTAATCTAAACCTGTCTTTTGGATTGAATCCATTCCCCCTTGTCGTGTCACTCCAGGCCCTTGTAAATAGTCTCTCTCCATTTTCTTTGTTGGCTTCTTCAGGTACTGGATGGCCACGATCAGGTAACCCTGGAAATTTTTTCTTCCAGGCCTTCCTGAGCAGTATCTGTGTGCCATATGAAAATGTGGGGTTCTTTCCTCTGTAGGAGCCATTCATCTCAGTGTTTCAGTGCCATTTCCCATTAACGGTTTGTGTCAGAGTCACACTTTTTGGTACGTAGGCACCCATTTTTGTTGTGCTGCAGTCAGGCCAAGTGGCTCCACTATTGCTTGATTCTGAGGCAGTTCTTGCACATTATTTATTGCTAAGTTGAGTGTGTGTACTCGAGTACGAGCTGTTCCAAGAGGCAGAAACTGCTTCTTTGAACTGCCATGTATTGTGCTATCTGACCAGTTTATTCACATGTAATTTAAGTCCCCATTATCATTTGGTTCGACTTTCCCACTTCTTTGATCTCTGTCAACATTATGCACTCAACATCCTTTTGTTGATGCAGGAGCTGGGAGTATAGAAGACTACTAAGGTATTTACTTTGATATGGGTTGGGAGTGTAAACTTCTGCAAGCACTGAAGGAGGTGATTCCAATTCCAACCGCTTGAGCCTTGCAAGACTGGGAACACTCTACATTGACCAGGGTGATCCCATAGGGTTCACTGCAGCAATTCCAAGGGATAATTATCACTGCTGTTCTGAACGCCACACTCCTCCTCTAACTGGATCTGTGATTGATTTTCTACTTCTGAATGGTACATGTCACCTTCACTTCTCACTCAATCCATCCTAAATAGATCAATTTGAATGCTTTTTAAATAATTTACTTTTTGCAGGGGGAGAGGAAGAAGGATAATCCTTGGTTTGGGGATTGAGAGCCTTTAGGAAGCTTTTTCTGTTGTTTTTTTCAAGTTTGTTTTTATTTTCTTTAAGGTGTTCCCCTGCAGTGATAAGTTAAAACAATGCACTTTGTGGGTAAGAGAAAGTTGACTTTCTCCTACAATCCCCTCATTACGAAACTGCTGAGTTTGTACAGAAATGGAATCAAGTATTGTGAGACTTGCAATGAAATAACAGATGTTGGGAAAATTAGTTCTACACTGCCTGCTCAGTGAGACTGTGCCACTGTTCCACACATGCACTGGAATTTTCTATGTGTCAGCATGTGAAGGGATTGCGATTGCTGATCACTTTTCCTTTCCTGTAGTAATGTGAGGTTATCCATCTCTTTTGAAACATCATTAATACGGATTCTTCCCAAACTTCTAACACTTTTTCTCAAATACCCTAGAACTAGAGACTGTACCAACCCCTGCCACACTGCACAGACTAAAGGAATCCTCCTTTCCCCTGTGCAGAAGATGGGGGTTATACACACTCAAATAAAGAGATATTAATGCTCAGTTTTAATCATGTATCCTTGAATCTTCATCATCCTTGAACAAGATGTAAGTGATGAATTATATCTTAAATAAAAAGGGTTTTTTTCTTCCACAATTAGATTTGCACATGTTGTAATTCAAATTAGAAAAATCTTCTTTCAAGTCTCTCCAGTGACTCTCTTTTTCTTTCCAAGACATTCCTTATTTTCCTATTTACCTTCAAACCAAAATCAACTCTCTCCAGTACCAAGTGGAGAATGAGGCATGGGCAAGAAGGAAACCGAGACTTATTCCTCAAAAGTCAGCCAAGAGAGCAGCAAAAGTGTCAAAAAAAGAAGCTGAAAAATCTCTATAGCAATCCTGTGAAAGGGAGCTCATCTGTGAACAGCCAAAGGAACTGCAGTTCCAGGGGCATGTTGAATCCTGAGCTGCTCATGGATTGTCCATTGTTGGTAAGTTCCAAATATGTTCCTTCCAAGATGCTTGTCCAAAAGCTTTAGTTCCTCCATCTGTTATAAAGGGGCAGTTTTTGACTGTCATGGGACTTCTAACAGCAGTTCAGGCTCCTGCAGTGGCCCAGCAGAGATCATAGAATCCCAGACTGGTTTGGGTTGGAAGGGATCTTAAAACTCATCCAGTTCACTCCCTGCCATGGCAGAGACACTTTCCACTGTCCCAGGCTGCTCCAAGCCCCATCCAGCCTGGCCTTGGGCACTGCCAGGGACCCAGAGGCAGCCACAGCTTCTCTGGGCAACCTGTGCCAGGGCCTCATCACCCTCATAGAGAAGGATTCGTTCCTGATTCAAACCTTCAAACCTAAATTTCCAGTTTGGAAACTGCCAGTGAGTTCCCTAGGTGCTTCCCATGTCCAGCAAGAGTTAATGCTCAGAGCAGGTGCTCCCTGAACAAGCTGGAGCACTGCACAAGCCTGGAGACGATTTCTGCAAGAAGTCTGAGGTGTTGGTTTTTTGACCTATAAAGGCTTAAGTGGTTCTGCCTGCTTGAGAAATTCCTCTCCCTTTGCATCACACGGCAGCAGCAGTGTTGGAGTGCCAGAGGAACATGTTGGAGTTAAAGTGGCAGGGGTGGTGGCTCCCTGGTATCTTCCTGCTCACCCACTAAGCAACAATGGAAATACTGAGATTTCCCACGAAGCCGCTCACAGGGGCAAAGGCTGTGAGGGGGAATTCAACGCGGGGGCTCTTTTATTGTAGGTTAAGAGGATATTGCTAAAGTTGGCTTCTAAGATGTAACATACCACAATTCAAGTCCATTTCTGTATATGATCCTGGAAAATAGGGCATGGAGAAACAAAAATAGGAAAACATTCTGCTAGAAGTACCTTTGGTGAGGCTCCATCACTTAAGTGCAGGGTTTTCTGTATTAAATTAAGAATGTGTTTCTAAAAATATATTGACCAGAGCACTATGAAGATAATTATAATAAAGAGAACCTGACGACTACAGGGCCAACTGTGTACCACTGATCCTTAAACAATCCTATTCTACCTCTGATGGAAGAGAGCACTGCTTTGGAAACAGGACTGCGCCATCCATGCCTTTCTTCCAAGCTAAGCTCTGTGGTTTGTGTTCTCCTGGACAGGCTGACTGCACCTTACAGAGTCTGACATAACCAAGACCTATCCAAAAATGTTGTAAAAGCCCCACTTCCCGACTCAGTAACTTTAAATGTACCATGTTATGTCCCTAAACTACATTTGAAGAAGCAATTGTGCAGGTACCCATGCACAGCCGTAAGTTTATTTATTAAACAGGAGTTCCAGTGACATCACAGTTAAGCACGTGACCTAAAGTTTTTGCAAGATTGGGATGTTGACAACCATGGGCAAAACGAGATGTCCCAATAAAGCCTGATTCTGCTGTGTTTAATATCCCACTATCTAAAAGCAAACTGAACAGTATTTGTCCCACTAATTTCTTACTTATTTTGTACCTGAAGAGTTATGTCTCCATTCCTGTTTTCTCTTTCCAGAGGTAAGAACCCACTGCAGGATCAGGACCCTAACAATTCTAAACATCATTTTATAGGCCAAGTTTCAATATTTAGCAGCAGAATTAGAAACCATAGCATGCGATCTGCAGGAGAGGTCACAGCTACACTTGACTAAGCCCTCTCAGAGCACAGTGCCTGGCACCAGGCAAACATCCTGCTGCTGCAGGAGGCACAGCCTGACCCCCTGTCCCAGTGCTGGCAGCTTAAACCAGGACTTCCCGCACTGGATCCAGTGGGATGTGGAGCAGGAGCTCACCTGGGCACACAATGTGGCCGAGTCAAGGCCTGAAAACACATTCAGGGCAGGTCAGTGTCTGTGTGCCCAAACTCAACAGGCTGGATTAGAGTTTTCCCAGCCCTCTCATTTGGATGACTTTTAAAGGATGAAAATGGACACTATTCACAGCTTTTTATTCCAAACACCTAGTTGGTGCTGCTGTGATGGCACAAAATTCCCACTTGGTATTGCTACACTTGGTTAGAAACGTCCACACATCCCTCAGGAGAGGTTATCATCTCCCATTTCCAAAAGGTCCTACTCTATACTTTGTGCTCAGTTGCAACACCACTGTCGCTTTTGTAAGGAATAAATATTGACTTTCCTGGACATTGCCTCACAACAGAAGAGGACCTTGGGTGCATTTGTCTCAGATTTTTTTTTAGCTTGACAATATAATTTTATAGCAGATAATTCATTCTAAGGAGTTCAAAAGACATGGAAAAGCAGGCTTTATTCACAAATTGTTCACTTTCAGACAGGTGACCATGTTCTAAAGCTGTCAATTGTCCTTCTCATCTTAAAAAAACTACACAAAAATTATTACTTTCATTTAAATTTCCAGACTACAAATTTAATTACGATTTCAACATATCCCATTTAGAAAGTCCTGGAAAAATCCAGGAGAAAATTAAGACTTAATATAAATGCAGGCTATTTTGTATTTTTTTTTTTTCTCAAGAATAAAGCACCCAGTTGCCAGGCAGATGAGCCACAGAATGAAGAGAATGCACACCAGGTCTCAGGAAACGTAGCTCCAAACTCAGTATGTACAGGAGATAGGTCTGTTCAGTGAAGAGCTCAGCTCTGGCTGTGCAGCCACCTGCATTTCCTACCCAGGTGTGGAGATAGTCTCTCCTTAATAAAGGTCAGAGAACAGCATTAATTCATCTATAAAAATACCTGGTGGTGACACCACTGGAGTTCCTGTGTAGGTAACATTCACCCTTCAGGTCTAGCCAACAATAAGCACGGCTAGGGATTCTGGTGGGCACAGCCAGGGTGGGTTTCGGAGCTGAATCAGAACCCCGACCTCAGCAGAGCGTGTGGAAAACCTCATGAATTTCAGCGAAAAAAATACTAACCCTGTCTTCTATCAGATGTTTCACATCCCGACATGTGATTTGACACAGTCAGCTTTATAACATCAATTAAGACACGAAATAATCTCCACGGAATCAGCCGACCACATCCACAGTTCAGCAGTAATAAGGCGCAGCCACAGCTCGGCCCCGAAGGAAGCCTCAGCCCCTTGCACGATGCCGTCCCTTCGGCCCCTGTGACCAAACCCGCGGGGACAGCACAAGGAGCACGCACAAATCCGCAAATCCACAAATCCACGCCGGGACGCGGAACCCAAGGCACCGCTCGGGGAGCCGAGGCAGCCAGGAGGGAAAGGGAACAGGCTGGGGCGGGTGGCGAGGACGGCGGAGCGGAACCAGGCACCGCTGCTCTTACCTGGAGTAGTTTCCCTTCAGCCGGAGTCACCTCGGCGACGTTGGCGAACTCCCCTTCCAGGATGATGGGCTCCACTTTGAGCGGGATGACCCTGATGATGGCTTTCTGCGCCGCCGCCCGCTCCGACTCCACGGCCGCCGCCAGCGCCAGCCCGGTGTGGCCCAGTCCTGCCTGCAGGGTCGCCATGAGCAGCCAAGGCCAGAGGACAGCCAGCTGCACCTGGGGGCCAGCACTCATGCTACCAGCAGCGGGCTCCGGCCGCTCATACCGCTCGGGAACGCGTCCTCACCGCGGCGGGCCCGGCCGGCGGCACCGCTCCCGGGGCTCCGAGCCGGCTCCGGACAGACCCAGGGGCCGCAGAGCGGGGCTCGGTCACCGCCAGCGCGGCTCCCCGGCGACGCCGTCTCCCGCCATCGCCGCTCCTCTTGCCCCGTGCCACGTGCTCAGAGGCCGCCGGGAGCTCAGAGGCATATTTTAAACAAACAATCTGAAAACAAAAAAAATCCTAAATTGTGAGTCTCTTCTCTGGCAGGTAAATCCAGAAGGATCAGCGAAGCAGGCTGCAAGCAAGAAGTCAGTCTGGGTACGCAGGGAGCATTAGGAACTCCTCGGTACCACGGAGATGAGGCACGGGGAGGTCTCCCTGCGGATGTGGAGGCCTCCTGTCTCCTGGCCAAGAGTTAGGAAGATCCACAGGTTCAAAACATCCATCCCAAATACCCTCGAGAGCCACCTCACCTTCTTGCTAGCATTTCCCACAGCATAGGCACAACCTTGAATGTTATCTGCACCAATTGGTATCCTTCCCAGAAATCAGGCAGGCGGTATTCCTTGAATTTATAGTGACAAGAAGGCTTGTTCCGTTCTCTTCCAAATGGAGTTGATCCCTTCTATCTTCCTCATGCCAGAAGTGCTTCATTCCAGTTTGGAATTCAGCTTTACTTTTCCCTTAGAAATCCATGCTCACAGTCTGACTCCGGGTAGAGTTCTCAAAGATAATTAATAAAACACAGAGCTCCTCTTCATGGCTGGAAGTTGCCAGGAAAATAAAAAGGCCCTCAGACACTGCCAAAGTTTAGACACGAAGCCCAACAGGTATCAGGCAGAAAGTTACGGCGTATCTGGTTTCTCTCGCACTATTTCTGTGCACGCCCGAGTTCCGGTATGACCACTTCCAAGCACACGTTAAGAAGATCCCTACTCAAGGCCCCACAAAATAAAATATAAAGCTCTACGGTCTGCCCAAAGGTCACATGAAACGCATCGATGAGTCTTCATAACTGGGAGAATTAAGACAGAAAGTCTTTTCGATTTAACTGAAGTTACAGTGATCGCACGGCTCTGGAGAGAAAAGGGGAAATACAAGAAAAAAAAGCTTTGCAAACCTGTTAGGCAGTGAGCCTGCTGGAGTCCGCAGGGGCCGGGTCGGGAGGGAATGCTGCTGTAAATCCCAGGAAAAAGTTATTTCCAGTAGCTTAACAAAACCATGTGGCTCTGATGATGTTCGAGTTCGGTCTTAAAAAGAATAGAATTGGAATTTATGACAAAAAAAAAGTATTAGAAGAAAGAGGAAAACTCTCTCGCACACAGGCGCAGCAGGCAGGTAGGTGCAAGCGGAGCTCCACAGCCCGAAAGAGTATCCAGGGAGATCAAAGGGAGAAAATTACAGCAGACAGAGAGCTCCCGGGGCAGGCATGGCTGAAAGTGAAGTGTCCGCATGTAATCGCCCGACCTGCGCCAGCACCCCCGCGCGCTCCGGGAAGGCTTCCAAAGCGCGGCGTCCCCGCAGCGGAGGCGGGCACCGGCCGTGCCGGCAGCGAGCGCGGACGGCGAGCAGAGCTGGGACATGGGCAGCGACCCGGCGGCGGAGCCGCTGCCGGGGGCGCGGGCGGCGGGGCGGGGGCCGGAGCACAGCTCCGGCGGCGGCGGAAGGACCCGGCGGGCGGGCGGCCGAGCCCCGGGCCGGCCGGGCGCTTGTACCTGCGGACACGGGCGGGTGGAGCAGCCGAGCCGCCGCCCTCGGCCGGGCCGCGGGCTCCCCCTCCCGCCTCGCCGCCCGTCTGCAGCGCCGGGGCCCGCGGGGGCGGGGGACACCCGGCCGGGCCCGGACCGCCGAGGTTCCGGGCCGGTCGTGCTGCCCCGCGGGGCGCTGCCCATCGCCCCCGCGCTCGGACTCGGGGAGGTTCCAGGTCGGGTTGATGTCAAAGGTCTGGAATTCCGCCGCTCGGGCTCCGCGGGGAGATGGAGGATGCTGCGGGCCGGAGCCGCGGGCTCGGGCCGGAGCGGGGATGCGGAAGGGCGCCGGGGAACCCACCGGGAGCACCGCGGGCCGGGACCTGCAGCGGGCTGGGGGTCGCGCCTGCTGCTTCTGGAAAGGAGCTCCAGGAAAGAGAACTGGTCAACGAGTGGGGTTGTGACACCCCTGGAGTCACTCACGGAAATGAATAAATGATGAAAACGAGGAGTCGGTCCCCTCTTATGTAAACTTGTCGCTGTGCTGAGGGTAATTTGTCGTGACAGCCACAACTACTGAAACATGAAGCATGTTTTCAACTATGAAACTCGATCATCTGCAATTTAGAACACAGAGAAAATGCAAATCAACACCCATTTCTGTTTAAAAACTTACAGCAGATTCAGTATAAAGTATCAAGTTATCTATTTAAATATTCATATACTTACCTAAATATCAATACACCTATGAAATATTAATATACCTACAACTATATACATATATGTATATGTAAATCTAACTATGCACACATATAACTACAAAATTATACACATATATCAACATAACTATATATAAAAATATAACTATCCTATAACCATAGGCATATATAACTGTAGCTATATACACATATATAAATATAGCTGTGCACACATATAAATATAACTATATACATAGGGAGCCCAACTGGCAGCTGCTGCACATTTTCACATTCTCTCTCTTGTTCCTTCCTTTCCAAAGCACCCCCACTTGAAAGGCACATCTGCCAGCAGATGGAGATCTAGGAAGAAGCGGGAATGCTGAATAAATCTGGGGCCTTGTATGTGTCCCCTGGCACACACATGGCGGTTGTGCTCCTATCAGAGACTAAAAAAAACAGCTCCAACTTGAGAATTTGAGGCCTGCAATCTGCAGTTGAAAGAACAGGAATCCTTCTGTTCTTCAAACTTTAAATATAAAGCAACAACAAAGCAAATTATCAGCCAAGTGCTCCCGTGCTCCCATGCTCCAAAATCTTTTCCTTCCCTTCCATGGGTACCCACTGCCCACTGCTAATTACTCTAAAGCCTGGCAGTACCTGCAGGAATGTCCCACTTGTGACACACACACCTTCCCCAATGCATGAAGGGCTTGACTGCCTCAGCATTGCCAAGGCTGGTGCCAAGACGGTATAGAAAACTTGAGGTGTGTCAGACTCCTTTTTTTTTGTAAATTACCTTAATTCGGGGCAATATGGAGGTATTTCCAATGTCTGGTCAAGAAAGTGAACGCACACCCTTAGGTCCCCACAGCAGCCGTGGGAATGCCACCCAGGAGAGCCTTAATCTCTCAGCAGAGACATTCACATCTGAGGCAACTGCTGCCCTTGTTCTTTCTCTGTACTGACAAAGACACTTCATTCCTTCCTTAAAGATTTCTAACTGATGGGCATTATGAGCTGAATTATTACCTAGCACCATTATCTGGAATCTACAAACTCCCCTTTGAAGTGAGCAACAGCTCTTCCAACTCCACCACCAGCTCCTGGATGCACAGCTGGGAGGGAAGAGCTTCCTACAAGGTTGAAAGTGGCACCAACTTTGGCTCTAAAATGTATCTAGAGGGCTCCTGGAGTCCTGTTATTTCTCACTAATCTGTGGACATTTAGGTTTCTCTTTTCATTGCTAGATTAGAGAATTGTTTGGCCTCAGATGTTCTGCTGCTAGTTTTTCTCATGTGTTCCAGCATAGATATTGGCAGGTTGCTACAACATTTATTTTGTGATTTGAGATTAAATATTTGGACTTCTGCATCAACTTCATCAGTTTGGTGGGGGCTTTCCCAGTTACTTCCGAAGTCATCTCATTACTCAGGGTTTCCTTTAGAGCACTGTCACCCTCAGCAAACACATCTGTGGACATCAGCTCCAAACTGTGACATCCAGATTTCTGACAACTCCTAGAACTTCATGTTTTAATTACTAATTTAATTAATACATTTTCCATGGAAGAGGAATTAGTGTAAGCATCTCTGCAGAACTGTTTTGGTAAGAACACTGAGAGGCTGTACAACTGTAGTATTTGAACTGTAATATTTGAGGATTCACACTGCCACTAATAACTAAACTATTCCTATCTCTCCTTTCTTTACAAGTCTTAAAGTAGTTTTCTTGGCAATCTCTAAAAAAAAGTCAAATCTCATTTTCACCAAGGGAGAGGAAATTGTTCCCACTAGGTTTTCCAGCTGAATCTGTCCCTTCTAGGGATTCAGTCAGATGCCGAGTTCCTGAATATTCCCAGATCACACTAATGTTGTCCTTAAAAAAACGAAAATGAAAACGAAAACAGAAGGAAGGAGGGAAGGAGGGAAGGAGGGAAGGAGGGAAGGAGGGAAGGAGGGAAGGAGGGAAGGAGGGAAGGAGGGAAGGAGGGAAGGAGGGAGGGAAGGAAGGAAGGAAGGAAGGAAGGAAGGAAGGAAGGAAGGAAGGAAGGAAGGAAGGAAGGAAGGAAGGAAGGAAGGAAGGAAGGAAGGAAGGAAGGAAGGAAGGAAGGAAGGAAGGAAGGAAGGAAGGAAGGAAGGAAGGAAGGAAGGAAGGAAGGAAGGAAGGAAGGAAGGAAGGAAGGAAGGAAGGAAGGAAGGAAGGAAGGAAGGAAGGAAGGAAGGAAGGAAGGAAGGAAGGAAGGAAGGAAGGAAGGAAGGAAGGAAGGAAGGAAGGAAGGAAGGAAGGAAGGAAGGAAGGAAGGAAGGAAGGAAGGAAGGAAGGCCAAAGATCACTCAATATTTCCCTGTAACCACTTCAGCATAAAATAATTATTATTCTTCTCCAACCCAAAAGGGCATCTAAGCTGGGGTGAACACAGTCTGGATGTGTTACATAATACATTTGTAACTCAGGACTGAGGGTGCCAGATTGAAACTGAAGCTCTTACAAAATTAAGCAAAACAAAGTCAGAAAAGTAGAATACACAGAGTTAGAGTACATGTTCTCACAGTCTGGACTTTGCCCTCAGCCATCAAACTGGCCAGAAGAAATAAGCCAGAATCCCAGAATGGGTCAGGCTGAAAGGGACCAGAGAGGGTCAGTGGTGCCATGTCCCTGCTCAGGCAGGGCCATCCCAGAGCACAGGGCACAGGATTGTGTCCAGAGGGCTCTGCAATATCCCCTGTCCCTGTGTGCAGGGAGGAGCAGAGCAGGGCCCAGGCTCTGCTCCGGGGGCCCAGCAGTGGCACCAGAGCCACGGGCAGGGACTGAGCCCAGCAATTCCCCCTGCCCAGGAGGCACAACTTCTGCCCTGGCAGTGCCCAGCCCTCAGCAGGATGCCCAGGGAGGGGCTGCAGTCTCCTCAGCGGGGATATTGCAGAGCCCTCTGGACACAATGCTGTGCCCTGTGCTCTGGGATGCCCCTGCCTGAGCAGGGAGGTGGCACCAGATGTGTCCCACTCATAAGTCCCACCAAATGAAACCAGTGTAGTTCCTTCCAATCTTACTAATTCTGTGATTCTGAGAGTTTGCTCAATGTTAAATATATACATATATATAAAAATATGTGTACCATATTAATAGAATTACATATGCATTATTTGACAGTGTTATATAACAATATTCCTGAAGACCTGTGTGAATATAGTAACTAAAAACTCCAGGCTAGTTTGGGAAGAGGAGAAGAGTTGGAGAAAGGGTATTTCTAAAAAAAGAGAGAATCCGTCTAACAAAAGGGCTGATAGTCCCTGAATTGCTCTTCAACACAGAATAAGCTCCAGTCATTGAGCCAGCTCATGTCCAGGTTCACCATCAGCCTTCTCACCAGTTACCCAAGACATAGGGCCTCAAAACCAAACCAACTGCCCCCAAAGCAGGGGGCTCACACATCTGATCCTTCCATTCCCAGCAAGGAAATTTGGGCCTCAAACTCCAAACACCTTCACAACTGAAAAAATGCCCAGTATCTGAAGGAGCCAACAGGAAGGATGGAGAGAGAATATTGATGAGGGATGGAGGGACAGTGTCAGGGGGAATGGCTTCCCACTGCCAGAGGGTAAGGTTAGATGGGATATTAGCAACTAATCCTTGGCTGTGAGGGTGGAGAGGCCCTGACACAGGGTGCCCAGAGTAGCTGTGGCTGCCCCATCTCTGGAAGTGTCCAATGCCAGGCTGGATGGGGCTTGGAACAACCTGGGATAGTAGAAGGTGTCCCTGCCCATGGCAGGGGTGGGATGAAATAAGCTTTAAGGCCCCTTCCAGCTCAAACCATTCCATGATCCTGTGATGTAGTTCTGGAGCTGCATCTCAGGAGCTGTCAGAGCTGGCAGTGTTTGGGGCTGGCCAGCACTGCATGCAGGGAAGGGGTGCTGAGGAAGATCCCACCACCTCCAGCACTAGCATAGGGATGGGTCCTCTCCTGGAGCTTGTGTTTGGTGCCATGTCAGGGACACCCAGCATGGCCCCACTGCACAGGGCACTCCCAACCTTGTGTACAGGAACAGCAGGCACAGCTACACAAAATGCAATTGCAACTTGTAGGGCACCGCCAATATAAACCAGTGAGGAAGCTTCACAGCAATCAAATGTTACTAAATTACATTCCACAGAAAACAGAAACTTAATATCTGTTTATCAGAATCAATCTGATCATTTATCTAAATTTTCAATGAAAATCTTTGCCTTCAGTGGCAAATCTCAAAATACTCTTCTGTGTAAGATTAATAGGACTTGAAAAACTTCCACTTCATCACCATGAGTTCACCTGCACTCAGCTACCTGCCAATAACATTTCCTTCCTCTTCCAGAGTTTGTCCATGTCTACAGGGGGATGGCTCCCAAAGATGCTTTTGCCATTACAGAGTAGGTCTGAATGCTGCTGAAATGCTTTCCTCTGATCACAAGCTGACAGGGCACAGTCACCTCCAATGCCCCTTTTCTTTAGTAGAATTTTCATATAGATCAAGCAATCTTCAAAGCAGAAAGGAGACAAGGAGGAGTTTCAAACCAGCAAGTCCTACCCAAGGGAAACCATGAATCCCATTTTAACATCTCATTTTTAACAACCTGCTCCTTCTTCTTGAGATAAATCAGAGTTAAAGGACACTGGAAAGGTAATTTCTTTTGACAAAGATGAATCATATAAATATGATGAAGAGAAACTCAGGTATACTTAAAATACAGGTTTATTTTGGAAGAAATCTCGGTATGAAAGATTAGTCATTAGTGCCTGATTGTCCTCAGACTTTCTGGCTGAGGTAATCTTTAATAAAAAGCTAATTCCATAGATGAATTAGTGAAAACAGGAAGCTACAGGATCACCTACTAAAGGAGTCAAATTCTGCTGTGACCCATGTAAATGTGCCAGCCTGCAGACAGCCATCGCCTGTGGAATGGGGGAAAGGGAGGAGAAAAGCTGGAATTTGAGAAGTTTGAGGATGAAGTTAAGCAAAGCCTTTCCATTAAAGGCAAGCCACCTTTATATTTTTGTGATCTGGGTTTAAATGTAGTTCCTTTCATTTAATTATTTTTTGTCAGCTGCATTTTTTAAACCACGAACAAGGTGTTTCACTTTTGCTCCATTGGTTGATTATTGTCTCATGCAGCCAGGATTTTAGGTAAGGTCCTGGTTCCCAGTTCAACTGTCCAGGGATGGAGGAGCTCATCCTGCCAAAAGCAAACCAATAATTCCATCCACACTGCAGCTTCTTCTGCCTCTTCTCAGGGACCTCAGCTTCCATCTACTGTAACACAGGTCATCTTCTGGAATGGAATACAGGATCTTACATGCATTTCAAACTGGAAAAAGTGCCCAAAGTGCAATTAAAACCCTTTCAGTTTCTCTAGATAGGACAGACAAGAATGGGACAGGGGCAGCAGTGAAACAATGAAGAGGGACAAAAGATGGAGAGATCAGGACTGATGGTTTGCTGGTGACATCTGCTCAAGAGGAAAAATGGTCAAATTTAGCCAAAGTGGTGAAAGAGAAGATGGGAATTTCATTGACAACCAGCCCTTTTCAGCAACTGCCATGACTAAACCAAAAGCTTTGGAGTAATTTTCTATCCCCAACATCCATTCTGAGATAGGTTTTGTGGTTGTGACTCTTATCACTCTGATCCTTAAGTCCTGAATGAAGAAGAAGCTCATGATGAAAGTGAGAGGACAAAGGTGGACTGGGGAAAAAATAAATATTGAAATATCAATGGTCTGACTGGATGCTGGCTATTCCCATCCTTACACCAACACATTATCCTAGCCATAGCCTGGCCGAGTTGGATATGGTTGGATAAACTTGGATAAGCTTATATTAAAAAACAAAAACAAAAACAACAAACAACCCATGAATAAAAGACAAAGGTTGATATTTGCAAGGCAGGAAACTGGATGATCAAGCTTGGGTAGGTCAAACCTTTTTCAACACACATAAGCATAACTTGCTTTGCTTGTCCTTTGTGAGGGGAAGGAAAAAGGATAAGCATTATGCTGTAGTAGAAAAAAGAAGCCCTTGCATTTTTACTTCAGTTCTTTTGATATCTGATAATCAGGCCCTCCAAGTAAGGAGCACTTTCCAATGGAATGATATAAAGCATTTAGAGTAAGTCCTCTTTAATAAGGCACCTTGGAGGTGGGGCCGGTTCCAAAAGTCACCATAGTTTTTCTCCTTCATCAAGTGAAATTCAGGGTTGCAAAAAGCTGTCTGGGAAAAAAAAATGTAGCTATTTCTCAGTCTTTTCATTATAATGAAGAATATTTTTTTGTCCAGGCAAGGACATTCTTCAAAGATAAACATATACTTGTTAACTAAGATAAATTCTGACGAAGTCAAGCAAAAAACTTTTGAGGAGCAAACCACTGCACTGATGAGGACACACATTATGCTGCTGCCCTGGAACCTCAGTTGAATTACAGAACTGCTTGTTTCATGTTCAGGGCTTCTTTGAAATAGATATTTGTAACACATAATGCTTTCCTTTTCTTAAGTGGATTAATTTTCAAATTTATAGCCTTCATTCCAGAAGTCCAGAAGGCTCCAGTTCTCTCCTGCAGTCTCCCCTGCTCTCTCCTGCTCCCTGAGCTCCCCCTGGAAGGTGCTGCTGCCATGGCAGGGGAGCTGCAGAACCAGCACAGCCACTGAGAGGGCTGGGAGCTGAACACCCTGTGGTAGGGCTCGAGGATCCAAACACAGACTCCCAGAATCCCAGAATTTGTGCTCAGTTTGCAGAGTGCTATGGCTTACTTAGATTAAACATTTCAAGAGTCATACAGTAAAATAAATAACAGAAATGTATTCTTACCCAAGTGATTTGAAGACTGATTTCTTTGTCTTCAAAAATACTTGTTCTAATATATATTATATATTCTATTTATTGTATATATATAGTATTTATTTAAAATATATTCTAATAAATATTAGAAGTATACATTGGAAATCTGATCTACACACATGTAGAAACTCTGTAACCACAGTCTTTAGTGTTGTACTATCAGCCTTTTGATTTGGCTGCTTGACTTTATCATCGCAGCAAGCCATAGAAAGTGGATTCACATAGGAATGTGGATTTCACAGAGAAATTAAACACTGATTTTATTCTAAAAACCAACTTTGTAGATGAGGCAATTTTCTGCAGGTATTGCTTGGTGATACACAGAGATAATTTAAAAGCAAAGGCATTATTTGCAGGATAGACAGTCTTTATAATCTGCAATTGTTCTGAGTGAGAGAGGAATCCTTGATTAAATCAAATTTAATTCAATGTTGATAATCAGTAAATGTAACAAATATAACCTGAGATGGCAAATAGCTTAGATAATTAACTTGCAATGCCTGGCACTTACATGGGATTTTACACGAGATCGTTGCTATGATAACAGAGAAGGTTTTTAATATCTCTGCCTATTGCCATTTTTAATAGGATGTTGCTGTATTTTTGTGCTGTTTGGAGCAACAAACCTGGGAGCTGAATAATACAGAAAGAGCTGATGGCCATCATTCCAAAGCAGTAGATGTAGGAATGACTCACTTTACCCAAAAGCTAATTCTGAGCAGCTTTATGATGAAATCTGGGTATCTTTGAGAACACTCTGTGACCTGTGAACAGAACACAATTCTGGATACTGCCAAAATCCCTAAATGATATCTGTGAATCTCTCACTGCAAGCTCCAAAGTGTGTTTGCAAATCTGAGAAACCAACAAAAGAAACCTTTGAAGGGCTCCAATGAAGACAAAGTGAACAAGCAATGGAAAAGGAGAAATTTCTTGTAGCTTGTTGGAATGATTCCAAGGGAAAACAAACAGATACTGCAGAAAGACCCAATCTTCTAAGAAAAGCAAAGGAAAAACCTGAAGGGGAAAAGTGCTTGTGGAACAGGAGATAAGTGTAAGACATCAAATCCAGATCACATGCTATTAGAAGCGACAAGTAAAAAGTCAAAACCACTGAAGGAAGTGTTTGCTGAGGGCAGAGATGTCAAAGGGGAAGGTGGTGATTCATTTCTAAGACTTCAAGATTGAACCAAGACTCAACAAACAGACCCAGGAGACTTCACTCACATGTTCTTATCCTGCCCTGTTAATTGGAGAGAAGTTTCTAAGCTCTTTTGTCTAAGATATGGTTGATCCAGTCCTACCCAGCAGAAATTACCAGCTACAGTCCATTCTCTCACTGGCTGTTATGAAATAGCTGACAGGGAACAATGATATTCTCTGAGTACTGTGGAAACAGGGATGAATTGTATTTTATGGAATAAATCAGTATTTACTGATAAATTACAAAATAAGCACAGCCTCTTCCTTCTTCCAAACAAGACAGATCAGCTTTAAAATAAATTTGGTTTAGGTCAGAAAGGAGATATACTTGGGCCCACAGAAGCTCTGGATGGACTCTGCATCTCAGCAAGAACGTATGAGGGAAGGCACATGGATGGTGGACAGAACACTGTCCTGAAGAACAGGAAGGTGGGGCAGCCCTCTCCATTCCAGAGAAAATGCAACTGAGGGAACTGAGACAGACGTGTTTAAAATCATGGGCAGTGAGAGGGACATGGATTGAGACCCAATCATACCAAAGCCAAGTGGAGATTAAATGCAGGAGGCTCAAAAGACACAGGGAAAGGTGGCTCTGGGCACAACAGCCCCACAGTAAAGTCCTTGGTACAGTCATGCATGTGCCACTCTCTGCATCAGTTGAGACAAATGAATTCATGGAAATTAAATCCACCAATGGCTATTAAATACAACTTATGGTTTATTAATTCCCTCAGCCCATATGGAATCACAGAATCGTTTGGATTGGAAAAGCCCTCCCAGACCATGGAGTCCAAGCTGTGCCCAATGCCCACCTTGTCCCCAGCCCAGAGCACCTGAGTGCCACATCCAGGCCTTCCTTGGGTACCTCCAGGGATGGGGACTCCAAACCACCCTGGGCAGCCCCTGCCAAGGCATGACCACCCTGTCAGTGAGGAAATACAGTCTGTTGGAAATATTTTGGGAATGCATTAGTCCCTGCTTGCTGTGCTCCTGCGTCCTCCTTGGGCATTTCTGTCAGAAGAGACAGTGAGCTTTGGGGTGGGAGTTTGGTCTGACCAAGACCAGTGTTATTTTCAAACCAGAGATCTGTTCATCAGAGAATTATTCAGACATTCACTAAATCCAGCTTTCTCAAAACTGGAAAAAAAGAGATTAATTGTATAGAATTAACCATGTGGAATCTAGCTGGAGGGTTGATAACACTAGCATCACATTATTACGGACACCTTCCTCTTGAGACAATATTATTTTGTGGCTCTCAGTGTTCCAGTAAAGAACAAATCAATCATCACTTTAACTGAAGGCACAAAGGCTGCAGCTTTACCAGCAATTGTATCCAGTTCCACTCCCTGGCACAGAGGCTGTTAATATTGGGAAAATCTCTTACTCTTCCATTTCAGAACTGCCACATCCAAACAGCCTGGGTAGGAATGGCCCCACACGAAGCACTGAACTAAGCCCAGCACTTTTGGGGAGAGCTCTCACCAGCACCATGGTTCAATGATGGGGCTGAGCAAGGCCCTCGGGCACTTTTTCTGGTGGAGTCTGCACTCAGGAGGGGCTCGCATTGATACTGAGGGCTTTTCACAGGTCCCAGGGCTACCTGCAAGCTCAGGAAATTGGAAAGCCCAGAAATCCAGCCCTGGGGTCCCAGCACAGCAAGGACATGGACCTGTTCAAGCAAGGCCAGAGGAGGGATCAGGATGATCAGAGGGGTGGAGCAGCTCTGCTGGGAGGAAAGGCTGGAAGAGTTGGGATAGTTCAGCCTGGAGAAGAGAAGGCTTTGGGGTGACCTCATTGTGACCTTCCAGTGCCTGAAGGAGCCAACAAGAAAGATAGAGAGAGATTACTTACAAAAGCCTGGAGTCACAGAACAGGGGGTAATGGCTTCCCACTGCCAGAGGGCAGGGATAGATGAGATTTTCGGAAGAAATCCTTGGCTGTGAGGGTGGGGAAGCCCTGGCACAGGCTGCCTAGAGAAGCTGTGGCTGCCCCATCCCTGGAGGTGTCCAAGGCCAGGCTAGACGGGGCTTGGAGCAACCTGGGATGGTGGAAGGTGTCCCTGCCCATGTCAGGGGTGGAATGGGATGAGCTTTAAGGTCCCTTCCAAATCAACCCATTCCATGCTTTTATGGTTCTATGAAATAAATGCAAATCCAACATGACCAGCATCAGATATGTTCCAAGCTCAAAGTAGCACATGCTACATCATTTCTCCAAAGATCTGTTGGAAATTGAAGAAATGCCTGGATCATTTCCAGGCATTGTGGGTAGGAATAGGCATCACAAGGGGTTATCACCGGCTCAGCTGGGCCAAAGGACACAAGACTGACACTCTCCAGCATCTCCCATCCCACTTGAGCACACGCTGCATGGGAAATATCAAGGAAGGACGTTAAGACCATCCTTCCACTGGTAACTTATAAAGTCAGGCCCAAAAGTTATGCTTAAGGGGAGGTAGTTACTCATCTGGAGTCAACAGAACTCAAAGCTGTGCAGGAAATTAGGGAATGCAGCTGTGCCTGTTCCTGCTTGATCAATGAACACTTGGAACAGGTCTAGATACAAAATCTGCAAGCTCTAGTCCTGTATCAACCAAAGGACTGATGAAAATGAAAATGATTTCTTCACTGAAATGAAGAAAGTCTCTTCAAGAAGGGAAAATGGGACAGTGTTGTCTGCACTTCAACAGCCAGGTGGGATTAATGCCTTCCTGCCATAGTCTCAGAGGTCTGGCAGCTGTAAACTCTCTGCACACTTGATGAACTAACAGGCTCATCAGAAAGAAATTAATTGTCTTCCAAAGGCATCTGTCTAAGAAAGTTGGAGTAGCTCAAGCTCTGGGAGGTGCCTGTTTCTCTCCACTGACTCTCTGTGCAATCTGTGTGCAAGCCCAGGCACATCGAACTGACTCTTACAAATTCAGATGAATCTTAGGCAAGATGAATCCTACAACGAGTTTTACAAGTGCATTACTAATGCAGCTACTCTGCTTTTCTCAAGGGAAAATGTGGTGCTCTTCATGCTGTGTTAAAACAGATGTTTTCAGCTGCTTTTTATTTTAAGAATCCCCTTTTGGCCATGTGAATTTTAAGCCCTGCATACAAAGACAATTATTTGTCTTAATGGGGGTGTATCACTCAAGCACCACAACTGCTCTGAGGTCACCACTCACCAGAAAGGTGATCATGGGCAAAAGAACCCTCGGCCACGGATGCATTTGAAGGCATGATGAGACTTGCAAGGTCACGTGGCAGAAATAACTCCCATTTCTCCTTGATACAGCCTCCTTGACTGATTGTTCGTTATTCTCTGATAATAAAGCTTCACTGCATTTCTCTGATCCAGCCCTACCTATAGCAAAGGTTCTGCCAGTAGTAGAAAGCAAACAGAACTAAATCCTTCAAATAATTATGGTCTAAAAGACCCAGGTGGGCATCTTTTACTGCTCTCACAGTGAAAAATCTTGAGAAAACTTCTTGTTGCTGAAACACAAAGACATTTGAACACACACACACATAAAAAGAAACCTTTTAACAAATTTCTACTTTGAATTAATTTACTGGGGCTTCAACAGTGACATGAAAAGAGTCAAGAATAAGATTGAAAATATATTCTTTAGTCCCCTCATTTAGGAATTACATATTTGAACTATCACTTTGCAAATAAGCTAATCTTGGTGTTGTGCCCTTAGGATGCAGGGGAAGATGTTTTCATGCAGCCACAAGAAGAAATAAGCTTTCAGCATTCTGTATGTTACAGTGTAGAGAAGGAAGGAGAGCAGAGAGATTAAGGGATACACAAAATGACAGAATTAAAGAATGGTTTGGGTTGGGAGGGATCTTGAAGCCCATCCAGTGCCACCCCTGCCATGGCAGGGACACCTTCCACTGTCCCAGGCTGCTCCAAGCCCTGTCCAGCCTGGCCTTGGGCACTGCCAGGGATCCAGGGGCAGCCACAGCTTCTCTGGGCAACCTGTGCCAGGGCCTGCCCAGCCACCCTCACAGAGAAGATTTTTTTTTTCTAGTAACTTGATTCAGCTTCTCTTCTGAAGAATAATAATATTTCAGTGAGACTGAAAATTTTAGCGGAACCGTTTTGGACAAAAGGAAAAAGTCAAGACTTTTCTACTTTCTGCTCTTCAGTGCATAAAAAAATACAACATAAAGAAGTTAGGCAAGAAAAAAAGTTATGAGCAGAATGAACTATTCTACACAATATTTTTTGCCAATCTTTTGTCTTTAAAAACATAACCCAGGAAAACATGAGACTGAGAACTTTTCAATACGTCGTCAGTTCTTTATTGTCCTAATTTTGCTTAATTAAAAAAAAAAATATGAATGTTAGCCTAACAGTGACTAGTTGTGGACAACGTTTTTCTCCTTGTCTTTTAATTTCAGCAGGCACTGTCTGGAAATCACCAGGGAATGCTCAAAATCTGGAGGAAGGACAGGCACACCAAACAGAATCTTTTGGCTTTAAAGGTTTCTCTTTCGTTTAGACTTTCCACTTTCTATCCAATTCTCACTTGAGATATAAACACAACAGAATATTGCAGAAATATATATAAAAGTATCACTTTTAACTCTCTTTTTGACAAGCAAGTGCAGAAATTCTTTTCATACCTGATGGACCTGAGTCCTGCACTGAGGATGTGCAGGGTTGGAGAATGGAAGTGATGGCGGGCTGAGCTCATTGCTGAAGCAGCCAGAGTAGAAACTTCTTTATCTGTAAAAGTTTGGGAATCTTCCTGCCTCTGAGATGAGGCTGTTATGTAAAAGCATGGAAAGAAAGTGTCCTGGTGATAAAAGTGCCCTGAGTCTGCAGTGCTTCAGGGGATACAGGAGAAAGTGAAATGAGTGTTGGGGAGAGAACTTTTCCCAGGCAGTGAAAGGCAGCATGAGGAGCTGAGGCTCCACAAAGTTTTGGGGGAGAAGGACCACCTTTGCTGCAGCACAGCTACCCCAGAACCAGGCTGTCTCCCCACCCTGAGCACACAGTGCTACTGCAGTGGCAGGAGGGCAGTGCCAGCCCACCTCTGTGCAGTGCTGTCTCCTCCAGCCTCAGGAACAAGTCACCAGTGCTCAGAAATGTACTTGAAATCCCAGAGTGCAGGAGCCACTAAACCAAAGCAGTCATACCGAAAGTGCTGTGTATTAAACCTGACAATATGGTTAAAAAACCATGGAAATCACAAGGACAGGCTTCACCAGAACTCCAGTGCTTGCAGCTCCTGGACAGCTTGGGAAGAGCAATGTCCAAATCCTCCAGGTGACCCTGAAAGCACTTTATGACAAGGTATTTTGTCAAGAATAAAAATTCAAAGTAAACTTTTTTTTTTCCCCCAGTCAGCTCAACTACTTCAGTTTATACAAAAATATCCCAAATTTTGCCATTTTGTCATTTCTTGATATTCTCTTTATTTTTCTCTTAACTTCCTCTTTTGCTGATTATTTCATTAAATTAGCTCATAAGCTGTGACAGTTTGATTCCTATTAGAGGCCGTAGTGAATTTGTTCAGACAGTGACAGCAACATCCAGGAATCTCGTGCTCACTGATTTCCTACAAACACACCTGCATTTGTGCCTTTTCTGCAGAGATGTCCCATGCCAAGTACAAATTTCAAGATAGTTTACACCAAAATGGTTCATCCAGCAGCCAGGCTTTCTCACCCTGGAGTTCCCAATCCTCACGCGAAAGGATTTTTTTAAAAATAGCCTCTCATTTACCTCAGTCCTCTGACAGGCCAGGTTGAACAGGGCTTGGAGCAACCTGGTCTAGTGGAAGGTGTCCCTGCCCATGGCAGAGAGGTGGAATTCGATGGGCTTTAAGGTTCTTTCCATCCCAAACCATTCCATGATTCTACAATGGGAACTAACTCAAGATGGACAACTTAGAGTCATCATTCTGCAAGGTCAGACTAAATCATTAAAAATCACTAAATAAATATAACTTGGCCCTGAAATTCCATTAAGAATTAACATTTAGGACTGATTATTCCCTGCTCAGAAAGATCAGAAAGTAAGTATTTTTATTTCAATCAGTATTTTTATCATATATTTACAGAGAATGACCAGACATCTGAGAATTTCCTTGTTTATGTTTTACTATTGGATAGGGAAATTATGATTGTCTAGTGTCAACATATGAACAAGACACCATCTAGCCAAGCTAGGAAGCACAGTTGCTTGACAGTTATTGTTCCTGGATGTTTAACAGAGTTCCATGTTGCAAGACATTTGGAACAGACTGACACTTTGCAAACAAAAATATCTTTTATCTCTCAAATTACCTCACATTTACAGCAAAGCCATGCCTAAATCATCAGGACACGGAACTGTCAGCCTGTCAGAACTCGGCTGTGCATGAAACCCAATATTTGCCTTGTTGTTTCTTTCTAGAAACTGAGACTCCGAGGATGGAAGCTCCCTAAAACTGCATCCCATAGAAAGAGAGGCCAAAAAATCAAAAGGCCATGTCGTAGCATTTGCTCTACCACTGCCCTGCAGTGCATCATTCAGAGCAGGCTGCACTGAAGAAGTCTGTAATGACTCCAATATTTGGCTTAACAGTGTTAAATCTTAAATTCTTCCTAACTTGGTGTTGAGGTGAGTTTTTTGCCTTGTCAAATTCTTAGTTTTGTTTTCTTGCTGTTACAGGTGAAGTCCCACATATCCCACAGAAAACACCTCAGGAATCAGATGGCAATTCCTGCTCTTAAACAGTAACCAAAAATATGGATTGGGATACCCTGACCTGTCCTAAAGGTGGATGGTGCTGTGGGAAGCAGGGCGAGGGTGTCAGAGCAGCACATGGAGCTGTAGGGTACAGGCAGACTGACCCGGGAAACAGCACATCCACCTTCATGGAGAGCAACCCTTTCCCTACCCTAGGTGACCCGAGCAGCCACCAGGGAAGGTCCCTCCTCCCTCAGCTCTCCCAGCCCTCACAGCCCCGCCATCCTCCTCACACCACATCGCTCCCAGGGCATGCATGCGGCCGAGGCCCGGGGGTGGCGCTCTGAGGGAGGATCTGAGGTAAAAAGGCGGGAAATGGGTGCTCCAGCCCGATGAGGAGCAGCTGAGGGAGCTGGGAAAGGGGCTCAGCCTGGAGAAAAGGAGGCTCAGGGGGGACCTTGTGGCTCTGCACCACTCCTGACAGGAGGGGACAGCCGGGGGGGTCGGGCTGTGCTCCCAGGGAACAGGGACAGGAGAGGGAACGGCCTCAGGCTGGGCCAGGGGAGGCTCAGGGTGGATTTGGGGAAATTTCTCTCTGAAAGAGAGAAATTGTTTTCCAGCCCTGGCACAGCTGCCCAGGGCAGTGGTGGAGTGCCCATCCCTGGAGGGGCACTTGGATGAGGCACTTGGGGACATGGGTTAGTGGTGGCCTTGGCAGTCCTGGGGTACGGTTGGACTTGGTGACCTCAGAGGGTTTTGCCAACCTTAATTATTCTGTGATTCTAAAGCTGCATGAGTAGCCTAAGCTCAGTGAGACTGAAGCTGCACACTGTTTTGAGCAACTTTTTTTTGTTTCCAATTATGATAATTTTAAACATACTGGAGGCTGCATGCAGCATCTTTCATTTACAGACAATTGTTTTATCTAAGGACACATAGAGATACCTGAGGTACCATAAACAAATGGCAGCACCCCGAGTTCACTTTCACAGAGGCCCAAGATCTTGGGAGAGAAATGTGTGAACTACCACTGCAAATGGACTGGACAGACACTCACACACCTGAGAAAGCTTGGAAATCCTTCCTGAGTCTCTCACTTTGAACTCTCCTGTGCAGTACTCACAGGGTTGACAAGGCCACAAGTCACCTTCCTCTTCCTCTTCTTCCTCCACATTGCTGGCTGTTTCAGCGTTATCCATTAACACACCTGAGTAACCCCAGCCTTCGCCAGCCTGACCTGGCTTCTCACTACATAGAAATGTGTGTTTATTTTGTTCAGTGGCTACTGAGATAGCGTGGCACATCACACGCAGCCCCAGTTGTTAATTCACCAAGGATTCCTGGCAGTTGGTGCATGGATAGGGAAGGCTTTGATGCTGGGTTCAGACCCATATCGGCAGATATTGATTACCTCAGGTTGAACGTGTTGGCAACGATGGCTTTATGTTCCTGTAGTGATAACACTTTCCTCCATTCTTAATAACCAGGAGAGTTCAGTGCCCCTCACTGGGGTGGCTAGGCTCATGTGACACTAGTCACAAGTGTCCCAGCAGCTTGTTATTTAATAAATATTATTTATAAATAATGAATTATCTTTTAACTGTGCATGGGGGAATTTTGCTGTGGTATTTTCCCTGCTGGGGATAAGAAGCCAACAGGTCACACCCATGTCCCAGCAGTCAGCCTTCCTCTGCCTCTCCAGACGACATTGGAACTACTAGTGATGGAAGTTAATAATAAATCGCTGTTTCTTGGAAAAATGCTGGTCATGACTCATATTGAGCAGTGTTGCTGTGGTGGAACACCCACCACAGCTGGGACTAGCGCCTCCAGCCAGTGTCCTGCCACAGGCAGTCCCAGTGTGACCAGCCTGTCACCCATGTGGTGGCTGTGATGGGAAGCAGGTCAGACTCCAGCCAGCCATGGTTAATAGATCAGACTGCACTGGGTTGGAGTCCTGCTGAGGGTCAGCGGAGTCTCATCCTTGGGTCAGCAGTCACAGATTCTCTGAGGGGCACCAGCTGCCTGAGGGAATTTCTCAAAGCTGAGCCCTTACCTCACTGGGGCAGTGACTGCACATTCCATAGAGAAGCTACCCCTCTAAACTCTTCATAATTCTCATGGCAATCAGCTAGTACTAATTCCATTTCACATCGCAAATCTGTATTCAAGTGCTGGCAGGGCTATAATTTCACTGATTTATCTGGTTTCTAGAAACAGTCTCATTTAAATACATTCTTTGTCTCAGTTTTGCAACCTCCAGCTAAAGCAGCCTCCTGAACTGACTTTGTGTGACTCTGAGGAACAATGGTTCATGTTACAATGTGGCAAACTGTCCTATTCCCCACATTTCTGATATGATGCCTTTAGGTACCACCTGTCTGACAGGAACACCTGAGCCAAACTGAGGGAGTAGTTTACCAGGGATCTGCTGAATTTCATTATCCCTGGATCTTTGAACTGAGGTCAGGCTTTCCAGGAGATTCTCTCTGGCTCCGTCACAAACTATGACTGACCTGCAGCACCATCCAGCTGATAAAGCACAACTCTCCCACTCACCATCCTGCACAGAGGAACCACCCATAGAGCTACCTAGAACAGGTGCTAGGAAAACATCAGAGAGGAGTGAGGGGATCATAGAATCAAGGAATGGTTTGGTTGGAAGGATCTTGAAGCTCATCCAGTTCCACCCCCTGCCACGGGCAGGGACACCTTCCACTATCCCAGGCTGCTCCAAGCCCCGTCCAGCCTGGCCTTGGGCACTTCCAGGGATCCAGGGGCAGCCACAGCTGCTCTGGGCACCCTGTGCCAGGGCCTGCCCACCCTCCCAGGGAACAATTCCTTCCCAATATCCCACCCATCCCTGCCCTCTAGCAGTGGGAAGCCATTCCCTGTGTCCTCTCCCTCCATTCCTTGTCCAAAGTCCCTCTCCAGCTCTCCTGCAAATCCTTTAGATACTGGGAGGGGCTCTAAGGTCTCCCTGGAGTCTTCTCCAGGTAAACAATCCCAACTCTCTCAGCCTTTCCTCATAGCAGGGAATCCTGCCTAACAATACTTCCTTAGAAAGAAAACAACTTCTCCTTGGGTCCTTATAGGAGAGGCTGGAAGGCCCTGGTTTTCTTGGGAAGGACATCCTGCAGGTTTGTTGGAAGAGGGCAGAGGTGTTCTGTGTCCTACCTGTGATTCTGATTGTGAGAAGGGATATTAAATCCTTAACACACCTTAATCAAGGGAAAAGGTGGTGAGTAACAGCAGCTTGAAACTCCCTGGGCAAGCAGAACTCCCCAGAGAGGAAAGAAGGGGCCAAACCCAGCAGCACTAATATAGAGATTTTATTTTGACTGTATCGAGTTGTAGAGCACATTTTGTTTGTCACAATGCCATCGAACTGATTGGAGAGTTTTTGGCCAGCACATTGTGACACTGAAACTCAAAAGAGCTAAAAGCAGTTTGGACTAATGGCCTGAATGGGAGGGCCAGCAGTACCTGGTTTCTGGCTTCCTCATCACTTGCAGTCATTTCAACACGTGCAAAACAGGAGCAAATCCAGTTTCTTCTGCCAGACCAGTGGTCACGCTTCCATGTCCAGCAATGACTGCAAGGTACAAGGCAGGGGAGAATCTGAAGCAAGGTGCCTTCGCTTCCTAGAGCCATGTTGGTTGTTCTCAGTATGGAAAAGAAGCAGAGTCTAAGTTAGTACAGGGTCTTCAGAGGATGAGCTTCACTCACACATCAGGATTTACAAAACCAGAGGCTGACAAGTCCAAGTGCAAGAAAGGATCCTTTTTTAATTCCTTCCGACAGAGATGACAAACCATTACCAAAAGATCTGGGAGATCACAACAGTGTCAAGTCCTTTGCCTTGTTAGCAGACCAGTGTCCCCTCAGAGGTCCTCCCTGCCACATACCAAGTCTCAGCTCCTGAAGTGCAGAATGTATTGGAAAGAAAACCTACACTTCTGCAAATAAATGCTCCACCTTCAAATTCTTCTGAGTTTGAAATTCCTGACTAGTATCCACAGATGCCTTGCAGAGGAGGCAGAATGGATGCTCCTCAAGGGACCTAGGGATTACAAGCCCACTGAAGCCCACTTTATAAACTCTTCTTCCTTTCTAAACCCAGTTTCTTGTCCTTAGGATGAATTGGGATTCCTGCTCTCTAGTTTAAAGGAGAAGCAGAGAGGCAATTACAAGTTGGCAACTCTGAACTTTGACTGCTATACAGGAGACAAAAAAAGAAGTCAAATTCAAGAGGCATTTCAGGTAGCACTGGGGCAAGTCAGAGAGATTGTTTCCACCACTGAACAGATGCCACATGTCATGGTTATTACTGCAGCTTGGCTGTACATCCTAAAGCACAGACCATAGTGTCTATGTCAGCCGGTGTCCTTCCCCATCCCCATTTTGGTATCAATGCTTCATTCTCCCTTCTTCGGGTTACATTAAGTGCACAGAAATATATAGCAGCATTTGGACTGAAACCCTCACATACACCAGACAGCACATTCCAGGAGGTAAAACAACACATTATGGCCTATACCCTCAAGGTATCAAGTTTTCAGGATAAAGAGCAGTAGGAAGTGGAGAGCTGAGGACAGAAAAGGGGAGGAGGAGCAACACAGGAACACGAGTTCTGTTTCCATGCCAGGAGAGGATCAGGGTGCCATTCCTGTGTTAGCACCAGGCTGTGACACAACCGCAGACAAAGCAGACGGGCAGAGCAGAAGTGAAAAGCCAATCTCCCATCTCCCCATGGTGCTGGGGGCAGGGACAAAGTCCAGTGTGACACTGATCCCAGCAGAGCCTGAAAACGGGCACGATCTCCTCGGCCCTTTTCAGCTGGAATGAATTTCTCTTCAGAGGTCAAGAGAAAATCAATTAGTGACGGCTAATGAGTCTTGTTCACCAAGCTGATCGCAAATCACACTCATGGAAAGAGAATCTACAGATCTGCTCCAGGCTGAGGCCCTTCCAATGCCCATGAGAGCTTGCCCTCTTCCTTCTCACACAACAGCCTGCCTTTGGAGGGGGAGGTGGTTCTAAACATGCCTTTCTATTGCTCTGGGGGGACTTTGCACAGGCAAGAGCTGTGAAAACATTGCCTTCCAGCCCACAAAAGGAAGAGGTTGTGATCCTCTCTCAGCCCTAGGCCATCAGGGCTACAACACACAGGCCCACCAGCTCCAGGGTGGGAACACTGCAAACTCTCTGATCTGAGCTCCTCTGCTCCAGCCTGGCAGTGAGGCTGCTGCAGACAGTGCATTCCAGCTTGGTGTTCAAGTGTTGCACCAAAGGCCTTCACAGTTACCCTGGAGACAGAGTCACCCTTCAAAGCCGCGAGAGAAAAGGCTGGGCTTCGACAGGTCCCTTGTCTGGCATTCAACTGGAAGCTGTGGCAATGGGTTTCTTCATATGTTGGCTCATGAGCTCCCTGGCACGAGACACTTGGATATGGTCATAACAGGAGTTACAAACGAGGACAGGGTCATACAACTGCTGATCAGGGATGGGCAGCTTCAGATGGCAGCAGGTAGCACAGAACACATTCCCACAGTTCCTGTGAATGAGCAAGAAAATCAGTGAGAAGAGAGCTGGGACCACCACAGCAGAACTTGAGCAAGCACAAAGGATCCAGGTCAGGGCAAAGCACAAGCCTGACTGAGGATTGTAAACATGTTTCCTATACTGTGGTCAGCAGTGCAAGCAAACTGCTAGTACTGACGGGGACTCATTGCTGTCCCAGAGAGGATCAAAGGCCTTGGAAAAATACAAACAAGGACCATGTAGAATGGATCTCTGCAGGGAACTGATGAGGCCTGGCATGTGGAAAGACCTAAAACCTTCTCCTGAGAGCTGGAGGGAACAGACCTGGCAGAGGGGCATTTTGTGATACCAGGCTGAAGAGAGGAGGGGCCCAGAGCACTGACATTTTTACCTGCAGTGGTGCCTTCGTTTGGCCAGCCAGAACTCACAGTCGCAGTTGAAGCAGTGTGAGGCCATGTGGTCTGGGACCCACCGCGTGACCTAGGGTAGACACCAGTCAGCTCCTGTCTGTAACCCCCCAGTGACAGCTCTGCACAGGCTGGGGGTGGCTTTGGGCCACACCTCACAGTGAGCCTAACCCACCCGAGCCAGCAGCAGCAGAGGATGTATCAGCGACATAGGAGGCTGTTCACTGCCTCACTTCCAGAGCACTCTCTGCTGCTGTGCCCACCCAGGTCATCTGCAAAAAAAATTCCCTCCCACTCAATCACAGCTCCACGATGGGACACACACCTCAGTCTCCTTCTTATCCACTGGCTCCCAGCTTGCTTCTGACAAACAGTCCTCACTGTGGTCAGAACAGAAGTCCTCCGTGTCGCTGCTGTCCGATTCCTTCAGACACGTCTGCAAAATGAGACCAAGTCATCAATCCCCTCTGCTGCTGGGCACACACTCAGGGCACGCCCTGCTCCACACACTCTGTGCTGGTGAGGGGCACCTGGGTGGCTCCTGAGCCCCCAGACACAGGGCAAAGCCTCCATGAGTTTGTAGGAGTTTGATCCTCGAGCAGCAGAGGTATCTCTGGGTGGATGAGGACATGGCCAGGACGAGGACACGAGGGACAGAGGAACAATCTTTCCCACCCCCTCCCAAAGGGATGGAGAGCTGTGGGCTGGAGAGGGAGGTGTGCAGGGGTACAAGGACCTGGTACGGGGTGTGAGCGGCCTGTACTCACAAAGTCATCCTCGTAGTCCATGGGGGGCTCGGCCGGAGGAGCACAGAAGTGGCGAATGTCCAGGCGCAGCTGCAGCTCCCGCACCTGCCGGCGCAGCTGCTCCACCTCCTGCTTGTAGCTGGCCTCGATCTGCCGCAGCCGGTGCTGGATCACGTCCGTGGGGAAGGGCAGCCCATCGTCATCCAGGTAGAGAGGAGGCACAGGAGAAGGACATTTTGGCGGCAGGTGTTTGGGACCAGAGGCTTGTTTCAGGTGGCAGGGCAGCCACAAACGGCTGGGCTTCCCAAAATATGTGTTCACATGGCCAGTGCAGGCCGAGAGCTTCCCACCTTCCCTGCCAGACCATGGGCCACTGAGGCACAGGCCTGGGGCCCGCAGGGGTTTGCTGCTCAGCCTCTTGCTGCAGCAGCCATAGGAGAGGAGGTGTCTGGGTGCAGGCTCCCCATTGGGGAGCGATGTCACCATGCCTTGAAAACTGTCCCAGTTGGACCCCAGGAAGGAGAACTCGCTGCTTTGGCTCTGGGAAATGGGCTTGCGCCATTGCTCCAGCAGGAGCCTCCCCGGCCGGCCAGGCTCCTCAAAGGGCATGCTCTGGCCAGCATCACCTCTGCCCTTGTCTGCATCTGGGCACGGGGTACCCAGGGCAGGGCCTGGAATGTCCTGAGAAGGGGTGCCTGGTGCCAGGGACTCCTGGCTGGGAATGTCTTGGCGGGTGGTGATTCTTTTGGAACAGCCTCCTTTGTTGGACACCATGCCAGCAGCCTTCAAAGGTTCCTGGGGACAGATTTCCAAATGCTTTCCAGAACTGGTGGAAACCTTGTCACCATTTTCCTGTCCGGAAGGATTTGGATCTGGACCCATGCCATCCAGTTCCTTCGTGAGTGTTGCATTTCCCTTTCCTACCTCCACAGGGACACTGCTGGCAGGCACAGCAGCCTGGTTGCCCAGCTGCTTGCTTGGCCCTTCATGCTCAGCACAGCCGCTGTCTTGCAGAGGAGGATTCTCCTCAGTCTCCTCCCTGGGCCGTGCCTCTCCTGTGGCCACTGCAGCACCTTCAGCCCCCTCAGTACTGGCATGCCGGGCTTCCAAGCCCACTCGCACCTCCTGACAGTGGTTGTTCAGATTGGGGTCACTGGATGTGCGGGTCAGAGGGCTGCTGGAGTCACAGGCTGAGAGCAAGTCATCCATAGATCTTGTCTTTGGTAATCTAGAACCCAAAAGCAAAGCAAATCTCAGGATAAACCCCCTGAAAATTCCCTGGTTTATGTCAAAACAGATGAGGGCAGGGAAATATTCCCCATTACAGCTCCAGGAGTGGGTGGAGAGGGGCAGTGCATCTGCAGGAGCTGAAATGCACAACACCACAGTGTGGCCTCCTGCCTTGGAAGTGCAGCAGAGACCTCAACTTCTCTGAGCGGCTGGGGCACTGCTATAGAGCTCTTGTTTCCACAAGGAAGATGAGAACAACAACCAGGAAACGACAAGAAACTGCAAGAAGGCAGGAAGATCTGTGGGTACGCAACAACCTGAGCCTGAAGCTCAAAGCTCTTACCTGTCCAAACACCTGCCATTGAAGTCCTGGCTCTGAGATCCAGGGGGCATGTAGATGTCCATATCCTCTTGTCCCAGAGGATGTGGTGAGGAGGCCGGGAGGTATACGGCTGTCCAGAGGTGCAGAGCACGCACATGGCACACAGGATGCAGCACCTGTGACACCACCCGTGTTAGAGCCCAATGCCATAGAAAACCCTCCAGCCCCTCCCCTGTGCCTGCCAGGGGAAAAGCCTGAAAAGTGGGCCAGGAGCTCTACTGACCTGCTCGGATCCGGGCATATAGAGCAGGTTGTGGAAGTTCTTGTTGCCAGCCCGCAGTAGTGACCACACAGAGCACGTGCGCTTGTAGATGTTGTGCATCTCGCGCTCGCAGGGGCTGTTCCCCAGGAAGGTCCCGTAGAGGCAGGAGTATGTGTGCTGCACCAGCTTCACCTGTGGCATGAAAGGAAGAGCCATGCTCAGAGCCACAGGGAAAAGGGGGTTCTTGCCTACAGGGGACACATCTTCCCCTCCTCTGCACTGCCTGCCCTGGGTGGCCTCACTGCTGTCCTTGCTTCCACACTGGGTAGGACAGGGATCATTAAACTGAAGGGAAAGCAACACTCATTTGATACCAAACCTTTCCCTCTAGAATCAAATGACTCTCTAGAACCCTCTCCTGCTTTTTTTGGTAAGACAGGGATTAATTTTTTTTCTGTATTTTATTTTTTTCAAATGTTACAGACCCATATAGCTCTGAGATATGCAAATCAAACCAGTGCTGCTGCTGGCATCTGAATTCCCTTGGCTGGAAAAGAAGAGAGATCCCTGGAGAAGGGATTCAGAAAAAACAGAGTATATAAACCCTCCACCACCCCTTCATGGGAGAACAGTTTTAAACTAAAAGAGAACAGATTTAGATGAGATGTTAGGGACAAATTGTTCCCTGTGAGAGTGGTGAGGCCCTGGATCAGGCTGCCCAGAGAAATTATGGCTGTCCCATCCCTGAAAGTGACCAAGACCAGGTTGGACAGGGCAGTCTGGGGTAGTGAAAAGTGTCCCTGCCCACGGCAGGGAACAGATGGAATGAGATGGGCTTTAAGTTCCCTTCCAACCCAAACCATTCCGAGATTCTGTGATCACATCACAGTCTCTCAAATTCTGCAGACCTCTTCTCTTTGAACTCCAGTACTGTAAAACATCACGACCTTCCCTCTGTCTATGCTCACATGTATGCACATGTATTTCTTACCAGAAAAGCTTCATTAAATTCAAAGAGGCAGGGAAATTGCTTCAGAAGCTGATGAACAGCATCCAGCCACTGGAGAAAAACTGGGCACTGCTCATTCTGATCTTCCACCTTTTGCTGGTGCCCACAGCGATCCCCAAACTTGTGACCAAAATCCAGCCAGTCTGATTCAACAAGCACCTGGAAGCCCTGTGAATAAAAGACAAAACAATTGCAGAGACTTTGCTGAGGACACGTGGCAGGACAGAGCAAGCCTCATCCATCAGGAAAGGCTGGGAAGGAGGCTGCTGCAGTGCCTGGTTTGAGAGCAAAGCTCACCAGGGTTGGAGGTTTCCAGACACAAACTAACAGTTGTTATGTCTATGCAGCTCAGAGAATTTAGAGTAGGGAAACACAAGATGGTATTTCCCACAGCATTTCCCCAGGCTGGGCAGAAGAGTGAGGAACAATTCACGAAAAACAGGCAGGAAGAGAACAGGGAAAAAGTTAACACCCACCACAGCAGCTCAGAAACACCACTAAGCTTATTCCCAAATGCAATCCTGCACCTTTCCACAGGTATTCCAAGACAGAAGCTGCCTTTGAACAGACATGAACTGCAGCAGAGCACAATCCTACCTCCATGGTCCTGTAGTAAGGGTCCAGGAGAATCTTTGCCAGTGCCACAATCTGTGGAGTCCTGTCCCAGCCGTCGGAGCAGTGAACCAGCACCGGACGCCCTTCTCTGTCCACAGCACTGGAGACCAGCACCGCTGCTTTCAGCATGACAGACAGGTGCTGCAGCCACTTGGTGCTCTCCAGGGCTGAAAGCCAGCTGCAAGGGGGAAAAAGCCAAGAAAATGGTTGCTTAGCTCTCCTCTGAGGGAAAAAAAAAAACAACCACATTTTAACTTAAGTTTTCTTGGAGTCCTCAGTGAAAATCAGTCTTTTCTAAAACATGTCCCTGAAGAGCCAGACAGCCTGGAAAGAAGGGCAAAGAATCCAACCCCAAATTTAATTTTTCTCAAATACAACCGCATTTTAGAAACTCACAGAGGACACACACAACCAAGTGACTCTGAGACAGTGCCACAATCCCCTCTGGATTCATGGATCAAAATTAGCAGCATTCAAGCTAAGCACTTTCCCATCCCTCTATTTTCTCAGGCAGAAACCTGGGATAAAAAAAGGAAAAAGGAGCGAATCCCCCCTAGGTCACTGACAGATATGGCATCAAACTCAGCTAGAGAAAAGTCACTCACTTGCTGGGGTCTGGGACTTGACTGCAGACAGCACGCAGATATTGGAAGCTGTTCCGGATGGAGTGGATGTTGGCCATGCCCATGAACACAACTTCACAGTTGGGGTAATACTCTGATACGAGAGACAGGAACATTTAGAGAGAGCTACAGCAGCTACAGAACATTCTGAACTGGAAGGGACCCACAGGGGCTATTGAATCCAACTCTGCTGCTACTGCCTCCACACCCCAGTGCAGCTGCCCCTCACACACCATTCCTGGTGTTCATGGAGTCACTAAAGTTGGGAAAAACCTCCAACGTCCAAGGCCACCACTAACCCATGTTCCCAAGTGCCACATCCACAGGGCTGTTAAACCCCTCCAGAGACGGGGACTCCAACACTGCCCTGGGCAGCTGTGCCAGGGCCTGACAACCCTTTAATGAAGAAATTTTCCCCCATATCCAACCTAAACCTCCCCTGGCACAGCCTGAGGTCATTTCCACTCATCCTGTCCCTGTTCCCTAGGAGCAGAGCTTAACCCTCACCTGGCTGCCCCCTCCTGTCAGGGAGTTGTGCAGAACCAGAAAGTCTCCTCTGAGCCTCCTTTTCTCCAAGCTGAGCTCCCCTAGCTCCCCCAGCCACTCCTGGTGCTCCAGATTCTTCCCTAGCTCCATTCCCTCCTCATGGTCTTTCTTGTCCTAACAGGCACAGAACTGACCCCTGGATTGGAGGTGCCTCAGAAGTGGCCAGATAAGGGGGACAGTCCCTGCCTGCTACCACACTGTTGCTGGTACAGCTCAGGTGTCATTGACCTGTTGCTCACCTGGGCACACCTAGGCCCATGTTCAGCTGCTACCAACCAGCACTTTCCACTAGGCAGCTTTCCAGCCACTGTACCCCAGCCTAGAGCATTCCAGTGGGGCTGTTGTGACCCAAAAGCAGGACCCAGAACTTTGCCTTACTGAACCTGATCCAGTGGGCCTTGGCCTGTTGATCCAGCCTGTCCAGATCCCTGTGTGGGAAAATGCTCCCAGAGACCAAGCACCAAAATGCTACCCCGATACCCCAGCTGTGCCCTAGGAGCCACTGCCAGGCCCAAGAGGAAGATGTTCTGGGATGTTCTTGGCCCTTGGTACCTTCACATTCGCAGCCGCCTCCCTTGGCCCTGTTGGCCACGGCTGCTGTGTAGGACCTGGCGTCGAGGATCAGCAGCTTTTGAGGGGTTCCCGCGTTCTCCACGCCCGAACATGCTGTCAATGACGAGTCTGCAGGGACACACAGGGACTGAGCTCCTGGCACCTCCCTCCCTCCCTCCACCCCAGTGCCACTGTGAGTAAGCCCAGAGAGCCACCCACACACCACAGTCATGGCATGATGGGGCCCAGGTTCTCCCCCTGGACACTAGGGTAAAGCCCTGCCCTGGACAGCCCTGGCAGCTCCTCTGTGGTGTCCCCCGTTCAGGAGGGCTGGCGGGAGCCACCTCACCGAAGTCGGTGTCGCAGGGCTCGCTGCCGTCGCTGCTCCCAGTGTGCGGCGTGGTGCCTGATGTCCTCGCTCCGGGGTTCAAGGCACAAGCTTTGGCAATGGATGTCACCAGGTACTCATCATCAGCGTTCCTCCAGCCCCACCAGCTGATCTCGGGCTGGCTGCAGCGTGCGATCACCGCCCCGTTGCGCACGTGTCTGCAGGGACACAGAGCCTGGCTGAGCCCCCGCGAACGCCGGGCTGGCCTGGGACGCACTCCCTGTGCACAGCCACACCTGAGCTACTCCTGGCTGCAGCTGCTCTGTCTGCTGCAGCAACTGCTCTATCTACAGCACTGACTCTCTCATTAAGCAGTAAAAGAGGGTAGGGAATCTCAAATAACCATTTTTCACCACCGCAGCACTGACGGAGAGGCTAAACCAGCGTCATACTTTTATCTACAATAATATAGAATCATTTAGGTTGGAAAAGTCCTTCAAGATCCCCAAGTCCAATTTCGGACTTCTATTTATATATATTAATATATCCTGTAACCTATAAATATATAATCCAGATATTATTGTGTATAGATAGAACAGTATTTATATATTAAACCAGAGAGAAGAACTTTACATCATTATGGTTGTATTTTGGGAAAGTAATAGTTGTGTCATAGAACCATGGAACCGTTTGGGTTGGAAGGGACATGGAAGATCACCTTGTTCGACCCCCCTGCCATGGGCAGGGACACCTTCCACTTGATTTTAAGGCTGTTCTGTTCTCTTCTTCTCTTTTTTTCCTCCCCTAAATTACAGACCCATTGTTAAACCATTTCACTTATCACCTCTAAGCTGGGAAGATGAGCTCCCTTGGCATCAGATCAAGGAGTTTCTGGGTGGAGGCCTGAGCTGGTGTTTATCAACAACCTCTAAATATGAACCCTACCCTGGCTGTGGTTACTGACACCTGGCAGGAGGCCTGAAGCAGGAATCAGTGCATTTCTCACATGAACACACTGGTCAAGTCATTCCCAACTGGCCTGGAAAGGGAAGGGACTGTGAGGTGACAAAGCTGCTGGAGATAAAGAATGACCCAGAGAGTGTGAAATTTAGTATTAATAAGTGAAGAGTATTTACAGATGATCAAAGCATAACCCCAGCTGTTACATAGAGCAGTTTGGTGCAGATCAGCAGCCAAATCCCAAAGGCTTTAAAGTCACTGGGGAGCTCTCAAAAGTCTCAGCTCAATGCTCGCAAGAAGCACAAAGGTTAAGGATGTGCTAACAGTTATCGGGAAAGGAAAGACATAAAATATTATGACTTCACATCTTAACCATACTAAAATGACACAAACTCCTCTCAAAAAGGATCATATTGTAGACAAACCAAGCTCCAGAGATGGGTGGCACAGACACAAGCAAGCACTGGAATGGTCATGCCATGCTTCAGAAACACAACTATTTCTTGGACAACAAACAAAACCAAGAGTGGACTCATGGTCACGGTGCAATGTGGAACTACTAACTACTAAATCCAACACTTGGTGGCAGGTTCACCAAGGGACAATGAGACAGTCACCCATTCTCCCAAATGAGTGTTGGAAATCTAAGGTAGCAGATGTTCCAAAGATGCACCAGGAAAGATCACCTGCATCCCTATCCTGTTTGTTATGTTTCCCTGAGGTGCTGCTCCTGCTGCCTAGTCCTTCTTGGAGATGGGAAAATAAACTGAACAGCCCTGAACCAAACCCACACACCAACCATGCTTAACCATTCCACCATCCCTCCTGCAGCATTTATCTGGAGATTACAGAGTCAAGGAATGGTTTGTATTGGGAAGGACCTTAAAGCTCATCCCATCCCACCCCCTCAATGGGCAGGGACATCGTCCACTCCAAGCCCTGTCCAACCTGGCCTTGGACACTGCCAGGGATCCAGGGGCAGCCACAGCTTCTCGGGCACCCTGTGCCAGGGCCTCCCGACCCTCACAGCAAACAATTCCTTCCCAGTATCCCTTCTAAACCTGCCTTCTGTCAGTTTGTGTAGCTTCCTTAATGACATCTCACAGATAGTAACAATGAAGACTTTAAACTGAAGCCTTCCAAAGAAATAATGTTCATGTTTGGCTAAGTCAAAACACCGTGGGGACCCTTTACTTTAAGTGCTGCTCTGTTTTGCAATGTGACTTGCAGAGCAGTCACTCCCAGGACATCTATTCCTGCCTTCAGAATCACTCAAGGATGGATAACAGAGAGCAGCAACGGCTTTGTTTATAGTAGTAAATGAAACAGAGCCAAAGTGTGGACTTAAGCACCAGCCTGTGATCATCCAAGCCTGTTTGTGAGCCACCCACAGCTCCTGGCCTGTGCCAAGCAGCACTTTCCCAGACAGCGCCTGAGCACGTTTTTGGGAAAGGCAGGTGCTGTGCCAGGGACTGCTTGCAGCAGGCAGCTTGCAGGACAGGACAAGGGTGCGGGGCACAGCAGATGCTCTGGGCAAATCTGCCAGTGTCGCCAGGGTCACGTTGAACTCACAAAACTCTCAGTAATGCAAACCTCTGAGCACTGAACAACTGCTGGAGACCTTCAAGTCTCCACAGTGACCTGCCAGTAAAGGAAATGTGGCAGCACCAATGAGTCTGGAGCCACCAGCAAGCAGAAAGTACAGCAGGTGCCAGCAGAGGAACCAAAACCACAGCTGAGCTTGCAAGGAGCTCCCCAGGGCAGGGGAGCACCAGAACCTGTCTCTACCTTCCCTGCACATCTCCCCAGCATGAGCACAGGAATCATTTAAGGCCTTTTCTTACCTGGGAGCTTTGGGGAGATTTTCCTCAAAGGAAGAAGTTCCTTTCTTGAAACTGGAATGGCAGAAAGCGCCAGAGTGTTTTAACTTACATGGAGCAAATTATTCTTTAAGGATCCTCAATTTACTTTTAATGACTCAAGACTCTTTCATGATCCAAAGCTGCAGTATGAAGTGCCTCTGTAGTTTATCACTTGAGTTTTTCCTCACAGATTCATTCTGATTACAAGACTAGAGCACATCTGATACTGTCAGCACATGCCATTTAACCCCCAACAATCCTCCACAGTGGATTAATACCTGGTTTAGTGGAAGGTAGCAGGGGGGTTGGAAGTAGATGATTCTCAAGGTCCCTTCCAACCCAAACCTTTCCATCATTCTGTAATCTCCCAAGATTTCCTTGACAAGTCAAGGAGCTTGGCTTAAAGCACAAGAGCTTGGAGAGGGTTTACTGAGTCGAGCCTAAAGGTTCCAAATTGAGATGTGTGTGTGTATAAGTGCTTCCACTTCCCAGATCTTTGGGATAGACTCCCGTCTCACTGCAGCAGGATGTGAGAGCCCAAGAGTGAGGCTCAGCTGTGGGATGGAGCAGTGCCTGCTGTCCCCTGGCAGGGGATGCTGAGAGTCAGGAGGAGCATTCCTGCTGCCATAGGCCCAAGGTCTCCTCAAGGTGGCTGAGCAGACAGAGCCAGAACTGCCACGCCGTGCCTGTCTGCCTCTCTATTCAGCTAAATAATTGATTGTATCCTTTGCCTTGTTTTAGAAGTGGATTGTGCCTGGAGGCTCCTGCATCTCTCCTACACATCTCCGCTGAGGACTGAGATTCAGCAGAAACCTGAATTTCTGCTTTGCTTAATAGCTAAATTAAACTTTTTTTAAGAAATCTGATAATGGGGTACCTTTGGTATCCCGTTTTGCAGCTCTGACTGTGACCTAGTGAGATGAGCCTTATCCAAAAGCTCTGAGGTCTATCAGAGTCCCTTGGGATGCAGGCACCCTTCCATTCTCTCCTGAATTCCGAGTAAGGAGGAGGAGCTGAGTGTCAGGCTTTTCATTTCCACACAGCACGAGGCACTGCAGAAGCAGCCATGACCCTCAAGGACCCTCCTGCTCCAAAGACTTCAATCTTGAGGGCAAAGACTAAAAAATGTGCACGAAAATCAGACACATGGGCAAGCACTTGCCCCATCTTGTAACATCACTTGTCAGCGTCTTCTAATCTGATCCCAGGCTGCAAAGGGTTGCACTCAGCTCGTAAATTACTGGGTACCATTACAGAGATATAAAGCAAGGAACAAAATAATTGCTGGAGTAGGAAAAAGACATGGCTTTGCCCTTGGGTGGGGAGGCACAGTGGGACAGGCTCCAGCACCAGGCCATTTTTAGCAAAAGGAATCACAAATACCATTAACTTCTTAGCTGAGTTGGCTACAGGGAGGAAAAGGCTCCATCTGATAAGCTGTGTTCATTTCCACTCTGCTGCAGAACTGAGTTCTAGAAGGAACACACAGTGCTTTGCCCCATCCAACAGCAAGCCATGAAGATGCAGAGTTAAGGTACCTATAAATTCACTGGTTTTGCTTCCTGACTTATGTATTTTCCAGTACAGCTCTGATATTTTAAGGTTTTTTATATTTGGATGTGGTCACTGCTAACACAGAGTCTAAGCCTGCAAACCACAATGTACATTTTACAACAAACTGCCAGGGTGCCCCTTTCCATCAGCCTCCTGTTGGTTTCAAACATATCAGTCTCCTGGGAGACACATTTAATAAGGAACCAGCTCCTATCCTGCAGCGTCCTGCTCCAATGGCTGCCTGGCCTCCTGCATCCCCCTCTAGATTATTTCTGGAAGGCTGGTCAGGGAATATTTCATAGAATTATAGATTTTCCTAAACCGGAAGGGACCCACAAGAATCATCCAGTCCAGCCCTGGCCCTGCACAGACATCCCAACAATCCCACCCTGTGCATCCCTGGAGTGGTGTCCAAACTTTCCTGGAGCTGTGGCAGCCTCAGGGCCGTGCCCATTCCCTGGGGAGCCTGGGCAGTGCTCAGCACCTTCTGGGGGAAAAACCTTTCTCCAAAATCCAACCTAAACCTGTCCTGGAACAGCTCCAGCCATTCCCTTGGGTCCTGTCCCTAGTTATCAAAGAGCAGAGATCAGAGCTGCCCCTCCACTGCTCCTCATGAGAAGGTGCAGATTGGGGCACTCCCATTGTCCAGACCTGCACACCCTGCTGAGCACAGGGCACCCAGCAGTCTACTTTTGGCTCAGATTTCTTTTCAAAGTAGCAGCCAGACAAGGACCAATGTGTGGAAAGATTTTGAAACTCTGAGAGAACTTTAATTTGACCTCATCTTGCAACATCTCCTGTAGGAGGAAAGTCACCCACACCTTCAAATCTAACAAAGCAGCGAAGGACAGTTCTGGAACACTGCTTGTCTCTTCTGGAAAACACCCTGCTGCAGACAGTACTGAGAGAAGGAGCCCTGGGAGCACCATGTTTGCAGACAGGAGGCAAAAGGATAAACAGGTCTCCTGCCATCCTTGTCTTAAAGCCCCTGCAGGACTACAAGGACATGGCAGCTGTCATGGGCTTGGGAGAGGGAATTTGGGTTTGTATTTACCTGTACACCACCACAGGGATCCTCTTCCATGACCTGAATGAAGCCACATTCTCCAGCTCCTTGTCTGTGATCCAGACAGGGACCAGCAGCTTCTGGGGATAACTGGAACAAAGCCTGGAGAAGAGAAAGCATAAAAGGCAAGATGAGGACTGAGTAATCAAAACTCTGCCCCAGAGCAGCTCACATTTCCCCAAACGCAACATTCAGGACTTTGGCTCTTCCTCCTCATATCTGAGGAGCAGCCTCAACAGGTGAGCCAAAACGTACTGTCAGGAATGAGCTGAGAGAAGACAACCTCCTTTTACCTCAGGCCTCACCTCTGGACTTATACTAAGTATCACAGTACTTCCCAGGATGCCTTTGGAACAACCTCTGGATTTAAGAATTCATGAGGGTTTAGGGAAATAGTCAATAATTTACACGTAGTTTTTGTTTTCTTGTAGCAGGTACACACAGAGCTTCTGGTAAAGAATAGCCTACTATATGCCTGGCAGAACAGGACACCACTGCTCAACTCGACACATTGTTCAGTGAGGAAGACACAAATCTGTGCAGAAATTTAGCAGTGGGGACTGGGGGTATGCAAATAAAGTGACAGGAGTGAGATCTAAATCATACCTTGCTTGGTGGGGGTGCCAGAAATCAAATTCTTATAGATGTATCTGAATATTTACCAGCAGTGAGGGAACTCTTGAGAGCAGAGAGTACTGCCAGAGGGCAGGTTTAGAAGGGATATTGGGAAAAAATTGTTCCCTGGGAGGGTGGTGAGACCCAGGCACAGGGTGCCCACAGAAGCTGTGGCTGCTCCTGGATCCCTGGCAGTGTCCAAGGCCAGGTTGGACAGGGCTTAGAGCAGCCTTGGACAGTGGAAGGTGTCACTACCCATGGCAGGGGTGGGATGGGCATTAAGGTCCCTTCCAGCCCAAACCATTTTGGGATTGTAGCACACATAAAATTCCAGGAGCGCAGGTGGGGCTTTTCTGGCTCCTGCAGCTCCTCCCCTGCCCCTGCTGCTCCCAGCACAGGCTGAGGGCAGGCTCATATTACATTAGAGGTTGTAGGTTGGAGACAGATTCATGACTGGACGCATCGATGATCACAAGACAAACAGCAGAGATTTATTATGGCCTGTTGCAGCAGCCCTCTTGTTAGAGGGTAGAAATGAGCCGAGACACAGACTTCTTCTTTATCACAACATGAAAAGGGTCCTAGTTTATTCCTCTTTACAGCTCAGCCATCCTGATTCCAAGTGTTCACTGCTCTAGCTGCAACAAGCTCCTCCTGTAGGTTTCCCTTGCAGCCTCTGACTGCTGCTTATTTCCTGCTAAACTTTGACTGCAGGTATCAGTTTGCAGACAGTGACTGCAGGCTTTTACCTAGATAGATCATGACTGCAGGTTCCAACAACAGGCTCTAACTGCAGACCCAGACTGACCTCACAGCTGTGAATCTCTCTCCTCAGGATCCTCCTCCTTCACGATCCTCCTCTCACCAGCTAACCCACTCCCTTTTATCACACTTATCTTTGTTGGATATAGCTGTGACATATCACAGCAAGGCTGTACTGGGTAATTAAAACAGCTGTTACTTATCAAGGACAAGGTCATTGTATTCCCTTCTACAATGGCTGCCTCCTTTTATAAGGGGTTCAAAATTCCCGGGTTTAGACAACTGATTGGTCGGGGTCTCAGCACCGCCCAGCTCCCTGGCCGGTGACACGTCTGCATAGAGGATTGAATACGATTGGTGGGGGTCCCTGTTTGAGTTCAAATCCATCCTATCATTGCTCACTCAGGGACTTGTTTGCTTCTAGGCTGGTCGAGTTTGGGAGTCTGTTACGGCCAAATTTATCTTTGTAGCTATAGACCAGCTGCAGCCGTGACAGGCTCAGTCACAGCAGCATCTGGGAGCTGGACCAGCTGAGCCCCTGCAGCCCAGGCAGGCACACATGGGTAGATGGCAGGGAACATCAAAGAGCAGCTCTGCCTCAAGGCTATCCCACATCATTTGGCAGGAATGTTTCAGGGCAGATGGGGAGCAAAGTGAGGGGGTTGAATGGATCCAGCCAGTAAGCTCCAGAGGGTGGTCTGGTGATCCTGAGCCTAGGCTATTCCAGCTGATGGCAACAGGCACAACCCAGTGTTAGTTTATGATGCTAGTGAAGAACTGCCAGCCACGTTGAAAAATGGCACTTCAGTGTCTACACAGCTCCTCTGAGAGCCCCAGCCAGAAAGCAAGGGTGGCTAAGGGATAAAAATAACTGGGTGAGGATGAGGAATTCAGGAAGCAAAATTAAAGCTGTCAGCTAAGAAGGTAAAGACCAGGCTGTCTGTGGTAGGATGTCTGGGCTTGGACATCTCTGAAATGCCTCAGATTCCATAAGTAAAGGTGGTCAGGAAATTAGAGAAGCAGTGAAGTGTGACTGAGGATGCAGGAATGTGGAAGAGGTATCTGTTCAGGTCTGGAGGAACTTCTGGAATAGCTGAGTCTATACATGAATGGGCTTCACTTAAGTGCAAACAGCTCCCTGGCACCTCAGGTGAAACATGGAGGATATCTTAAAAGTACAGACTGGGGAGAGGTAGTCCAGGAGAGGCTCAGGAGTGTCGCTTTCCAAGAGTTAAATCATTGAAACTCTGTAGCCTTAGGAAAACAGTAAGATATAAATCAATAAAATTTAGGTAGAAAACAGGACATCTTTAAGAAGTGAAGCCAAATTCAAGCAGGGTGCATGGAAACAGGCAATAAGGTCAAGACAAAGAGACATGTCTTTCTAGGCTAGAATTCCAGAGGAATACAGTAGAGGAAGTGAAAATCCAGGATAAGTAACTGTTGGCTTAACAGTATCTTATAAACTGATACAAGGAAGAAAATGAATACTCAAGTGTCTGAACCAAAGGTGACATTTTCAGACACACCCAGGTGTTTCTTGGTGCTACCATCAAAATTATACAGATGTCTCTGACTCTTCCTTTGGACCTAAGCTGCTGCAAAGTAGAAGAACTGAAAAATCCCTTTGTTACAGAATTCATCACTCAGTAGCTTCAATAATGTTTTTAGAGGGGATAAGGCTCCCACAACAGCAGCAACAACAAAAAGGCTAAGTTCAGTACACTTGGGTTTTGAGTCAACATGGCTGCTGGGAGGGAGGGGACCCCTCATGTGTGAGAGCTACCTGAAACATCAGTGAATGAGCAGATAGGGCAGATCTGGATTTTCAGAAGGGGTTTTCTGAGATTTTTTGTGTGCCTGTGTTTTTTAACAGGTGTGTCCCCACAGAGCTGAAAGATGCTCCTCTTACGAAACAGCTGCTCTTAGAAGATAAGAAATAGTTCAGAACATCAACAATCATTTTTCACCACAATGGGAGACCTAAAGTGAACCATCTGCAGTGGTGGGTGGCCTGGAAAGCCCCAGGGACCAGGCTGAGCCAGACCACCGAGGGAAACAGCCTTGAACTGTGAGGTCTGATGGTAGGAGAGAGTGACTGGAACAACACAGACACAGGAATAGCACCTGTGAACAAGGATCAGTGGAAAACCCTCTTGCCACAGAAATAACAATGAGGGAGAGGAATTGTGAGATACCCTGATTTGGAAGGGATCCACGAGGATTGAGTCCAGCTCCTGGCCCCGCATAGGACACCCCAACAATCCCATCCTGTACTGGAGAGTCTTGTCCAAGCTCTTCCTTCACAGAAGGCAAACACATGTACCACTAGCAGTCCTCACAGACTTAACTGTCCACATGTTCCTGTGGCACATCCAAGCAGGGACAGTAATTATCACTTTGCAGTGGTGTGGATAGTATTAAAATTTTTAGAGAAGTGTAAAAAAGACAGAATTTGAATTAAGAGCAGTCTCAGAAACCAGCAGGAAATACCATCTGGCTAAAGCAGTAACAGAACTCCAGGCAACTTTTCCTCATAAACTCAAAGGTAAATAAAACCACAACAGTAAAAAGATAATATCTGAAAATGAGCATTAACATTGGAGGAAAAGTGTTGGGTTTTTTTCCTTTTTTTTGAAGGAACTACATGTGTACCAAATGCACCAATACTAAGGCTGATACAAAACAACTGCCTTGGAGAGCCTGTGTGGACCAGATGGGCAATGCTGGAGTGATCCCATTTCCCTGGGTATAAGATCCCTGAAGATGTAAGAGCCAGGGAGAGACTGTGTAATAATTTTATTAACACCATATACTTTTATCAAGACTGAAGGAGTGGTTATTATAAGCTTGTATTGCTCTCATTTTATTATGGTTGTCGCCAGGAGAGAGATAATAGTTCCCAGATAAGGACATCTCGGAACAGACTTGAAAGACAAGGAACAAAGCCATTACCTTGGAGTATCCTGTCTTTAACAACACTGTTTTGCCAATGCAGGAAAATAAAAGATAAAAGGACTATAAACAGTTAAAAAGTAACCCGATCCCTGTGAACACAGGCAAGTGGTTATGATCAAAAGCCAAGGCAGGATTTAAAGCTACACTCCCTGAGCAGCAGGAGAGAACTGGTTTGAGTTGCACAAGGCAATTACACCACTCCTGAGATCGCAGGATTTCTGCAGGAAGCTGGGACCTGCGAGGATCCCCAGGGAGGAACTCAGCAGGTGGAGGGAAGCAAAGCCAGGCCTACACCCAGCTTGCTGAGGTTTAAGTCCTTTCTTCCCTGGTTTGGTTGGAAATCAAACACCTGTCTTCAGAGAAGGTGGCTAATGGCTGTAGATTACTGGCCAGGAAGCAAAGCACAGATGGTCAATGGAAGCTGAACTTCCTGAAATAGTCAGAGGGAACCACACCCCAAGATCCAGCAGGGCACAAGGCTCAACATACAGAGACTCTACCTAGGGCAGGGACCCATAGGCTGTGCACTCCAGAACTGTGCAGTTCAGGACAACAACTTTTATTTGGCATCCTTGAATAAACTGTGTAAATGCCAGCAAAGTCATGTGAACAGTTCCAAAGCAACAACATGGTGAGTAGGGCAGAGGTAAAATGGAAATCACCCCCCAAATTTAGTGTTTGTGGCCTGGATTCTTCAGGAAAGGAGAACAGGCAGCAAGCTCCAAAACTGGGATTTTCCCAGCCCAATGTGTCAGAGGTTTCTCATGGTTTCCACAGGAAACAGTGACCTGGAATTGTCCAATCCATAGGTAATGGGGATGCCTGGACTGGCTGGGACAGAGAATAAAGGCTGAGGGATACCAGTGGTTTCAAGAACAGGATTATAGGGAGTGCATAAATGAGTATGTCCATCAAAGTTTGAAATCCCATTGGCTTAATGCCAGCTGCTGCCAAGAGAGTGCAGTTGCCCTTCTCCAAGAGTCCTGTGCTCCTGCAGGAACAGAAGACAGGCTGGAAACACTGATGGTGGCAAAAGGTCTCTTCCACTGTGAAAGTGGGAAAACCTTGTAGAAATCTCTACCCCAATGCCCACAGGGATCTCCAACACCGGCTGACCTGAAATGTGACACCACAGTGATGGAGAATCCCCAGCACATCGCCATGTTCCCAGGGAATGCTCTTTTCCATTCTACATTGTGAATCTCCCAAGCTGCACTCTGGGGCTGTCACCTCTTGTTCTGTCATGTGCCACTGCCAGGAGTTTTACTCTATGCCCTTTGTGAATGCCCTGCCAGTAGATGGAGGCAGATCACCCTTCAGCTTCTCCTGCTCTGACTGAATGAGCCTCGCTCACTCCCAGACTCCTGAGCCTCTCCACAGCTCTCCACTGGCTCACCTCAATTCCTCACAGAGCTGAACAACTGTCTGAGTGTATAAAAACTGTGGTTGTTATGTCAAACTGAGCATTTTAGAGAGAAGGACTGGCCAGAAAGACAAACCCACACTGGATGGGCCTCCAGACTCCCAAATGTCTTCCCTGAGGAATTAAGAGCCACCACATTATAAACTACCTGAGTCAGCATTTACAGCTCCAGCTAGCTCTGATGTTTGGGCTGTATTCCCTCTCCAATTCCACAATGTGAAAGGCAGAAAGAAAAGGGATTTGGCTCATACTCTGATCTGCCTGGGGGCTGTCAAAGCCAGGAAGGAGGATTAGCTGGAGTCTGACTCACACACTGTTCTGCACCGGGATTACCAAGGGAAAGGTAAGGCAAGAGGAGAGTGGGGAGAGCCTGGTGATGAAACACTCACTTGTAGTTGTTGTTGATGTCAGAGACGCGCCAGGTGTTCTGCAGGTCGAAGCCCATCCTCACCAGCTCCATCTCGAACCGGAACCTCACATGGTCCCCTGAGGAACAGAGCACAGGGAGTTACTGACAGCACGGAGGAGATCTGAACTCCACAGCAACTGGCACAGGCTGGAGAGTGTCACAAAACCACAGAAAGGTTTAGGTTATAAGGGACCTGAAGGTCATCCCATTCCACCCCCTGCCATGGGCAGGGACACCTTCCACTATTCCCAGGTGGCTCCAAGCCCCATCCAGTTTGGCCTTGGGCACTTCCACGGATCCAGGGGCAGCCACAGCTTCTCTGGACACCCTGTGCCAGGGCCTCTCCATTACCTGATTAAGAAATTCACCTTAATATCTCATCTAACTCTGCCCTCTGTCACTTTAACACTATTCCCCCATGTCCTGTCCCTATCCACCCATACAGAAAGTCTCTCCCTCTTTTTTATAAGCTCCTTCAGGCACTGCAAGGGGCTCTGAGGTCTCCCTTTAGCCTTCTCCAGGTGAACACGCCCAGCTCTCTCAGCCTGGCTGTAGAGCAGAGGGGCTCCAGCCCTGGGAGCATCTTTTTGGCAATTAGAAACTCCAGGGCAACTGAATGGCAGCAGGGACTGTGCTTCAGAAGCCAGAAAGACTTGTCCCTCACAGGGGTTCCCCTGCTTGTTTTATCAAGTCAGATCTCATCTCAGGGCACAGAAACAGCCTCTCCACATCAAGGGGAGATGTGGGGGTTAATTTAATCCACTTCTGCCCACCTGGCAAACAGCTTCCAAAGTGGATGTCAGGAATCCTATGGCAAGGAGCACTGAGCATCCACCCTAGGCAGTTCCTTCCTCCAGACTGCTCTCAGACACTGACTCAGGGTTTCCTCTATCATGTTTTAGCCTTGCCTCGCAAATGCTGGATGCCTTTGCTCCAGAGTCAAATCTTGTTAATAAATAAATACTGTAAAGCTCTTCGCCTCAGCCATATCCTGCAGCAATAACTTGCACAGGTGAGTTTATTTATACTAAACACTTCCCCTAAAGGAAATACAGCAAATATCTCTGATTGCTGGGGTTTGGGGCATGGTAAGGACACAGAGCTCACATTTCCCCTATCAGCTTCTCTTGGAATAGCTGTACTATTGAACCCCATACATCCATCTAGCTTATCTTTGGACATTCCATTCAGACTACTGCTGCTCTCCTCTAGGATCAACTCATTTTTCATTTTAAAGCCAGGCTTCTCACTCATTTTTCTGTTTCTAAACAGCTTCATCATCAATAAGACAAATAAACTTCAAGTGAACTTTGTGTTCCCAGGGAAGGGAAACTCCCAGTCCACACGAGGGCACCAGCACAGCTCTGGTTTTCTCTTCATGGACTCAAAGACTTGATTTGCATCTGTGTGAGGATGAGCCAGAGCTCTCCAAAGACCTGATCCTGGGAAACTCACAGCATTTTTAAGTGTTGGACAAGAGATGCAAATGGGCTCATATTAATTAGGCTACCTCAAAACTGATGCTGTTTGCCACTCCAGGACAGGACTGCCTGAGGTATGTATCACTGTGATGAGAGAACTTAAGTATGGGATGTTTTCTCACAAGGAGAAAGGGAAAAGCGGCTTCTGTGTTGCTGGGTATGAAAGTTTATTGTGTTTCTAACTAATTCCTTTCACTGTGCTTCTTATCCAGGAGCATCTGGCCATCAGCTGGATCTTGAGGCCAGGCACAGCATGACCCGAGGAAATTTGAAACCAGAGAGAGTTTATGAACAAGAGCTCAATTGCAGTGCTGTGCTGCTGGCCAGAGCAGCAGGAAGGGCCAGGCCAGAAGCTCACCTGGACGGCAGAGATGTGCGTGTTGATCCTCCTCATCCACACACACCCCCAAGCACCAGGCATGGTAGGCAAACGCAAAGAGATCCTCAGGCTTGGCAGGACGGGCGATGGCTCGAGTCAGCCTCTTCAGCCACTCCTGGCACTGCTTGAAGGTGGAGAAATGGCACCTGCAAACCCAAAGGCAAATCACCCTCAGCGGGGACATTCACCCACCAGGATGGAGCCAGGAAAAGGAACACGGCCCCAAGCCTTACAACTCTGTCCATGGATAGCTCAATTGTAATGACAGCACACAGGCAGCCACCACAGCTGGTCCTAGCCTGCAGCAGCAGCAGCTGTACCACAGCAATAAACCAGATACCTGATCACTTTGGAGTCCTTGCAGACAATGTGAAGCTGGAACATATCCCGACACTCCACACTTTCCATCATCCTCAAAGGCACCTGCGAGGGAGGGACAGATGTAGGGCATGACAAGGCACACCACAGGCCAGAGCAGCCCCAGCAGCCGTGCCTGCAGGCTCCTCATGCTCCAGCACAGCTTCACCAGTCACGAGCTGCTTCTGTGAACTACAATCCCACTCTTAGAGTTATGGAGCTTCATGAGTCAGCACAGAGCCCTTCCATGATTATTATTCTGAATCCTGTTCTCTCCCTTGGTAATCTTCCACTTGGGGCCAGTTCCTGACTCAGTCACATCCAGCCAAACACAGGTAACTGAGCCAAACAACAACTGCAGTAAGAGATGGCAAGTCAAGGCAGTGAGAGAACGTCACAAGCTCCCACTGCCCGACTTTGTGTTGGTGAGAAGTCTCATTAAAACTGGCCTACAAGAGACCTCAACAGCCTTAAAACCACCAAAGTTATTGCTTAAATTTCAAGAAAACAGCAAAGGAAAGACCTAATTACTATCCAAAGGAAAACCCCGTTCTCACACCTGAATACAGCAGCAAAACAGCAACCGCACACCCAGACCTGGCCTCCTCCAAGAGGCATCGTCCTGTGCCACAGCCCCCAGGGCTGTTCCCCCCACTCTCTGCTCTGTAGTCCTGCGAGAGGTGATGGTGCAGGCAGAGCCAGACTCACATTGATCACAGAGTCCTTGAATTTGATATGCAGGCGGTAGTTGGAGATGGCAATCACAGCATCGTTGGCATGGCCTAGGTACTCCACCCCCTCACCCTGCAGCACGGTGAATGGCACCTGGAAGGGAGACAGCACTAGGTCAGTCACACAGGTACTTTGTGCATTGGAATTCCCAGAGCCACTGTTCCCTTTGCCTCTGCAGTGCATCTCCCAAGGAATCATACCTAGCAAGGTGCTCCCGTGAGAGCAGCACAGACAGCACCAGTTCCACTGCCCAGCCTCACACACAGAGCTCTCCCCAAGGATGCCTCTGGAGCCAGCCAGCACCTCCTGAGAGATCACCTGTGTGCCATGCACACCTGGCAGCAAGGGGTGGCCTGGGGACAGAGGGACTGACAGTCCCCTGCTCTTCGGAGAAGGGAAACCAGCCCTGGCACAAGAGGTATGGAGAGGGACACGACTGCAGAACAGCTCAGAGAGAAGAGGGGAGTGCTCTGCACAGCTCCTGAAAGAGCCAGCACCATGGGGAAGCACTGGAAGGGGCTGGCCAGGGAGATGGTGCTGTCACCATCCCTGGAGGCATCCAAGGAACAACTGGATGTGGCACTCAATGCTCTGGGCTGGGTGACAACGTGGGGATCAGCTACAGGTTGGACTTGATGGTCTTGGGGGTCTTTTCCAACCTCAGTGATTCTGACATTCTGTGACTGATCAGAAGCCTCTGTCCCAGAGCAGTGTCACCTATGTGATTCTGCTGTGCCATTTAAACATGGGGAGCCTTCAGCAGCCCTGTGAGACTCAGCAGTACCATCCAGGTAAGCAAATGAACCAAAGTTGTATCCAGTTTCTGCTAACAAGGCTTTCAGGGGTTCTCTGTGTATAGTTATTTATATGGCTGAGGAAGCGTGTCCCAATTAAGGAAGAAAGCTTCATTTAAGTTACCTGTATTCTATTTTTTAAAATATCTCCATAATGAAGTGTCTGTTTTTCTCCATCAGTCTGGACATGCCAGAGTTATTTTTAAAACATGGGATCCTGGCAGACAGTCAAGTTTGACTTTTCTTATATTAGAAAAAAAAGCAGAACAGCCTAAAATTCACTAAGCCCCTTTGTCCTTAGCTAATCAGGCTCCTCCTGTTGCCTGAATGCCACCTACACCAGGTGATGTCTGTAACCAATTATGCAAAAAATGTCACGATGATTTATCATTTCAGACGGAGCTGAAACCTGCCAGACAGGGCAGCTGATGACACAATTCATTACACTGTAATTAGTACAAGTCAGACCATCTTCTCTTTATTTTGAAGTTGCTTCTATGGCTTGGGTATAAAAACTTGAATTTCCTGGATTTCAGACTTCAAGTGACAACTGTACTAAGAACTTCTCCTTTCTTTGTACAAAAATAACCACCTTAGCTTGGCATCTGTCCGAACACTCTTGAAAAATATTAATTATTTGCCTAAGAGAATATCCTCTCTTTATTTCTGCAGTTGATTTCTGTATGCTTGCCAGGGCTGTTTTTATCTGGCATATGTCTCTCCTGCTTACGTGGCTCTTTCACACAGCAACAGAAGGGAGACAGAACAGAAAGGGGCTGGTAAGACTGCAAGAACTGACAGAGGGAAATCCTGGAATAAACCAGCAGGTGCCCCAACACAGCCTGTTATCAACTAATGGCATCCTTCTAGTCACAGGATCCTGGAATGGTTCAGGCTGGGAGTGACATCCCAACCCAAGCTCATCCAGTTCCACACCCTGCCATGGGCAGAGACACCTTCCACTAGGCCAGGTTCCAAGCTCCATCCAAGCTGGCCTTGAATACTCACTTTTACAATAAATTAACAATTTACTGAAGTCAAATTACCCTTGGGAGGGTTGAACTTTACTTCTCCATGCAGCAAACTAAGGCAGGGTCGCTCTTCTCAAGAAGTCTCAATTCAGAGTCACCTCAGCAACTTCACCCCCTAAAACCACAGCCCTGCAGCCCTGACCCTGCACAACTCCCCAGCCTGTGGCTGTTCCTTCAAGCCATTAGCTCTCAGTCCTTGCTTTCCCCAGCGCTGTTTGCCAAGACAGTGACAGTCTCAGAACAAACTCAAACACTGCAGCAAGAACAAGGTGAGCCTGGCTCCAGCCCCAGGAGAAGGATGATGAGCACTGGATGATGTTAAAGGAAGCACTAATTCCCAGGAGGGAATGCTGCCCTTGCTGCACAGTAGAAACAGCACCTGGGGCTCTTCCCAGGGCTTTCTGCAGCAGGAGGCTGGAATCACATGGAGGTTCCTCCTTACAGCCGCTGTGCAGCAAGAAATTACTAGAAGCAAGGTGTTCGAGGGGAGAGCAGGCAGTGCAGCTGCACACTGTGGCTGCACAGAGCACGGCCCCCATGTTCCCCCTGTCCCGGGAATGTCCCTGGATGCAGGGCTGGGCAGGCAGCGACAGATTCCCACAGGGAATGCCTGGGCTGGCCACGCACTGCAGCAGCTCCGGCCACGCTCCCAGCAGCCAGTGATGCCGGTCACATCCTGCCAGGGCTGGGCAGGCAGGGACAGGGCCTTGGGAACAGCCAGCCTGGCCCCCAGGTACAGGCACCTGCTGCTCCAAATGTGCCCCTCGCACCGGCCCACCCATGGCCTCCAGGATGTGCTGGGCTGGAGAGCTGCTCTGCCACATCCCAGAGCTGTTTGGGAGTTTTTACATCCTTACCTGCAGTGACTCCTCCTCCTTTATGAGCTCCTTCGGGGGGAACAAGTCCTTGGCCTGGATGTACTCCAAACTGGGAGGGCCTTCCTCACCCTGCATTGCAAACAGAGCACACAGTCAGACAGCCTCACAGTACATGCTGTGAAAGCCAAAAACTGAAGCTGCTGGATACTCTTGGCACCTCAGGAGCTTGGGGATACCTGTGCATGGAAATGCCTGTTCTGCCTCCAGACCCCAGTAGTTTCCCGGGCCATTGCAGAGTGCCCACAGCATAGTGAAATGCTGAAGCCTCCAAGTCCCGCCTCTTCAGCTGAACGGTGTTTGGAAAGCCAAGCAGACACACCTTGGCCACAGGGGACTGATGTGACAGTAACTTGTCATGTCAGCTGTTCCCGTTACCTGCTCCATGGCACCAGAGCAGAGACACTGTGACGCAGATGGTTTCCATCTGCAGTCCAGTGTTAGCCTACTCTTCTGCCTCTTAAGGACTGCTTTGTTTCAGGAGCTTTCATTTTTACTCTCACACCAGAGAAATCTGGGAAGAGCCTGAATCTTCTGGAGAAGATACAACTGTGAACAACCTACAACCCTACAACAACTGCACCCCACTGCACATCATTCACAACAGGCACTACTGACTGGTGCCAGCACCAAGACACGTCCAGCCTGCTCAGATGGACACCCCACAAAACTCACAGAGGCCTCAGGATGGTCTGAGAGGTCACACGGAACCTGCACATGCCATCCTTGACAAGTGGAATGTATGTCTCAGTTTAGAACATGCAAATCTTCATAAAATCATCACAGTATCCTCAGCTGGAAGGGATAAGGATCATCAAGTCCCACTCCTGGCCCTGCACAGGACACCCCAAATCCCACCCTATGTCTCCGAGCTTTGCTCCGATGGTGCTTGTGCTCTGGTGTGAAGTCTTGGTGACAATTTTCACCAGTCCTCACCCTGGTCCTGTCATATCACTGAACTGCTGCCCAAAGGAGTGGCACCCGGGCATTCAGCTTCAGATGCTCACTGCTGAGAATCCAGGATGATGCTAATTCCACATGTATTTGGTGTGGGAATGTTTTCATCAGAAGGCTGCTTGCTCTCTAGCTCTAGCATTTACCAGGAAACACTGTTTTCTGTAAGCACTGAGTAATATTTGAAAATGACATCTTTTTCTGGATATGTCACCCAAGCCAGAATCCCAATTTCAACCTGAAGAAAGGAGATCCCAATCCTTCTGGCTCAGGAATATTTAAAATTATGCTGAATCCTCTTGTGTTACTGACAGGGGCTGAAGCCTCAATACCTGCAGGAACAGCCTGGCCTGAGGTGCTCCCTGGACCTCAGATGGAGGCAGCTAGACTCCTCCCACTCCACACCCAAGGAACCTGCACAGACCTAACATGCTGTTACAGCCTTCATAAAACTTAGCATCAGACCCAGCTGGAGGCAAAGGCACTGCCCCTGTCCCCACACTGTGAGGGACACAAGGCACAGCATCGGCTCCAGCAGCAGCAGATGCTCACTGGAGACCACAGGAGGCTCAGTACCCCTCCTGCCAGCACCTCACTCCGGGGCTGAGGCACCAGCCCAGGACAGCACAAAGGGAAGGTGTGTGCCCGTGTGCCGGTGCAGCAGCCAGGAAGCAGAGATCCTCTCCCATCAACACTTTGCAGTTTGCAGAGAAATCCCAGGGAGCAGCAGGAACTGGAACAGGGCAGGCTGAGCTCTCCACCCGCCTGGGTGTCCTTGAGTCCCTCCTCGCCTGCAGCACAGGGCGGGCAGAGGCTGAACATCCCCTCCTGCCACAACCCCATCCTGGGTACCGGCAGGATGGGGGTCAGCACCCTGCTCTCTTCACAAGCCTCCTGAAGCCCTCGGAGCCAGGAGTGTCCTGGGGGGGTTGAGGGTGGGTCTGCAGGAAGGGTCAGAGCAGGAAACCTCCTCTCGCTGAAGGTATAAAAGGCACCGAGTGCAGGCCCCCGTCTCAGCACAGCACCGGAGGCGTCCTGCAGAGCCGCAGCCAGGGAGGGAGCGCGGGGCTCCCCGGGGTCGGCTGCTCTAGCACGGTCATTTCCCAGCTCCAGGCAGGGTGCAGAGCCTGCGGGGCCCAGCACAGTGACCAGGGCCTGCCGGGGCTCAGCCCGCGGCGCCGGGCGCTGCTGTGCCCTTGGGCCCAGCCAGGGCAACAGGGACGGGGCCACAGTGTCCTCCGGCGGCATGTGGGAAGGGAATCTCCCTTCTCCCGGGACAGACCCAGAGGATGCCTCCACCGGCACGTGAGCCGGAGAGCACAGGTGGCTTACGGCCCCGCTTCCATGGAGGAGAGAAGGGGAATAAAAAGCAGCACTTACAAAGCAGTTGAGCATGGAGCAGGAGACGCGGCCTGGCAGACTCATGTTCATTTCAGAAGGCGGCAACTGGGCCGGGCAGGCACAAGCAGCATCTCCTCCCTCCGGCTGCGAGCTGCGGCCCCGGCACTGCGGCAGCGTCCCCGCTCCGCCGGGAAGGGCAGGAGCATCCCGGCCGCCGGCGGCCCGAGCAGGTGCCACCGCCGCCGCTGACAATGGAGGGAGGGCGGGCGGAGGACGGGCAGACTCCACCTCCCTCTCAGGGCCGCCGAGCGCGGCTCTGCCATCTGAGCGTCTCCGTGACGGGCGAGACAGAAAATGGAGCGGGCGGCGGGAGCGCGGCTCCGCGGGCACGGCCCGTTGCTCGGGCGGGAGCGGCATTCCCGGCCCAGGCGCTGCTCCCGCCGGCACCTGCCTCGTACCGCACTGATGGCGGCAGTGGGAGCGCCGAGAACAATAGCGGGAAGACGGCTTCGTGCCCCGGCACCGCGCCCTCTGCCCCGAGCCCTCCACCCTGGCACCGAGCTCTTCACCGATCCCTCCACCCCGGCACGGAGCCTTCTGCCACGATTCCATTGACCCCACACCAACACCTCCACACCAGCACTGAGCCCTCTGCTCCAAGACCTCTGCTCCGAACCCTCCACCCTGGCATCGAGCCCTCTGCCCTGAGGCCTCTGCGCCAGCACTGACTCCAAGCCCTCCACTCCAATGCCGAGCCCCCAGCCTCAGCCTTGCTCCCGGAAACTCAGCCTGGACGTGCCACTGCACCCCCGAGCCCGCTATCCTCCTGCACTCCTCTGTGCCTGGACAGGGAGATGAGGATAAAGGGGGTGCCCTGCTGCATCTCACCACTCAATGCTCCCAAGACCGTAAGTCCTCCTTTCCAGGAGCTTCGTGTGCACAGGGAGTCGCTGGATATCCCTGGCTCCCACCAGCACCTGTGTGGTGGAGCCTGGGCCCTGGAGTGGACAAAGGCTCCTCTTGCTGACTGCTTGGACACTTATCTCCCATGTGAAGTTTCCTCAGCTCCCCTTGGCAATGCTCACAGACACAGGGTAAGGCCATGGGTGTAGGAAATGCCGTGCTTGAGCACCCACCCTCCCCACCCCAGGGTCCCAAAAGCTTATATTTACTACCTGCTGTTCATCAAGCCCAGGAACAAACAGCTCCCAGGTCACAGCCTATCCCAGGATCCACGGGAGCAGCTTCCTTGGCAAACCCATCTGCATTTCTACCATCAGCTGCTTTTCTGTCCCCACTGCTGAGCCAGAAGGAGAATCTCTTTGTTAAAATGCAAAATTAAAGCCTGACCCTTCATCGGTCATCAAAGGCCCCGCTATCTGGTTCAAAGCACACCAACTTTTTGCTCCCAAAACACAAATCCAAACAGGGCATAGCCTATCGCCACTGAGCTCCTCTTAGATGTGTTTGCCCCAAAGACACCACAGACAGCTATCCCCAGCAATACCAATGGGATCTCAAAGGGTTTTTCTCAAGTCAGACAAAAGACTTCAGCATTTCTCTGCAAAATTGTTCAGAGTTAGATTATTCAGAGCTGCCTTGGCTAAAGGGACAGCTTTGTGACATCCAGACATGCTGCCCACTGTCACTTGCATGGCAAAATTCAGTTCCATGAGCTCCCTTGATGACAAAACAGACTCACATGGTTATGCCAGCTTTACTACTTAGGATAAAAGACTTATGAGAACACAATAGCCACACCTGGAGATAAGCCATGGAATCCCATTTTGCTCTGCCCCACTCCACCATTTACACAGAGCACAGTGGGTGGATGTCTGGCATGGCCTGTCCTTGGGGCATCTAAACCAGCTGGCAACCACAAACCAAAACACAAGAACAGAAGGTTATGGACACAAACAGAGGGTTACACATAAGTACAGAGGGTTATGGATGAGGTTACAGATTTGTCTTGGCAAAAAGTAAGCGGCCGGAGAGGTGCCCTGCACTCTGCAGGTGACCTTTGCCTGGGTCACTGGAGGAAATGCTGAGAAACCAGAGCAGCTAAAGCTGAAGGAACCTTTTATACTGGAGAGAAAATGTGGCTATAAACACTGTAAAGCCAATATTTAATATTTTTCTGACATGTAGCAGGGGAAAAACAATACAGCACGTCTGGGGAACAGCTGAAGTCCGTGAGTTTCTTGGGCAGAGTGTGAGCACACATTGCTGTTAAATGCATACAGCACAAGACCAGAGTTTATAACACACAAACCCACAGACAAGGTAGGTAAGAGGTTTGCTCCAACCCACAGGGAGATTTTTAGGGCCAAGGCTCAGTTGAGGGCCTGGCATAGAGACTGTTTATAGAAGGACCTTTGTAACACCTCTAAGCTGCAGCTGTGCAGAGTTAAAGGGCTGCTCATCAGATCAGTACTCTGAATTTCCAACCTAAGCTGACCTGAACATCCACAAATAGAAATTCTGCTTTCACTGAAATATTTTTGCACCTTTAATATCAGAAAAAGACTCACACACGACTTAGAAACTTCTGCTCAAGCACTGCGCCTGGTGCAGAGTAGAAACCTTGCTCTGAACTTCAGTGGGTTCACAGACTTTCAAGAGGAACTTGATTCAGACTCTGCTTTCACTTCCTTCAAGAGTTCCCAAAATACCTGCCCTCCTTTCCCTCCAGTGACCCAGGCAAAGGCAGGAGTGGTGCTGGGCAGCGCAGCACAGGACTGCAGAGTGCTCCGGAGTCCTCTAGATGGCTTAGTCAGAGGGATTTCCTAAATGCAACCTGGGATGCCTCCCCAGCTGGGCTCTGCTCCACTATCCCAAACCACCGAGGAAGAGGTTATTTCACAAAACTGGGCTCCTCTGAGTGTTTTCAGTGTGTGTGTTCATGTAGGCAGAGAGAGAAATCTCCCTCATTATCTCCCAACCACCATTCCAAGTGTCTCTCAATTCTGAGGAAGAGGAGCTGAATAAAACATGGGCAGCTGGCAGTGATTTGCCCCTTTTCCCTCCCACTAGCACTGCCCAATGTTCCTGTGCTGCTGCCCCCTCCAGATATCCCTGGATCCACACTGCAGGTAAACAGCTTGCAGCCTTCTCCTGAAGGTCCCAAAAGGGATTTGGAGGCTTGGAGATGACCCAGTGCTCAGGATGGGCACCCAAGGGGCCATGCTGCAGCCTCCAAAGGAGATGATATTTCCCTATGGAGACATGCCTGTATGCACCAGGAGCCCAGCCTGCAGCACAGGGTTCACAGGAAACATCTGGCCCCCCAGAGTCCATGCAATCTGCATTGGCAGCACAGGACAGGCATCAGGATGCTGCAATCTCTCTCGTGGGCTGGAGCCAGTCAGCATCCTGAAATGAATCATTTTGCCAGTGGCTGGTCCAGCTTTCTGCAAGTTTGGGAAAGTGTGGGCCAGGGAGCAGCTAATTCCCACCTAGTCAGGTCCCTTCTAACCCAAACCATTCCATGATTCTAAGAGAAAAACTGGTCCCATTCACTGCAGGGAGTTGCCAGCACACCTGACTCAGCCTTCCACAGACACGTACACCCTTCTCAACCCTGGCATAGCTTTATCATCTACTTCTTTTTGGCACCACAAATAGAATTTCTCTCTTTAGGCAGAAGGCATCACACCTTCTATCGATTAAGGGTGGGCTTTTCCTCACCTCAGCATGGGGCCTTCACCCACAGATGGAAGGGAGGGAATGCAAGGGCTGGCAGAAATCTGCATGCGCAGCCCTGTCCCTGGTAGCACATCCACTGCACAGACTGCCCTGATCCGCCTCCAGCTGGAGAAAACCAACAGAAGAATTGGCAGGAGGAGGTGACTGCCCTGGGAAGGGAATTCCAGGACATGAGAAGTAAGTCAGCAGGAGCCAAGCAGGAGCCAGGGAAGCTCTGTCTGACAGCCAGGGGCTCCAGCAGCAGAGGCATCAGGATACTCTACTTTAGATCCTTTCACGTCTGAATATTTATTTTCAGTGAAAATCAAGCTAGCAACTAGTTATCTAGATATTTTTTTCCAGGTGAGAGGAGAGACTTGCATAATTTATCTCATTCTAAAAGTTGAATTTTATTCTCTTTCTGCCTGGCAGATGCCTATATTGGGTGAGATTAGCTGCACTCAGACACATATTTCTCTCTCTCCATAAGCTGATGCTGGGACTGATGAGCTGTGGCCAAAGGCACTTCTTGTTCTGCCTCCCCTACTTCTGTTGTACAAAGGGCATCTTTGTTTCAGGTTCCCCTACATAAATAGTTCATTTCGTCAGAGCCTAGGGAGGTTTGTGAGTGAATAGAAAGCTGCAGAACCTGAGGTGGAAATAAACCCTTAAACCTGTGCAAAGAGAAGTTACTGTTTTATACCTCATAAATCAGGACTGCGATGGTGGGTGTCATCATTTATTCTGGATAGGATGATAGAAGAGCTTATGGATCTGTAATACTGCATTTGGAGTTTGTTCAGAAAGGTGCCCAGAGGTGAGCATAGAACTGAATATGCAGCAAGAAACCTTTGAGAAAAGGGATAAAAGGGCACAAGTCATGGGCTGTCAACTCCATGCACCAGCACGAGGGGACGAGGGGTGGCTGTAAATGCCCACGTCGGATAAGTCATGGGCCACTCCGCAGGCTAAGAACCAGATGCCTACAGTGCCAGTATCCCAGCAGTCAGGAGAGGGAATGCTGCTGTGGGAGCTGAGCACTGAGCAGCCAGCACAGTACCTGCACCAACCCACCTGCCAGATTAGTTTTAAGTAATGTATTAAGGTACCAAGTGCTTGTTAGGGCTCCATTAGCCAGAGTTAAGGATTAAACCAGCACTAGTGCTGCCTTCAAGGCCATTCCTATCAGCAGCTAGTTTTGGGGGAAGTTTTACAACCCAAGAAGAGTTGTGCAATCCAAGCTGTTAACACTAGACCAGGCATCTGGAGCAGCAGAAAGGGGAGAGCAGCTGGTGAGGCACATCTGGGGTGCTGCTAACTAAGGGCAAAGCTCTTGGGCCTGCCCCTGCTAACTACAGGGCACTGGTGCACTGGTGCTGTGGCCTCAGCCTGCCACCAGCACAGGAAATTAGGGAAGCACTCAGCATGCCTGCAGGGAACATGGATCCAGCCAGCCCCAAGGTACCCCTCAACCCACAGCCCACCTCCAGCTCTCCTTGTGTTTAACTCAGGAGTCACAGCCCTCCAAAGAGGTCACAGAAAGACTCCAAGGAGGCTGTCAGTGTTTCCATCAGTTCTCTGCCTCCAGCTGCTGACAGAAGCTCACATAAGGGGGTGGAGGTAAGCGCTTTTTTCTACAGCTTGCAATTACAACTTGCTTTCTCTCCCTTGCCATGGGAGACAAAAAGCCTATAGTCTCTTCCCAAAACAGTGGGTGAAATGGGAGGGGCTTTTGGTGGTTGGTTTATTTTTCCCAAAATGAAAAAATAATTTTAAAAAAATCACAGGAGCATTTAAATAAAATATATATTCAAAAAAACCCTTTTCAGAAGGTCATTTGAAACAGTAAACGTATCTTTGAGTACTGATAAGGAGCGGGAAACCCTCTTGTGAAGAAGAAATCAAACGGTTACACCTAAGGGTGGGCAGGGCCAGGTTAGGGTAAGGTCTGTCCAGACACAGGAAAGGAGTTCAGGGAAAAGCTTCCATGTTTTAGTAAATCCAAAATTCCAGTCTGCACTCAAAACCAAAACAAACAGAAAAAAACCTGAACAACTGCCCCCCACCCCCCCCAAAAAAAAACCAACCAAAAAAACAACCAAAACCAAAAATCAAAACAAGTCCAGGGTGGGGTGATGAGAACTAAAGGTGGCTTTGCTACACAGAATTTAGAAGACTAGAGCTGTTCAGATGTCTAAGAGGAATGTGTGGAGGTCTACAAAATCCTGAAGGGCAGGAGATGCTCACAGGGAGCACCACACTTCATTGTTATTCCCAAAACAGGAACCAGCTAAAACAACACAGGGCTGGTTCAAAAACAAGGCAAGAGGTGCTTGGCAGCACAGCTCTGACACAACTGCAAATCTTCACCTGGTTTTTAAAAGCCTGATGAATTAATGGAAGGAGAACCTACCAAGGGCTCATAAAACATCAATAAATCGTTTCTGGATTACCAAGTCCCTGAGCTGCAGGTCCTGCCAGGTGAGGGCACACACCCGAGTCACCCTGAAGCATTCACTAGGCCCTGTCACTGGTGTCTGACCAGCCTTGCCCTCAGGGGCCCAGCCAGGCCTTCTCCGTGTTTCCTGGGGGGATTTTTTATGCATTTTCCATGTGTTTATTCCCTTTTTTTTCATTCGTATCTGCATACATCTGCATCCCTCTAACCTCAATCCTACCCAGAGCAGCTGTTGGGTTTTACACCTCCAATGTGACACCAGGGCAGCTCTAAGCTTAAGTGTGAGGTCCTTTATCAGGTTTTGACAGGTGAGGACTTTTACCTCCCCATCCCAGATCAAGTTCCTCACCCTGTAGCATAGGGATCATCTCTTCCAGCAGGAAGCACAGGAGATCTTGAGGCAGCACCAGGGAGCATGAGGACAGGGGCTACAGCAAAAATGCTTTGTGTAACTACTCAAGCTGAGAGCTCAACTAATGCAGAGAGTACATTTCCTTTACTATTCCAGTTGTTAACAAAACACATGGGGGACAGTCCCTCAGGAGACATCACCATTTCCTCAAGCAGTCTGCCAGATGTTTATAATTTATTTTTTCTAACATGTTTAACCTAAATTTTCATGTCCTCAATCTGAATTTCCAGCCCTTTGTCTGTCTCTGCAGTTCTCCTCAGCATCCCTTCCCCCTCAACAACACAAAGCTGGTGCTGATCCATGTCACTGCAGCAAGTTCAGGCTCTGCCCACCCACAGCCCACATACAGATCACCCCTCTTCAAACTACCCCCCCCAGGACACTCTCAGCATATCTTTCAACATTTCCAATCTCCAGCTTTTTTCTTCCCAGCAGATCCCTTGTATTTTGGGTTATTTCTTGCTGGAGGCATTAGAGGTCCTTTATATGAGTTTATCAGCAATCTGGCTGCTTTGGCTGTGGTTCAGATTCTTTGCTACCACATTTTTCTGTGACTAATTCTTGTGAAATTTTTGTTCCTTTGGTGGCACCAGAGCTGTTATTAACATGGTGTGAAATCCTTCACTGAGAGGTGACAGAGGAACACAATGAGAAACCCCAGCAGTAAGTTTTAAAGAAAAAATAAATCAGTAAGCTACAAAAACTGGATGACTATGTCAGTAGTTCAGGGAGACAAAAGGGGGTTCCAGTCTTATTTACTTTTTTTCCCCAATATATTCCAATAAGAGGTTTAGGGGTAAACGTATCCTATTAACAGCATCTTAATGACAGTGATAAATCCTCTCTATTATATTATTGCATATAATACACAATACTGTTCCACTCTTCTTGCTCTTTCTTGTATTTCTTCTCCTACATTTAGCAGCAGTACAAGTTTTGGACACACAGAAAACAAGACCACCCATAGAGGACAGAGGCAGACCAGAATTATGGAATCATTAAGGGCTGGAAAAGCTCTCTAAGATCATTAAGTCCAACCATCCCCAAAGCACTGCCAAGGCCACCACTAACCCATGTCCCCAAGTGCCACATCCACAGGGCTGTTAAACCCGTCCAGGGGTGGGCAGCTGTGCCAGGGCTGGACAACCCTTTCAGAGAGAAATTTCCCCAAATCCACCCTGAGCCTCCCCTGGCCCAGCCTGAGGCCATTCCCTCTCCTCCTGTCCCTGTTCCCTGGGAGCAGAGCCCGACACCCCCGGCTGTCCCCTCCTATCAGGAGTTGTGCAGAGCCACAAGGTCCCCCTGAGCCTCTTTTTCTCCAGGCTGAGCCCCTTTCCAGCTCCCTCAGCTCCTCCTGGGGCTCCAGCCCCTGCCCAGCTCCATTCCCTTCTCTGGACACGCTCTAGCCCTTCAATGTCCATCCTGTAGAGAGGAAATAAGACATGAACTCACCATCCTCAGACACTGTCCAGACTCTCCTGGTTCAATCACAGCTCAGTCTCTTCCTGTTCCTCCACAAGTCTCACCTGCAGCAAAGAGGAGACAACCCAGAGCAGAAGTTTAGCTTAGACAATTTTAGTTAAGAAGTTTAATTTACAGGAATGGTAGTCCAGTGTGAACATAGAGGAGAAAAAAATCAAGACGCCCGAGGCCAGTGCCCAGTCTGTACCTATCTTGGCCAACCTTTGTTTTGTGCCCTTTCCAGGAGCTGCTGGAAACCAGATTCAGCATCAGTGGGAGACGCCAAATCCTTTAGGTCACTCACTAACACAGCACCCAGGACTTGTCACATAAGCACATAGCAGCCTGTCCCCCACAGGTACAAAACCCACACTTCAGGGAACACAGGAGGAGCTGAAGGAAGACAGACTTGGTCACTGTGAGTCAAAGACCTGGGGAAGATCCTTCACAGGGAACTTGAGTGTTTGGAGAAGACCACTATGGTCCTGAGAGGAAAACACCTCTAAATCCAGTTGGGTCCTGCCCAGGAGGTAGGGCAGGATGCAAGCACTCCAAGTACCAGGAAAAACCAGCAGGTCCTTCTGCCAGCTTTGCCCTGCTTGAGGGACATCACAGGAGGCATCTGTAGGAAGGGAAAAGCCAAGAAGCGTGACTTAACAAGATCCTGCTCCAAGATGATCTTTTCCAACAGGACCAGATGCTCCTAGAGGTGATGCTGTTTGCTCCATGGAGGAAGAGACCCTTCCTCAAAGTTTTCAGGTGTCTCCAATACCAGATCAGTTGATCACCAACATTTCTCTCGTCTGCCCACATTTTGCCTCTGCTTTGCTCTTCCAGCCCCACAGAGGGGATGGAATTATCCACAATTAAACACTGGGACAAGGGATGGGCACTCCTGTCCTGGTACCACTCACCTGCCTGAGCAGCCTCCCACTGCCCCATCCCTGGCAGTGTCCAAGGCCAGGCTGGACAAGGCTTGGAGCAACCTGGGAGAGTGAAAGGTGTCCCTGCCCATGGCAGGAGGTGGGATGGCCTTTAAGGTCCCTTCCCATCCAAACCATTCTGCGATTCTGTGAAACAGCACAGAAATCTGCAAGTGTGTGTCCCAAAGTTTTTTAAGTACAATGATATTTTAAACAGGGATCTTCAGTATTTCAGTGCAGCTTGAGGATGGCTCAGAGCTCACCAACCAAACCTGATTTCTGCCCTTTAGCATGTCAGAACTCTAGGAGTGCTCAAGGTCTTCTGTAAAATTTGCCACGATTAATTTTAACCTTTCTTCTCCTCAGGTGAAATACAAATGCCAACAAATGCGCAATTGGAGATTATATAAACATCTCAAACAACACACCCCAGCTGGGAATCCCCCTCCTTCCGCCACTCAGGAATTATGCTGGCTACAGAAGAGCTCTGAATACCTGACCAAGGCTTTTCTTTGCTCAGGGATTTCCTTCCCAGCCCAGAATTAAGTCAGGTTTGACATCCACACATCAGAAGGCCAAGCTGGATGCCAGCACCGAGGAGTCACTGCTGAGATGTGATTCCCACAGTGAGGCAGCTGCTCCCACTCTGCTCCTGCTGTGGCCAGGTTGGAATCGTTATCCTTGGCCTTTCAGGTCATCTCTCACATCCCACCATGCACTTGACAGGAAAAGACAGGAAAAAGGAATGGGAGGTAAGAAAGGACTCCAGACTTGTACAATGTATCTCTACATTTGATTCTTATCTTTATGGGGCCATGGAGGTGCTCTGAGGGCTGCAGCCCCTCTGCTCTGGAGTCAGGCTAGGAAAGCTGGGTGTGTTCACGTGGAGAGGAGAAGGCTCTAGAGAGAGCTCAGAGCCACTTCCAGTGCCTGAGGGGGATCCAAGAGAGCTGGAGAGGAACTTGGGACAAGGGATGGAGGGACAGGACACAGGGAATGGCTTCCCACTGTCAGAAGGCAGGGTTAGATGGGATATTGGGAAGGAATTATTCGCTGTGAGAGCGGGGAGGCCCTGTCAAAGGGTGCCCAGAGAAGCTGTGGCTTCCCTTGGATCCCTGAAAGTGTCCAAGGCCAGGCTGGACGGGGCTTGGAGCAACTTGGGATAGTGGAAGGTGTCCCTGCCCATGGCAGGAGGTAAAATGAGGTGGTCTGTAAGGTCCCTTCAACTCAAACCATTCTGTCATATTACCTTACATTTAAAAGCAGATCACCAAGTTCCAGGAAACTATGAAAAAAACCCACCCACACTGGGAATCAAATTTCCTATGAAAACAGAAAAAGCCAAATACTGTACTATTACCCTTCAAACCAAATCAGTCTGGCTCTTTTGAACTATAAAAGCCTTTTTCTCACTACTTAGCAAATAATCTCACATATCAGACTTCACAGAGGAAAGAGCCTCCAGCAGGAGGCATCAGGAGTCACTGCCAACCAGTGGCAACCAAGTGACATGAGAAGCGTAATTAGTTTGTGGGTAAGAAAGGGAAGAAAACATGCTAAACATGCTTTTTCACTAAATCTGAAGATACCTGAATTATTGACAACACTGAACAACAGGAGTACTGTTCCTGCAGTGTGCTTTGTACCTATGTGTCCAGTCACTGCTAATGGCCGTGCAGTTTCACAGTTTCTTCCCTGTACAAGTCAGTGATGACCAGAAACTGAAACACTGTGGCTGGGTCATGAGTGAGGAGGCTCCTTTTCCCTCCCCAGCTCTCTGGACAGCTAGTTGCTCAAGAGGAAGGCAATCCATGGCAGCAGGACTCCGGGCCCCACGAGCTAGGTCTACTAGAATGCTGCTGCTCCTGCATCCCCAGGGCCTTCCTCCTCCTGTGGGAGCAGGGGCAAAGCTGAAGGGGTTCCTGAGGATTTATGGGGCAAGAAAAAGCCAGGAGTTACCACAAAACCCCAAGTGCTGCTTGTACCTCTGAGGACCTCCAGTCTTATCTGAATGACAGCCCAGGCCACCAGGCAGTCTCTCTTGAGCACTTGTGCAGTCCCACATGCTCCTATGGTGGCATGTCAAGTACATCCCCCTGTTTCAGGGCTGGCCATGGCCCTCCTCCTTTCAAAGGCTGCTGTGTCCCACTGGCTGCTGGCTCTGCCCCTGTGGCTTCCAGCCCAGGGTCTCCAGTCCTCGAAAAAGAGGTGGTAGCTGCCCACTGCACCCAGCAATGCTGTCCAACACCTCTCAGGGCTGACCCACCAACTTCTCCTGAGGCTTGGCACCTGCTCAAGGAGCTGCTTCCCATGCAAGAGGCTGGATTACCCCAAAATCCAGATCAGAAGCTCCCCTTAAAATCTTGGTCACAGGGGATAGGCTGGGGTTGGCCACCTGCTATGCCAAAGTGGAGGCTGATGCTCCAGAATTAAATGAAGACGGACCAAGGACAGAGAAAGCCAAGATAAAAAGGATGGCACTGTAAAGAAGATAAAAGAGAACAATGGCCTTTCACACACAGATGGAATCACTGAATCACAAAATGCTTTCGGTTGAAAGGGACCTTAAAGCTCATCCTGTTCCAGCCCCTGTCATGGGCAAGACCAGGTTGCTCCAAGCCCCAATGTCTAGCCTGGCCTTGGACACTTCCAGGGATCCAGGGGCAGCCACAGGTTCTCTGGGCACCCTGTGACAGGGCCTCCCCACCCTCACAGAGAAGAATTCCTTCCCAATATATCTAACCTAAATTTCCTCTCTCTGTTTGAACCCATTCCTCCCTGTCCTGTCTCTGGTTTCTGGGTGCCATGCACACTGATAACTCATGTTGAGTTTTTTCACCCCCAAGTCACCCCAAAGCCCAGAGCCTCAAGCTGTTCTGCTGCTATACAGTCACAGGCAGAGCATGGGGCTGGCAGGTGCTGCCCTCCCTATTGCTCGCTGGAGGGAGGCACAGGACAGTGCTGCTGCTGCTGGGGCTGGTGAGGTGATACCACCTGACACACCTGGGCTGGGGGAAGTAGAGAAAATAAGTCACTTCTCTTGAGCATTTTTATAGCTTGTAACCTCCTCTGGAATGCTCAGGCTAGAAGACAAACCCTCAGATAATAAAGCTGTTGTCAGAGTTGAGAACACTTGTAAAACACTTCATTTGCTCTCCTGTAGCCTCCTGCTTGCGTGACTCACACCATACTTCCTTATGCAACTACACTGCTGCCTCCAGGGATCTTTGCCCCTCTAGGTGAGAAACAGAAGGGCAGGGACTAGAGCAGTGCCTGGCAACCCCTTGTCCCCATTCCCTGGAGATGGTGGAAGAGGCTGCTGGAAGAACCTGGTCAGGACCAAGCTCTGCCTGCATTCTCCAGGATGCTCATCCTCAGCCCTGGCCAGACTGTCACACTGTCACACACACCAGGAAAGGACTGCTCTTTTCCTAACTGCAGCTCTGGACTGCAACACCCAGGTCCCCTCTCAGCTGCAATCCAAGCCAGGGTGCGACAGGAACTGGGCAGTTAAAACCCAGGAGAATCACTTCCTCTCCCTCTGCCTCCCCAGGTCTCATGGAGGTGCTACAAAAGCACAGTGCTGTGAATTGACAGGAACCTCTGAAAAAAGCTGAAAGTCCTGCCTCCAGCACAGTGGGATTAACAATGGTGAGCTGGGCATAGGGAACACGAAATAATGAGGAATGGTGAGCCAGGTGTAGGGAACACAATAATGAGGAACAGCACCTGCTCCCTGCCATCACCTGCCAGCACAGCACAGAGCAGGGATCCCGTGGGAAGGAGGAGGGAGGGTGCCCATTGGGGCACATACACACATTGAGCTTTGGAAAGCTGGGAAAGGGAGCAAGAGCTGGCTAAGGCCTCCTGGCTTGCAGGGGTGTTGTGGGTACCCCAGGCGAGGTGGGTGGCCCCTGGCAGCTCCTCGCTCCCTACTAAGAGCCTCGATTTTAATTGCTCGTAAAACTCCAGCCATTGTTTGCAGTTGGAGCGGAGTCTCTGTGCTCAGCATCTGCCCCAGGCCAGAGATTTTTGCTTTAATTTCAGCTAAAATTGTAGAGTTGATCCTGGTGCACTTAAAGGGGAAGAACAAGTCCAATATTAAATAGGGGATGTTAGAAGGAAAAAACCAGGAAACCTATTAGCCTTATTGTGATCCCAAATGAAACAGAAACAGCCATCTCAAGCCTCCGGACTAATTAGAGGCTAAAAATATAATTGTCAGACCCCACAGTTACATGCAAAGTAGATTGTATGGGCCGGTCTTTGTTATTTTAAACAACATTATGACTCAGAGGATTGTTTCTAATGAAGGCCATGACCAGCTGCTCTTCAACAAAACTCTTTTACTGCTGAATAATGATTAAAAAGAAAAGATTGGGCTACCAGAGCTCAGGAATGTCACAGCAATACCAGATTATGATGACAAGTTGCCAAAGTATTCAGATTGCTCTGCAGCATGAAGGGATCCTAATTTATGGTTTAACCAGGGGGAAGGGCTGAATTCCAAGATGTAGAATTACCTATGGATGAAGGGCTGCTGGAAGTGCACCTTAGAGGATCTCACAGGCACCCCCACATGAGCCGCTCAACAGGGACTGGCAAAATGTCCACTGCAAGAATATGTAATAGCAGTAATGGCAGAGGGGACAGATTGGTGGCACTTCTGTCCCCAGCACTGCTGGGACCATAGCTACAACTGCCAGAGCTCAGCCAGCACACTTGGAGCAGGAAGACCAGTCCCATGTACTGATCCAAAGCAAAATCAGCTCACCTTTGCAACTTAAAACCCCAAAGATAATAAAACAGAAGAATTCTTCCATATACTGCAGTATTTATGCAAAGTATCGGTCCTGCTGACAAAGACAGATCTCAGTCCAATTACTGGTAGATGAAGTTTCAGAATGGAATAAATTCCATCAAGCTTATGGGAAAAGTTGTCCTTTTCGTTGCTTGGAGTATTTAAAACTCCATTAAATAGTTGTTTTTAGTCTGGGTCTGAATACATGAATCTTCACAGGCTCTGGGTAAGCAGAGCTGCCCACGGTGCCCTCAGCACACCCCAGCCTCCAGTTATTCTTCCCAGGATCAGTGGCTTGGGATCACAGACAGAGTCTCATGTTCAAAGTTATCCTACCTGGGAGATGTGGGAAGGGCAAGAGGAATTACCCCAAGGGATAAAGGTAAATGCAACCTGCCATTGCACTGCATGGCCCATCCTGATTTCCAGGAGATGGCCTCAGGCCAACACAGAGCAAGACACGGCCACCGCCTCACTCAGCCCATGGAACAACATCCCACCCAGGCTCACCCACACCCACCAGAAGGTCATGACTTGCAAACTCGTCCTGCTCGTCCAACTCAGGAGTCAGGTCATGATTAAAATACCCTGAAAGGATTTTTCTTCATATTTAAAAGTAATCATGACCTCTTTGAAGACTGCTGAGGCTCCAGTTGCATTCCAAGTGGGAACATCTAGGTTTTAAACATGAGATTCCCAAGAGCTCAGGCCAGGACACATAAATCAGCTCTCTGCAGGACTGCAGGGTTTAGGGAAAGCTGCCATAGCCAGGAATGCTCCTGACTGCACCTACCATCCTATGGTAGAAAAGCCCTCAAAAACACACCCACATGTGGCCAGTGCTGGGCTAGTCCTCATGCCCATCCCCAGGGCAAGCACATACAGCTGTACAGGGAGGATGCTGGAGGCCGGGATCAGCCACAGAGTGACACAGGGAACACAGGGACAGATTATCCAGGCCCGTAACTGACAGCCAGGCTCAGGGGGAGAGGGACAGAATATGCCATGCCAGCTGCAAAGGAGGGCATGAGATGTGTGTGAGGATAAGATTACACCGAGAAACAGGACAGAAACCAGAGCCCTGCTGGGACAGCAAATCCCCAAGGAAGTGCAGGAGGAGCAGCAGAGCAAAGGAGAGAACTGGCAGAGCAAGTTCAGGATTTCAGGAGCACAACTGTCACAGAGTCAAATATCCCAACTGGCAAAGGCAGGGAGAATAACATGGAGATTTTGCCAAGCTCAGGGGTTTTACAGCAGCAATTCTGGGCTGAGGAGATAAGAGACTTCACTTTGACTGGGCTGTGTCCAAGGGACTTATCAAGGAAGTGGGGAAAAAAAATTAGGCACAGGAAGTGAGTAGGAGCAGAGGTGAGCTTTGCTTTTAACACAGGAGAAACTACAGAGCATGGAGTTATTCAGAGGCAGGTGAGAAACTGAGCAAGGGGGGAAGAGGAACAGTGCAACAGGGAGGAACAGGGGCAGAGATGAGAGGACAAACCAGAGGAGAACTTGTGCCTGGTGCAGGGAAAGGAGCAGGGTGCCAGGAGGAATGCAGAGAGGCAGGAGGGCATGTTGACACCATATTTTGTCCTTTCCCCTCTAAAACAAAGTCCTCTTCAGTAAAAAAGAAGGGGAAAGAAGGTTAGAGAAATCAGAGGGGTGCCTGGAGCAGCCACAGGCTTAATGCCCAAGAAAAGCAAAGCTCTGGTTTAGCAAAGCCCAGAGTAGTCCTGCCATGAGCTCTGAGACCACATGGCTGTGGGAAGGCCTGGACACAAAAGCTGCCATAGATGCACCACTGGCAAAAGGGAGAATGACCAGGAGAAATTTTGGAAAAGGAAATATGTGAGGTGGCTGGAGATCATGGAGCTTGGGAAGAGCAATGCAGACCATAGGGCAGAGTTGCTGGCAGGAACAGGGGTCACTGAACTAAGCAGAGGTCACTGGAGTAGGAGCAGCACTGGGGTACAGGCAGTTTTTGGGTTTGTGCCACTGGACAGTGTGGAACTGAGGACTGCTAAGGGTAGAAGGAACAGTGGAAGCAAGGATGCAGGAATGTAGAAGAGGGTGTGGAAAGAACTGGAGGGGGAAACAGGCAAACAAGACTAGAGCTTAGGGGAGGAAAACACTACTAGAATTCAAAAAATGCTGAACTGGATAGGCTGGGCCAGGGATACACCTGGAGCCAAGACCTGCCAGCCAGCCACCTCTGTGTCAGGCTCAGGGGGCAGCTTAGCCTCGGGACACTGTCAAAGCAGTCTAATGACAACTTGTTTTGCAGAAGAGTGAAGAAACCAGGGAAGGGGAGATCCTTATGGTGCATCCAAGCTGCAGGACCATGTCCCCAGCAGCATTTTGTCTGTCTCATCCTTTCCTCTGCCACATCTTGTTCACTCAGGAGTCAGGAGAGATGGAATCACAGAGGAGCCAGAAAACAGTTTATATTATGTGCATGATGGAACAAAATGATTTTTAAGGTCCTTTTCAAACCTTGCATTCTGCGATTCTGTGGGATGGGAGTGCACAGGCAGATTCTGACAGACCCCAGCTGGAGGGTCCAGCAGTATCACCCAGATGCCATCAAGGTGTATGGGATAATGAGGGAAGAGAACAGAGCCCAGCACATTGCCAGACCCCTAACAAGCGCTGCTATCCATCTCTGCAATGATTTTAAGCATAATTAATCTCAGCAGCCTGCCTGCCTGCCAGCTGACTCTGCTCTTTACATTAATGACAGTGAAATCGGAGTTTCAAGGGGAATGCAGTGATGGTGAAGGAAGCAGAGCCAGGACCAGGAGTTTCTCAGCTCATCTCCCCTCTTCTCCCGAGGCTGTGGCTCTGGTGGTGCTGCAGCCCCGGGGCTGGGGCAGCTGGTGGCACCAGGTGGCAGCAGCACACCGGGGATGGTCCCCTGCCAGGTCAGCATCTGCCTCGGAACACCTCGGGGAGCACGGCCTGGCAGAGGCGCTGCCATCACCGCACTGATTCATTCCCCAGCCCAGCAGCTGCAGAGAGGGACAGACCCCTCAGTCATTTCCATAAGGGCACGTGGAAGAACCACAGACTGAGAGAGCCCTGCTGCACCCGTGCCATGCCCACCCTACAGGCCTTTCATCTCAAGCTGGCAGAGCAGGAATTCAAAGCCAAGGCTCCAAGCTGAACTCCGTAACCGTCGTAGTGACAGAGACAGGAAGCACAGCTTTGGCAAACATTTCCAAAGTTCCCTTGTAACTCCAGCCTTGGAGTTCCCTTGTTCTCCAGCTTTGTTTGCTTTTCTTTAAAAATGAAGTTGGGACAGTTCAAGTCACAATTAAGCCTTTATTCAAGTACAAACAATTGCCTAGTCCCTACCCAAAGCCATGCAGTTGGACCCATCCTAGCTGCAGTCCAGGCTCCTGCCTGCTCCTGGCATCCTGCAGCTCCCGAGGGAGGGATGTGTGGGCACTGGGCTCCCTCTCATGCTGCCCTGGAGCCTCCCTCCACACTGTGCACTGACATCAACTCAATCTCAGGAAGGAAGCAGCAACAGCTTCAAGGAAACGGTGCCTGCACTGCTGAGGTCACATCCCAAGTCTCCAGGCCAGAGAGGTGCTGTCTAAACTGGTCTCTGTGCAAACACTCAGTTCTCATTATGCACCAGGAGAATTCACCTTTAACTCCCATCAACTTGGGGAGTCTCTGACAGCCACAGCTTTTTCTGAAAGGCAATCTTTGTGACTGCAGAAAAAACCTGAGATATGTGACCCAAATGCACCAGAAGGCTCTGAAATCCCAAGATAAAATTCTGAAGTGTGCCACTAACCCTCCGTACTCCACTACAGGTTTTCCCAGCCAAGCTCAGGGCATTCTTAAGCTCCCAAGTCTAATATCCTGGCATTCAACATGTGGTTATTTTAAAATAATTTCAACCAAACAGCAGCAATACAACTTCAGCCCTGTTGTTATTACAAATGTAACTATTATTCTTTTATACAGGTGCATAAACAATACCCATGTGGTACTACTTTTGGAGTCGCACAGTTTCTGAGGCATGTTCCTGCAGCCAGAGGACAGGATGGATGGGGGAACCATAGTCCCTGGTATAGGGCAGGTAGGACACCTTTGGCATCTACAGTGGTGCCTGCCTGCAAGAATCTGGAATCTCCCCAGGACAATCAATAGAAACAGTGTCTGAAAGCAGAAAAGACTGCCTTTATTCCAGGTGATCACATGTCCTGTAACACTACTGGGATTCACAGCCCTGCGACAGCCTTGCTTCTAGCTCCAGCTGAGGCTCCTCAGCTCTGGAACCACGTGCTGCCGGTTGGAGGCAGACCCTAGGCCAGAACTCAAGTGGCACCATTCACCACAGGCAAAATTTCTAGGAGGGCCTTTTTTCTCCAAGGGTAGTTTTCTTCCATGGGAATAAAATGAAGCATCTTTTAGTTACCCACATAAACACATATGTGAAAAAGCTATGACCGAAACCATCAGCAGGTCTGAGAGGACAAGGAAGCATCAGGATTTATTCTGTTGACTCACCCAGACCAAGCCCTGTTTCCCCAGCAGCCTCCTCACAAGCAACAAGGAGGATCCTGTGCCAGGCCCTGCAGCACTCTTGAAATGTGGCTGGGAACAGCTCTGCTGAGCACTCCTCCCCGCTCCTGGGGGAAAGCCAGTTCCTCTCCAAAACTTGCAATAACTGTGCCATCATCACATTAAGTTCCCAGCACCCCCTTTCACAGGAAGAACCTCTAAAACAGAGCAACAAACATCTGCTCAGGGTTTTTACTGTCAAGCTACAGAAGAGCACAAGAGGAGATGAAAACCCTTGAGAGCTGTTATTAATAAGTTAAGAGCTCACTTTCAATTGCATGTCCAACCTGAGCACAGTCAGAGCTGTTGGCTCCCATGGAAACACTGGGTTTGTAGGCATTGTCCCCTGATGGTTTGTTATGTCGACAGTCTGGACATCCTCCTTGCCAAGGAACCCTTTCAGGGCTTTGTGTTGCCACAGCTGTTCTTCACAACCAGGCAACAAACTTGGAAACTTGGCCTTCATGAGGCTTTTCTGGAGGTGGTATCCCTCCCAAAACCAAGCAATACCTCACTTGGTGTTTAACAATTCCCCTTTCCCACCGCAAGCCCCCAAAGTTTAAGAAGGTTAAACCAGAGCCTTTGGTCTTTAATTTCCAGGTATCTGTAGCCTTCAAACTGTTCTGCACTTCAGCAATGGAAAATCCCATGAAGCCTTGCACACTGACCTGCTTTCATTAATAACCTCACCTCAAAGGATGTGGGTGGGCCAGCAAGTTCAGCTGAGCTTAAGTGCTCCCATCTCGTGCTCTCTCTAAGCACGAGCTTAACTGCTTCTAAAAACAGCGCTGGCTATGCCAGCCACTCCAAAGGCACTCTTAGAAAGGGAAATCCCCAGCCAATTGATACAAGGGAGGAGAAGGCAATTTGATATATATAGCAAGTCCCCAGCTTATCTAGCAGCAAGAGCTGCTCAAATTCACACATGCTGTCCTTTCCCTGCTGGCAGCTTCCAGCAGGACGAGGGATGAAGGTGGCCACATGCTGAGCATGGTACTGAGAGGAGCCAGAGGATTTATTCTCATCTGCTTCAATTCACACAGGGAACAGAGCCTGGGATTTCTTCTCCTTAATAACTGACTATAATAAAACTCATTAAGGATCAAATTCCTATCCCTACAAGGTTTAGGACAAGACTGCAATGCATCAGACTTACTCTACCAAACACAAAGACAAATCTCAGGAAGCACTGGGATTTTTATCATCTTTGTCCAAACACGAGGCATTTCCCCTCCTCCTGATAGTGCATCACTGACACGCATTGATGGAACCCTATGGTCACCGAAACCAGTGGTAGCTCTATCAGCAATTCCAGCTGAATCCAGGTTTTCCCAGAACTGTGTTTTCACTCCAGCCCATGCTGCCACACAGGCCAGCATCCTGGGCTCCAGCCCCATAGCTCTGGAGAACAGGCAGAATGGCAAGCTGGAGTCACAGCACTCAGTGAAACCTCCCACTTCCCAGCTTCTATCGCTCCAGTATCAACCCTTTGCTGTGGGATTTTAGGGGGTGGGAAGAAGCAGGAGGAGCAGCACAAGGGCAATGGGATCCCACCCGCTGGGATGCTGCTCCCCAGGGAATTCCAACAGAGGAACTGGCTGCTCATTCTAGCTTCAGTTTTAAGTACTTCGTCATTAGTAAAACATGCTGAAAATGTGACTTCCTCTGCCACGAGACCTATTGAACCTTTTCACAGAAGTCTAAGAAACTTCCTCTTGAATGTCAATAAAAGACAAGCTCACAGGAAGAACAGTTCCTCTCAAACTTCTGGGAATCCTCTAGTAAAAATACCTATTGAAGAAGGAATGATGCAGTGGAACAAAGAGAAAGAGAGGTGGGGGATTCACTTGTCCATAAGTCTGTGGTTTATTATAAAACAAAACTATGAATCCACAGCACAGAACCACTTTTATTTCCTCTTTTGTCTCATTTAGCAATGGCAACAAAAGCACTCTGCAGAGTTTCCTAATGAGCCAAATCTGCACAGAACCTCTGCATTCAAGAGTTTCATGTTAAAAAATAATCTCAGTTTGCTCTCCTTGCTGAAGAAAACAGGCTCTGTCTAGGATAATCTTATCCAGCATCCAAAGGTGCTTAGCTACCCACTTTCATTTGGAAATGTAGACATGAGACAGCAGAGAGGGATCCATCTGCTCACTGGCATACTCAGAAGGGTGGCGTTCCCTGGAGAGTCCCAATAGATTAACTTTCCAATTCCAGAAAAGAGAAAGAGCAAAGAACAGGGTAAGGAAGACATAACCTCGTGTCAGCCCAAGGAAGTGCAAAGGACAGCAGGGAGGGATATGAGTCGCTCACTAGCACATCCCAGCCCTGGCATCCACTCCCCATGGATCTGCATCCATCCTGTGCTGGCTGCCTGCCGGTAACGTGGCATTCCCTCGGGCAGCTGCCTGCAATATGTCTCCAGGCTGCCCTATAACGAGCACAGTACCTTGGATGGTGGGAGCTACTGGCTCCCCAAGGAACATTCAGTGGTATGAGTCAGCCACAGGCACCAGAAAGGATGTGACCAATTCTTCAGGCCATGGCAGGCCCATTTATTCAGTTCTTCTAATCATGTATTGTCTCAAAGTCCTGCAAAGGTTTCCCTGCAGCCCCTGCTCCTCCCCACATCCATCAAATCTGAGCCTGAGGCAGCTCCAGTAATTACCCCTCACCTTCAGCAAGCAGCAAAGCTCCTCTCCAACACAGTTCTTTGTGCTCCCAACCAGCTGTGGGACACAAAGGATCTGCTCTTTCAGGGCAATAATCCCGAGTATCACCACATCACACAGCAACAGCCAGCATTCCTGTAGAATGTTTATGGCAAAGATGAACTGTGCCCAGGCCACCCCTCCAAAAGACACTGCCCCCAAACACCCCCCCGTGTTCTCACCAGGCACGGTGAACACCCACTCCAAGGATCCCAGGTGCCAGGAGGAGCCGAAGTGGAGCTGTCACAAAGCAAAGCTGCTACAGCAACAGTTTGCTGAAGGGACCGATTCCCCTGCGGGCAGGAGCTGTTGACACAGCCCTGAGAGATGGTGCAATCCAGCAAAGCTGCAGGGAACGTTGGGGATTCACTCTTGGGTCCCCCATGGGAATTTCCGCACCCACCTCCAGTGCCTGGGAGTCCCCCACCACAGCCCCTTCCCTCACCACAGCAGTTCTAAAGAAAAGATCCTCTATTCTTGCCATTATGTGCCCTTTACCACAGGTTCAACACCCCCAGAAAATAGGGACTTCACAAACAAGCAGTTCTCCTTGGAAATCAAGGGACTTTCTCTTCCTGTAAGCAGCTCTATCCAAACATGAAAGCTCAGGGCACAGCAATAACAAATATTCAGAGGCCAATGCAATTTCACCTGAGTTACGAGGCAGCAAGGCCTTGAGCAGGGCAGCAGTGCAGGAGCTGGAGTGGGAACAGGAAGGATATGGTTATCCTGAGTACGATAAAACTCCCTCAATGTAGTAACAAAATTACCTTATAAAGGCACTGTACCCTGTGAGCTTGTAGCATCCACCAAGGCTGGCAGTGTCAGAGTAGCATCAGGACCAAAATTCCCAAACAGCTGCTTACCAATCATCTCAGCTAGGCTACAACTTCTTTGGGAAGAGCCACTGCTGACCTCAGCTTTTGTCTCTCTCCCTGGACACGGTGTTATTCCCTCTTTCTGCAGAAGGGAAAGAGGCAGCAGGCAGCGTCCCTGGAACTTCATGGAAACCAGGTCTAGAGAAGATGTTTCCTTGCTGCAAGCAAGATGAGAATTCTCGTTGCTCAGACTCCCTCTCACTGCATCCACTTTCCCCTGGTTGGGTTTGCACACACATCCATGGCCTTGAGATATCACCTGGTTGTCAGAGAAGGTATGTAGACACAGGGAACCTTCTTTTCCTAGAGAAGTTACCTCTTATAAGGGATGGATATGAAAAGCACAAGCCAGGACCTCCTGACAGTGAAATATTAAGCACTGGCACTTTCCAGGAGCAGCAGAACAGCAGGCAGGTGATGAAGAACCCGCTGCAGGTGAGACGGACCATTTGCAGAGGACTGAGAAGAAACAGGCACATTGTTTAAGAGCACAAAGGATCCAAACACACAGAAGGAAAAGCTGATACCCCAGAAGGAGGAGCCAAAGTTAATCCCTCTGCAGGGCTCCCAGCCATCCTGTTGTCCATTGGGATTGGAGGGAAGTGGCTGCTCTGGAGCACACAGACAGACGCTCATCACACCAGAAGTCAGCAGCAGCTCCCCACGTCACAAGGGCCACAGCTTTTAAAAAATAAAGCAGCACTGAACTATAGTGTCAAAGGAAATAAATCCCACAGATTTATACAGAGGACATAAAAGTCTCAGGCTGTAAGAAACTCTGAAGCAGCACTGGAGAGGGAATGTATGGCTGACAAGGGTCCAAACCTACCCAAGGCCATAGGAAAGTTGACAAGAGGGCACAAACCATGAACTATAGTTCAGCACAGCCAGAGGAAAGTTTAACACCTCAGGTCACTGGGAATATACCACAGACACAGCATCCTCAGTGGTACGTAAAGCAGCTTGAAAAACATCTCTGGTGTTTCCAGAGGAGCTCAGCAACTCCCACTTTGATGTGTTTCTTCCCACCAAATCCCCAAATACCTCTCAGCTGTTTTTTCACCATCCAAACACAGACTCTGTCCTGGCATATACAGGCTGCTCCATCCCACATCCAACTTCACCCTCCCCAGGCCTCATGCCTGAAGAGACTCATTTCCACTGCCCCAAGCCTGAACTCCAGGGCAGCACAGGCTTTTTGGCCTGTGTCCAGATGCCATGGGCTTGCTCCAAAGTTTTCAGCAAGAACAGAACATTTTAGTCTTTGGGAAGTTAGTCTGCCATTTGGGAAGGAAGGCAGAAGTGCCTCTGGCATGGGGGCAGCTGCAGCCCTGACCTGGGGGAGGCAGGAAGAGGGTGCTGTCTGGCTGGAAAGGAGAAGTGAGTATAAACCCAAACGATGCTGACTGGGGTGAGAAGCAACAACTTCAGGGCTCCTTACATCCTCCTAAAGCTCCTCCAGAGTACCCTGGGTCACAAGGCACCCACAGGGTGAAGAAGCTGCCAGGTTATGGTGGCAGCCAAGCTGAGCTGCAGGAAGCACGGGCACAACCCAGGCTCCAGGCTGGCATCTAGCCACGCTCTCCCAGGGTACCCTCGGTGAGACGTTCTCCAAACTGGGTGCAAGCGCCTCATAAACGAGATGCTAAAGAGGACAATGGCTGCTCTCGTTCCCATTAAAACAGTCAAACAGATTCCACCTGGCTCTGTCACACTGGTGGCCCTGACTGCTACGTACCAGTCGTGCTCCTGGAGCAATAAGGAGACTTCTGCCAAGTCCTTTGAAAGACTTAAAAAAATTGATTGTGAATCCAGGCAGCACAGTTGAAACAACAGAGACAACTGAATAGATTCATGCTGGATTGCCACAAGGCATTCATCCACTCAGGGGAAGCTGTCTACTTCAACAAGTTTCTAGAATAAAACAAACCAACAAAACCCTCTGAAGCTTCCAGAAGGAACAATGCAAACTGCAGCCCTCACTTGCTCAGAGGGGTCCTCAGTTTCAGCAGGGACCATCAGGGAAAGGCTGGCAGAGCCTAAGCAATTGAACTGACTGTAGAGTAGAAATGCTTTAAGGGTCCTTACCACAGAGCTGTTACTCACAGCAGTGCCATGTCCAAGCATGTTCTGAGAACAATTCCACAATTTCATTTTGCAGTGAAGAACTGGTCAGGTTGGAAAAGGAACAAGGACTCTACTTCCCAGCCAGTGCTGTTCTGACAGCATGAAATGGCAGAAAGCTGAGCTCCAGAGAATATCCCAGTGCAATTCTGGGCTTAAGTTCACCTACAAGACTTTGCCCCCAAGCAGATAAGTTGTGAGCCATGTCTACCTCTGTCCCTGCTGCCAGCACAGGCTCCTCCAAAGCGGGGAGGAGCTCACAGTGGTCAGCAACCTTAGCAAGAATCACCAGATTTGGCTCTTGCTCCATCTCAGACAGAGGCACCCAAAATGCCACCTGAACTTTGCTATCAGAACATTCCCACCTGACTTATTTCTAGCAAACCCCATTCCCAAGGCTTAGGAAAACCTCAATCTTAACTGCCGTTCTTCCTGTGAACACTGTGCCTGTCTCTGTGGTGGGATCAGACCCGCACTCTTGCAAGAGACAACACAGTGTTTCTGTCCCCCAGGAAAATAAATGTTGGCAAAAGCAGAACTCCATCGTGCATGGCCAGGCCAGCCGACCTTCCTGGGTGTGCAGTGCCTGCCATCAGCTGTATCACACACACTGCTGAGCAAACACTCCGCCTAGAAGTGAAGCAATAGGATCCACGAGGGAAGGCACATCAGAAATGCTCTCCATCAGAGACTAAAGGGAATAAAGCGCCTACAAATGCTCACAACATGAAAGGAAACGTCTGAGGCCAGAAATTTGATACATGTTGAAACAGAATATACTTGACACATAACTCTCCTTTCTTGGGATAAGCCATTCTTGGGGCTTCTCCCTCTCGAACAAGAAATTTGAGGGCATCTCTCGACTGAGAAAGAGCAACACAGACAAAGTAATAAGTAATAAGAAAGGTCTTACTGCTGTTAAAGTGGGAACTGTCAGTTTAGTTCTGCTGATGCTCTGTCCCACTAATGTTGCCTCTGTATGGAAAGGCCAAGGCTGCTCCCACACCCTCCACACACAGAACACTGCACAACAACATTGCAAAACACATCCCATGAAAACTATCCCCACAATTCAATTCCCACCCTACTTGGAAGGGGCTCCTCCAGCTCCGAGGCAAACCCAGGTATGTCAGAACAACCAGAGGCTGCACATCAAACCTCAACAGGGGTATGAGAATCTCTCAGCAGCCCAGGACTGGCCAAACTAGAGAGGAAGGAAGGAAAGTTGGAAGGAAATAGGTAAGGGGAAATGTGTGCAACTCAAAGATGACTCCAGGAGCTCAGACTTTGAGACTAGGGTGCCCCACTACCAGCACAGGCTTCCTGGCAGGAACACAGGCTCATTTCAAACACAATTCAGCCACTGAACATGTTTCAGATTCATTTCAGCTCACATTCCCAGAAACGAGCCGGTTTCCCGGTGTGGCGCCGGCACATCCAGCAGCACAGTGCACTGCTGCTGCCAGAGCCTCCCAGCCAATCCCCCCTCTGAGGCTCTGGCTGCAGAGTCAAAGCACCTCGCACCAGGGCAGTTCCCTTCTGGGCAGGAATTCAACATCTCAAGGGAAAGCATCCCCCTTTCTTTGGATTCAGCTCTGGGCCACAAGGTGTGGATGCAGTTGTACTCATTGCTTTGAACAGGACAGGGAAAAAATCACCCTGGAAAGTAGGCCTGAGCAGGCATTTGCTATTTATAAGCTAATCATCTGATCCCTCCAGAGGGAAATCCTATCCTTTGGGGCTGTTGGGAGTTCATAGAACTGCAGGAGCATCAGGGAGGAACAGAAGGGAAGCGATTACATCGGCCAGGAGTGTGCACCAAGTGACCAGACAAAATTCCTCCCTGCTCCATCACAGCCCCAGCATCCTCCTGAAGAACAGGCCGGGGATTACAAGCAGGGATTAATCTGTTATGCTAATTTGCTAAGAGCAAAGTAATTGTTTTAATAGCTCTGATCTCCATTCATCATTATCTAAAAAGGGCCCTGAACTAGTTCTGCAAAGACTGACAAGTCTCACAGTAAGAGCCCACTTGAAATCCAAAAATACACGGGAAATTGGCTGGCTGAAGCTGCCTTGGAAGGGGAATGGTATTGAGCTTTCATAAATCCTTGATAATTATTAATTCCTTGGGGGAGCATGCTTGTCCTGGAAGGTTGAGTGTGATGTGCAAGTATGCAACACTGATTTTTTTCCTTCTATTCACATTTCTTTCTGATAAAAATAACCCGGGTTAGATGACACTGCTGGATTTTCCCGCGAAACAATGCTCAGTCATTTCCAACACCACATTTCCATTTTCACACGCTCAGTGCAACCACACAACCCCCAAAACAATCTCAGTTCTCTCTACCATCCTTTTTCCTCACCTACCGAAGTATTACTGAGAACAACCCTCTCCCTCCATTGACAGCAGCCTCTGAAACAAACTGGACAGCGAAGAGGAATGGAAATAGCTCTGTCTCAAACAGCACAGACTAAAATCACGTCTCTTGGAGGAGAAGGCCCAATTCCCTAGAGTAATCCTCACAAACAGGGCACACTAGAGTCATCCAGGCCTGGCACCTGCCTCCAGGTGAGCAAAGCTTAGTGACACACAAGCACTAGGCTGAGGAAAGGCTGCTCACATCACCCCTGTGCTCCCCCAGTGCTGGCACAAGGGAGACTTTGAGAAGCCTCACATAAACAAAAAACAAAAGCAGGCCAGTGCATATTTGGCAGATTGAGATCACAATAAAAGCTGGCGCAGCAGCATTCTCCAAAGTCTCTGGCAAGATCTGCCCCTAAAGCTTCCCTTGATTTGGGTTTTGGGTTTGTTTTTGTTTTTGTTTTTTCCTTTTAGCTTGTTACAACCAAATCTGACAGGTAAGTTACACTGTTATTGAGACAGATGGGCTGGAAGGACCCTGCCACAAAACCCACAGCAGTGACACCTCTGGGGAAATGTCCCAGTCAAGGCTCTCTCAGAAAAATTAAATAACTGTCACAGCCAGATAAACAGATTCCTGAGAATGCAGCAAAGAAAAGGGGAACCCAGTTCTTCCTAGAAATTTATAAGTGAAACTTTTACATTTATTTCCCAGTTTACTTAGATGTCCATCTTCCAGCAAACTCCCTGAAAGACACCACAGCCACCTCAGAGACCCCCAAGCAGAGCAGACACCAAACTCCTGGGGCTGTGAGCCCAGCTGCTTTTATTAAAAAAAAAAAAAAAATGGAGCCTCCATATAAAAGTTGGCAGCCAATACAACGGCATCACTGACTTAGGGAAGTTTGTTCTCATGCTTGCATCTCTATCACCTAAAGGCATACATTTTGGATTCCATGTACACAAACCCTTACCAGCCAGACTGAATTCCCAGTGTCCAGCCCTTGTTCCCCACAAGCACATGCATATTGGCCAGATCTTCTCTCAAGCTCTTGCTGGAGGAAGCAGATGGAGTCCTCTCAGCACCACATGGCAGCTTTTTTCACCTTTAATCCCACCTCATACATTTCCAAACTCTACTCAACTTTCCACCCGCTTTGAACCACACATAAGCACCAAACGTGAGAACAGCAACTTTTGCACCAGTGTGTGAGCTAACACTCCCTCTACTCCTCCTCCTCCTCCTCAGTGAGGTACCAAATACCAGCTCCAGCCCATCTCCCTGTGGTCAATATATTCATGAACCCAGGCAAAAATTCCTGCTTCCCAGCACAGATCCCACTTCTCCCTCCCTTGTTTCTCTCTTCCCATTTCAAACTCTTTGTGAAGTTTCTTTGGTAAAACATGTGTGGTCTCGCCAAAGTCCAGTGCCAAACTAACCAGACCACAGTCTTGGATTCTCATTTCCCATTTTCTACTCAGCACTCTTGAGCTGGTCATGCAGTTCATTAGCTTTTAGCTGTCAGCTTCCCTCAAGTCATTACCAAAATCACCACCAGGATCCTTATAAGACAGTTAACATAACATGCCCAGTAACATTCTAGGAACTCCCAATTTAACATGGATTATTTTGAGTTCATCCCACTTCAGTAAATCCAGCAGGAAAACCCAAAGGCATCACATCAGCTGCTTTAGGGAAGCCAAGGATAAAGACACAGTTAGCTGAGGGGGTTCTAAATAAATGTCAAACCTGCATTACCATCTCCACACCAAACTTCAGCCACACGCAGTTCCAAACCAGCAGAGAATCAGCTCCCACCCAACACGGAGGGGAGACACCTGCTCTAAACACAGCGGAGTGTGGCCTCCAGGGAGGCCCCGGGCAAACCTCACCGCATGCCAAAAAGAACCGTGCCGCTACTCCGGATCTCCGTGGCACAAGAATCTCCCACCCGCCAGGCACTTCCAGGCGGGATCTGCACGGCCCCAGTGCGGCTGGGCAGGAGAGGGAGGAGAGCTGCGCCCGCAGCCTCGGCCCAGGGAAAAGCTCAGGCCCCGCGGCAGGGCCGGAGCGGGCAGGGCCGGCCCCAGCGGGAGCCTCGCGCCCGGTTCCTCGGTCTGACTGCCACCCCGCCTCCGCTCGCCGGCGACACCGCGGAACCTCCGGTGCAGCCTGGCATGGCCGCCGCCACCTCTGCGCTGCTGCCACCGGGCGGTGCCGCCCCTCACGGACAGGCCCCGGGGAGGCCGCGCTCACCGGGCGGTGGGGAGAAGGAGCGGGGCCGCGGCGGGCGGCGGCCTTAGGAGCGACGCTGGGTGCCGAGGTGGCGGGAGGGGAGCGGGGGCAGAGGGTCCGAGCAGCCCCGGCCTCACCTGTCCCGGCGGTCCCGCCCGGCTCCAGTCGCGCCGCTCCCGCCTCTGCCGCGTGCAGCTCCCACCCGCCCCCCCCCGCCAGCCCGCGCGCCCCGGCCAATCAACGCCCGGCACAGCCGGCCTCACCGACCAATCAGCGGAGAGAACGCGTCCCCGCCCAGCGCCGCCGGCCGCCAGACCACGCCTATCCACCCTCCCGCCAGGCCTATCCCGTGACAGGAGAAGGGGCGGTGCCCGGCGCCCAACGACCAATGAGAAATCACAGCGCGTCCCGCCGTAGCCAATCGGCGGCCGCACAGCGCTGCCCCTCAGAAAGGGCGGGCGGCAGGAACGGGGGAGTGGCGGCCGGGTGACAGGGACCCCCCACCTCAGCCCGGCTGGGGCCGGGGGCGGCCCGAGGGGTCCTGGAGCCTGATGGGCCTCGGTTCCATGCAGGAACAACCCCTGGGCACCGGTGGGGCGGGGCCGCCTCCGGTGCCTTGGCCGGGGCAGGATGGCGCGGGGTCGCTGCCTTCGGGCCAGACCCCGCGGTCTACGGAAGCCGCGGAATGATCAAGAGGCCTCTCCGTTCTGTCGCCCTGCTCAGCCTCGGGCAGCTGCTGCTTCTCTCTGCCTGGATGTGCCTCCCCCGGGGCTGGATGGCCACTGCCCTTCGCTTCGTCCCTGCGTTTCCCGATCCTTGGCGTTACTTCTGCCCTTCACATCCTCAGCCTGCCCTGCAGAAAGCCCCGCTAGTGAAGTTAGGGAGCAGTCTCAGGCTTTCTCACATTCTAGGTTTTACACTCCAGCATACTGTGGGCTGCACCACAGAATAGTTGAAACTGGAAGGGACCTATGGAGATCACCCAGTCCCAGCCCTCTGCCAAAGCAGGGTCACCCAGAGCAGGTGGCAGGAACGCGCCCAGGTGGGTTTGGAATGTCTCCAGAGAGGGAGACTCCACGGCCTCCCTGGGCGGCTGTTCCAGTGCTCCCAGCTGCCAGCATGAGGTGCAGCTGCCCGAGCCAGTGTCTCTCTCCAGCCCCTGGAAAGGATGAGCTGAGCCCAGCCCCAGACAGGTCTGGAGGGTTTGAGGGTGTGGACAAAGGGATGTTGGTCCTCGACAAAGGACAACCATCCCTGCCTGGTGCCAGGCCAGTGGAGCTGTCCTGGGCCTGGCTCTGACAGGTGCAGGAGGGAGCTTCGTTCTTGTCCCACGGATGCTCAATCTTTGCAAATGCATTGCTTTGGATGATTTCGCTGGGAAAAATGTGTGGGAAAAGGGGGAGGTGGGTGATGGCAGGAAAAGCCTCTGGGCTGGAAGATGAAGGAGGGAGCAGCACCTTGGGCGTGTAGGTAGAGAGGTGATGGGCAGGAGGCAGCGCCTGGAGGGAGTGGTGCTGTAGCTGGAGCTATGGCGTGGGGCAGATGGTGCCATCCCGAAGAGGAGTTGCTTCAGAATGTGCAGAAGGAGTTTGTGGAGCATGTGAGCAACCCTCTGATCTCTGGGACACTGGACAACCTTCTGACCAAGAGGTTCTTGAGACTTGGTGAGGGGGAAGAGGTGCAGGATCAATGCAGGATGCATGTGGATAAGGCTTGGTTCCTCAAACATTGTGCTCCAGAAAGGGCACCAAGACCAGACAGATCTTCACTGACAGCCTCAGGTTGGTGGAGCAGCTGGGTCTGAGCTGACTCAGATGAGAAATGAAGGGCCATAGTATGCTTCTGGCCAGAGCCTCCAGTGGGATGCTGGAGCAGGGTCCAGCCCTAGGGACTGTGCGAGGCTCAAAGGCACTGGGCAATTGGGTATCACTGCCCTGAGACCCCCCTGCCATCCCATGATGACAGAGTTCTCGGGGGTCACTGTCCCCTGTGGGCCTGAACAGGGGGTCCCAAGGGGGCCTGCCCTGTAACAGCCCCTCTTATTGCAGGCACCTCCCAGTGTAACCGAGGGACTTTCTGCTTGCAGGACCCTCTGCTGTGCCACTGGCCTTTCCTGACACTGAGGTACCCCCTGAGCCCCGTTGGCATCCAGGGCCAGCAGTGGGTCCAGCAGTGGGTCCAGCAGCGCTCCCTGATTGAGTACTGTGACATCAGGGACAGAGAAGGAGCCCGCGTGCAGTGGGCAGAGTAGATGAGCACAGGGCTGGAACATAGCCCAGCCACCCTGATGGAGCAGGCAGGGGCTGAGGGGAGCCAGGGGCCTGCCGACCAAGGAGCAGGGCAGGAGATCACAGAATCAATTAGACTGGAAAACACCTTCGAGGTCATTGAGTCCAGCCTTTACTGCAGGGTACCCCGCTGCCAGGCTACGCGGCTGGTCAGAACACCTGCAGATCCCTTAGCAGGGAGCGAGAGGTTTAAGTGCTTTCCTTGGCACCTCCCTGGGGGCGGGGCTCCTGCCCTCCCCACGGCTCTGCCTGCAATCCTCCTGCCAATTTTATCTCACTCGCCAACCACTGCGGTGGAAATTGGCTTCTCCTGCTGGGTCTCAGATGGCTCCAGGCCATGCGATGCACGGCAGCTGGGAGGAGAGCAGAGGCTCGAAGAAAACATTCACATCACTTGTGAATCACATCTTTCCTAGGATACCCTGTTCCTTTTCAATTCTGTTGGTCAGATGGGCCAATAGAATGATCTTGGAGAAGGTGTCCCAGTTTCCTGGTCTGGCACTCAGCATTAATCACTGTTGCAGTGAGGGACACCAGTGAAGTCACACTTCACATCTTCTGTCATCCCAGATACCATGTCCCGCAGGTCATCAACAGTCTCTGTTTCTAGCCAATGCCTGATAGAAAAGTTTTGAAACCATACCTACAACAGCCACATAGAGAGATGTCTTCCTAAAGGTGGGGTTTATGGTTAACTGCCTCTGTGTCAAGGACCAGACATCCTGCTTGGGCAGAGCTCAGGCCAGGACAGGGCATTTTTCAGCAGGTCCCTTGGGAGCAGGCTGTCAAAAAGGGGTCTGGTTTTGCCTGGGGAGTCAGCTGGATCTCTGGAGGCATCAGCACCCTGACACTTGACAGGCATGGAGCCCAGTGAGTTGGTGCAGCCCATGGCATCCCTCGTGTCACCAGACACATACCTGGATGTGCCCTTGGGATGTCTCTTGACTTCCTGTACTCTTCCCATGCAGGAAACAGAGCTGCTCTCATTTCTCCCTGCTGTCTCTCTCACCCCATGTCCAACAATGCTTCCCTATGCTCCCTCAGCAGATGCCATCACAAGAATGGACTACAATGCTCTAGAAGCTCTACCTCTTCTCAGGCCACTGATCTCCTGCCATGGTGAGACTCTTCACCTCGCACCTTACAGTTTAGTTGCCTTTTGTCTGTGTCCCACACCTAGTATCTGGCCAGCAGGAAGGAGTGGGGAGAAATCCCCCACCGATCCTGGGCTCCAGAGCTCATGGCTCAGTCCAAAGGTCTTGTGTGCTGATAGCTGGGGCCAGACCCTACCCCCAGCCAGCTGGTGGCACCCAAGGAACTAATTTCAGTAGCTTCTGACTCTGGAGCTCATTGGTCTGGTGTTCTTCACAGGAAAAAAATAATACAGAGAGCAAAAGTGTTTGAATTTGAGGGTGATATAGCAGAAAACTCAAGACCAATGCAGCCGAGCTCCTAAATGAAGCTGAGAGAAGGAAAGGAAAAGGAAAAAGGAAAAGGGGAAACAGAAACACAGCAAATCTCCAAAGCAGTCCCTGGTGCCCACTCTGCTAGGCAACTACAGCCAGACCTGGAATAAAACATCCTCAGTCTTCTGCCCTCCCTCCTTTTTGGGGTCTCCAAACAAACACAAACTAAGCAAACTCATCCCAGGGAGCAGCAGACACCTGGCTCTGGAGCAGCAAAAGCAGAGATGGTTAGTGTTTCTCTCTACTGTCCACACACAGAGCGTGTCCCCATTTGCGACAGAGATGATCTGTCACCCCCGGAGTCACTTCTGCCTTGTCCCTGGCTTTACCAGTTGTCCAATAAAGGGATATTTGCAGCAGACACACTGCTCCTCTGCCTCCAGCCCATGGTGGGTGGGTGTTATGCTGCCTTGGGAGGATGCAGAGCAGGTGGGAGGGGAGAAATTGTCAGAAGCTCAGAAACGAAGTGACACCTGTCTTTGGGACAGCCTGGGCAGACACGCTCCTTGTTTAGGGGGCAGATTCCCCCACTCCCCAATCCTTACACTGCCCCAGGCATAGAGCAAGGATGCAATTTCCCCTGGGAGCCAAGAAAGATCTTCAAACCTGCATCTCACGTGCACTGCTCCCACAGATTGTCACATTAGGGCCCAGTCCAGCTGTCACCTCCCCCCAGCATCCCTGCTGCCAACAGAGAACCCCCTCCTATACCCCCCACATATGCCCTGCCCTCCATGGTCACATCCAACCCCTGTTCTGCCTTGGTATGGATTCAGCTTTATTGCACATTCTGCAAAGTCACAGCCAGATCCATGGAAGGGTCTGGCAGCAGGAAAACAAGAGGGCTCTCCTGCTCCCTCTGTGTGCCTGACACTCCCATACAGGCAGGACAGTGTCCTGAGCCACTGCCACCCCATGTCCCTACAAGGTGGCAGGAGATCTCAGCAGGATGCAGGTGCCTTGCTGCTCTGGCTGCAGGAGAACCAGGATGGAAGAAGGTCTTGCAGGCAGGATGAGACTGCAGTGAGGGCAGCCAGGCCCAGCTGAGCCCATCCTCAGCGCCCGAGCCCTGCGTCACTGCCCAGAGCTCCTCAGCACTCACACGGTCCTTGCAGAAATCCTGACCCCCAGTGCTACAGCTGTGGCAGGAAATTGAGGACAGCAGTGATGAATTCTTCAAATTTATCCTGATGGACTATGTGGCCTGCACCTTTAATGTACTGGATTTCTGCCTTGGGGAAGAGGCGTTGGATCTCTGGGTAGTCTCTGGAGCTGTAGGACAAGGGAACATTCCATGATCAGAGGTCCCTCCTGGTGTCTTTCCTCACCCTCCCCAAGCAGAGGGTGTTCCCAGGTATGACTCCTTCCCTGCAGGGAAAGACCAGGGGGCCTCAGGTTGCCCCTCACTCCAGTGCATCAGTGTAACCAGCTGCTGGAGGAATAGCCCTGCTCAGGACTTTCCCCATCTCAGGGGCTCCTCCCACCTTCGGCAGCTGCAAAGAGCACAAAATATCAAACCACAGACCTGGAACCACTTCTCTCCAGCTTCACCTGATATAGGGTGAGTTGGACCCTCCCAAGAAGAGTGCAGGACCAGGGTACGGCTTGTGGAAGACAGGAAAGTTCATGATATCTGCCAGGTGCTGGGAAATAGCCTCCAGGTTCACCCGCCATACATAGCGACCCTCCACCTCCACCAGGTTGGTGAGGAGGAACTGTCTCAGCTGTGGGAGCTGCCATGGAAGGAGATCACGCACTCTTCAGTAAGAGCAACAAACAATGTCCTGGCACTCTCCATCCTCCCCCATCTCCCACAGGATTTCCTACCTTGATCACGGGCTGCAGCTGGTCATCTGCCAGCTGGCGTGCTGCTGAGCGGGACAGCCCCACCGGGACCTTCACCTCCTTCATGGCCGAGATGTAGGCAGAGAATTCGGACACGGGGGCAGTTGAGCCAGGACCAATGTCTACAGAGATGAGGCGCTCCACCAGGTCTGGCTGGAGACACAAGCAGGGCAGATCAGACGCCAGGATCTCCCAAGATCTCCCCAGTGGGAGTACGTACAGGGCTCCACTCCCAGTCAGATTCCCTGGAGGATCTTAGCTCCCTCCTGTCTCAGCAGAGACCTTCACGTGCCCTTCCCAGAGTCCTTGTGCTCAGCATAGATCTCCAAGCTTCCTCACAATCGGTGCTGGAGGGACAGGGCAAAGCATGGGCTAGTGGACATAGATATGCTCCTGCTCCTGTAGTCTGGCTTACAGCTGTGTGTGGGACAGCACCCACCCTGTTACAGACCCCCTTGCCCTGTGGAGCTGGGGGCGAGGCTGGCACTGGTGAACAGTCTCACAAGGTGTCATCCCCTTCTTACAGCCCCTCCCTGGAATTTGCTGAGCCTGTGTCTCGACTCCCACTCCCATGCCTGCTGACCCGCTGCAAGGCCAGGGTCATGGCCGTCTTGCCCCCCATGCTGTGTCCCACGAGGATGCACTTGGTGATGCCCAGGCAGCTCAGGAGGTGCTGCACGTCCAGGCTCATCGCTTCATACGTCATCACAGGGCTGTGGGGGCTGCTGCCATGGTTCCGGGCATCCACTGTCAGCACCTGCCTAGGCAGGGTCAGCATGTCACCCCAGGCATTGCCCACCACAACCCCAGACCCCTCTCTGTGTGCTGTGCCTCCCCCCACCCCCTGGGTCTCACCTTGCCGCTACCACGGCGCACCAGTGTCTTGGCCACTGTCTGGAAGTTGGCATGGCTGCCAAAGAGCCCGTGGAGCAGAATGAGGGGTAGCCGATCCCTGCAACCCTCCAACTCCACATGGGCCAGGGGCACTGCACTGCAGGGAGACAGGCATGGGGCATGGCCAGAGGTGCAGGGAAGAAGTGAGCCCTGCCCTTCTGCCCAGCCCTGGTGAGGCTCATTTAGAGTGCTGTGTCTGGTTCTAGGCTACTCAGGAAAAGGGAGACACAGAGCTCTTGGAGTGGGGTCAGCACAGGCTGTGAGGATGAGGAGGGACTTTCCGTGCCCACGAAAGGCTGAGGGAGCTGGGGCTGTCCAGCCTGGAGAGGAGCCCCAGCTGAGAGGGGCCCTCAGCCCTGGGTGTCCCTGTGTGCACGGAGGGGCAGAGCAGGGCCCAGGCTCTGCTCCGGGGGCCCAGCAGTGGCACCAGAGCAACGGGCAGGGACTGAGCCCAGCAATTCCCCCTGCCCAGGAGGCACAACTTCTGCCCTGGGATGTGCCCAGCCCTCAGCAGGATGCCCAGGGAGGGGCTGCAGTCTCCTCAGCGGGGATATTGCAGAGCCCTCTGGACACAATGCTGTGCCCTGCTCTGGGATGGCCCTGCCTGAGCAGGGAGGCGGCACCAGGGACACGCTGTGGCCCCTTCAGGCCTGGCCCAGCCTGGGGTTCCGAGAGCCTTGCCAGGGCTCAGCCAAGGGCGGCCGGGGGGCGTGGCTAAAGGGGGCGTGGTCACACCCGCCCACTGTCCGTGTGGGGCACCACGGCGCAAGGGGAACGGCTTGCGGGAGGCGTGGCCAGCCCCCTTGTGTCGGCCACGCCCCTGCTGGCAGGATTCCCCCCGGGACCCTTCCCGGCGCGGCCGGGCCCTTACGTTGCCACGGAGCGGGCGGAGACGGCGGCAGCCTGCGGGAGAGAGCGCGGGAGGGGCGGCGGGGCGGGGGCGCGGGGCAGCCGGCGAAGCATCATGGCGGCAGCGGCGGCAGCGCGCGGGCCGTGACGCAACGTACGCAGACGGCCCCGCCCCGCTGGCAGCGGGCGCCCCCCCGCGGCAGGACGGCGGCAGCGCGCACGGGGAGGGTCACGGCGGGGCGGGTTTTGCTGCTGCCCCCGCGGACACCGGAGCGGGCAGCGGGGCAGGGGGGTTGGGGTCCGGGGAAAGTGAGCCGGGCGGGGCGGCTCCCTGCGGGCGGCGGGGGTTCCGCAGCGCCCTTCTGCCCGCTGCCGCCCGCGGATACAGCGGGACCGGCTGGTTCAGCCCCGCATTCACTGCCCCCGGCTGCGTTTTCCCCCAGGACCGGCCCCGCGCTCCTGCGGCGGCTCTTGCCCCTTTGTCCCTGGCCACTGGAGCGTGGCGGCGGGCGGGAGGGAGCGGCCGAGCAGGGCGGCCTCTCCCCAGCGCGGCTCTCGGGCGGGGGAAGCGCCTTGCGGCCCCCTCCCCGCGGCCCCAGACTTTGGACTGCAGGCAGGGAGTGTCCCTGTGGCATCCAGCGGCTCCTCCGCTGCTTCCCGCTCCGACTGTTCCCAGAGAGGTGCCCCTGGAATGCAGGAGGACAACGGGTCCCCACCCCGAGCAGGGACGCCCGGCGCGGGAGGGAGAGGGGCTGCGGCTGAGCCCTCTGGCCCCAGCCCAGTACCACTCGGGTGCTGCTGCAGCGGGGTGTGCCTTGAGGGGCTGGACTGCAGTGTTCCCCCTCCCTGTGCCCACCTGGATTGTGCCGAACACCCCAAGGACACTCGAGTACCAAAACAGGACACGTTTATTGACAAATGTAACCGGTACAGACCACGCGTAACAGGGACAGACGGTGTCGGGCCAGCAGCCATGGGGGAACACAGCAGGGGGGCACCGTCCCCATCGTGCCCCATCGGCGTGGCAGGGCCTCGCCGGGCTCCGCTTCTCCCGCCGACCCGAAACTGCCTCGTGTTTAACCGAAACTGTCTCTATTTACACAGCCCGGCCCTGACCCCGCGGCCGTCCCCGTCCCCTTCTTCGCACCCCCCCCCGCCCCGGCGCTGCCGCCCCCGGGCCCCACGGAGGGCAATGAGGGTCCCAGGGTGGGTGGGGGAGGATATCGAGGGTTGCTGAGGGACCCTGGAGGGGCTCAGACATAGTTCCTCTTGTCGTAGCTGGTGACGGCTGAGCGTGGGGCGGAGTAGGCCACCTTGCCCGTGGGGTACCTGTCGTCTTTGGGGGGGCAGGAGCAGCAGAGCAGGCCCCCCCCCAGCAGCAGGAGTGCGGAGGCTGCCCAGCCCACGTAGAGCGAGGTGCCCAGCTCCCGCTTCTGAGCCTCGATCACCAGCGGGTTGTAGAAATCCCGGATGATGGTGTTGGCCGACCAGCACACAGGGATGAGAGTCATGACTCCAGAGAGGAGGAAGATGACACCGGAGACAATGGTGATCTTGGCTTTGGTGCTCTCGTCCTCCACGCAGCGGGTGCACTGGGCGCCCACGATGGCCACCATTAAGCCCAGAACAGCCAAGATGATGGCTACCACCAGCAGGGCGCGGGCAGCTTGCAAGTCCTGAGGCAGTGCCAACATGGAGTCGTAGACCTTGCACTGCATCTGCCCCGTGCTCTGGACCACGCAGCTCATCCACAGCCCTTCCCAGAGGATCTGGGCCGTCACGATGTTGTTGCCGATGAAGGCCGACACCTTCCACATGGGCAACGCGCAGCAGATAATACTGCACAACCAACCCAGCACAGACAAGGCCACACCGCCGATCTCCAGCCCCATCGACATGGTGAATGGTTCTGTGACGTGCTCCAGGCGATGGCGGAGAAGAACCCACAGACCAAGACCGTCGCCGCCACCCGCCGCTCGCAGCCAGGGGATCGGCTTACACCTGTGCGCAGTGCTATTTATATGGGCTGGCCCCGGGGTGGGGTTTCAGTGCTGGCTACTGGCTGCTGGACGCTCCTCTCTGCTCCTCCGTCACCGTCACCTGCGTCCCACACCCTCCCCTTTGTTTGCAGAGATGGCGCCAGGTAACCAGAGAAGGGCGGGAGGAGGAGAAATGCCACCTGCCACAGCCATCTCCTGGTTTCGGCCGATGGGTATCAGGAAGCACTACTACCATGCTCATTCCCACCAAACCCTTTCTGTGGACCTGGAAATCCCAAGGGCTCACCTTTCCGCCACGGAGGTGCTGCCAGGTCAGGGTTTGTTGATTTCTGTAGTCAGTGCTCACGTTTAACTGGGGTTCGGTGAGCGTTGGGCACCTTTGTACCACCGTGCAAAGTGCAACCCCTTTGCCATGCATGAGGTTTGTGTCACCATTCCAGGGTACCTGTGGGTGCTCCCGGCCCAGCAGGAATCCCTCCAGCCTGGCCCCTCCTGTTCCCACCCTGCTGCGCTGGGAGCACTGTCAGAGATCCTCTGACTGACTGATAAATATCTTTACTCATCCTGCACAAGCCTTGTGACCTTGAAGGAAGCAGATAATGCACGTAACCACCCTGGCGGCATCACCCTGACAACCTGAGCTGGCACCTGGCAAAGGAAAAAATATACCAAGTCATGAGCAATCCCTTCAGACCTGGCAGGAACAGCCCCATGGCTCTAGGGTGCATGTTTTTCCCCCTAGCCTTGCATGCTGGGGGTAGTGCCAGTGCTTCCAGTCCCCCACCCCCAGGAATGTGGTTGCCGGACACAGGCTTGCTCCTACCTGTTCCCTGCCTGCTCCAAAAATCTCCTCTACAACTTATTAACTACTCAAGAGCGCGGTGGGATGCTGGCAGCTGGCGCTGTGCAGTTAGGATGGGGGGGAGCCCTGCAACTGCCTGGCTGTACCCTACAGCACACTGACACCCCACAGCCAGAGGAGTACCCCCACAGTATCCTTGACAGCCAACAGACAGCGGGGTTGTATTTGGGTGCCCCACAGTGCCCTGATACCTGGTATCTGGTGGGTCACCTTCAATTTCCCTGCAGCACTCTGAACCCCCAGAGCCAGTGGGGTCACCCCACAGCACCCTGATACCCCATATATGGCTGGGTCAGCTGTTGTCACCCCATGTCACCCCAGCACCCCGTATCCATCCAGCTTGACCTCCAGCCCCCTGCAGCACCCCATGTCTGACCTCCACAGTGCTGTGACACCCCGATACCCCCATAACCAGCCTCTGCCAACCCATGGCATCCTTAAAATACCCTGTACTTGGCCTGGGTGAGCTTCTGGCACCCCACTGTACTGTGATCACCCCCCCAAGGGCACCCCAAATCCCCACTGTACCGTGATCACCCCCCCCAAGGGCACCCCAAATCCCCACAGTGAGCTGGGGAGTACCCAGGGGTGACCGTGTCTGTGCTGCTGAGGGGAGCCCATGCCAGCAGCCCCCAGGGTTCTGTGCTCTTGTTGCTGGGGGTGCAGGGGGCCCTGGCCCTCGGGGGCTCCTCAGGGTGGGTGTCCACAGTCCAGTGCTGTCACACTGACCGTGGGCACAGGCCAGGCCCGCTGGGCTGCCAGCACTGAACAGAGGTGGGGCCGGGCTGCCGAGGGCCCCCACGTGTGCAGGCAGGGGAGTGCCTGCAGCCCTGGGGTGTGGAGTGCACAGGGACACAGGTGAACACACACACACACACAAACCACACACACAGAGGTACAGGCACACACACACAGGTACAGGCACACACACACAGGTACACACTCACAAACACTGGTACACACACACACAACCCCACACAAACCACACACACTCAGGTACAGGCGCACACACACTCAGGTACATACACACAGGTACAGGAACACACAGGTACAGGCACACACACAAAGGTACAGGCACACACACACAAACACACAAGTACATACACACAGGTACAGGCGCACACACACAGGTACAGACACACACACACACAAACCATGCACACACAGGTACACACACACACACACAAACCACGCACACACAGGTACAGGTACACACACACACACGTGCCACACACAGAGAGGTACAGGCACACACACAGGTACACACACGCGCACGTGCAAACCACACACACACACACAGGTACAGGCACACACACACAGAGGTACACATGCACACACACAGAAACCACACACACAGAAGAGTACAGGTCCAGGTACACGCAAGCACACAAACCACACACACACACACACACTCACCCCCTCTGCCGGCAGCAACGTCCCGGCATGCAGGCATGCACACAAACGCATGGACACATAGACAAATGGACAGACACTTGGGTGCACAGCGACAGACTCAGACACACAGACACATGGAGACAGACACACAGACAGACATGCAGCCAGAAACACACATAGACAGATAGACTGATAGGCACACACAGAGACTCACAGACAGATTCACAGACACTTAGACACACAGAGAGTCACATAGATTCACACAGACACACACACAAACTCACAGACAGACTCACAGATACAGAGACTGACACAGAGGCAGAGGTGAACAGGCACATTCTAGTGGTACATGTGCACACATACACACCCTCCCCCAGTGAACACATGGCTGCGGAGCTGTGGGCAGGGGTTCCCCTGGTAGGGCTCTGGGGCAGGAGGGGACCCCAGGCAGGGCTTTAGGGTGTGGGGATACTCCAAGCAGGGCTTTGGAACAGGGTTATACCTGAGGTAGGGCTCTGGGGAAGGGGGGTAACACCCCAGACAGGGCTGTGGGGCACATGAGTAGAGGCAGGGTTATACCCCCAGGTCTGTGGAACAATGGGAATACTCAATACCAAGGCATGGGGCAGGGGGGATAACCCACACAGGAGTGGGAGGTAGGGGGGAGGGATACCTCTCGATGGGGATATGGGACATGGAGGGTACACCAAGTAGGGCTGTGGGGCAGGGGAAGAGTGGGATACTCAAGGCAGGTGTATGGAGTAGGAGCTACTGGGGAAGAGCTGGGGTGGGACGGGGCAGTGAAACACCGCAGCCCCCGACCCTGCAATCAGAGCCCTACACGCGGCGTCCCCACTTTGTCATCCCAAATTGCCCAAAGTACAGGCTGTGTCCAGTGTCGTGCCAGCCTGGGGCAGTGGTGCTGTCTGACTCATGTCGGACGAAGGGGCAAATCACCGGGGTTTCAGGGTGCCAGCCACCCCCGGCAAGACACATTCTTGTGGTGAGGAAACCAGCTCACTGCTGTTTACTGAGGAGCTGAGCAGGGCCAGCGTCCCTGGGAATACCCTCATCCCAACTGCTGTATCTCCCTCTCCAGTGCAGTCCCTCTGCACGCCGGCACAGCTGGGGAGGGATGAGGAGTATCCAAGTCCCTCGGGATGAGGACAAAGTGTGGTGGCTGCAAGAACACAGTGGTGACACGGGGACCAGTTTGCTCCACGGTAACGCAGAGACCCCAAACAAATGTCAGACCCAAAGGTCACAGGAGCATCACCGGTTTGGTGGCCCCAAAGGAAGGACACCTGCACTGACAGGGGGGACACCCACTGCAGCATCCCCCATCCATGCACCCGGCAGCACCCCGAGGGTGCGCGGGAGGTGACGGCAGAAACCGCCCCGGGCGCCGCGGGGCCGCGTCCCATTCACGTGCGCGGCGGGTTTGGGGTGTTCCCCGCCGCTGCGGTCGAGAATGCCGGCGCGTTCCCCCCCCGGGGGAGCGGGGCCGGGGCGGTAAATGCTGCCTCGGCTGCTTATATTTCAGGCGCGGGGCTGCTGGCTCTGCCCCGGCCAGGGCACACAGGCAGCCCATTGTTGGAGCCCCTTCGGCGCGGCGGGAGCAGGTGAGCCGGCTCCGAGCATCAATGGCAGTTCTGTCTGCCGGCGGGGCGGAGAGGGGGCTGCGGCACACAGGGGCTGGGGACAGCATGGGACATGGACCAGCAGGATGTAGCAGGGGGCTGGTGGTTCCCTGAGGAATGCTGGGCCATGACTGGGGCATCCCCACGCCGACAGCTCTGATCGGCTTCCCCAGGGCTTTGCCGTGGCATCCCGCTTCCTCCGAGCATCGCCGGTGGGGACACCCACATTGCACCGCCCGTGACCCCCTTCCTAATTCATCACCTCCCCCATCCCTTCACCACCCACCTTGGTAGCGCTTAGGGGTGTTTTCCCTGTTGGGAGCCACTTGTTGCTCAGAAACTGGATAGAATTTTGACTTTCAGAGTAACTTCAGGCCGAAGGTCCCTTCTCTCCCCGCAGGGATTCTGCAGGTCCTGGCGCACGGCTCCCCTTGCGATAAGACTTTGCTTTCCCGTAGAGAGAAACAACCTGACTGTGCATATTTGAGTCGGTCGGAGGGGTTTATGTTGGGCAAGGATGTTTTTTGGGAACATTCAGTGTCTGGGCTGTCGGTAACTAATCCTTGGCCTCCAGAGGGGCGAGGCTGCCCCTCTCGTCACAGGCTGAGCGGGAGGGTTGTTGGCCGTGCCTCGCTTGGCAGATGTGAAGCCTGAGATCCCAGCGGATCATCATTTGCTGGCAAGTCTCACCTGCCTTTTTGGGATCTTGAGGTAGTCGTGTTGGTGGGTCCGTGTGTAGGTCCTGGGGGATGAGGAGCACTCAGCTCAGTGGTGTGAGGTATGTGAGATGGGACTGTCACCTGTGTCCTGGGTGGGGATGTCCCCAAGCCCTTTTTGGCAGGAGATTTATGCCCCAAGCCCTCTCTCTGCGGGGTGTCCTCTGCCCTGAGCAAGGTCAGGGTGACACAGCCTCTGCTGTGCACCCAGCAGTGCCTGGCATTGTGGTGACACTCTGTTTAATTCACCTTCCTCCCTGGGAATGGCCTCACTGCCCAGCTGAGGAACTGCAGTGTGTCCCCATGCTGGTGAACCCAGGACAAGTGTCAGAAGGTGTTTCCTGATGGATGTGCCAGGATAGGAGCTCTGCCCTCACCAACCCTCTTAGTGCAGTGTAACAGTGATTGGGAACACGGGCTCCTGCATGTCCTTCAAATCCCACAGGATTTGGGGCAGAGCATCCACACGTGTCTGGGTGCCGGTTGGTGAAGGCTCGGGATGGGTTGAGTGTGTTGAGCAGCCTGTTTTGGGCTGGAGGAGCTTCCTGCTGAGCAAGTGGGCTTTGGTCTCACTAGGACATGTGCCTGTGCCATGGCTCCTCACAGGTGACACTGGGGAAAATCTGAGACTGAGGTCCTGCAGGATGCACTGGGAATGAGCACTGGGGCAGGGCTGTGGGGCTGGTGTCCATGTGAGGCTGGTGTCCATGGAGTGGTTGTCCTGGATGGCATGTCCAGAGGCGCTTGGTGGTCCCACCTGTGCTGCACCACCATTCTTGGGCTCCAAGGGCTCTGGGGTCAGCTGCTGCTCCTCCGCACTGAGCTGGTGTCTGTCGGTCCTGCTGTCCGGCAGCCCTGGGGATATGGGGCTGGCAGTGATGTTCAGGAGGGTGTGTCACTGGGGAATGTGGGGAAGGGCACAGGGGCTGCCCCTGTGTGGCAGCTGTCAGGTGGAATATATGTCATGTTCCAGAGTTAATTACAGTAATTGGCTGTCAGAGGCTGTGCTGGTGCCTGCTCTGCCTCTGAGGGGGAGTATGGGCAGCTCAAGCTTTGATGCTCCGTGTGCGGGGGAGTTCCTAGCCCCACCTTGCCATTTGTCCCCAGCCCAGAGACATGTCCCCACGTGTCTGTGGGGACACGGCCCCTGAGAGCCACCCACACACGTGGGCATGTGCCTCTCTCCAACCCCAAATAATGTGGTGGTTACAGAGCCAGCTGGAACATGAAAGCCTCAGGCAGAGTCTGGCCCCGGCGGGGATGCTCTGGAGCCTTGTAGATTAAAGGGAGCCCTTGACCACAAGGCTCTGGCCACAGGGTGGACACACTGGTATGTGAGCAATGCGGATGTTCCATCAGGACAGAGGAACGAACCCTGGGCAGCTCCTCCAGCACAAGTCAGGCAGGCAGGACCCTGACCATCCCCTTAGGCTGGGGTCTGCTGTGAGACATGGGTGACCTCGGGCATTCTCCTGGCACCTCAGTGCATGGGCCACCAGGCTTGTCCCACTAAACTTGGATGTGATGCCCAGGGACATCTTGGCATGAGCAACAACAGCTCCAGAGTCCATCACACCAAGCAACAAGCACAAATAGTTGGATTGTGATAGTAACCCCAGTGCTAAGGAAAATGAAGATTATCTCAGTGCCTCTTATCTTTTCCAGAGGCCCAGGATTAAGCTGTGTGATGAAACAGTGCAATGTCCATCTGTCTGTGCTGTCTGTCTACTGTCATGCTGTGCCTGTGCAGGGGCATGGAGGGAGCAGGGAGGGGGCATGTGTAATGGAAATAAAGGATTAAAGGAGGAAAGGTGAGCATCAGTATGGCATCAGTGCTGGCATTGGTGTTGGCATAGCAGTAGGATCAGTGGGTATGGCACTGGGACAGCTCGAGGCCACATCTGCCCCTCACAGCCCCAACCTAGCCAACCCCACCAGGCAGGCAGTGGGACATAGGCAGAGCTGAGGCTAAGGGTGGCTATGTGGACCCTGGCTTGTCACTGGAGCACAAGTGAGCTGGGTTTTGGGTTCGGCCCCCTGTTGCCCCAGGCAGTCTCCTTCGTGGGGAACCTGCAGCCACTCCAACCGGTTTGTGGGGCTGGGCAGTGACACCTCCTGCCCGAGGCCTAACGGAGGGCTGGGAAGTGCAGGTACAGATGCCAGGGAGCAAACAAGGGCTGCTTGTGTCCTGCCGGGCATGGAGCCCAGCAGCCAGAGGGGACAATGGGCTGCTTCTCTGGCATGGGGCCATTGCGGGGGGGCAGAGGCTGGGCTGCTGTTGGGGCAGTCACTATGAGCTGGAGGGAAACAGAGGCATGAAGGTGTGAAGGGACTCCATCCAAGTGATGGAGCAGAGGGTTCTAGCAGTGATGGCAGAGATATCCTGGTGTGTGGACACCAGCATTTCCCCTTCAGCATCCTGGGCTGAGTCCCAGTGCTGCCATGGGCATGTCCTGCCTGCCCGCAGCAATGGGATGCACTCTTGCACCTGGGTGGCCTGATCCCAGTCCCCTGCATCCTCCTCCGTGGGAGCAACCGGGATATTAAGTGTCATCGCTGCAGGAAGAAATACAAGTGGAAGAATCCCGGGAAACTGGTTCTACCCCTCCGTCTGGTGCCGGCGGCAGGCCGGCGGCTGCGGCAGCGCTCCTCCCTCAGCAAAGGCATATAATGCCTGCCGTGGTCCCAGCAGCCCGCACTGCGCAGCGGGAGGCGGGCAGGGGAGCAGGCAGCCAGCGATGGCCTCCATGGGGATGCAGGTGCTGGGCATCGCCCTTTCTGTCATCGGCTGGCTGGCCTCCATTCTCTGCTGCGCGCTGCCCATGTGGCGGGAGACGGCCTTCGTCGGGAACAACATCGTGGTGGCGCAGATCGTCTGGGAAGGGCTGTGGATGAGCTGCGTGGTGCAGAGCACGGGACAGATGCAGTGCAAGGTGTACGACTCGCTGCTGGCCCTGCCACAGGACCTGCAAGCTGCCCGTGCCATGGTGGTGGTGGCCATCATCCTGGCCATCCTGGGCACACTACTGGCCGTCACTGGCGGCAAGTGCACCAATTGTGTGGAGGACGACACTGCCAAAGCCAAGGTCATGATCCTCTCCGGCATCATCTTCATCGTTGCCAGCATCCTCATCCTCATCCCCATCTCTTGGTCAGCCAACAGCATCATCCAGGACTTCTACAATCCCCTGGTCTCTGACTCGCAGAAGCGGGACCTGGGCTCGTCTCTCTACGTGGGCTGGGCAGCCTCGGCTCTGCTGCTGCTGGGGGGGGCGATCCTGTGCTGCACCTGCCCGCCCCGCGGAGAGAAGCCCTACTCTGCCAAATTCACGGCTGCTCGCTCGCTGCCAGCCAGCAACTACGTGTAGGAGCCGCCGCGCCTGCCTGGACCCCCTGGCCGCTCCAGGGAGCGGGGACCTCCCGGGACACGCAACCTCCCCGGCTGGGCTGGGACTGGCCGGGCGCAGGGGCGGTGCGAGTGCGGGCAGACAGAGCCGCCTTTGTTCCACCGGGATTGAAGCCTGTTCTTTAATCTCGGTTGAAACAGCGGACAAGGAGATCCTGTCCTGGCTGCCCGCGGTGGGGGTTCTGCTCCCCCCGGAGCATCCAGCTGAGGCATCTTGTCCGAGTCATCACCTGATCTCCTCCTCGGGCATTTCCTGGCTCCCGGTATCGGGGTGTGCCATGTGGTGACACAGCTCCCAAGAGCCCGTCCCACGGGTGGCACAGGGCTCTCTATCCCCTCGTGAAGTTCCCCGGGACGTGTCAGTCCCTCGGGGTGGGTGGCGGTGTCGGTGCTAGTAGGGACAACGAACCTGACCCACGTGGTCACAGAGACGTGGTGGCTCCGGCAAGGGTCTTGAGGGGTGACAGGGGCTCTCATTTGCCTGTTCCCTAAATTTTGACTTTGACCTACTTTAGGGGCTCGGAGTAACCGTACGATGGGATTTCTCGCGGCAGCTCCCCAGGGCGGGGACATCATTATCCTGGGAGTGGGAAGGCGGCGGCCGGGCTGGGAAAACCAGTCGGGGAGGCGGGACCGGAGCGGGGCTGTGCCCCCGCATGGTGGGGGGCGACTGGCGGACCCGACCCCATCCATCGCGCAAGAGTGGGGTGCCCAGGAGCAGGGAGTGGGTTCTCACGGTAGCCCTGGCTAAGCTGCCGTCCCTCCCCGTGTCCAGCCTTCCCGCATTAAACGGCAGCTGCTCAGACCCCGCTGTGCCTCGTGTTCTTTACCCTCTCCAACACCCGCTCCGGTGGTGGGACAGCCCGGTGCTCCTGTGCCTTGGGCTGCCGTTCCCCTGAGAGATCTTCCAAATCTCTTCTTCGGAGCCTCTTGAGATCCCTGCGGCCTGTTCCAGCCCTGGCATTTCTCGTCGCTCCCCTCCGGGTCCGCCCCAGGGATGACAGCGGCTGCTTCCACGGCACAAAGCCTTGGCGGCGCCGGATGCGGCATCGGGGCTGTCCCACGCCTGACCCGCCGCGATCTTCCCACTCGAGTAGGAAGAAGGCAGCAGGCGCCAGCCGGGCCGGGTCGGAGCTCGCTGGCCCCGGGGCCACCCCACAAGCCTGGCTGGGAGAACCCCGGGGCCGGCGTGGGCGGTGCCTATCTCGATTCCGGCATGGCAAGTGCTCCTCTGGCTTGGGAACATCCTTGCTTCCCACCTCGGAGTTTGTGGGGATGGTAACTCTGCCTGGCTCTGCATGTCTCATCTGGATCTGAAGGCTGGAGGGCTCCCAGCTCCCCAGTCCCTTCAGTGGGCACGAGAATGGTGGAAAATATGTCTGGAACCCTGTGGTGCTGGTGTGAGCACAATGTTCTGTCGAGCATCCTTGGGAATCCATGGAGCCACCACTTGTCCCCCTGCAGGCGGTCATACACCCTGTTTTGGGTGTCTCGTATGGCCCAGGTCTCGCTGGCTGGGGAAGGGTGCCTGGGATGGCTCCCACCATCCTGGCCCCTGCCTGCCTGAAGCACAGGGAGAAGGGTTGTGATTTTGGCCCAAGGGGTCTTGCATGGCCCAGAGGATGCAAAGTCCTGGTGCTGAGTGTCTGTCAGACTCCTGAGGAATAAAAGATGCTGGGTAAGGAGTGGGGATACAATGGGAGAGGAGAGGCTGGAGAAACCGAAACTGGGACAGGGGAAATGATGGTGAAACCTCTGGCAAGCGCCGCAGGGTGTGCCAGGCACAATTGATACCCGCTGAGTTCAGGGCCATAAAACCCTGCTGGTCCCTGCCGCCAAGCATGGCACAGACACCCATGGGTGAACTCTGCTCTGTGAGGAGTTGAGCTGGATTTGGGCTGAGCCAGGGCCACAGTAGTCATATGTGACCATGGTGGAGCTGCCAGGGTACCCAGCATGTGTCCCTCTATCTACCACCCCTCTCACAGGGACACCATTTGTGGTGACCCCATAGCCCCTCACCAGAGTTTGCCCTCTTGGAGCTGCTCCTGGGGCTGCTCCAGGATGGTACTGCAGAAGGTCCTGAGCCCCAGACCTGGGATCACAGCAGAGCTGGGCTCTGATCCATTTCCATTTTCTCCTGGAGAGGAGCTCCTGGGTCCAAAGGGCACTGTAGCATGGCGGTGAGGGCAAAGCCAAACCAGGAGCAGGCAATGCTGAGCAGTGTGGGGGGCTGCCTTTCCTGCCTGTGCCCCTGGCATGAGGCTCGTGTCCAAGGAGGCTGAGCACTCGTGCTGGAGTGGGATGTGGGGTGGACACTGAGGGATGGCCACCAGGGCAGGACATGAGGTGAGTGTGGGGTGTGGGGTTGCACTCTGGAGCACTGGAGGATGGGCACAGTGAACCTCCCATCCTGCTCCCCAAAAGCCATCCCTTCCCTGACAGTTGCCATTCCCTGGGAAGGGGTGATGGCAGGGGCTGAGCTGTGCTGTGGGGACAGTGTAGGGGGTAGTGTGACACAGGGGGCTCCTGCACTTTGGCCTGCTTGGGGCCTGGGTCCTCAGGTCCACATGTGTCCCCATCCTGTCCTGCAGCACTGCCCCATGCCACTCATGTCCCCATGTCCTTCAAGTCCCCATGCTGTCCTGCAGCCATTCCCACGTTGGTGGGGAGCAGGACATACCAGATGAAGCCCATGCTGTCCCTGGCTGAGGGCTGTGCCTGTGACACCCGTGTCTGTCCCCACAGGAGCTGGTGATGGCGATGATGACAATGCAGATGGGAGGACTGATGATGGCCATGCTGGGCTGGCTGGGCTCCATCCTCACCTGTGCCCTGCCCATGTGGAAGGTGACGGCCTTCATTGGTTCCAACATCGTGGTGGCCCAGGTATTCTGGGAAGGGCTGTGGATGAACTGCGTCTACGAGAGCACAGGGCAGATGCAGTGCAAGGCCTACGACTCCCTGCTGGAGCTCACCTCTGACCTGCAAGCTGCTCGTGCCCTGGTGGTCACCTCCATCTTTGTGGCCTGCCTCGCCTTCTTCATCGCCCTCTCAGGAGCTGACTGCACCCGCTGCGTGGATGACAATGGCACCAAGACCAGGATCTCTGCGGTGGCAGGTGTCATCTTCATCATGGCCAGCATCATGCTGCTGATCCCTGTCTCCTGGTCTGCCAACAGCATTGTCAGCAACTTCTACAACCCTATGGTGCCCGAGGCCCTCAAGAGAGAGCTGGGGGCTGCCCTCTACATTGGCTGGGCCTCCAGTGCCCTGCAGCTCTTTGGTGGGGGTGTCCTGTGCTGCTCGGGATCCCAGTCCCAGCAGGACCCCTACCAGAAGAAGTACAGGGCAGTGAAAACCTGTGGCCCAATGGGCTATGCCATGAAGGACTATGTGTGAGCCACTGTACCGAGGTGCCAGTCCAAGGCAGAGCACCACTGTCCCTGTCCTGCATCCCTGTGCCACCCCCTGCCCCTGCATTGCCTCCTCCTGCCCATCCCCATGCTGGCTGACCCTCAGCACGGTCCCCATATGTGCCCTTCCCCAGGGCAGGGACTATAAACATCCTGGTGCCACCAAGGCTGCCTAGGCTCATTTTGAATAGCGCGGTGCGGGGAGGATGGGGACGCGTCCTGGGGGTGCTGTGCCCTGCTGTGCTGCAGCACCTGGAACATCCCCATATCCCATGGGGGTCAGCTACAGCCAGACAGGGTGCTCCTGGCAGCTCCCTGCAGCAGGAAACTGAGGCAGGGAGAGGATGCTGAGAGCTAAGAGAGGCATGGGGGGGACACCAGGTGCTCTGAGCCCACATGGGCTGGGAGGGGACCCCAGAGAAAGACTGAATCCCCCCTCCCAGGATCCTGGCCACCCACCCTGGACGGTGCACATTCCCACTGTTCTGGGAAAAACACACAACAAGCAGAGAGCAGAGACAGGGGTTTATTGAACAGGCAAGTGCAGGGCTGGGTATAACCACAGCCCCCAGCTGCCTAGGGGATAGTGTTGGAGACAAAAGGGCAGGTAGCAGTAGGGCAGCTACTGATGGGCACAGGGTCCTCAGAACATGGAGGACAAAGCAGAAGGGTGACAAGAGCCATGGGGAGGGTAAGTGTGGAAGATGTGGGATGCCCTGGGTGAGGAACAGCGACAGACAAAGCTATTGCCTCACACTGAGGAACAGCTCCTGAGGGGAAGGATGCAACCTGTTCTCCAGGAAGATGGGAACAGGATGAGCAGGAACAGGTCTGAGGGAAGGTAAAAAATGAAAGTTTTTACCCAAATATTCCAGTAAGACATTTGGGTAAAAACTTCCCAAGGGAGCAGTGGAGGAGGAATTGTGGAAGCAGCCCAGCAAGGGGCTAGAGGAACAGGCTGGGCAGGCAGTGCTGGGTGGCTCCTGGGTGGGGAGCATCCACCAGCTCCCCAAATCCCTTCCAAACTCATTTCCCCACCCAGACCATTAACTAGAAAGCTGTGGGAAAATGAGATCTGCCTGTCTCTCATTCAACAGAAAAGCAGCTGTTGTGGGATGAAAGGCAGATGTGGCACTTGGAAAGCCTCTCCAGCTGGCAGCCATCTTGGCACTGCTGGTTTGACTCTGGATGTGGAGACTCTTGCACCTCAGGGCTGGGTCAGTCCATAGGGAGTATGAGGATGGGAGGCCACAGGACACAGCGATGGAGACCCACCTCCAACAGTCTCCAGGTAAAGACTCTGGGGGTGGGAGATGAAGAAGGATCCCGATTTTGATCATGAGTGCTGAGGTGGGCGAGGTAGGGAGAAGACATCCCAGACTGGACATGCTTGGAACAGCCATGTGGGTCTGTGAGATGTCATGGTGAGCATTGAGGTGTTGGGGTTAATACCTGAATGTCAGAGCCAAGGGTGGTGCCCAGGAGACCCTGGTGAATCCAGGAGACCCTTCCCATGCTGAGGAGCAGACAAGGGCACCAAGCCCAGACCTCGGTGAGAAGGGACCAAGGAAAGGAATGGGGAAATTCCCCCAAAATACTGTCACTGCCAGTAGCTGCCCTGCTGCAGGAGGGGGTCACTGGGCTCAGTTTTATAAGGGGTCAAGTGCTCATCCCCTCCAGAGCCATGCTAGCTCTCAGCCCTCCTCGAGGTGGGGGACAGGGCACTTCTGGTAGATGTAGACCACCCCCGAGATGTAGCCGGTGCCCTGGGCGCTCTCCTCCTCGCTGGTGGCTCTCTCCCAGTACTCCACCTCCTGGGCCAGCAGCTTCTGCCAGGCTCCGCTCCGCTCCAGCTGCCCCAGCGCCACCTCCAGTTCCGCCTTGTACCGCAGGTTCGAGGGGTTGCTCCTCGTCGTCAGGCAAAGGAAGCCGCCTGCGGGGCAGGGGACAGGTAACACTGACACAGGGTGTCCCTCTGTGGGGACGGCATCCCTCGGAAAGGGTGGGGGCACGGGGAGACACTGAGAGCCTGCCAGGAGTCAGCGGGCAGGGGACAGACAGGGCATGGACAGGGCAGTGGGCAGACAGGACAGCAGGCAGAGAGGGGCAGGACAAGGGGCCAACGGGCAGGGGATGGGCAAGGAATGGGCGGGATGTCTGAGCCTGAGCACAGGCGGTCACACACCAGCACTGTTGCTGCCACATCCTACCTCGTCCCGCTGCCCAGACCTGGCAGTGGGCAGGGTCAGGGACCTCGTGCCATCGCCCGTCCCTGGTCGCAGGGACAAGGCCAGGTCCCAGCTGTGCCACAGGTCCAGCGTTCAGCGGGAGATCCACATCCACCGGGCCTCGGTGTCCCATCCCACCCGGGGGTCACGGCGGGGAAGGGAAGCGACCCCCCCCTTACCCGGCTTAGTGACCCGAAGCAGCTCCGGCAGCACCGTGCTCGGCACCTGCCCCTCGCCCAGGGCCCCCACTACCGTCACGGCGTCGTAATGCTCTGCGAGGACACGAGGCGTCACCGGGGGGACCCTCCGGGACACCCTCCGCCCCGTGCCAGCCCGCCACCTGCGAGACACGTGGGTGTCACCGAGGAGTCCCCGGGGGGCCGCCCCCTCCGGTTACCTGCGGGCGCGGGCAGTGGCTCCCTGCCCAAGACGCAGAGCCGCAGCTCCTGGTAGAGCCCGGTGCTCCGTGCCCGCTCCAGCATCCCCGCGCTGCCATCCACGCCGTGCAGGCAGCGGAACCCGCGCCGATGGAGCTATGGGGACACAGGCAGCGTCATCCCCGGCCCGTCCCGTTACCCCCGGCCCTCCCCGGCCCTTCCCGCCCGTCCCGCCGGTACCTCCCACGCTACGAGCCCGGTGCCACAGGCCACGTCGAGCAGCCGCGCACCCGCGCGTGGCGCGGGGAAAGCGAAGGCGAGCGAGGCGGCGGCGAGATGCGGTGCCCGGTACTCCAGAGCCGCCACATCCTGCGGGGACACGGCGGTCAGCAGGGACAGCCGCGGTCCCCCGGCGCTCCCGTCCCCGCTGTGTCCCCTGTACCTGCTCGTAGCGGGCGGCCCAGCCGTCGTAGAGCCGCAGCTTTTCGGGCAGCGTCGAGCCCCGATGAACCGCGGCCACCCGGTCCCGGACCGCCGCCGGCAACCCCATCCCGGTTCCGCTCGCTACAGTCCGGGCCAATTGCCCTGCACCGGGCCCCGCCCCCATTGATCCGGGGGCTCCGCCCCGGCAGCGCCCAAAGCCCATTGGCTCCGCCTCCCACTCGCGGAGCGCCCCCAGTGCCTCATTGGTCTCTCGGCCCGCCCAGACCCGCCCCCAACGCGCATTTCCTCAATGACTCCGCCCAGGAACGCCCCATAACACGCGACACAGTCCGGCCACGCCCCCGTACTCCATTGGCTCCGAGCGCCCGCCCCGGCCACGCCCCCGTACTCCATTGGCCGCCGGAGCCGCCCCTCGGGGTGCTGGGAGCGACCAAGTGCGCTGGGAGGAGGCGGGGCGGGGCCAGATGTCCTGAGCTGACAAAGTGTCTGAGTGGTGACCGAGTGCCCTAAGGGGTGTCAAGTGCCCTGGGGGGATGACCAAGTCCAGGGATGGTGACATCAAATGCCCTAGGGGCGTGACAGCGAATCCCCACGGGGAGCGGCAACCGGAGTTCCAGGGCTACCCCTGTCTCCCAGCAGTGTCTACTGTTTCTGCTGCTCTGTCACCTGTAGGGGTCAGTTCCCACTGTGTCACTCATGTCCCAGGCGCGGGGACAGTGCCGTGGACATGTTACCTCCTGCTCGGCCCCAATGCCGCGCTGCCATCTCCATCCTGCATTTGCCATCTCCATCCTGCATCTGCATCTCCTTCCTCCACTCCGACCGTCACCCAGTGCGGCCACCACCCGAGCCAGCCGTGTCCCACTGTTTGTGACAGTGTCAGCCTGGGACTGCCCCCGAGGTGGAGGCCACCCACCACCGGGCCAGCTCTTCCTTGTCCTGACCTGCCCTGCCCATCCCGGCCCTCGGCGCGGGGGTCATTCTGCGCTGCCCCGAGCGGACAGAGGACAGGAGCAGGCAGGGGCTGGGAAGGAGGAGGCACAACTTCGCTCCTGCGAGGAGCAGGGAGTTGGAACTGATGATCTCTACCGGGTCCCTTCCAGCTCGAGGTGTGCCATGAGTGTATAACCTAAATGAAGTTCAGGTTTTGCTCAGGGCAAGAAACACCCCTGAAAACCAGCGCGATGCACAGGGAGGGGCAGGATGTCACCTCCAGATCACAGTTATATGGAAAGCCTGATCTAGATGTCCAACATCTGTGATGTTCCATATCCAGCTTCGTTATCTCTCGAAGGGGTCTCCCTGGGAAGTCACTGCGGCAGTCCCGCATTAAACCAGCCTTTGGTGTCGCAGCGAGGACCAGGGACAAGCTCTGGGACAAGCCACAGCTGCGCTCATCGCCTCTGGCTGTTTTCAGCAGCGAAACACACGGATCCAGCCGCTAATTAGTGACGGATTCAGTTGCTAATTAATGACGGGAAGAAAATCGGTGCCGTGACGGAGGCGGTGGCCGCCCCAAGGCCTCGTTGGTGGCCTCTTCATCTCCTCTGTGGTTCCCCGTGTCCTCCTGCTTCCCTGCCCTTCCCTCTCTGGGGCCCTGCCTGCGGTCACACGCGGGGACAGGTCAGCCCCGCGGCCGAGCAGTGCTGGCCGGGGCCCTCGAGAGGGAGCCCTGCAACCGCGGGACGGACCCCGCGCCCCGCGGGGCTCCGCAGCCACGCCGGGGGACGCGCTCGGAGAATTCCTGGTGGAGTGGCAGAGGACAATGCGGGGCTGGGAGCGGCGAGGGCTCGGCCCTGTGACAGCAGGACCCGTCCTACCCACCTGAGGACACAGGGATGGCTCCCGGGCGGCGTCCGCGGGGGCTGCAGCCCTGTGACACCTCCTGACACTGTTCATGCCCATTTTGTCCCATCTGCTGCCACCAGCGTGGGCCCAATCCTGTTCCTCGTGCTTGGCGTCCCGGGAGGGCTGTAGCCTCCAGCAAGGGCTCTCACAGCCTTGTCATGGGTTCCCACCACTAACTGAACCTTCCTCTACAAACCAGTGCCAGCACCCCCTGTCCCTGCTCTGCTGGCCCCAGGGGCCACTGGGCCTTGCCTTCTGCAGCCTTGACCCACACGGATACAGCCCCAAATTTGCCGGTGCTTTTCCAAGCACCCCCTTCCTGCAGCTGGCTGACTATCACAGCGCAGCTGTGCAAACATCTGCACCCTGTGCCACCACCACGGCTCTGGGCTAGCTGGGACCCAGCACGGCCCAGGCAGGGTCAGCACCAGACCTGCTGCCAGCATTGGCTGCCCTGGGGAGGGGACAGGGGCAGGGGACAGAGGTAGCAGCAGGTTGTGGCAGGTTGGAGCGTCCCATGGCCCGTGCTGGTGTGAGGCTGGACTTTGTCCTGACATGTGGCTTGGTGCTGGCCGGCTCCCACTGGCTCACAGGACATTGCTCTCCGATGGTGCAGTTCCTTGGGGTGTTGTCCTTATAGCCTGCCTGGGGACAGGGGTCTGTCTGTGCCCTGATGGGGTGCTGGGACCCTGCAGCTCAGCTCAGTTGTCCTGTTGGAGTGTCCCCACCGCCCCTCAAAGGCACCTGGGGGAACATGTGCCCCCAAGGCAGGGGCTGAGCCCCCCCAAGCTCAGAAATCTCTGCTGGGACCTCGCCTGCCCTCCGTCTCCAAGGAGCTGCTTAGGTGGGTAGCTTAGGTGGGTCTCTCGCCTTCAAATCTGCCACTGAGCTGGGACAGGAGTTGGGAAAGCCCAGGTCTGTGCTGGGTTTGGGCCAGGCAAACTCAAACATCTCCACAGTGAGCAATGCCACCTGGCACCAAGCCTGCCAACAGATCCCCCCTCTGAGCCTTCCTAGATCCCCAGGTGAAGTGTGTGGTGGCATTGGTACCCTGAGCAGGTGGGCTTGCATGGCCCAGGGCCTGTGCAGGGCAGCCCTGGGTCATCCTTGGCCCTTGGGGTGGGACTAATGCTGTCCCCCTTCACATCCCAATGATGCTGGAATGTCCCTAAGCTTCTTCACAGGAGTGAGTGACAGAATGGAGTGACAGAATGATCAGTCCCATGACCCTGTGTGCCTCAGAGATTTTCTGGGTGGCCCATACTGCCCCTAGGTCCAGCTGTGGTGTGGATGTCCCTGGGGCAAGGGGACAGAGGCTTGGAGGGGGACAACTGTGGACTTGGCAGCTTCTGGCCCAGAGGACTTTGGGGACAGTCACTGGAGGCTGTCAGGGTCATGGGCTGCATTTCTGTGTATCTGTGCTGACTACAGTTTCTTGGTGGTGCAGGAGCCTACCAGCACCAGGGAATGTCCTCAGGGCATCCCAAGATATTCCCAGCTCTGGGAAAGAGCCCTTCATGGTCCCCTGAGCTCTGTGCTGCCTTTCCTGAGCTGGGAAAGCATGGACAACCATCCCATGGGGCACTTGAGCCACACAAGCTAGAGGTGGAATGCTTTGCTGGGTGCAGAATTGGGCAGAACAGGGAAGGAAAACCCTGTGGGGTGACAGCCAGGTGGGATCTGGAGACCCCCTGTTGGGAGGTTCAGGTTGGATATTAGGAAACATTTCTTCACAGAAAGGGTGGTCAGGCCCTGGCAGAGGCTGCCCAGGGCAGGGGGGAGTTCTCATCCCTGGAGGGCTTTAAGAGACCTGTGGATGTGGCACTTGGGGACATGGTTTAGTGGTGGTCTTGGCAGTGCTGAGGGATTGGTAGGACTCAATGATTTTGAAGGGCTTTTCCAACCTTAACAATTCTGTGATCTTTCCACAGCCGAGGAGGTGACAGACAGCAGGACAAGGCCAGGGTGGCTGGGGGGGTTTCACACACCCTGGGTGGGATTGCTCTGCACTCACATCCTTAGAGAACAGAGCATTTTCCTTTCCCAGCATCCAAACATATCTGGAATCTGTCCACTTCTCCCCTAACCTCCATTACACTGGTGTTTAAGGACTGTGGATTTTGCCCCCTGAACCCCATTCAGCCGCATGAGCCCACCTGGGTCGCTGGGCTCCTGCCTGACTTCTGAATCTGTAAATGTTGGCACTGCTGTGGCTGATGGTGCCCGGGGCTGCTGTCACCAGCCCTCCTGCCCTGGTCCCACGGCCCGCATGGCTCTGGGCCAGCTAACAAGGAGGGGCTGAGCTGTAAATCAGCACTGCTGGAGCGGAGCTGGGTGGAGAACAGGTGACAGGAACACCTCAAAGAGCTGATTCAGAAGCCTCACAGGGCTGTCTCCAGCTGATACCTGGGGCCAGCAGCAGCAAGACATCCCCGCCATGCTGAGAACATTCCCTGGCCACTGTGCTCCTACATCAGTCCCAGCCTCTGCACATGTGTCACCTGCATCCCATCCTCGCTGCAGCCCCAGTGTGCAGGGCTCCCCTCCCTCCTGCACCCCCAGGGCATGGTGCTCCCATCCCTCTTGCATCCCCAGTCCTTGGTGCTGCTTTTCTCTGAACTCTCAGTATATGGATTCCACCCTCCCTTTGTGCTCCTGGTGTACAGAGCTCCACACTCCCTCTGACTCCTGGGACACGGCAGTCCCACGCCAGCACATCACAGGGGCATGGTGCTCCCACACTAGTGACATTCCCGTTTCTCCTTATCCCCATCCCAAATGCCAGTGGCTCCATTTGCAGGGTGTGCTCTGGTTGTGATTCTCATCTGAGCTCAGCCTCTTCCTCACCTCTGAGCAGCCCCACAAACCACATCCACACCTCCAGTTCATGGACCTCACTCCTTGTCCCCCTTTCCCCTTGTTCCCTCTGGTCCTCATTGTCACCTGCTCCTTTCCCTTGACTGAGGACTTCGCACTCTGACCATATTTAACACATCCAGAGACCTCAGGTCCTACCCACCCCAGGTCCCCCATTGCTCTGTCACACCCCATCACTTCCCGGACCCACCTCCTGTCCCTCACAGCCCTTCCCACAGCCAGGTGAGTTCCCCCGGTGCTGCCTCCCTGTTCCCATTCCCACAGACAGTGCCATGACATCACTGACCTTGGCGCACCTCAGGTCGGTGACTCAGCGTCCCTCCTGGGACAGCACCTCTGGAACTCATCATCCTTCATGGAACAGCACCCTCATGACTCAGAGTCCTTTGTGGAACAGCACCCTCGTGACTCAGTGTCCTCAGGTCCACCCCAGGAGCTCCCTGTTCCCACCCTGGGACACAGCATGACTTGCTGGTCAAATCCCTGCCACTCCTGGGATTCCAGATGGGGCTGCACCGTAGCCCCCCAGCTCAGTGCAAGCCCACCCAACCATGTCCTCAAATCCCCCTGACCACCTGCCCCGCCACCAGCCTGGCTACCCAGAGCACTCTAGTGAGACTCAGCTTCACTCCAGATCTCCTCCCCGGGACTCCCGTGTTTCGTCCCTGCATCTTGGGAAGCGACTGCCACCTCCTGGGAAGAACAAAGGACAGGCTTGGATGAGATCCAGGAGGTGGAAGTTGAAGTCAATAAAGCCCAGCTCAGTAATAAGGTGCAAACTTTCACTGGAACAGGAATTAATGAGGGGATGAGTGGCTATAAATAAACAAAGGATTTCTTGTGACTTGTAAAAGATGACTCAGTGCTTTCGGGAAGGCTGGCTGCTCTCCAAGCGATCTTGGTGATCCCAGGGCAGTCTGGACCTTACCTGATGATCCTAAAGCACTTCTGGACCTTTGGTGAGGTCAAGCCACTTCAGCTCTCTCTGCACATGGGCTGAGGTGGTTTTTGGGTATCTGAATCCCAAAAAGCAGTTTGTAACTTCCTCCACCAACTCACAACTCTATGGATATTCAGGAAAGAGGATGGGCTCTTCCTGCTGTTATTTTATCCCCAGGCTCTTGCAGTATTTCCTGGAGTGCAGTCCTTCCTTTCTCAGGAACATCCCTGAATCCCAGCTTTGTTGTGAGCCCAACAGATTGCTATTGGCAGGAGGGATGATGGAGAATCTCTATGCTGCTTCATCCCCTGCCCATCCTGCCCAAATGAGGATTTGAGGGGGGGTCCCTGTGGGAGTGAAGCCAAAGAGGTGAAACCATTATCCCTTTCCTGAGCTGAGCTGAACCTGAGCTGAGCTTTGCCAATTCCAGCTGGAACAAAATCACCAGACTTGGACCATGTCACACATCCAGAGAAAGCAAGCCGAGAAGTTACACAAGTGATTTGGAGTGAGAGCAATGGAGTGGGAAGGTGTCAGTGGGCTGGATGATGATGACCATGGACTGAGAGTTCCTAGAATCCTAGAAAGGTTTGAGTTGGAAGGGACCTTAAAGACCAGCTCATTCCCCACCCCTGAGTTCATCCACCCTAGAGCTCGATGTCATCTATGCTTGTTTTTGAAATGATGTCAACCAATCACTCCTGGCTGTTGAGTCTTGCCCTCCCTGTGCTGACCATTTCAGCTCTAGGGGACTTTGCTGGAGGATCGTATCTTTGGATTTCCCAGCTGGAGCTGCTCCTCTGAATGCTCTCCAGCCTGTATTGATCCAAATGACCTGGTTAGGCAGGTCAGTGGTGGGTCTCTCTGAACTGACAGTTGCAGCTGGAGGAGGGTGTGCAGTGAGTCTTGGAAAAGGAGGGAGGCAGAGCAGCGAAGCAAAGGCAGTCGCAGCTCCCGGGAAGCACCTGTGAGGGAAGGTCCCGCCGCAGCGCCTGCTCCTGCAGAAACAGAGTTCAGGGAGTGGCCGGGAATCCGGCAAAATGGAAATCTTGGGAGTTATCTCAAGGACAAGGAGGAGGAGCCCAGACAGCGGAAACAACTCTAAATCATTCGAGACGGGGTAACAGGAGTGCGTGGGCAGAGGCAGCGTGGCCTGCTGGGGGTGACTGATGGATTTCCCAGGGTCCAAAGGGAAGGTGAAGGTGACCCCTGGTGCTTCTGCTGAACCATGGTGGTCTCTGTGCTTCTAGGGAGGTGTGAACGTGGCTGGGTCTGGGGTGGCTGCTTGGTCACCTTCCTTTTCTACATTGAGTGGGGAGTGCAGGTAAAGTACTCCCACAGGGCCAAGCTCAGCCTAGGCTGGGCTGGAGGCACAGGGAGCTTGGGTAAATCCTGTATTTCCAAAAGCCTGATGATGGGCTTTTGTCTTATGGCACTTTGAACACTGGCTGAAGAAATCTCATCTGTGGATTATCTCAAGTAATAATTAAACTGGGAGCTCACGTGTGTTCAAAGGGTGGGTTCAGCTCAAGTTCAAGCTGAAGGAAAAAAAAATCCCCCAGGGATTATCACAGCCAAAGGCTCAGCTCTGGCTCAGGAGGTCCATGAAAACTGCTGTAAGCTGGGAAAGTATTTGAGGCTGTGTCACCCTGTGTGGGTGCTGTGTTTCTGCTGTTGGGGGTGAAGTGCAGGGGAGCTCTGGGCACTGCCCCCCCACCCCCTCAGAAGAGGGCAAGGCAGGGAACCCCCTCCTCCAGCACTTGGAGAGGCAGCTGGGAAGAACATGTATCTGACTCTTGACTGCAGGAAGGGGTTTGATGCTGTTTCACAGGACCACAACTTTCCTGGGACTGTTATAATGTGTGTTCAGATGTGATTCCCACAATCCTCAACACCCTTGAATCCACAGCCATGTGAGAAGCCTTGAAGGACCGACTCAAAGTGAGCCTCACTTGCTGAAGAACTGATCTTTTAAAAAAAGACACCCCACAGCCTTGGTTAAGGGAGATGCCATAAGAGGAAACTCTCAGGCTGACCCTTGTGGAGAGCAGGGGCTGGAGGAGCTCCATGGAGGCTGGAGAGAGGGATCAGAACCAGGATCAGGATCAGGATCAGGACCAGGACCAGGACCAGGATCAGGATCAGGACCAGGACCAGGACCAGGACCAGGACCAGGACCAGGACCAGGACCAGGACCAGGACCAGGACCAGGACCAGGACCAGGACCAGGACCAGGATCAGGATCAGGATCAGGATCAGGATCTGGGTCAGGAGGAAACTGGTCTGATGAGCCTTAGCGTGGGAAGGACAATTGCTCTGCTGGTAGGACAAGGATTTGGGGGTCAAGATGGCACCAGAAGTACCAGTGCCAGAGAAGATTTCTACGCCAGGACACAGGGAATGGCTTCCCACTGCCAGAGGGCAGTGATAAATGGGATTTTAGGAAGGAATTGTTCCCTGGGAGGGTGGCAAGGCCCTGGCACAGGATGCCCAGAGCAGCTGTGGCTGCCCCTGGATCCCTGGCAGTGTTCAAGGCCAGGTTGGATAGGGCTTGGAGCAGTGGAAGGTGTCCCTGGATGGGCTCTGAGGTCTTTTCCAACCCAAACCATTCCATGAATCTGTGTTTCTAAGCCACTGAGGTCATGCTGGTCACTCTCTACCGGTTCCTGAAGCCTTGGCAGGTGTGGGGGTCCTTGCTGTGACCTCCCACTCCCTGGTCAGGTGTGCAGACTCCCCCAGCCCTAGGTGCCTTCAGGCTCTGAGTGCAGCACAGATGCTCTGCGCTGTGCCAGATCATCTGTGTTTCTTGGCCCCCAGCTCCTCGGCCATCTCACCAGGTATGTAACTATCCCAGCTATTTCCTGCTGTACTGCAAGGAAAAATGAAAAAAATAAATCATCCAACCTTTGGCCCTGTTTGATACAAATCCAGGCTGCAGCATTGCAGACAGATTGCGTGTGGTGGCAGCACCACCAGCACCCAGTGCCCTGCCTGTTCCCTTTGGCAAGGGGAGCATGAGGGGCTGCCATGGGTGTGGCCTCGAGCCAGCTCCCATCACAGCCCGAGTGATTTATGGCCTGCATTCCTGCTCCTGACAGGCACATCCTGGGATGCTGTGCTCCTGCATTGTCTAGAGAGAGGCACGGGGGCTGTCTGGGGCCACCAGTGTCCCCTGGAGCTGCCCTGACCTTGGCAGAAGGGCAGCTCCCACCAATGCTGCCGGTGGAGTCCAGGGTGAGGAGAGACTTCCTCATTTCCCAGGGATTCTTTATGTTTTCTGTCTCATGATGAGAGTGCTGGGGGTGCAGCATCCCAGGATTGCACTCCATAATCCCAAACTGGAAGCCCCTGCTACCCTGTTCCCAGGCTGCTATGATGGGTCCTGCCCTGTGGACAGGGTGCCAGACTGTGCCAGGCTGGCCATTGCTCAGCACCTTTGCTGCCTGGGGCTGAGCTGGGGCTGCTGGGCTTGGCTGCAGGGCCCAGAGCTTGTACTGAGAGGCTGAATCCCCCAGGATGTGCAGCTCAGGGCAACACAGCCCAGCAGCTGCTCTGCTCCTCCTCTGGTCACTGAGGGGATTTGCCATCCCTGGGCTGGTCCTTAGTTGCCCTCAGTGAGCCTGGCTGATATTGGTGGGGAATGGACATGGCAGTGGGGACAAGGCGAGCACTGGAGACATGATGGCCACTGGTTTTGCTGATATTTTGAGCTGGTGGGAGCAGTGGTTTCCTCATGCCCAGACATCCCACAGGAAGGCCGAGCCAGGCTGGAGGCAGGGCTGTATCTCTGGGTGCTTTGAGGCTGAGTGTGGGATGTGGGACAGGGTGTTTCTCCATGTGCCTCCAGATCCCATCCTGCCAGGACGTGGTGACAGGGGCTTGGTGTCCTGTTCCCTCCTGGCTGGGCCTTCAGCCTCCTGCTCATGCAGGGATCTCTGCACTTATGGGACTCAACCCAAGAGAAGGAATTGCCTCAGGCCCCTCCTGTGGCCAGAGCTGGGAAACACCAGGGATGCATCTTGCCAGGGCTCCAGGGCTACAATAAAGTCTTATCCCATCCCAAGCTGTTCTGGGACATGCTGGCATGTGTGGGATCCCAGCCCCCTGTCTCCCCAGTCTGTGGGATCCACTCCAGGCTGGCAGTGCTCTGCAGAGCTTGGGTGCCATAAGGACCCCACAAAATGGGGGGGTGAGTGCCACCAGCCCCATCCAATTGTAGGCACAACCTGGTGCCCCTGGTTCCTGCCATGGACCAGCTCTCCAGGTCTGTGTCCAGCAGGCAGGAGCTGGTGCCTGTGGTAGGTATTTTGTTATTTTTTCATCTTTTTTCCCCAGCAGAGCAGGCAAGCCATGGCCTGCATTCCAGTTTGGCTGTAATTGTGCTGTTATCTCTCTCTCAGGGCCTGCTTTCACTCATGCCTGGGGTCTCTGTGAGTGAATGGATGTCTCTGTTAGGGCTGTTCCAAAGATTTCCCTGCCTCTGCCCTCTCCCATTTCCCATGCTCTCCTTGCTGACCTCTGCACTTCCCTTGGCCCCGGGCCCCAAGCCCTGAAGGGCAAAGGTTCCTGGGAAGCACCTGCAGTCCTGAACCTGAGTGCCCCAGCAGCGACTGTCCCCTCAGAAGGGCATGGGACAGTGGCTGGCATGATGAGCAGGACCATGGGGTAAGGAGGAGCTGGGGCCCAGCAGGGAAGAGCCCCTGGAGGCTGCTCTGTTTCACCTGGGGTGCGGCAGTACCAGAGGTGACAGCTCTGGCTTGCAACACAGGGAGCACCTGAATTTGTCCTGATGGAATATTTTTCCCCTATGATGGTCACAAAATGTGGAAATGGAGAAGAGGGTGGGGCTTTGCTCATGGATGTGTTCAGATCTTGACTGGCCCCAGGCAGTGGTGAGTGGGGCTGGACCAGACATCTCCACAGTGCCCCCACCTCAGCCACTCTGGAATTTTCTGATTGTGCACAGCAATGCTTGTGACAGTCCCTGAGGAGCTGAAGGCTCTGAGAGATGGCACCAAGCAGGGCTGTAAAAGAAGGTCCAAATCATGAAGGAAGTTTGCGGAAGAGGAGGGGACAAGATGCAGAATGGGTCTGCCCTGGGACCTCAACCTCCCTGCTGAGCTCTGAGCTGTTCACTGCAGGCTATGATTAAAGCTGGGACATTTCCCTGGGATGTGACCCTCGTCTGGCTCTGGCACCTGACCCAGCACCAGGATGGTCCTGACTCATGGAGCTGATGGAGCTGCACATCTTTTCACAGGTGCCAGAGCAGGTCATGACAGGCTGATCCCAGACACAGCGCCTGGTGCCCCTGGGATGGTCCCACTGCCCCATCGTGGTGAAGACTCCTCTTCCTCTTCTCCTTCAGGGTCAATCCCTGCAGTTTGATCAGACCCTTCAGAGGATGCTCCCCATGGACCAGCCTTGAGATCCCAGGATTCAAGGGCTTCACTTTGCTGCTCTCACATCTCCCTGTTCAACAGCAGCCCAGCCTCTCTGGTCCCAGTGTCCCCAGGGTTTGGGAATGGACCCTGACCCCCTCCTAGGATGGCTGGTGGTCACACAAACCAGGACGCATCCCTGTGTCCCTGGCAGTTCCCAGGCATTGCTCCACATGCTGGGCCAGAGCTGGTGTGACACTGCTCGGGACACTGGGATGCGTGTGGGTGCTAATCTTTGGGGCCATCAGGCCAGGCACTGAACCAAAATCCAGCTCTAATTGGACTTTTCCAGTAATTCTTCCTGACAAAACAATTAAGTTTCTCAGGCAAGAGATGTTCTTTGCAAATGTTCTGTGCCAGATGCTTTTGCTTTTTTTATCTGTGGTATTTAGGGATCTTTTCCTAATACTCACTCATTATTTTATGAGGCACAGACTGGTTCTTCCTGCCCTTTTGAAGCTCAGTATCACACTCATGTTTGTTTGTTGTCTCAGGGCTTCCCTAACTGTATGTGAGGGGGGTTTTGTTTCATTAAAAAAAAATTAAATAAACATTCTTGATTTGTAAAGGGCTGGGCCCTGTGAGACAGGGCAGGGAACGGGATGGGCTCCAGCCCTCCCAAGCCTGCAGAGGCTGCGTGTTCTGCAGTGGGACTGAGGTCAAAGCTGGAAAAACTTGCAAGGCAGGATCAAAGAGCAGGGCCCCTGCCAGACATATGGAAAACATGAGCTAGGGGTGGCAGCAGTGGGCGCATGGGCTGGCACTGCCCACAGTGCCCCCCTTCATCCCCACCCACCCCTGGAAATCCTAAGGCTATTGAGGGGCTCACAGTCCTTTGTCCCCTCAGCTGGGAGCTTTGTGACTCCCCCTTCCTGCCATCCACTTTTAGAGGGTCCAGTTCCTCCTTGGAGGGAGCCCATCTCTCGCTTTCCCAGCCTGGGCCCGCTGAGGCTGCACGAGATGTGTTGGAATTCTGAGGAGCTGCTCGTCCACGTGTTGCCCACCCTACCCTTCCCGTGGCCCTGTCCCAGTGGTGTTTGCCCCATCCCCACACCCCTCCCATCTGCACCAGTCTCAGGGCTGGTGTTCCTGCTCCCAGGAAAGGGAGCAGCCCTAGGGAATGGTTCAGCACTGGTTCTGTTGGGAGCAGCCCCCCAGGGAGGCTGGCAGCTCTTGGAAGTGGAGTTTTGGAGGAACAAGAGAGCATCTGGATGGGGTGTGGGGTAGGGTGACACCAGCTGGATTTTGGAGTGCCTCTGTGCTCTCTGTGGGGTGAGTGGGCACAGTGCTGGGTATGTCCTGGTCCTCATCGTCTCTGACATCTCACCCAGCGACTCCTGCACTGCTGACTGCTCTTACAGAGGATCTGGGCTGGGCTTGGTGTTTTTTGATCAATGAGATCCCAAGTGTTACCTTGCCTGGCCTCTCTGGAGCCAGGAGGGTGTTTGGGGCTGCTGGGAAGGGCAGGGTGAGGTTCTGGGGGAGAATGTCAAGGGAGAGCACAGCTGGTGTACAAGGTGGGGACCCAACATGACTGGCTCCACAGCAGGTCCCAGCCCTCCTTTGGCACCAGTGCATCTTCACGGGGAGGGGACAAACAGCTCTGCGGAGGGGGTGGCAACTCCCTCCTCGTGTGTGTCCATCTTTCGTAGCCCGGGGGCTGTGCTGGACGGAAGGAAGACCCAGGTGTCCGCGGCTGTGGCAGGTGCTCCCGCGGCTCGGTGTGACCGCTCCCAGTGGGCTCCGGCCCAGGGATTCGGTCACTCCATAAATCCCCCTTGCTCTGCCGCGCACACCACGGCGAGGCAGCCCTGACTCAGGGCTGGGAGTGTCCAGCTGCGGCCGCTGTCTCCGCGGAGGAGCCGTGTGTGGGGTGCCAGCATTTCCAGGCGAGAGACAATCGGGCTTTATTTTCCTGCCACATAGGAAAAAGAATAAACATTCCTCGGGTTTGTTTTCAGGCCGCTTTGTGGAATAAATCTCAGACTGTTGTTGTCTCCCCGGGCTCCCCGGTCCCGCGGAACTGCCTGTTCTCATCCCATGAGTCACCGGCGCCTGGCAGCTCCTCCGAAATCCCGTGCAGTGCCCGGGGGCTGCTCCATGCCGGGTGTGCCGTGGACACCTGGAGCAGACCTGCTCCGCATCCATGGGGAGTTCAGCTTGGTACCGGTGTCTGTGGGAATCCACGAGCCCCCGGACTCTTGTGCAGCCTGAACAGCCCTGATCACCTCTGTGCTCTGTCCTCTGGCCTGTGTCTTCCTCCAAGGGCCCAAGTCCGACAGCACCGTCAAGGGGAAGGACACAGGACAAGGGGCTCTCCGGGAGGAGACCACCTGGAGCCAGTGGCTGTTCCCATCCCCTCCGCCTCGGGGGAAGGAAATCCAAGGGATGCTATGGCCTCTGTCCTTCCACCTGTGGGAACATGTGTCAGCAACACCCATTTGGAGTGGTGGGATGTGGTCCCCTTCCACATGGTGCAGAAAGCTTGGTATGATGTTGACCCTCATTCTGGAGATGTGGCTCCACGGGGAGGATGTGCACACACCTCTGCCCTGGCTGATCCCCATGGAGACATCCCATTGCTGCAGGAGGAGCGTTAAGAGGGAGTGGTCTGTGGAACGTGCTCAGAGCCAGGCTCACACCACTGCTGATGCACCAGCTGGGTCACCTGGAGGTGGGACACACCCAGTGCTGGACTGGCACCTCCTGGAGCAGCAGATCTCGGTATGACCAGCAAGCAGGGATGACCCACATCACCTCCCAAATGTGCCCAGTGCCAGCGTGGCACCCAAACCTTGTCAGTGGTCCTCCCACAAATGATCCCACCGTGGAAGACCACAGAGGCCCCAGGGCATGGTGTGGGCAGAGGGGTGACCCCAGGATGTGAATGACTTGTGCTGATGAGCTGAGCCCCTTGGCACAGGTTTGGGGCACCTGAGTGTCGGAGCAGGGCACGAGGCGGGATGCAGCAGGGGAGTGTCCGGTGTGTGCACAAGGTGGGATGGTGACCTCAGCCACAGCAGTGCCATGCACGAGTCCCAAAAATAGCTGGGTTTAGAAACACGAAGTCTGCTTGTGCTGTTGCCCAACACTTGTTGCAAATGTAGTGGCAGCTCAGTCCAGTGAAACTATGGCCAGGAACAGCGTGAGTTTTGGCAAACAAACTGGCTCCAGGAATGAAAGTGGCTGGAAGGGACAGTTGGCCCAAGGCTGCCAAAAATGTGGTGAAGGATTCTGAGGTGATTAATGAATAAAAACCCCAGCCTCAAAGGTAAAGTTTTTAAGTGCCTCACAAGGAGGGAAAATGGGATGAGGAATGAATGAAATGCTGTTGCCAGGAGGGGCTGTTCAAGCCCTGCAACAGCTGAAAGAGAGGCTGGATGAGCACTGTGACCCCCAGGCAGCAGTGGCTCAGGAAGATGCGCTGACTCAGCCCAGGGCAGGACAGGAGCTGACACATCGCTGATGTCCCTGGATTCCAAAGACAGCACTGCAGGCAGCCCTTCTCTCATTAGACAGGGTCGTTTAGGTGATTAGGGCTTGCAGGAAAGGCCCTAGGAGGGAAAGTCATTCCCTGGAGATGCTCGGTAGAGGCTTAAGGGCTGCGTTGTGCAGTCAGCAGCACAACTCCTCCAGAGTTTCTACAAATCAGACAAGAATTAGTCTCTGCACAGAGCTCTGGGCACTGTCAGGTTAAAGTGTGAGGATGGTCTGCTGGTGACAGGTGAATTCCTGGGCTCGTTATGGGGGATCCATAGGCACTGGAGAGCAGCACAGCTATGCTTGCCTTGGCCATCAATGAACAGAGTGTTTATTTGGACATCTGAAAGGTCAATTTGCTAAAATTTGAAACAATTGCTGGCGTGACCGACTGGGACTGTAAATTTAGAGTGGGAGGTGTTAGCAAAAACTGGGACTCATTCAAGGACATCTCAACAGTGCCCCAAAAGCCATGATTTCATAGCCCAAAATAATTCTCCCAGGGAAGAAGCTGTCAGAGGCGGTTTGGACGTGTAAGTGTGGTGGCCTGCAGCTGCAGGGGGAGGACCCTGCTGCCCGAGTGCTGCAGCAGGTGGGAACCAGGCAGGGCCTGGCCAGCATCTGGGGCAGAGGGAAGGAACTGAATGAAGGCCAAAGTGTTGACTTTGTTTTGCTGCCTTGGAGAGGGCAGCATGCCTTCCCCTCTTCCTCATCCTTCTGCCTCTGCCATGATTTCTGGAGGGGTGACTCATGCTGACAGGCAGTGTCACATGGTGGGGAGGATGGTGGTGTGGAGCTGAGTGGCCATTGGATGGGAAAAGAGATGTTGGTGTCATGTCCTGGGACAGCAGGATGATGGCACCTGGTGAAGACATCAAGAGGGATCTGCCTTAGAACCAGCAGAGCACCCAGTGTCCTGGCTGGACTGCTCCATCTACCTGGGAGTGGCTCCAGTAGATTGATTGTGGACAGAAGCAGGAAAAGGCTGCAGGAGTGATGATGGAATACCCAGGGCTGGCAATTCAAGCAGAGTCCATCTGGCCCGTGGCACACTCCCATCTGTCCTGAAGGAGACAACTCCAGCACAGAGGTTTCTGCTGAGAGCCTGGTGTGTGTCAAAACCCAAGGGTCGAGTGCATGGGCTGAAGAAGGAGGAGCACCCCAGGGAGGATGAGGAAGAGGGAGGCCTCCTGCGATGTATAGAACTGCTGGTGGTAGGAGGGGAAGCCAAAGAAATCAGTCAACTGTCAATGGCTGATGGCAGTGAGATACATTTAGGACAACCAAGTGAAGCCAACCCCAAGTCCCAGCCCTACGTAAAACAAATGGGGCCTAATCTTAACAAGCAAACCCGTCAGTGTTCAACAAATAACTCCACCCTGTGCTGGGTCAAAGCAGAGAGACACATTTGATCCTGGCAGGGTAAAGTAATTAAATCTGTAATGAGGGAAATGGGGTAAAGCAATTACATCTGTAACAGGGGAGGGTGTGCAACCAACAGACCAACAGGCCCAGTTCACTGATACCCTGGAGCTGGGAATGAGCTGCTGGAAGAGTCCCTGAAATGCTGATGCTGACATTGAACAAGCCTTGGAAAGACTGGACAATGCCAAGAGCTTGGATATCTGCTATGAGCCAGGACTTGATGGCCCAGGGAGAGGGCCCTGCAGCCGGACGTGGTTGTCCACTAGTCACGGACTCTGGTCCCAGGGGCTGGGAATGAACTGCAGGATGCAGGGTGTGGTTTGTCCCACTTGCTCAAAGGTGCCTGGGTGGTGATGTCACCATTTTTATAGGTACTTGCACATAAAGATCTTTCCTGGTGGGGGACACTTTGGGGAGTGTTGACAAATGCACACCACAGCCCACTGGCTGCAAATCTAATTTAGACAAACTTAGCCTTGCAACAAGCTGCAGTTTCCCCCTCTTTGAGGGTCACCAGTACTGGAGGAGATTCTGTACTCTGGGAAGATTCACCACTGCCTGGAGCTCTGCTGCACAAGGTTTTTCTGTGAGTCAGGCTCTGGGCCAGGTTGTAGAGAAATTCTCCAGGTAAGCTTTGCTGGCAAGGACCAAATCAAGGTGTTCATCCCATTCCTCTGTGGCCCATGTGGAGAACGAGCTGTGGAGTGTCCCGCTGCTTAGCATATCAGAATCACTGAATCACTGAGGTTGGAAAAGTGCTCTGAGATCATCAAGTTCAACCATTCCTCAAGCACTGCCAAGGCCACCATAGCTCATGTCCCCAAGTGCCACATCGAAACATCTGTTCGACCCCTTCAGGGATGGTAACTCCGCCACTGCCCTGGGCTGTTCCAGTGCCTGATCACCATTTCTGTGAAGAAGTTTTCCCCAGTATCCAGCCTGACCCTCCCCTGGCACAGCCTGAGGCTGTTTCCTCTTGTCCTGTCTCTGTTCTCTGGGAGAAGAATCTGACCCTCGCCCCCCAGCTGCCTCCTCCTGTCAGGGCTTTACCCTTTGGTAGGGGGCACCAAGCTAAGGGAGGAGCAGGTGCTCACAGGAAAGCGGGTCCAGTTCCATGTCCAGCAGCAAAGAGCTGCTTAGACCACAGCCCACCCATAGAGGACCATGAAACCAGGATGGGGGTGGACATTGGATATAATACAGGAGGTGGACAAGGCAGTGCAGAGGAATGGAGGTTGTTATGGGATAGAGATGTCAGCCACCAAGGGTGACCATACAGACAGGCAGCAGACGATGCTGGGGACAAGGGCACAGCTGGTGGCACTGACCCCACCTGTGTGTCTGCAGAAGGAGCTCACTTTGTGTGTGAGAAATGTTCTCCCATCTGCACAGAATCACCCAGAGGATGGCAATGGCAGGATCAGGATCTTTTCTCAGGACACCTAGGATAAAGTTGGTTGCTGCCCTTCTGCCTGGGGCCCCCCTTGCGGTCCCACCACTGCGCACTCTCTCCTCCTCTGCTCCACCCTCCCCAAACCCAAGGGAGAATGTGCTGGTTCTGTACACTCCTGTGGCTGGTTCTGCCTCCACCTTGTGGATGCCCCTTCCTGCAGGAGCTCTGGGGAAGGAGACGGCTCTGAAGAGGCCATTTTCATGATGGAAGAATGCCAGGCATGCTGCCCGGTGCCATTTGCATAGCCAGGGCTCTCAGCTCCATACCCTGTATCTCCCTGGGGAGCTGCTCCACAGCTCCCATCCGTCTCCTTCCAGCCTCAGGAGAGATGTCCTCCACTGCCCACTCTGTCTCACTGTCTGGGAATTTCTCCTGAGACTTTGTCTGCATTTTGCTGTCCTTATTTGCACCTCTTTGGGCTCATTTATACCCTTACATCTCCTCTTCCCCTTGTTGCATGCCCTTCCCTCTGCCAGCTGTGCTCAAGGCACCTCCTGGACCTCTCTTGGTGGCCCTGGGGCCAGTGTCCAACATGGGTGAGAAGGGCCATCCACCACGTGATGCCCTCCCTGCAGACCCCCATCCCCAGAGCTGATCTCTGACCCCACCTCCACCCCCAGCCAGGTCCTCCCTGCCCTGCTTCATGCTGGCCACCATGTCCCCCACTCTGTGGGTTTGTCCCTGATTTGTCCCCAGCTGCAGCCCTTGGTTTTGGCTTTTCATCTGTTTCTGAGCTAAGGTCAGGACCAGCTGGGTACCTGCACTCCCAAAGTAGGGGCAGCCTCTATGTGTTTGCCTGTTTCTCATCCCTCCCTGCAGCTCTGGGGTAATGTAGCACATCTGGATTCCTTGCATCCAGCCCCAGTCTGATGTGCCACATCTGGATTCCTTGCATACGATCGCTGTCTAACAGACTGTGTCTGGCTTCCCAGCATGTGATTCCTAGATAACAAGTCACTCCTGGATTTCCTACATGTGATTCTTGGATAACATGGCATATCTGGATTCCTTACATTCAATTCCTGGACAATATGGCACATACACTTTCTGGCCAGGGCTGGGACTGGAACAAGACTTTCTCTTTACAGTTTAAAGGATTTTTTTTTTTTTTCTGGAGAAAATGAAGCTTTGACCTGAATTCCTGGCTGCCTCACAAAATCTCTCTTCTACCTCAGCTTTGGCTGCACTTGGCTGGGAGCCTGGCTGGAAAACAAAGATCCTATCTCCCCCCACCCCCTGGGCTTTGGGACTGCTGGCGGTGGACACACTGCCCCTCGCCAATCAGTGCTTACAATAATATTTTTCTCTAGGATTGAGCTTGGAATAACTTTGTTTTGACATAATCTGAACTAATGTCTCCCCGGCAATGACAGTAAACACTCGACAATAAGTGTCAGTGCAGCCCTGGAACTCTGCACAAGGGGCTGCAGCAGCTGGACATGAGGGAGAGGGGACAGGGCACAGCCTCGGAGAGCGGCCTGGTGATGGCAGGGTGGACAAAGCCCCAGAGGACCACTTCTCACCCGTCAGCCTCCCAGCCAATCCCTTGCTCGCTCTGCAGTGGGTGATGGAAAATGCAGCCCGGGGCTGTTGCTAATCAGTTCCTTGGGCACTGGGAGTTATTGTGTCTGCACTGGCAGCTCCAATTTAAACACTGTTGCTGCACTATTAATGGTCCTGGCACTCGCTGACTCCAGAGCTCAACCTGGGACTCAGCAGCAAGAATGTTTGTGGAGTCCAGCAAGAGCCACTGAGCTTCAGTCCCTGTCCTGAGCCAGCCATGCCCTGACTCCAGCTAGGGCTGGTGTGCTCGGGATGCCCTGTGCTGGCACATCAAGGCAGGATTCCCCCCCATGCCTCCCTTCCAGGAGAGGGCCCTGGGTGGTCTCACCTTCATGAGGTCAAAGTAGCTTCACATGAGCATAGACATGGGGAACTGGGCATGGATCTGGGCATAGATCTGGACCTAGGCATGGATCTGGACCTGCACATGGATCTGGACTTGGGCAGAGACCTGGACACAGGGAACTGGGGGTGGGGAATTTTCCATGGACATGAGCCTGGATCTGGACCAGGATCTGGCATTAGCCCTGGGGTGGTACATGGGCATCTGAGCTCTCCACATGTCCCAGGGCCTCTGGTGCTGCTCCTTTCCTGTTTTAATTCCTGCACTGTGCTGGTCCTGTAATCCCATCGAATATAGGATCCCTGATCTTAAACAGATACATCTCAGGCCTGTTGTGATTTGTCTGTCCAAAAGCTGAAGCCATGGAAAGGTCTGTGTCTCTCCTTTCCCTGGAGTGCTCAATTTCCCTGCTGGTTCCCATCCATCCCAACTGCACCTCCTTGTTTCACCACATCCAGAGTGAAAACCATTCCTGGGAGCTTCCTGCTGTTTCAGTCTTGGGGACCAAGATCATCCTTCCTCACCCCTTTCTCCTATGACCAGAGATCCCTCTCTGCCTCCTCACAGCAACAAACAGCAGTGATTTCCAACCCCAGGGATAAAGACAACTGAAGGCAGGTGACACCACTCAACCCATCCCTCCCTCAGCAGGGTTTGTGCTCCCTGGAAAGGCAGAGCTGCAGTGGGAGATCCACCAGGGCAAGCCGGACTTCAGGCTCCCAAATACAGCTCTCCTGGGGACTAGCAGGCCCATCCCTGCTCCTTCCTGGGGACCATGGGTGTTCCCACAGCTCAGGAACTGGGTGTTATCCCTGCCTGGCCACTCAGCACTACAGCATGGAGTGTGTACACCAGTTCTGAACATCTCCCAAGGGATCTGAGCTGGTCTCAGCATCCTCTCCTGGGGCAGTGTGAAAGCTGTAGCTTCTCTGGTTATTCTGGAAGATCACAGGTTATCCACATTTTTTTTTAAATGGATGAAACCATATGCTTTATATTGGGGCAAGGAAAAGGAGCTGAGGAACAATATATAGAAGACTTCTGAATGTCAGTGGAGTGAGCCCTGGAGGACTGGAAGATGGATGGATGTGCCTGATGTGATTGGTGCCAGGGACAGCAGGAAAAGCCTGCCCTGGGCTGTGTTTCATGCAAAGAATACAAAGGGGAATTGCTCAGGGTGGATGCTAATGGGGCACATTTTAGAACTGCAGATCCATGAGCTGCTCCAAGTGGTCAGGGCAGAGGCTGGGAGTTAATGAGCCATGTCCATGCTTTGCAGAAAGGAGCTTTTCATAGCTGATGTCCCATCCCTGGAAGTGTCCAAGGCCAGGTTGGATGAGGCTTGGAGCAACCTGGCACAGTGGAAGGTCTCCCTGCCCATGGCAGGGGGTAAAATGGGATGACCTTTGTGGTCCTTCCAACCGAAACCATCCCATGATTTTGTGAAGTTGCACCATGTGTCCTGTCTGTGCATGTTCCCAGCAGGAGGAACAAGGGGGACAGGCAGGCTGGGACAGTTTGAGCTGAGGTCCCTCTCATCAAGGAAGTGGTGGGCTCCCAGAAAAACCTAGGACCTGTCTGGGTGGCCTTATTCATCCCTGTCTCCTTTTCTTTCCTCTTTGTCATGTTCTAGGAATCCTTTTATCCGTGTGTTTGTTTTTCTTTCCCTCTCCTTGCAGATGCTCAGTAATTCTTTGAACATATCAGATGGGTTTGTGTATCCCTGTTCTGTGGATCCCCCACAGAGGAAAACAGGCACCTCTGGAGAAAGTTCCACATTGGCCTGAGGTCATGTCTGTGGAAGACTGGCAAAGACCCTCTCGAATTCTTGCTCTGAGCGTGGGGCAGGCGAGGGAGGGTGATGCTGCACATGGGAGCAGTTTCCAAAGCCAGGAGGGATGGTGGGTGCGGACAGAAATAAACACTACAGCGCAGAAAAGATAAGGCAGCGGTGGCTTGGGAGTGCAAAAGCCTGGGGCCATGGTGGAGCCATGGACAAAGTCTGGCAGCTCCTTTGGAAAAGTGTATTTAGGGACCTTCCTCCCCTTGATGCCTCATGGAGCAGACGGTGACTGCAGGGTGTGGATTTTCCTGCAAGCCCACTTCTGCCCAGGGTGAGTGTCAGACACCAGGTCCTGAGGGTACCTCTCATTTGGTGTCTTGCTCATTCAATGTTCCCTCTAAATGTCTGAATGAAGATGTGCCCCAAAGCCAGACTGATCCCTCAGAAAGCCACAGGCACACACATTCTCCAAGTGTCCTTCCCATGCCCAAAACCTGCCAGTCCACATGTTGTGGGTGCTGTGTCATGTCCCAAACCTGAGAGACAAGTTTGTGATGGATCAGCCAAGGATTATTTCCAAGTTCCCAATCCTGGCCTGCTGGGGCAAAGAGAACCTTCTTGGAGATGTGGGCAGCCTCACTGTACTGCTCTGCAACCCAGTTCATCTCTCACACCCTGACCCTTCCTCCCTTCTACCCAACACCCAATTTCTGTCCTGGGAGGGAGATAAATTTACCTCCTTTTGTCTCTCTCCTAGAAGGGACTTCCCTTCTAGGCTGGTCCTGAATCACCCATCACCTGCTTAGGGCAGGGACCACCTGCCCTGTGTGGATGGGGGGACGTAGTGGTCACTGGTACATGGGAGAGTAACTCTGAGGTCCCTGCCAGGAGTTTTTTGTGAAGCAGGGAGGACTCGGGGCTGTGCTGAGGCTGGGGGGGATGTCAGAGGAGTGGGAGCATCTCTGTGTGGAAAGCCTGGAAGGTGAGTGTGGTCCCAGGGGACAACAGCAGCTGTGGTCACAGGATTCCTGAGGTGACTTCAGGAGGAACCCACAGATGGACCTGGGCAGACAAGTCTAGAGCTATTGCGGGGAAGCAGAGACAATCTCATTGCAATCCTGGCAAATGCTGGCACAAGGGATTTTTTTTGATATTTACTCTGAAGACTTCTATCTTCATGGACTTTCATATTTTTGGTGGCAAAATGTAGAGGTTCTCCTGCCTGCCATACGGAGCAGACTTCACCATCCCAAACAGGTGAGCAAGAGGAGGAAAAGGACAGAGCTGCCATCCTTGCCACCCCACTGTCAGGCAGGGTGGGACAGGCGTGGGGCTAGCCAGAGGCTTCTAGGAGCAGCTCTATGGCCCCCTCCTTCCCACAGCCACATACCAGCACAGGCAGAGCAGAACCCACTGCAGCAACTGGGGTCCTCCAGCACCCTGGTGGCCTTTCTGCAGGGCTCTTGCTCTCCTGCCTCCCCGAGGGAACAATGTGAGAAGCATCCAGCAGCTGCCTCTGCCTGAGTGCAAAGGAGGCCTGAGGACATGGATGGAGGGCGGCAGGGGGGGGAGCAGAGGGAGGCAACACAGAGGAACAATTGAAAAGAGGAAAAAGGAAATCCTCCTGGAGCTGTGAAAGTGTTTTCCCAGACCGTCTGGCTGCTCCAATGACCTCATTCTCTGAGGTGCTCTTAATTGGGCTGGAGAACAGGACGTCCAGCCCTGCCAGCCCCTCTGCCCAGTCACCTGCACAGCCTCTGTGCCCAGCAGCCCTCCCCAACCCCACCCTGTCCCTGAAGGGGTTCCCAGTACCCAGGCTCGTGCCAGGGGTCGTTAACCAGGGTTAACAAGCCCCAAATTTCCATCAGTTCATCTCAACTGTTTATCCTGGAAAGCCCCTCTGCAAAAGCAGTGATGCGTGCACGGATCTGGAGTGTGAACTGGCACCAGAGTCCTGGGAAGGGAGAGAGCCTGAGTTCTGTGACCATCCCTGGGGTACAAGTAGCTCCTGTGATGGAAAAGGCATGAATGGCCATGCACAGAGGAGCAGGAGGTAGCAGCTGGATCTTGGGTGGCTGGGCTGGGTAGGAGAAGCAGGATGGTGCATCAGACATGATAAGGAACTCACAGGGCTGTCCTGTTCCAGGCACAAAGTTCCAAGGGGATGTCTCCTGCTGGGTCAATATTGTAACTAAGATAATGAAGGTCTGAGTAATGGATTCCCTCCAGGTTCATCTCTTCTATAAAGCTGTGAACACCAATGAAAGCTTTTTTCACATCCTTCCCTGGAGAAATTTTATGGGTAGGAAGAGAAACCAGTAGAGCTTCTTTCCTGACACATATCTGCCCAACTGAAAAAAATTAAGAATTACAGACTCATAGAATGTTTGGGTTGGAAGGAATCTTAAAGATGTGTTGCATATAGGTAAAAACCTTACAAATGGAAGGCCTTGTAAAATCACAACTCAGGCTTGTTACTTCAGCTAAGTAGAAAAGGACTATGGGAAAGTGACTCAGCTGAGTTAGGGGTAGAAAAACATGTTATGTGACTATTGTGTGTTCACATCGTGGTGTATGGTGGTTGGTTGAATGATATTGGTTATGATTTAAAAGTATGTAACTGATGAGTGGCTACCTGCTTTAAAAGGCCTGTTTTTTACAATAAAGTGGCTCTCCTTCGCACCTTCCACTAGCCCAGGCTGCTCCAAGCCCTTTCTGACCTGGCCCAAATCCTTCAAAGCTCCTTCATAAAGCCATTGGCTGTTGCTCAAATTCGCCTGCTTCACACATCAGGAAGGGGTGAGGGACAGACACAAGATTGCATCAGCCTCGCAAAATCCAAACACCAAGTGATTATTTGGGAGCTCTTTTATTTAGCAGAGGAATTAAAATAACGAGACCCAAAGGCTGGGAGTAAAAGCAAGGCCTGCTCAAGTGTGGATTAGCACATATCTCAACACTGACCATGACTGGAACTAATTGCAGAGAGCAGAGGTTGGATTCTGCTCTGTAGGAAGCCTGGCTGTCTTTCCAGCAGGGGGGCTCAAGCCAAGAGATCATTCCTGGCCCAATGGTCACAGGACAACACTCTCAGGCCCCTGATGTCCAAGTTGTGTTCAGGTCTCATGGCCTTGAATTTGGTGTGTCTGAAAGATGCCAAGCACAGATCACTGCCCTGCAGCTGCCTGGTGCCTCCAGAACAGTGGTCACCTCCCATCTTCTGGGCTCTCCTTCCCTCTCCAGGCAAAGTGGGGTTATTTTTAAGGTGGGAAAAGGTTTCTGTGGGTTTTAAGTTCCTATTAGAGAGGGCATTGTCAAAGCCTGGCCCCTGGGACAGGGGCTGGACTGGGAGAGCTGAGCCTGTAAAACATGACTGAAGGACAAAGTATCCAAATCAGGTTTTTTTATTATTTTTATTAATTTTTTTTGTTTTTGTCTTTCAGTAGTAAAAGGAGCTTCTATCTGCCATCAGCATTTCCGATAAACACTCTCCAAAATGCCACATGACATGTACTTGTAGCTTTCTCCAAAGATAAGAGAGGGTTTCCCATGGCATTGGACACTCTGTTCCCAATCCCTCTGGGAGCCTTTATCATGGTTTTAGTGCCATATTTGTCTGTTCCAAACTCCAAAAGGTCTTGGTATCTTGGTATGTGGCATGTTGCTCTGGGATCTCAAATGCCAGAGGCTGATAATGGCATTTTTCTGCAGTGGAATCGCATCAATGTTTCCTCCAGGACAGACAACAGCACAGAAAGCCAAGGAGTCCTCCTGGGAGATGTTCTGTCAGCCATGAGCTGTGTCCTGGCTGCAGTTTTGGGTTGGAATGGCCATTGTGGGTTAAAGTAAGCTGCAGCACCGCTGACAGCATTTGCAGGCCATTCACACCCGTCAGGACAATCACGGAGTTGTCCCCGTCAAATCCGTGCAGAGCCACTGCTCTCCATGGACACAGTCTCTCATTTCCCTGTCTCAATTTTTTGTTCTTGGGTGTCACTTTGCAACCCCCTTGTACGGCTTCTGGAAATGTTTTGCAATTAAATGCAAAACACTTGGGGTTTGCACACAAACGGGGACAATGAAGACAAGATTTGCAGACAAGTAACAGATGCCAGCTGGTCCCAGTGCCACCATACTTGGGTTTATTTCACAGGATTTCTTAACCTTTCTTGTGACAGTCATTGTGCTTTATTTTTTGACTACCTTTTTTAATCATAAAATCATGAGTTGCTAAGGTTGGAAAAGCTCTCTGAGATCACTAAGCCTAACCTTCCCCTGAGCCCTGCCAAGGCCACCACTAACCATGCCCCAGTGCCACACTGACACGTATTTTGGAACACTTCCAGGGATGGTAACTCCACCACTTCCCCAGGGTTTTGTTGGTTGTTGTTGTCATGTTGTCACACCCACATTATTCTCTGGAGCTGGGTAATCTCTTCCAAACCTGGAAAGTTGAGCTTTGCTCCTGCTGACCTTCAGGTTATCTTTTGCTTGGTGAGTAGTGAGAGTGTTTTCTCCATAGGACTTGATTTTGCTGCAAGAGTGGGGCTTTTTTTTGTTGTGTTTTGGTTTGGGTGGTGTGGGTGTATTTTTTTTTTTTTTTTTTTAATTTTTTTTTTACATTTGTCTTATCTCTATCTATTTTATTTCCTACTATTTTTGCTATTATTCCCTATGGAAATGGCTTTAGGTTGAGACTTCAAGCCCCCTTTTTTTCAGAATACTGCTGGTTTTTCCTAGGGGATGGCTTTAGCTGATGAGTTACAACTTCGTCTCTGTTTCTCAAACAACTTGGGATGCAGCTGATGTTAATTGTTGAGTCTTTGTGATGTCATGAGATTGTATTTGGAACAGAGCTTCCATTATGCTCTGTCTCAACTTGAACTGCAGATTCTGAGAGTGAAATCTTGTTGTTTTGCTCTCCAAATTTGTTTTAAAAGTCTCTTGCAATGCTGATGAGTCCATCTCTTCCTTAAGGATGTCACTGAAAGCATTGTTATTAGGCAGGAGAGTACTGACCTCTGCATCTGGTTTTGTGTTGTTTTGAGACATAACTTGAGATCCAGATTCTTTGCTAATAAAATCATCATCTCAGGCAGAATTTAGAGCTGGCGTATTTTGTCCTAGTACTTATGTTTTAATTTTCTCTATTTCTGAATAAACAAACCAAACCTGAATATGGTATTTCTTCTCTTTCTTTTTTTTTTTTTTTTCCTTTTCCCAGTTTATTTTTTAGTTTAGTTGAGCCAACAACTTTACATGGGTCCAGCCCACACTGTTACCTCTCTTGCCTAATCTAGATCTGAACTAATTGGAAACAGCCTCGCTTTCACCTGATGAGCTACTGATGCTTCATTAGTGATGTTTCTGACTGCAGCCCTGGGACACCACTCCCTCTCTCTCTTTCCCTCACCAGAGTGTTGGTGGGCAGTGGTGGTCACCCCTGGCCGGGGAGGGGCTGGTGCTCAGCAGATGCTCCGGAGATAATCCAGCTGTGAACAGCACAAACTCCAACATGTGCACAGGCAGGAGCCTCCCTGGGCTGGAGCTGGATGGAAATTGCCCAGAGTGGCTTGGGGAAAGCACCTGGATGGAGAACCTTTGCTTTAAAGCAGACAGACAATCCTTAGAGAGAAAAATGCAGGGGCAGGGGCGCGGCTGGTTTCACCTTGGGGTCTGCGCCCTGTTTCAGTGTAACTGGTGCCTTTGCTGGTCTAACACAGAAGTGCTGCATGTGACACTAACAACTGCTGATGGACCCTCTAGGCTCCAGGAGAGCATCCAGGTGCCTGCTCCACCCCCTGATGAAGGCTGGTGTGGGAAGACTTTGCCTGGTTGGGGGTCTTGGCAAGGGGAAAGGGCAGGGTGCCTAAAGAGGGGAAAGAAGGGCTGTGCTGGGACTCTCCACTGGGCTGCTGGTGGATTTGTTGGGCAGGAGTGCAGCTGGGGTATGTCTTCCTTCTGCTGATGGCCCCACTCACCCATGGGCCCCGTATTCTGTGGTCACCATCTCCAGGAGATGCTTCAAAGCCTGCCTGGGATCTTCCTGGCTTCTTGCTTGGGACTATGCAGGAATCCCATGAAAAGTGCACTGGCTGCAGTAGAGGAGGATCCTGAGGTCCAGAAGGATGGCTGAAACAAACATCCAGGCCCAACAAGAGCTGGGCTGCTCAGGCTGACACTTCCCATTCAGCTGTGCCCCTGCCTTGCTTCCTCCCTGCTCAGTCTATTTGTGTCCCTTGTTCCTGCCCACCCCTCCCATCTGTCCCTCCAGAAGACACCTGTGGGCACTGAGGGGGTGCTGGCAGCCTGTTCCCCCTGTCCTGGGTGGCTGTTGTGGCATCCCTATGGCACTGTGCCCTGCTCTGCTGCTCAGGTCTGCAGCCCTGGGGAAAAGGGATGAGATCCTCTGGGTCTGGAGTAAGAGTCATAGAACCAAAGATTCAGTGAATCACAGAATATCCCGAGTGGGAAGAGACCCCCAAGGATCATCCAGTCCAACTGCAGGCCCTGCACAGACATCCCAACAATCCCACCCTGTGCACCTCTGGGAGTGGTGTCCAAACTCTCCTGGAGCTGTGGCAGCCTCAGGGCCTTGCCCATTCCCTGGGGATCCTGGGCAGTGCCCAGCAGCCTCGGGGGGAAGAACTTTTACCTGATACGCAGCCCTGACACAGCTCCAGCTGTTCCCTGGGTCCTGTCACTGGTCACAGGGAGCAGAGATTGGACCTTGGGAAGAAGATGCAGCACCCAGTGAGGTCTGACCTCAGTCTCCTCCAGCTGAACATTCCAAGTGACCTCAGCCACTCCTCGTGTGGCTTCTCTCTGAGACAGTGGATGAGCACAGCAGCGTGTCCTGGGGTGGCTCTAGTGTGGTGCAGTGACACCCTAGCCTGCCCTGCCCTGGCAGAGTGACAGCCCTGCCTCTGCTGCCTCGTGCTCCATGGGCAGCTCCTGGCCCTCCCCGAGTGGTTCCAGATGTGCCGGTGGTCGGTGTCCAGCTGTGCGCTGCTGCCGGGAGCCTTTGGAGCGGCTGTGTCCGAGGGACGCTGCCAGCATGGCCCCGGGCCAGCTCAGCGTGGGGCTGGGGCAGCCCTGGCACCCCTGACCCCCAAGCACTGCCTGTCCTCGTGTGTGCAGTGGGCTGCGCCTCCCTCCAGATATTCCTGTGGCCCCTGACCCCCTGTTCCCTCGCAGCAGGGCCTGTCTGGGTCACAGAAGGAGCCGGGCGGGCTCTGAGGCTGCAGCTGTTGTGGCTGCCGGAGCAGAGAGGAGGTGGTGCCGGGCAGCCATGACCACAGCCCGGAGGGCAGCAGGGTCCCCAGGCAGCTGCCATTCGGCACCACGGGCAGGGCATCCCTGCAGGTGTGCTGTGGGGACACGACAGCAGGAACACACCAGCCATGGCCCGAGAAGGGATGGAGCACGGAGAGCATGGAGTAGAGGGAGAAGAATTTTAACCCAGGCACAGAGAAACAGAACAAGGGGGAACAAAGAGGAGAGGTTGAGATTGGATGTCAGGGAGAAATCCTTCCCTTTGAGTGTGGGAAGGCACTGGCCAGGTTGCCTAGAGCAGCTGTGACTGCCCCAGGATCCCTGGAGATGTCCAAGGCCAGGCTGGACAGGGCTTGGAGCAACCTGGGATAATGGAAGGTGTCCCTGCCCATATCAGGGCATAGAACTGGATGAGTTTCAGTTCAGTTATAACACAAACCATACCATTCTGTAATTCTCTGGTGACAGTCTATCCCCTTGCCCATGGAGGGCTAAGCACTCCCAGCTGCTGCTGGACTGCTTGGCCAACTATTGCCCATGGACAGCGTGGCACCAGGGTGGGGATTATCTTGGTGGGCATGTTCTAAGGGGCTCAGGAAGAAGCTCGGGTGTCTGAGACAGCTCAGGGACCATCAGGCTCCAGCGAAAGCCCCTTGTAGCTTCAAACCATGGGGTTCTGTGAGCAGCACACAGAAACGTGCAGGTGGTGCCTGGGCAGAGCACAACCCCTCTGCTCAGGTTCTTTCATGTCTCTTGAGCACAGGCTGCTTGCTGGGTGCAGGCGCTGCAGGTGCACCTGAGCCAGCTCAGGCTGCAGGGATCCTTTCTCTGCTTAGCGTGGACACCACGCCAGAGCCAGGCTTGTGCCTATTCCCAACCTTCAACCCCCCAGCCCAGCACCCCTCAGCTGCTGCCAGCCCTGGGACCCTGATGTGACCAGGGCTGTCCTTGGGCAGCCCGGAGCTAGCCCCATGTCCCCACCCTTCACACCGTTATCAAGTTCCTGCAGCCTTTCCCCCCTGCCCGCCCGGGCCCTCTGCCAGCTCGGGCCGGGATGGAGGCGCTGGCAGGTTCCCGGGGGCTGATCCCACACTGGGGACACCATTGCACCAGGTTCCTGCAGACCTCTGACAAGCAGGATCAGGACCTCAACCCTCCCAACATGCTCCTGGTGCTTTTGGGGCAGCAGGGTTGGCACACAGGGTGAGGAGCCCACTACCTGCGTGAGGGGACCTTGGGGCCCAGCAGCCTTGGAAACACAAATGCCTGGAGGAGGTTAGGTCTTTCCAGACTTTCCATTTTCCCACGGCTCATGGCTGGCTCTGCAGGAAGCTCTCCCTACCCAGGAGTCACCCCGACTATCAGGAGTTCTTTGTGCATGAGAAACTGTCCAGCAGTGAATGGGACAGGATAGGCAGTGTTCAGAGAAAGTGAAGATGGGATGGGATGGGATGGGATGGGATGGGATGGGATGGGATGGGATGGGATGGGATGGGATGGGATGGGATGGGATGGGATGGGATGGGATGGGATGGGATGGGATGGGATGGGATGGGATGGGATGGGATGGGATGGGATGGGATGCCCAAATTGTGCCAGAAGGACCAAGCATTGCTGGGCCATCTCCAGCCCCCTAAGAAGCTTCTGGCAGTATGGAGAGGTTGGGCTGAGACAAGAGCAGGTGCTAAATGCACATTCCTGATGCTGAACAGGAATGTGGGAAAGGAATAGTTGGGAATGCCAGAAAATACTTGGGGAAGGCATTGTGGGATGTGTCTGGTCCCAGCTCTCTGGGGACGGGGCAGTCTCAGGGTTGCTGTTCCCTGAGATTCGCCTCGGGGTTGCTGTTCCCCGAGGTAATAAGGTTTTCAGGCTTCTCACACCGGAGCCAGAGAAGACAAGCTGAGTCCACCAGTCCGTGTTTCCAAGGTTGTTTATTCTTTCATTATCTCTCAGTTCTTTCCCAGCTCTGCAAGGCATCTCCAGCAGAGCAGGACACACGGCAGACTGGGCGGGTCAGAGGGTCCCAGACCTTATGTACGGTCCCCTTGACCCAACCACCATCCAAAACGTACTTTTTATTTACGAAATTTTGCCAATACCTACTACCTATATTAACATGTCATTTCTACTCTAAACCAATCCTTAAAATCCAACTCAGCAAAAGATGGGGGACAAGAGCAAGAACAAGGAGGACGGGGCCACTCCCCAATTCCTCCATCTTGTCTCTTCAAACCCATATACTAAAAATCCTAGCTTCTCCATTTACACTCTGTGATAAACTAACTACCACTTATTTTGAATTATTTCAGCTTGTGATTCTTCATACAATGTGGGCATTCACTCCCATAGACAGGGATCAGAGGCAGTGTCCTCCTGGGCTCTGTGTGAGGCTGGCTGACCCCCTTGTACAGATCCAAATCCCCCTGTCCAATCTCCAAACCCTTCAGAGTGGCCACAGGGATGTCCTGGACTCCAACAGGGCAGCACAGGGTTTGGATCCCAGGGTTTGGATCCCAGACTGAATTCCTGGCCACTGCCAAAATTGTTTTGTGGGGCAGCAGAATCACAAAATCATTTAGTTTTGAAAAGACCTCTAAGATCATTGAGTCCAACCATCCCCAAAGTACTGCCAAGGCCACCACTGACCCGTGTCCCCAAGGGTCACACTGCAGGGGTGTTAATCCCCTCCAGGGGTGGGGACTCCACCACTGCCCGGGGCAGCTGTGCCAGGGCTGGAGAGCCCTTTAGGATGCTGGAGAACTGTCCTTGGGTTTCTGCTTGAGGTCACAGAAAATCCCAGTGGGAGATGCAGAATGACTTCTACCGAAACCTTGTCACACAGAGCGAGTCACATGTGGGCTGAGGACCCAGAGCTCAGTTATAACGAGTCATGCAAATTAAACAGTTTTCAATGAAATGATTTTTAACTTTTTTTCCCCAACTGCTGATCAAAATCCAAAGTAACCTCAGAAAATGCACAAGACACAATGACAAAACAAACTGGGAGTACACAGGTCACTTTTTCCATGAGTTGTGCCTCTAAACATGGGGGTTACGGTCTCTGCTGGCTAGACGCCCTCCACCTAGGTTGTGCCTATGGCTCCCATCCTCCCATGGCTGGAAGGGATTCACCCCACCTCCAAACCCCCTTGGTGCTGGGGGCTGCCCTACAACCTTACACCCGGTGTCCTTGCTCCCCCTGGGATGGGGTGGTGATTCCTGCCAGGGGCTGAGCCCCAGGCAGCCGCATGGCACAGGATCCTCCCATCCAGCTGCTCAAATGTCAGACTGCTCCAGGTCACTTCTACAAGGAGCTGGGAGAGGTGGCCAAGCCCTGGGACCTGTGCCACAAACTGGGAAGTAGAGACCAGCAGGACCAGGGCAGTGACTGTCCCTCTGTGCTGGCACTGCTGAGGTACCTCCAATCCTGGGGGGCAGCTTTGGGCCCCCCGCTACAGAAAGGCTATTGAAGGCCTGGAAGAGAAGGGAACAGAGCTGGGGGAGGGTCTGGAGCACCAGGAGCAGCTGAGGGAGCTGGGAAAGGGGCCCAGCCTGGAGAAAAGGAGGCTCGGGGGGACTTTGTGGCTCTGCACAACTCCTGACAGGAGGGGACAGCCGCGGGGGTCAGGCTCTGCTCCCAGGGAACAAGAAGTAAGAGGAAAAAACCTCAAGTGCTGCCAGAGGAGCTTTAGGTTGGGTATTAGAGAAAATTTCTTCATGAAAGGGTGGTCAGGCCCTGGCACAGCTGCCCAGGGCAGTGGTGCAGTCACCGTTCCTGGAGCGATTTAACAGCCATGTGGATGTGGCATTTGGGAACTTGGTGTAGTGGTGGCTTTGACAGTGCTGGGGAATAGTTGGATTTAATGATGCTAAAGGGCTTTTCCAACCTCAGTGATTCTGTGATTCCATGAATGGCTTCTCCCTGCTTCTCAGCTCCACCATCTTGTGCCACCCTAACCCTGCTGTGCAGTCCTACAGCACTGAAGGGACACAAGGCCACTGTCCCTTTGTCTTCAACAGCACCAGGGCATGGCAAGGATCTTCTCTGGCCCTGACCTCCCTGTAAGGACAAGGTGTCCCTTTGGAAGGTATATGTCTTCAACGCTCCCATGTGCCTTGGCCGCCTTGGCTTTGCTGTTTTTTGTGTCTGGGACCCTTCCTTATCTCTCTGCCCCACCTTGCTCAGTGCTGGCGGTGGTGTCCCTGGTGCCAAGGCTGCCCCGTGACCAGCCCAGTGGCTCAGGAACAATTGGAGGAAGCCATGTCCCACAGAAATCCTGAGATTTCTGCTGGAAGTGACAACTGCTGGGAGGGCTGGCAGGGGATGGGGCCACACGTGGGGACTGGCAGGGTCTCAGGCAGCACAGCAGGTCTGTGCCCTCCCTGCCCCAAATCCAGCCGCTGCTAGAGGGTTCAGGTGTGATGGGGAGCTGGCTGGCCAGCGTCCCACAGGAGTGTAACCAGCTTCCTGTGGCCATGGCAGAGCCCTATGAGGGAGGGAGCAGCACGTCCCTGCTCACACACACCTGCCCAGCATTGGCAACCATGCAGCACACAGACACAGGGGCACGGGGATCTGCATTAGTGCAAGTATGAGTGCTGCCCTGCCTCAGGACACAGACACACCCCAGGGCTGGGCGTGGCAGCACCCTGACATACACCAGAGGGAGCATGTCCACCCATGTGTGCAGAGGAGAAGGTGGTCACACGCACCCAAATGTACCCTCCTACTCTGAGCCCCAACCCAGCGGTCCTGAGGCTCCATGGTGCTCCATGTATCATCTCCCTGCACCTCAACTCCTCCATGTGCTCAGGACTGGAAGCCTTCAAATCCTGCCTAGACTTTTCCACTCTGCTCCCTCTGATGCCCAGGTGCTGCAGGCTCACCCTGCCTGTGCCAGCAGTGCCAGCAAAGCAGGCAGCCTGTGCCCAAGCTGTGCTGGAGCACTGCTGGCTGTGTCTGTGCCATTCAGGGTGCTTGGGGAGGGCAGAGGGAGTTCAGCTGGGGAGGACAAACTCCTTAAATGGCTGGACATGCAGGCAGCCGAGGCTTTCCCAGGCAGCCAGGAGTTCCTGGAAGTTGGCTGCTGGTGCCAGAGAACAAGTCTTGGAGAGTTGCACGGGTGAACCTTCCCAAAAGGAGCTGCCCTGTGCCAGCTCTTGCCCTGCCATGGGCTGTCCTGGGGTGGCTGCTGTCCCTGCACATCCCCCACTTGCTCCCACGATCCCTGCTGTGAGCTCAGCTCCCAGAGGAGACCCAACTCTCACCCAGGCTTTGCTGTTGCAGATGGGTGGCCTAGAATCTCCGTTATCACTTTCCCAGTGCCTCTCTGGCCCCGTTCCCTGCCTGGGAGCCTGTCCCAGGCACAGGCTCGGGTACCTGCCAGCCAGGACATCCCGTGGCTGATAATGTCACATAGCTTGGAGCCCTGTAACTCCTTCTCATGCCTTGTGTCCTCTTGGCCTCGCAGCAGCAAGGTGGGGTCTCACACCCTTCCTTCCCAGTGTGATAGAAGTAGGTGTCTTCTGTTTTAGCCTTCCCATGACCTGGGAGCAGTCCAGCTTGTCACAGCCCCGCCACATGCTTGGGATGCCCAAAGTGAATCCTCCAGGAACCCATCCCAGGGGCCAGAGACATCCCCAGTTCCACAGGAGCACTTAAAGGACACGTAATCCTCACCTGAGACCTCCCATGGCAGTGGCCAAGGTCTTATTCCTTTGCAAACTGTGATGAATCCCCAACCATGGAGTCCCTCCAGTGATCTAAGGCCATGTAGAACTTCTGTCCACTCTTCTGAGTGCTCCAGATCCTCCCATCCAACAACAGCAGCCACTCAGCACATAGCTGGAGACAGTGGGCAGCCTCCAGGGCCTCAAGGGATTTCATGGATGCCTGTGGATAGGTCCACCCTGTGCTTCCCAGGAAAGGGAGAAGACAAAGGCACATGGTGGACGAGCACTAGCACAGAGGTGGCAAATCCCATCCCCCAGGATCCAGGAGCCCAGCCTTGATCTTGACCCTTTGACACAGCCATGTCTCATTGCTGGCTTTGGGGTGACACCTGCAGCCAGTCTTTGCCTCTGAGGCTTTCACCAGACAAAGTCCCCTCTTCCTGCACAGCCCCATGGACCTCTTTAAGTGCAAAACCTTCTTGCAGCATCACACTGAGCCTGTTTCCTGACTCCAGCTCTCTGTGTCACCCATGCCTTGCTCTCCTGAAGCCTCTTGACACACCATATTCCTTGTTGTCTCTTGTTCTTCGGGAATTCTGATGACCTGGCTCTAAAAATGTACTGCAGGGAGGTCTGCTGGCTGCTGTGCTGGCCCTCCCCCATCCTGTCCCTTACAGCCCAAATGGTCCCATGTCACCTCCTTCTCCTTCAGCCTTCCTCGCAGTTGCCTTATCCAAAAAACCCCCCACCCACCCCTCAAAATGAGCTTTGGTTTTTTTAGAGATGCCAAGTCCATCTGGTACAGTCTATCCCAGATAAAGAGCTCTCCCTCGGGGCCGCTTGGGACCAGAAATAGCGCCGGGGCTGGACCTGCCTGAGCAAACATTCCTCCCCGCACACGCACGTCTGCTTCCCGCTGGCAGCCCGGCCACCCCCGGGGAGCCGGGCCTCGGGGACCAGTGCCACGATGGCTCCTGCCCGTGCCCGGGAGGGGGAACCTTCCCCTCCCAGGTAGCTGCGCATCCCTCCGGACACTGCCCCGCGGGGCCCTCCGCGGGGCGCGGCTCGGCCGGGCTCGCTCCTCCTGCAGGGGAATCCTGATTCCTGATAATCCCCGAGGGGAGCCGGCAAAGCCTCGCTGATCCCCGCCGGGCTGACCCGGCCGGCGCTCCGGGCTGGAATTTGCTGCTAATCGCCACGGCCACCTCCCGGGGACGGTCACCGCCAGCCGGGGGACCCGGCTTGGTCCCGGGTCGCTCTCCGGGGAGGCGACGCCGGCGCTCGGATGTCTCCCTGCCCCGCGGAAGGGGGTGGTGGGTGGCCGCTGCTGCTCAGCGTCTGTGCTCCAGGGACAGCCGCAGGGTCCGTCCTGGAGCTCAGTGCCAGCCCAGCTCCCCTGGCTCTGGGACCTCTGGGGATCTGCCAGTGCTTCAAGGAAGAGCTGTTTGTTTTCAGCCCTTGCACCATTGCTGGGAGAAAAGCTGTTGCATTTCACAGATGTTGCTCTCTGAATCCTTGTCCTGTTGGTAGTCCAAACGATTTTCCATGATCTCTTAACCCCTTTATCTCGTGAGGGATTCCAGCACTGACATATGACCACAGTGGGCTATCTCTTCCCATATTCCTCCTGGGGCACAGGTTCCTGCCCACCCTGCTTTACCTGTGACCTTCCCTCCCTGTCACTTCCCAGGGACCCAGTTTTTCCTCAGCTTCAAGAGGGGCTGCAGTCAGTCAAAGGATTGCAAACACCCCTTTGCAAACAAAGACATGGAACACTCATGTACTGCCCATCAAAATACATTTGTGGACATCACAAAGTGTCCCCTGTAGTTCCGTGGCTCCTGATTCTCTCTGCTTCCCTCTATAATCAGTTCTATGGCTCTTCCCAGACCTTCCATCCAGCCCCCCCTGTGATGGGTGGCAGCTGAGCCCAGCCCTTTGTGGGGGCACACCAGGGCACTCACAGCCTCCCTGCTTCTGCCCCAGCTCCTCTGTGTCACGGTTTTGGGGGCTGTGATCCCCTACCAGACCCTCAAGCTGCCTCCTGGCATGGAGGCCCAGCCTGTGAAAAGGGGAACCTTGACCCTCAGTCTGCAAATGTGGGGTCAGAGCCCCTGGTCCATACCCTGCTCCTGCCAAAGTGGCTTCACATGTGGCTAGAGAAACGCTGCTGCTCCCAGGGCACAGTGGCTACTCTCTCCCACTGCAGCCTGTGCCATCTGCAGACAACATTAATCATGTTTTTCAGCCATTAATCATTTCCAACATTAATCATGTTGTCTTCATGTTGAACAGCAGAGGACTGGGACTGCGAGAACTCTCTTGCAAGTGATGGGCCTCAGCTCAGCTGCTTCTGAGAGCTGTCAGCTGGCCAGAGTTTCGTTCCTCTCCACGTGTGCCATGTGGCTTTTGTATTGTTTAGTCTCTGATTGAAATCTGGGGCCGGCTTCAATTACCTGTCCCACAACAGCCCAGTGCATTGACACAACCACTGCCTCTCCAATGACATCACAGAGCGCTCGTGTTCGCTGGACACCGTCCCACACTGTCATCATGCTCGGCTCTCAGACATCCACTCCTGTCCCATGGAACACCGTCCCTCTGGAAGGGACCACCATCCCTTTACCTGGTCTGGGCCTGCCCTGACTGAAGTCAAGCTGGCCGGACTGTGCCTGTGAAGAAACAGGTGCCTGAGACATGATCATCCTGCTTGCGGAGCACCTGCATCTCCTGGCAGGAAAGGTCCAGCTTTGAAGACATCCCTTGGGGTAGTTCTCCAGAACCCCCCAAGATTTGGTGGGAAGGGGCCCCTGGAGGGCTCCGGACCAGTCTGAGTCACAGCAGGGCTGTTTCCAGCACTCAGCCACGGTGGCTGTGGCTTTGTCCACCTGAGGTTTGAAAGCCTCCAGAACCAGAGTTCCCCCACCTCTTGTGCATGTCCCCATGCTGGGGCCCTTCCAGAATCAACACTTAATCTGGAACAAACATCCCAGTCTTGGCCACAAATTGCAGTCTCTGTTTTCCTACCAAGGGCAGGGAAAGCTTTCTCCTGTGCTGAGAAGCACTTTTGGAGGGGGATCCAGTCCCTGTTTCAGTGCCACAGCTACATATGGACCTCTCCTTTCATGTCAGAAGGAAGGATTTCCACACAGAGTGATGCTTAGCACAGCTTTTCCACACCTTTTATCCAAAGCTTGTCTGGGGAAGACTATCATTCCTTTCACAGAGTGACAAGGGCACAGCTTTCTCCTGTCAGGTCCCTCCAGTTCTCCCTGGAGATGGAGCTCCTGGAACTGCTGGAGTTGCTGGAGTGTGGTACCAACAGAGTAGCTGGGTCGAGGGAGACCCTCTCAGGGTCTGGTGCACAAACCAAGTCTCTTTTCCCCAAAATATCTGACATTTGGAGTCGTGGTTTTGTTGGGACATAGAATAAACCCAATACACAATTTGTCATGTCCACAGATTTTTTTGGGAGGGTGGGGGGGGCCTGGATCTGAAGCTGGCTGTCCTGACACCCAGGTCCAGGGAATTCCTGGGAACGCTGACTTCACGCTACTCCTCTTGCTGCTCTGTCCTCCCGCCAAAGCCCGGGCCAGCCATGGGAGCTGAGCTTCTCCTGGAGCGGTGAGTGAAGGCCTGGGGCTCGCAGACTCTGCGGGGTCTTGGGCAGCTGCCTGTGCCCCAGGCAGCTGCTCCAGAGACGGAGCATTGCCAGGCAGCAGGTCTGGCAGTTTCTTGGCAGTGTTCAAGTGCAATCAAACCGTCTCCACAAAACATCTCCATGAGCCAGCACATTCCAATGGAGAAATGTCTTGTCTAAATGTTTCTGACCAACTCTCGTGCGGCGGCTTTCTCACTTTTCCTCCTGGCTCTGTTTCTGAAGGAAAAAACACTTCAAAGGCACGGCCCTGGCTTGGGATGCTGTAGGTGTGACTGTGCTGTCTCAGCCTAGGTCCAGACTCTTCCCCTGGGGTTGGATGAGACAGAATAACCCTCACCAGTGCTGGGCGGCCTGAATAGCCCTAACTGGACATGAGAGGAGCATGTGTGAGGATGGGTGTCTCAAGAGTCAAACGGCCCCACCAGCCCTTCCTGCAGTGGGGTGAAGCCTGAGGAGCCCTGAGATTGGGCTCAGTGTGTGCACATGGCCCAAGAGCTGAGGTAATACTCAGCTGCAGGTGAGAGCCAGCCTTGAGGTGTGCTGGACATGTAGAGGACAAGATGCCCTGTCCACAGCAAAACATGTTGCACTCTTGGTGCCAGGGTCTTCTCTGGTGGGGTGTGTTTGTTCCCAGCCTCTCACTGCAGTGACAGCTCCTCTGCATCCACGTCAGAGGGACTTGGAGTTTCTTCCTCTGCTGGAAGCTCCTAATGGTCTTCAAACTCCTGATGCTTCTTCAGAGGTGTCCCTCAGCCCTGTTGTCACTCCTGGAAGGGGCAGCAGAGCAGGACAGGAGGTCTGCATTCCTGGAGGCTGTTGGAACAGGTGTCCCTCACCTCAGAAAGGGGTGATCCTGCCCACACCAACCACACCAGGGAGCAGGAGACAGCCGGGACACTCCAAGGGCATGTCCCAGCCGTTTGGCATTGCCAGTGTGGGGTACCTAGACAGGAGGGGAGATGTCCCCATATGGAGGGCAGTTCCACCATCATCATGGGGCTGATCAGAAAGGTGCATGGTCCTGTGGGGTGGCAAGGTTCCCCAGGAACATGAGGCTCACTGGGAACATGAGGCCCGTCAGGAACATGGTGAGGTTCATTGGGAACATGGTGAGGCTCCCTGGGAACATGAGGCTCATCAGGAGCACAAGGCTCACCAGGAATGTGAGGCTCACTGGGAACATGGCAAGGCTCACCAGAAACACAGTGGGGCATGAGGCTCCCCGGGAGCATGGTGAGGCTAAGCAGGCACACGAGGCTCCCCGGGAGCTCGGTGAGGCTCAGCAGGCACACGAGGCTCCCCGGGAGCTTGGTGTGTGCTCTCACAGCCCGTGGGGTCACACGTGGCTGGCGGGGGCTGGCGCAGGGTGTGGCTGCGTGGAGCGGGTGCGTGCTGGCCAACATGTGATTTGTGTTCCGAGTGTGTGTCTGCCGGTGCTTTGTAAATGAGGTGCACTCGGTGCTGTGTGTGCTCACTCTGGCATGCCAGGGCCGGTGCTGCTGCATTCCTTGGCCAGCCGTGATTTTGTGTAGCGCTGTGTTTGGTGCCACGGGAGGCTCGTGCTCATGTGCTCACGTGCGTGTGTGCTCCATCACACAGCCAGTCTGGAGCCCTGCTCCTTCCGGGGACTCACTTGAGGATGAAAACCATCTTCCCCATGTGACTGCCCCTTCTAGGACAGTGGTCTGTGCTCCCTCAGTCCGTGAGCTGACCCCGACCGGGATTTGTGAGGGGGCAGGTGCTCCCCTGGTGCTCCCCACCGTGCCACACTCCCCAGGGAGCTGATGATGTGTGAGGGTTTGGGTGCTGGTGAGGTCTCATCTGCATGTGAGACCTGAGCAAAAACACCTGGAGCCAATTCCCAGCCTGGCAGAGGCAAGGAAAACAAGGTGTCCACGGCCTTGTGTGGTGGCTGAGATTGTCACTTTCCCCAGGAAGGAAGGGTGGTTCCATGGGAGGGCTGGCTGCTCCAGGGATGCTTGGAGCTGGATGAAGTGCAGGGAGGCTGCACTGGGGCATCTCAGCATCACACCTGAGTCTTGGACAGAAAGGGCCAGGCTGGGAATTGAGCATCCAGCTCGTGGCTTTATAGTACTCTGGAGAGGCAGAAACACCATCTCTGTGGTGGTGAAGCCGCTTTCCAGCACTGGCAAAAGTTTAGCCATCCTGAGCCCAGGCTGAGGGAAGGTGAGGGGAGAGAGTGGGAGAGGAAGTGGAGATGCACTGGAGCAACCCTGGAAAAAAGCCCCCAGCTCTCCTGCAGCTGCACAGAGAGGGCAGCTGGGCCAACCCCTCCCAGCTCCCTGGGCTTGGGGCATGGTAAGGCAGCCCCGAGGTATCACCCAGTGACGTGGCACAGGGAGGACCCCCTTCTCCAGGGCCAGGACAGGGGGACAGTGTGAGGACACAGCAGGTGCTGGCTCCTGGTGTACATAAGCAGGGGTCAGGAGGAGCAAACCCTGCTCTGGCAGGAGCAATCAGGGCACTCACCAGCTCCTTGTGCCTGGCTCAGGAGGGGAAATTGGGCTTTTGCACAGCATGACATCTTGTGGGCTTCCTGGCCAGGTGCGGTGGCATGGAGGTGTTCTCCCCCTGACTCAGTCAGCAGGCAGGCTGCCAGGGAGCAAACCTAGCAGAGCATGGACAAACCATCCCAGCACAGCTCAGTGAGACACGGACAGTCTCTGGAGGAGCACAGAGAGTGCCCGAGGAGCCAACTGCTGCACTTGTATAAAAACATGAGCAATGGTGAAAGCAGCAGGACGTGGGAGGGATGGTAGTGCGGAGCACTTCAGAAAGAGAAGGATGGAGAGAGTCTGGCAGTCAACATCCGACTTTTATTCCTAGTTAAATAACAGAGCACGTCGGATGAGAGAAAGTCATTAAGTGTCAAGAGTCGGATTTCGAGGAGCTCAGTGCCAGGTTTCCCAGCACTCAGCACCACAGCCAGGGCCAGGCTTTGTAAAAAGCCAGATCCCATTTGGAGCTTGCAGCAGGGCTGGCTGGGGCTCCCCAGGGTCATGTCTGGATGGATTTGTGAAGGAGATGAGTACCTGACCTTCGTGGCTCTCCTCTGAAGTGCTTGATGGTGCTGGTCACTGCGGGGGTGCTCCCCGCCACTGACCCTGCAAGGTGCATCATGTGCTCTGCTGGGTGACAGCAGTCCTGTCACCTGGAGGGCTGCAGTGCTCTCAGCCCCTCATCTGACAGGCTTTTGAAGCAGGAGGTTGTCGGATTGCGGGTTTTCAGTTTCCTGTGGGAATTTCTAAGTGCATAATCATTGTGAACATCATGAACAGCTTTTTAATAGTCAGAGAATACCATCTGGATGTTCACAAACAAAGGCAATATAAATCCACCACTGACAGCGCTGAACTCAGTGCTTTTATAAGTATTTCCAAATTGTTTCCCAAATTATTTAAGCAAGTCTTTCCTCTAATGAAACTCAGAAAAGGTCTAAACATAGGCAAACAGTACAGATTGAACACAACAGAGACTTTATACAGAGGGATTAGAGCTTGGGTCAGATGTAATCAAATGACATCCCCAGCATACGAATGCAGTCTGTGTTCAGAGATAGGAGGAATCCCAAACACTTCTGTAATGGGAGGAATAAATCTGGAAGTGCCAAAAGGGAACTGGGGAAGAGGAGGGAAATAACTCAAACCAGTTTTTGTGGGTGTGAAGGCCTTGCATAGTGGTGCTGAACACTGTGGGGATTATTTAAAGTGTACAAGAGCGATGTGCTGGGTCTGGTGGCAGATGCCTCTGATGTCCTCGCAATGGGGGACACTGGGAGGAGTTTGGGAGGGATGTTGGAAGGGAAGATAGGAAGAGTAGAAGCCACCCAGGCACAGGCTGCTTTGCAGGGAGGAGAGAGGAGCTAACAGCCTGGCTGGATGCTGGCTCTGAGGTGATGTGCCAGGAGAAGCTGGCAGGGCTGGGCATGGGGTTCTCTCCAAAAGCAGAGATGAGCCTCCCTTTCCACAGGCTTTGGATCAGAGGTGCACAGACCAGCATGAGCTGGGCTGGATGGTGACTGCCAGGCTTTCCTGATGGTGACATTCACAGGGCTGCTGCTTTCCTGTACAAAAGCCCTGGAAATCAGGCAGCAGTACAGATCCTGACTTCGGAGGCCTGGTGTCCCGGAGTGCACCTCTTGACAGCCCAAGGCAGTCACAAAGCCAAGGGCTTTGTTCAGCAGGGGCCTCTGTGGAGAGGAGCTGGGAATGGAAGCAGTGGTCCAGAGCCAGTGGAGGCCACACTGACAGCAGAGCAACCCCAGATATGTCGGGGACAGTTCAGACTGTGAGGTGGGCAAGAATGGCCCACAGAGAGGAGATTTCACCAGCAGCACCTGGACAGCTGCAGCTGGCATGTGGCTGTACCTTGAGGAAAACAGTACCTCTGTCACTCTCAGGCCCCTGGCCAGACTTTAGGTCCTGGCAGATGATCTAGAAACATCTGCTTTTGCTGGCTTTTCCTGATCCAGCTCTTGCAGAAATAGTTGAGGGCACTTCAGCCAACAGAAATCTTTGGGCTGTGGGTGAGGGGTCTGAAAACAGACCATGGCATGTGCCTGGAGATGTGCTCTTGTAAACATGGCAAAAATCTGCCTTGCCCTCCATCCAGGAAGAGCACCTCTGCTTGCTGGAGAAGCCTAGGCTGGAAAATGCCACCTCCTCCACACAACCTCGGAGCAGAGGACACCCTGCTGTCCCAGTTCCTGTACTTCATCTTAATTCACCTTGCCCTGTGGTGCTGGGCAGTCTTCTCAGTGAAAAATTATCATGTTTATCTGTCACTCTGTCAGGCCAAGTTGGAAATGGGTTTGGAAGCAATTGAGTTGCTCTCAGAAGGATACAGGAAACAAAATCCAATCTCTCCTCTGTGAGGGATGCTTGATTATGACAGGACACCTGCTGACAGCTGGATGCCTCTTCCACGAGGCCCTCTCTACTGGCATGAACCTTTCCCCCTTGCCCCCGCTACTCTGCCAGGAGAACAGGGCTCAGGACAGGAGCACAGGGGGAGGACACGGCTTGGGGTCACTTGGATACTGCTCCTCCCCACCTCCCCTCCTTGTACCAGGGTTTTCTGCCTCCATGGGTCTTGGAGGCAGCTCCAAGAGCTTTGCAGTTTTCCAGTGCTGTGCCTCAAGTTTCCCCTTGGAATCATGAATAGGACGTGCCTTGTGCTCAGCCCATGGGGTCCAGCTCCATCTCAGCATTGGACTGACACCATGTTTGTTCTCCTTGGATGTATCAGAGAGATCCCAGATATGGAGTAAAGTGTTTGCCCACACAAGCTGCTGAGGGCAGGCTGCCCCACATGGAACAGGCTGCCAGCTTGGGGGATGCCATGTCCTTGTGTGGCCCCTAAAGCACAATTTCTGCAGGCCGCAGCAATGAGCCTGAAAACCGGAGCTCTCCTGCCTGGATAAACGGGACAAGTGGTGCTGCTGCCAGTGATGGGGTATGGGAGAAGCTGCCTGTTTCCTTCCAGTCACTTTGTTAACATGCCCCTAAACCCTCTTGCAGCCAGAAAAAGCATTAGTCACCCTTACAAAGTCAGGATGAGCCGACAGGAATAACAAGTGTGTTCGTCTAGAGCACATCCATGCCAGGCAAAATATTTTGGCCGAGACTGCTCTATGCTTGTTCTGGGGAAGGGACAGAGGAACCTGCTCAGCCTGTGCAGAGGGCAGGGGTTGTCTATTACACCCCAACACCTGGCCAGTTGTGGGAGGTGCTGGTGGTCACTGGAGCTGGCCCTGCCCAGGGCCTTCATGGAGCTGTAGACAGGGACTGACATGGCAGAGGGGCTGGTGAATGGATTCAGCTTCTGGGGTGCAGTGAGATGAAGAAGGACTTGGGGAGGCAGTGTGTGACCTCCCTGCTCATCAGGGGCTCTCTGGGTTAGCTTATGGCCAACAATGAGCTGGTGGACATTTCGGAGGGGACCATAGCTTGGACCTCCTCCATCCCACCTCAGCCCCATCCATGATGCCAACAGCCTCTCCCAGGAAACAGAAGAGGCACCAGGCTGACTGCAAGGAACCAGGCAGCCCATCCCTCTGGGGGCTCCTGTCCTGTAACACAGCCTGTCCGCCTGCTTCAGCATCACCTCCAAGAACCAGCGAAGCAGGGCAAGCCAGGACCTGGATCCTGGCCGACGAGGGGAGAGATGAAGGGAGATGTGAAGCCGATGAGTGGAAAAGGAGAGCTGCGAGGATGTGGCCGGGCGCGGCTGATGGGGGTGGCTGCACACGGTATCGCAGCAACGTGCTGGCATGGAGCAGGGGCCAGGCCGGAGTCAAACATTGGGAACATTTCTACCAGACAGGACAATTACACACTGGAGCTGCTTGCCAGTGAGGCCCCATCACGAGTGGAACAGATCCCATAAGATACTTCTAAGTTTAGAGTGAAGGAGCCCTCTCCAACAGGGGAGGATGCGAGACTGCCGAGCTCAGTCCCGCCCGTCGCCGCCAAACCGCACTCCCCGGAGGAGCACTCATGAACTGCTCTTGCAACACTTGAGCTACGGCTGAGACACACATTCCAGCCGAAACCCCTGTTTGCAGTTGTTTATACATTGCTCAAAAAATATCCTTTTGGATTGAATTTGTTCATTCTTGATCTCAGCCCAAAAAACTGAAGAATTATTTGGGGATGGTTTGAGGAAAATCTGTTTGACTGTTTCTGTGTTATGTAAGCATCAGAATAAATATGTTTTCCTATTTTCAAACATTTTCCTCATCCTTACTAGCTGTCAGATAGCTCAAAATCAACTTCATGATTTGGAGGAGTTGTACTTAGTCCATGCCTGGCTCTCAGTGAGGGACCAGCCTGTTCCTCAGCCAGACAAGCTCTCCTCAGGAATGAGAAAAGCAGGAGGGACTACAGCTCTTACATGTGGTGCTTGACATCCTTAAAGGTGATCTCCAGGGGCATTGGGTCACAGCTGGGCATTTTCCAAGAGTGTTTGATGAGAAGGGATTGGCCAGTGCCAAATGAGAGCTAAATAAACAGGTATTGAACAAGGCTGTGGAAAAGAGCTGTAAGTTTTTGTGAGAAGGGGAGGTGAGTGCTGTTCACAGACCATGCAGCAAGAGGAGGGCTCAGCTCTTCCCACCATCCACCTCCCAGCTCACACTGCTCAGGTTGTGCTGGAGCTGCTCCCTGTATTTTTTTTGTGCTATGCCCATGCTCATTGGTTTTGGTGGATCATGGTTTTGGGAGAAGTGAAGGAAAAGGGCTTGCAGCCTTGGAGACACTCTTTGACTCCAAGATTGTGCCAAGATGTGGAGAGATGGAAGGTGATGGGCACTGCAGGAGGAAGGCCAGGCCTTGGTGAGGTGGATGAGTCAGATGTTGGGAAGACTTTTGCCAGCATTGTTGGGGTGGGGTAGAGCTGTTGGAGGTGAATACAGAAATATCCTTGAAATCCAGCTCCAAGGCTGGAGAAGACCACAGTCCAAGTTTCAGGAGTTCATACTAAGCCAGTGGAGAGGTGACCTTGACCCAGGCTCTTCAGACTTCATCTCTGGAAGAAAGGATGAAGAGGCAACGTTCACCCCATGATGTGCCCCAAGAAATGAGTGTCTCCAAGGTGTTTGGGTCTTGCTGTTTCCCAGTGAGGAGTTAAATACCTGAACACCTGGCAGAGGCTGGGATGTCATTCCTCACCCAGCACCTACAGAAACCCAGGGAAGTCTGTCTAAGTGCTGATTGTTAACTCAGGGCAGTTGTTCAAGGAATGACATTCAGGCAACTACAAAGTGCAACAGCAACGAACCCTGAGTTCCAGGAACAGACATTCCAGTGTCCTGTCAGTGTTGTGTGGAGAAACCATGGGAAAAGTGAGAGGGATCCTTGTGAGCTGGGAAATTTTCAAGAGTATCAGGAAGCTGATAAAAATACCTGAAGCACAAAAGGCATTAACTTAAAGTCCTCCAGCTGAATGTAGAGGCTGCTTCAACATCTGTACAAGTCACAAAGGGCTCACAAAATTAAAGCAATGAAAGAGGGCAGGAACAGGAATCACTTTAGTCCTGTCAGCAGGGAAAAGGTTTTGAAGCCATGTGCAGGGAAAAAATTATATCAGGGAATTCCAGAAACATCTTGATTTTGACTGAAGTCCCCAATCTGGGTTCTGGGGAAGCAGGGAAAGGCATCCATAGGCAAGGGGAGATCTCAGTGCCTCCAAGGGAAGACCACGAGCATCCTGGAGCTACTGTGAGCCAGAGCTGGCTTCTTGGGGCAGTAGCATCACTTGGATACAGAAGATCCCCTGACACCTTTCAGCACCTCTAGTTTGGCTACCCTGGTGAGAAACCAAGATCTCCTGGGGCAGGAGGAATGGTTTAACTAGAGAGAAGTGTTGAACGTTGCCCTGGACTGAAATGGATTCGTAACCTCTGCCTCCTTCCTCATTCCATTGGAAGATTCTGTCAACAGGTTTTAGGGACAGTAAAGGATGTTTGAGTACCCCCAGATTTGCTTTAGGGCAGCACCTGGAAACCAACTGTGTCCTTTTCACAGTTCAGTTCAACCAGGGTGACTTTGTGCTGAAGCAGAGAAGCAGTGCTTCCATGATCCATCCCATGAGCAGGGAGAGATCCGTCCTTAAGCCATCCCAGATGTTTGCAAAGCAGACGTGGGTCTCAGTCCTGAGGTAGCAGAAGGAAAAGCGCTGGAACAGAATGAGACGTTAAAAAAGAAACTGCCAGATCCACGTGGTGGAGCTGAGACAGCTTGGGGAGACCAGGAATGCAGCAGCTGCTCTGTCTGCTGGAGCAGACAATTTAACATGGAAGCTACTGCTTTCCAGAAGTCTGGAGTGAAGCAAATGTTGTACTGGTCTGCAAAAACAGCAGCAGCAATAATCCTGGGAATAGTCCGGCAGCTTTTGTGCAGGAAAAGACACTGGAAGCAACAATCATCGATTCAGATCAAGCCACTCAAAGGGACCTCGAGGCTCTGCTGTCTTTGACAAGCTGGATGGGTGGGACAGTGGGAAAGTCATAAGGGTCAACAGAGAGAGAAAGATAGCAAGTCCTGAGTCTGGAATGGAGCAACCCATGCGCCAGGGAAGCCTGGAGAACAACCAGCACAGGTGTGTGAGCTCTGCAGCACAGAACATGGAGACAGGGAAGGAAAGCTGACCATGAATCAGCAGTGAGCTTTTCCAGTGAGGAAAGCCAACTGGTGTGCTGTGGTAGCCAACTGGTGTGCTGTGGTAGCCAAAGCACGGCCAACATCTGCAGGGAAGATGTGTGAGAAGAGACAGAAAGGTGAGGCTGTTCTGCCTGGAGAAGAGAGGTGGAAAGGGGGATCTGATTGTGTTTTCCTCTGCCTGAAGGGAAGCTATACAGGAGACAAAGCCAGACTTTCCTTAGGAGTGAAGGATAAGGGGAAAATGGGCAACAAGCAGGAGTTGCAAATAAGGATGGACACAAAACCTGTGTGCAGTCCTGGCACAGGGCCCAGTTCAGGTTGCTTATGGACAAGGCCTTGAGCCAATGGATTCAGCTTTAGAATTGTACCTGCTGTGACCACAGCTGACTGGAGACTTTGGATGTTACTCCAAAAATCCGTTATTCCAAGAAAATCAAGGAAAATCACTTTTCTCAGCCTGTAACAGCCTTGAGCAGGCTGGCACAGCCACAGTGGGGAAACACTGCAGTGTGTTCCCTCTGTTTTAGGGTGGGTTTATGCAGCCATGGGAGAGCACCCAAAATTTCTCTCCAGATCTGGAGAAGCGTATCTGTGTTTGATGAAGGTGGGACAGCAGATAATGTGCTCCCTCTACAGCGTGGTGGGCTCCTCATTGTGAGGAACATCAGACCCCCAGGTTCTCAGATGCCCAGAGAGGTGCTGCCATCCCATTGTTAAATTCCTCAAAGCCTGTGGTCACAGACAGAGTTTCAGGAGATGCTCCATCTTGGGAAGAAGAAGGAAGGATACGGTCCCCAGGCTGGCTCTGCTCAGTGTGTGCTCGGTGTGTAGACAGAGGCTCTGGGAGAGCTCTGGCAGAGCCTGAGGAGCACTTGACACCTCTGGGCAGCACAGAACAATCTCTACACTGAAGGACACCTCTAGGCTTCTTTCCTCATGTTCAGATTTCTCACTTCTTGGACAAGGTTTCCACCCCATTACCTTTCCCTTGCAACCGTAGACAGGAACAGATGTGTCCCTGGTCACCCAGCACAGCACCCATCCGACCTGCACAGGTTGTGTTGCTGACTTTCTCACTCTCCTTCAGACATTGGGATGGACCCAAATCCTCACAGACATCTCACATGTTAACTGTTGCTGGTCTTATCTCCAGGATCAAGATCATATTTTTCTTCTTATTCCAGGAAGGGCAAGTTTTAATAGGCCTGGAATTGGAAACAGCTCCCTTTGCTTTCCTTGCTTCCCACACGGTTTTCATGTTGAGTTGTTTACCACAGTCATGCAAGTAGAGGCAGATGGCTGGGGTGACAGTCCTGGCCTGGGGGTACAGTGGGGCTCCCACTGCCCTGCATGTCCACCCTGGCCCTGCACCCATCCCACACATCCTGATGCTGCTGGGGATGCACAAATGAGCAGAAGGAGAAGGAAATGTTCTGCTTCCCTGGCCAGAGTGGAAAACCCTTGGGACTGATAAGGACTAAATCTCAAGGAAAAAGTGTGGAACACATTCTGGTCTCTGTGGAGGGGACACCCGGAGGTGGCTGAGCTCCCCAGTTCCTTTCCTTGGATCTGGTGGCAAGCCAGGGACAGTCACCATGACAGGTATTTCCCTGTTCCCTGCCAGAGTCCCAGAGGGGCAGTGGTGATGGACCAGGGAATGTGAGGGGACATGACACCTGTCCTGTGTGTGGTGACCAGATGAAGGACTGGCTGTAGGGCTGGGCATGAGCTGGAAACAGGTCAGGGACATGCTGGCAGGAGTGATGGCACTCTGGGGGTGTCACCTCTTTGCACAGAGTCCCTTGCCCATGCTGGGGTGATGATGGAGCAGCAAGAGGCACAGGGAGGACCCTCAATTCCCTTGGCTGTGGCAACACAGCCTGGTCAAGGATGCCCAGAGTTGATGGTGTTGGGAGAGGCTGCTAGGGCGAGACATGAAAAAGAGGCAATGGAGACAAACTCTGAAATGCTGTGACAAAACCCAGCTCCTGCTGGACTGAAGATGATGGTTCCCACCCTGAGAGTGATGCAGGAGGACAGGGACCCTGTGGTGTGGCAGCAGGTGGAGGGGACAGTGAAGTTCATGACAGCCATGGAAAACTGTCCTGGCTTTAGAGGAAGAGAACTGTCCATGGGTGAAAGCTGCCTGAGCACGTAGCTGGGCTTGGTACAGGAAGAAATTAATGTTAACAGCTCATGGATAATGATATGGAAAAGCAAGTCCATAATCCTTGGTGTCACAGAGCTTTTCTTTAAGGAAATGTCCAGGCAGGAGGATGTGGCAATTGTGGAAACTGCTAAGTGGTGGAGAGGGGCTGGGGAGCACCTTGGTCCCACGTTACCATGAGCACAGGACAGAATGGAATGTGCTCAAGGGACACTGAACCCCTGCCCCAATCATGGAGTAGGCTCTGAGCACCCATAGGTGACAGGTCTCACTGCTGACAAGAACAACCTCTGCTGGTGTGCTGGCCAGCCCTGCTTGTGCAGCCCAGCCTGTGCTGTCTCACCGGCCAGAGGAGTCCAGCCCTGACCCCTGTTCATGGCACCCACCTGGCCTATCTAGTGACATCTGCTCCATGGGTGTCTCTGCCCAGCCCTGCCCAGAGAGTGGCACAGTATCCCAGCTGTGCAGGGATATCATCCTTTGAGAAATATTTTCCATCCATCTCTCACCTTGAGGGGCTCCCCTGGCAGAGTTCCCCGAAGTTCTCCCCTAGTTACTTCCCTTCACACCCCCACTCCTGGTCTGCTTTGTGCATGAGGCTCCAGCTCTCCCACCAGCATCATTCCCCTCCTGCATCCTGCCCACCCAGACTTGTTGCTGTGGCCACAGGTTGCAGTCAGCCTTCCTGGAGTGGTGGGTCTTTACTTCTGGATATGTTTCAAGTCCTGCTCCTGGAGGATTTCTCAGTCCCTCCTGCCTTGGACCAGGTTTCTCCCAAGCACAGTGATCCACGTGTTGTTCTGGGGAAGGTCTTGTGACACTATCCCAAGCTCCTGACCTAGATGCTACTTGCCTGACATCCACCCAGAGCTGGCAGACGAGCTGGGTGGACAGGGAGGGGCAGGATGTGTCAAGCCCCCCATGGGGTCTTTGCCTGTGTTTCTGGCCTTCTGGGTTGCATCCACAGAGCTCATCGCAGACTGAGCCAGGCTTACCTGGTGCTCCGGGTGGCCTGCTGGTCCCCCAGGTGTGACAGCCAGCCCCTGTGTGACACTCAGGGGCCTGTGACATGGCTGGTCCCCCAATCCAGGGCACAGAGAGGGATTGTGTTTGCTATAGGAACCCCCATGAGCACAGCCTGTGAGATCTACAAGACTCTATATGGCTGAATCAGGATTTTGGAGCAGCTCCCCCCTCATTTCGCGCACACACACCCCCACACCCCTCCCCCTTCCACCTGCAGTACAGCCAGGGGTGTGTATTCTAATCCTGAATTTGTCCCAGTGACTCCCTGCCAGCTCCTCCAGCCAGCTCTGCTCTGGTGAGGGCTCCTGCAGAGCCCCTCTGTCTTTGCAGGGGTGGAGAGAGAAGAGAGCAGTCCAGGGCAGGACTTTGTGCACAGCCTCGTGAGGACCATCTCGGACCCGCCAAGCTCCCCCCTCACTCCTGCCCTGGGCAGTGTTCCCAGCTCATGCTCAGGGCCACCAGCCCAGGAGGTTTTGGAGGCTCCAGGCTTGCTGAGGGTCTGATGACGGCTGATGGAGATGGTGCTGGTGAAAAGTCCTGCCACAGGGGGGTAGTGCTCGTGGATCAGGTGAAGGAAAGGGCAGTGGGATGGTGACCCTGGTTGATGCTGGTGCACCCTGGACCTGCAGACAGCGTGACCCCAACCAATGGCCTCATGTCCTCAGTCCTGGCCTGGGGAGGTGACCACAGTTTGGAGGACACTGAGGAACAGCCAGAGCTCTTGGCAGCTCCTGTGCAGCCAGAACAATGGTTGACGTCATTTTTATTTAAGAGAGAGAAGGGAAAAAAATTGTGACCAGAGGACTGTAGCCCTGGGAGAGACAGAGTTTATTTTTCCTGCCTGCTGGTTTCTCTTGTGCTCCCCCCAGCCCTGGCCGTGGCACAGCACATTCCTTTGCTGTGATCTCCTCCCTCCCATGCAACAGCACATTCCTCTTGTGCTGGCTGTTCCCTTCTGCTCTGGCCACCCTGGCCTGGCTGATGTGGAGGAGACAGTGGCCACCCCTTCCCTGTGCCTGTGCCCTGCTGGATGCTCTGCTTTCTCTTTGCCAGAGCTCACGCTTGACACTGTGTCCTTGTGCTGCCTGCTCATGTCCAGCTCCACCCTGGGCACATGTGTCTGTCCAGCTCTGGCCTCTCCATCACAGGACAGCGTCCAGGAGGGATGGTGGAGCCTCACCCTCTGCTGCCTCCATGGCAGGTGCACTGAACCTGTGGCATGGAATCTTCCAGGGGGGCTTCCCACACACCAATGGGCTTGGGGAGCATGGGGTGCCAAGTAGGGTTTGTCTTTCCTGACTGGGTAGAGCAAGACCAGCCTGGGCTTGGGGTCATCCCTTTGGATCCCAAACAGGCAGTGAGGAAGGTGTCTGCCAAGCCCTGTGAGCAGTAGAGAGATGAGCTAACGCCTCGCAGGGCTGAGTTCATGGGGCTGGCACAGCTCCCAGTGCTAGGGCCACCCCGGGCAGGGCAGGTCACCCCAGGGGGTTGGGCAGACGTGGGTGCTGCTACCCCTCACCCTGGGGTCATTGTCCCCTCTGGCCAGCACTGGTGTGGGGTGAGAGGGTCAGGCTGTGGGTGCTGGTGACCAGTACATCCAGCACATCTGCACACCCGGCCCTTGTGCTCCTACTGGCCTCACTGAGTTTTGTTGGAGCTGCTGGGAGCCCAGGCATGTGCCTAGCTGTTTGTTTTGTAACATTTTCCAAGTGCAATCAGACCAAATGAGATGTTACCTTCCCTCAGGACATCCCCCTTTGCTCACCCCAACATCCCTCCCATGACTTTGTCCCATACCCAGCCACAGAGGAGACCAGCAGCACCCCCATGCCACCCCCAGGGTGTCTGGGTGCTGGTAAAGCTCCTTCCTCCTGGTTTTTCACCTGTGCCAGAACTGCCTTACTCATTCTCAAGCTAGAGGCTGCAGAGAAGAAATCTGGGGCCTCTGATGAAGGCTCTGAGGGGCATTGCAGGGCTCTGGGTCTGGGCAGGGCTCTGGAGCAGGACTAGACCACAGGGCTGAATGGGGCCATGTGTGCCCCATCTCCTGCCAGACTGGGCTAAAACAGGGTTAACCAGAGGGCCTGCTGGGAGCTGCCACATGCCAAGAATGTTTCCAGACTGGGGAAGGGCTGGACATGAATCACCCGGTGCCTCTGCCAGATGCTGTGTGCTGCCTGGGCTCTGCACTTGCTGTCCTGCAGTGAGTTTGGGCATCCTGTGCTGACCAGGGCTCCATCAGCCCCACAGGCATCACCTGCTCAGGTGTCTCCAGCCTGATTTTGTGGCTCCTGGGGAGTCCCAGCTGCATGTGGCAGCCTTGTGTGTGCATCAGGCACTGCTTGTTTGGAAAGCCCACGTGGAGATGTTGTTGCAGCCATGGACTTGCTCCTCCCACGCTGCTCCAGCCCTTTGTCTCCGTCACTTGAGTGAGCTGAATTTTCACAAGCTGTAACTCAGCCTCTGGAGATCTCCAGTCTGTAGCAAGGTACCATGGCTGGCACCCGGACCCCGCTCAGCCCAGTGCTGGCTCTCTTACTGGGCAGCTTGTCTCACTGCCCACCCCAGCCCAGTGCCTGCCAGTGTGGGAACTCTTCCTCCTTCTTTGATGGACACCAGCGTGGTCCTACTGTGATCCCAGGGAAACCCAGCAGCTCAGGAGATGGGGACCTGCAGTCTTCCCACAGCCAACAGGAGAGCCAGTGCTGTGGAAAGGTTTGGCAACCTGGACAGCTCCTGTCCATGCCCAGCATTTCTGGGCTCCTGCACTGGCTGCCCTGGAATGTGGGTGGATGGTTCCACATCCAAAGACACCCACATCCCTTAATGCATCCTATATCCAAACCAGGACTGCAGCCTTGGGAAGACAGCCAGTCCATGCTTCTGGAATCCAATGACAGCAGTGGGGCAGCCAGTCTCCCCAAAACTTCTGTCCCTTGCAGATCCTTCAGAGCAACAGCAGGAAGGGATCAGGGCTAAGAATGAGGTAACCTTGGACTTCTCGGCAGCCAGAAGTGCCCCAGCACAGTCCCTGCAGCAGCTCCTGGTGCACAGATGTCCCTAATTCACCTGCTCACCATGTGCAGGGAAAGGGTCTGGGCACCAGGCCGGCCATAGGGACATCTATGAGGCAGTGGCTGAATGGAGAGAGCAGGAAAAACACAGGGAAGAAGGGCAGCACCCCAGACTGCTTATGGCTAAAATCCTGATAACTCCTTTTATTCAGAACATCTCCATTTCCATCTGGAAATAAAGGGGTTTCCACATTCACTCCCTCCTTGCTAGAGCTGGAAACACTGTCCCCGTGGATGGTGCTGGTGTGGGGGTCCCTGCCTGGGATGCAGGGATGTTCCCTTTGGAAGCAGCATCATTCCCTGGCTGCACCAGGAGTGAGCAGTGCCGTGCTGCTGCAGCAGGACACGTGTTCCAAGCCTTGTGCAAATGCACCAGGCCTGACCTCATTCCAAGGTTTCTGGTCAAGGATGTAATCTCAAGGGCAGTAATTTTCCCCTGCTTTCCCAACACTTTCCAAATGAGTGCATCTGAAAGCCTTGACTCAAGGGTTTCAAGGAGCTAGGCTGAGCACGACACGCGGCCAGGGACCGGCTCAGAGGCTCAAGAAATAAACAATAAAAGGAGCAGAACTCAGAACATCTGGTGGAAAGTAGGAGCATGTTCCACAGTCTGGGTGTCTGAAGGATAAATGGGGCTGGACCGAATCACAGCTCCTTTCTTGTCCACGTTGGGAGGAGGGCAAGCGTGATATTTATGGGCTTCAGTGATGCTGTGACTGCAACATCTTGGCACTTCTTCTTCACCGGCGTCGGGGGGAATAGGAACACATATGTGAAAAACATGTGCTGGGGCACAACAGCCCAGCCCCAAATGGCAGCAAACACAGGGAGGGAGAAGCTCTGGGGACGAGCTCAGCTCTTACCCACAAATGTGATGGGGTAGGGCCCCCTGTGCTGGGTGATAATGAGAAGCTGTGAACCTTAGAGAGCTGCAGCCACCTGGAGAACACAGAAACCAGGCAACAAGGAGCCTGGCAAGCAAGGCTTCCCTAGAGGTGGGTATGGAATACGTGGGCCTGATCAGGGAAGCCGTACTGAGCTTCTCAGTGCTGTGCCCCATGGCTTGGTCCTGCACCTTCCTTATTTTCAGGGGTCTGGACAAAGCAAAAACGAGAAAAAACCAAATCAAATCCTCAAGGATCTGTATCCAAGAAGCAGGACGTGGGCTCTGGCATGGAAATCTCTTAGCCAGTGGTTCTGGTGATCCCTGCTTTGGAATTAAACACGTGAGTGGCCCCACTGGTTTCACTTAGGGAGGAGTGAGCACTTAAGTGCTTTGCTGGATGAAGGCCTAGGAGAGGGGAGGGCTGGACTCCAAGTGGAGCTGGGCAGGAAGGAGCCTACGCACTCTGCTGCAACGGTTGGGATTTCCAGCCTGGACACAGGGAAGCAGAGCAGGCAGAGTGTGGAAATCCAGCCCCAGAATTCCAGGCAGGGCAGGAGCTGGAGCAGCATCTTGGACAGCCCAGCTGATGTTCCCAGGGTGCCTGGGATGGGCTGGGGAGATGGCTCTGCAGAATAGTGGTCTTGTCATGGGGCCATGGCGAGGTCCCCACCTCTGCGAGTGCCTGCACTGTGCAGAGGGGAAGCTGTGGGTGCCCTTGGCCCTCATGGTGGCACTGACCTGTGGCCAGAAGTGGCACTGACCCATGCCCAACAGTGGCACTGACCTATGCCCAGCAGTGCCCATCTCCTGGTGACCCTGGAGATGAGGTCCTGGGCTAAGAGAAAAGGAGAAGGAGAAGGAGGCAGCACTGCCCTGGGGAAGGGGCAATGTGATTTGTGTGAGGGTGAAGGAAGATGATCCGGTGTTTGCTGGGGTGGGGCCAGGCCATGATCAGGTGCTTTGGAAGTCATCCCATCCCTGCTCCCAAAATGCTTCTTGGAGTTTCAGGAGGTGGACCTGGAGCACCACCTCTGTCTTACAATCCCAGATCTGGGGCAGGGGTCTCACATCTCTCCCACAACCTGAAAGATGCTTTCTGCTGAACCTGTTCTGGCAGGAGCACCGGCCTCTTCCCAATGCCCCCTACCCAGATCCCAGCACACCTCTAGCTGCCCCAAGGCCATGGACACATCCCATGCCAGGCAGGAGATACCATGGCTGGCTCAGCCCTGTGCCTGCACTCCCAGGGAGTTTGGCACCATGGAATCCTGCTTCTGAACCACAGCTCTGCTCATGTGGGCCAGGAGAGGCCAAGTCACTGCCACAGCAAGGCTGGGGATGGGCAGGACACTGTGCTTGGTGCTTCTGGTGGGGTCACCAGGATTGTCCCTGTGGAAGTGCGACAAGGGCCCAAAACCATGGAGAGCTCCTCCACAAGAGGTCCACGAGCTCCTGAGTCCTCTTCAAGAGAGGGATGTTGCCTGTGTCTGGACACTGCCCATGGAGAGCTGGACAACAGCTCCACTGACACATCCACCTTGGCAGGCACCAGGACGGCCGTTCCCTGGACATTCACACGGCCAAGGGATGTGTTCAGAGAGGAGGGAATGGCTTCCTTGCAGCTGGGACTTGGCAGAGGTGAGCTCTCATGCCTGGTGCTGATACTCAGATATCATCTCTGGTGATTTATGGCCGGAGCACGCAAGCACTGCTTTGGGAAGATCCTCATAAATAGCTCCGGCGTGACAGATGGCTGCTGGATAATGGAAAATAGAGGGACCAGCCCCTGTCACAGCTCTGTGCAATGTCTGGTGTTAACCCTGTCGTGGCAGCAGGGAGGGGCACACAACTCCAACTCTTCCCTGTGGAGTCATGGCCTTTGGCACCCCCATGCCAGGGCTCACACCCCATCCCGCTGAGCTCTGCTGTTCATGCCTTAGGTGCTGCCTTTCTTATCCAGCACTGCCATGTCCCCCTTTTTCCAGCCCCCTCTTGCATCCCATATGGATTTTGCAGCACTGAAGTGGAACAATTTTTGTCTGGAGGCTATGCCACCTGTAACCGAAACGCATTGAAACCTAGCTTCAGAGGCTCTGGGAGCCTCCCTGACTCTCCCTGTTGAATGTCAGACAGAAATTATGAAATGGGTTCGGTTGGAAGAGACCATAAAACCCATCCAGTCCCACCCCCTGCCATGGGCAAGGACACCTTCCATTACCCCAGCCCCAAGCCCCGTCCGGTCTGGCTTTGAACACTTCCAGTCACTGTGTTTGCCCTGTTTGCTTCTTGAAAGCTTTCTGCTCCAAAGGTCATCTCCTGCTCCCTTCTGCCACTAAGGAGGGATCGTCCTTAGCAAGACTTGCACAGGACCTGTGTCTCCCTGCCGAGGTCCCCACTGACCTCCCTGTGCCACCTCTGCAGGCTGATCCTGTCCACTGGCCAGGACTCATCCAGGTGTTCCCAGCCTTGACATGGGCATGGACCGTCACCCGAGTTCCTGCTCATGCTGGGGAGCCCTGGGGAGATCCCACCACAGATTAAAAAAGGAGAACAGAGATCTGAGCAGTGAAGAAACCATCAGCCTTCCCTGCACTCCTCAGAGCAGCCCTGCTCACCCCTCACAGACATCTCCCCGTCCCAGCACGGCCTCGTGGCTGGTGCCAGTGTCTGGGCTGTGCTGGGAGGGACAGAAGCCCGGAGAGGGGCACATGTCACATCTCCTCCTTGACAAGGAGTACCCAGTGCCCGCTAGGCAGGTGCCCAGGCAGCCGGGACGGGCTGTCAGCTCTGGGTCTAGCGCTCAAAGACCAACAGATGGGATCCATTAGCAGAGATTATTTAGATATCTCTAAAGGACTCCGTCACAACCCATTAAACTTAGACAAGCAGCCATAATGAGGGCTTAACACGCCGTGGGTGACAGGCCTGGCCCAGCCCCGCACTCAGGGACGGGATGGCCCCAGCCCTGGCGTGGGGGTCCCGTCTCGCCCCCCACGCACACCTGCACTCCAGCGCTGTCCCCGTGCTCTGCCACTGGGTTGGCAATGCGGGGTGTGCGTATTCCCAGTACTGATCCTGGGAGCTGCCAGGATCCCAGGATCGGTCCCGCCCCGGGAGCCCCCGTCCTCCATCGCCCTCGACAGGCAGAGACGGCCCCGAGCGCCGGAGCCACGGAGAGGCGGCTGCCGCCGGCCCCTCGCCCCACGGGGCCATTTCCAGCCCCTCCGTCCCGGCACGCAGGCTGCAGCCCGCCCGCCCGAGTTCCGCACCGTGGCCATGGCATGCCCGGAAGCCCTCGAAGCCCCGGCGCTGCTCAGCTGTGTCCCCTCCAGGTCCCCACTGTCCCTCTGAAGGGACTCGTTTCTACTCGTTTGCTCTCTCATGGCATGTCCAGTGCTCTGGGAATGCTGTGCAGAGGTCCCCCCTGGCAGAGACAGCTCTCTGCCCTCTTCCGTGGAGGGTTTGGAGAATGGGCTGTCCCGGGAGTTGGAAGGAGGGCAGGACATTCCCTGGGGATTCCCGCAGAGAAGTGGATTTGTCTTCATTAACTCTGGAACTTAACGAAACCTTTAATCTAACAGCAATTTGCAAACATCAGAGGGAAAAGGCTGGAGGGGATTGGATGGAGCGCCACCACAGCATCAGGACAATTTCCAGTGGGGGATATATCCCTTGAACCAGGACACTGCAGGAGTTGGTGCATCTGATGCACCAACAGTGATGTGTTCAGCTGGAGCAGCCTGGCCTGGTCGAAGGTGTCCCTGTCCATGGCAGGAGCTGGATGGGCTTTAAGGTCCTTCCAACCCAAACCACTCTGTGGTTGTGATTCCTACTCCCAGCACAGAGTCCTGGGCTACCCCAACCCATGAGGGCACAGCTGCTGTCCCCCAGGTGCCACAAGGAGTCACCCCCACAGCGTCCTGCCCAGTGCTTCCCATTCCTGGTGTCTGCAAACCCTGCAAACCCACCAGCACGTGCCTTCTGCTGTGCCTCCTGCCCCCCTGGGGTTTGTGGGGCTCCCCAGATTTTGGCAGGGAAGGTTTTGGAACCAGCTCACGTTTCCCAGCCTCTCTAGGTGAGTGCTGCTGTTTCAAGGCAGCTCTCCAGGAATTCAGCAGCGCTGAACAGGATCCGGATGGGATGGCTCAGGTATCTGAAGATATGTCAAGCCTCCACTCAAGCATTTGACAGTGCTTTCCATGACCTCATTAGGCTGAGGCTCCTTAGCCTGCTCTCCACAGAAACTGGAGCTCCTCCCAGGGAGTTGCGGGCCATTCTTTGTCGCCAGCACAGTAGGTGGGTCATAGCTGGGAGCACAGCTCTTTGTGTGCCATTGCATGCCTGGGCGCTGCAGTCTCTAATAATGCTGTTTCTGGATTGCAGTGATGCTAATTGAGAGCTAGTGTGTCATTAATTACACAAATGACTTGATGCCAGTGCTGGATTTGTCTCTAATTCCTGGAACTACTGTCCTTGTTTGTTTGGTTTGACAGCTCCTAGCACTCAAAGTCTTGCATTATTTGACATTTCATTCCACAGCCACGGTGCTTCCAGGACAGTGGGTGCCTGGATGTGCATGTCCCTTATCCTGATCCCAAGCATAGCCAGCCTGGGATGCCTGGAAGGACTCCTGTGAGCATTCTCCTCCCATGCTGCCAGGACAGGTGGCATTACCAGGCTGGGGCTCCACTTGAGCAGGGGCTCTGCTGCCACAGGGCACTGTGCACATGCCAGGGAGCACATCCTCCTGCAGTTCCGTTCTCCCTCGAGGCTTCTGGTGGCTCTGAAGGGAGGATCAGCCAGCACAGAGGCTTTCCCAGGTTTCTTTCTTAGCCTGTCCCCTCTGGCTTGCTCAAGTAGTCTCAATCCCAAGGCTTGCAGTGTGGCTCCAGGGGGAGGAGGTGGCAGTGGCTGAGCAGAGCCTTGACTTCCCTGCAGGAGAGGAGCCCCTGCTGTGGGTTATCCCAGGGAGTGACTCCATCCCTTTCTGTACATTTCCAGTGGGAATGAACTGAATCTGAGATGAGGCAGCAGGTTCAGGGAGCATTGCTGGCTTGCACTGGTGTGTGGGTGGGAGACCAAGTGATGCCACTAGGGCAGCAGGTCTGGGTGGGCAGCTCAGGCAGGTGCCGAGCAGCTGAGGCTCAACCTTCTCTCAACTACTTATTTTATTTCTTTAATTTGGAGGATTTGCCTATTTTAAGTCCCTCCCAGAGCTTTTCAGGACTTCGGTTCTGTTCTGGCATTTTCCCCTGTAGTACAATATGATCCCTGAGAGCTCCACTGTCTTCAGCATCCCAAATATTTGCAGTATCTTTTTGTGAAATATTTTGGATGCACAGCCCAGCCCCAGGAAGTCCCAGGAAGCATCTCCTAGATAAGGCATTAGGAGCACACATGCAGGAAGGCTGGGCTTCGTCCAGCAGAACTGGTGAGGATCCAGATGAAAACATGGGAACATCCGATCTCTGCCACTTGCTCCAAAGCCTTTCCCTGGCAGGCAGAGCAGAACAAGCCATTTTCACACCAAACTCAATGCCAGACTGAACAGTTCCCTTCTCCTTTGCACAGGGCTCTGCAGGGCTTTGCTATCTCCGTCTCCCTGTTGCCAGCTGGTTCCTCTGTCGGAACTGCTGCAGTGCCAAAGGGACATTTTTAGCTGCTCTTATGAAAGGACAACGTGATTTTCTAAAATTACAAGTTACCCATTATTTCCTAAGCTTCCCCAGCCCTGTTCTCTCCTCCCAAGGAGGGCACTGGAGCCAGGTCTAGGCATGGAATGGGCAGCTGGGGTGGGTTCCCCCTGTGGGTTCCCCTGAGATCTCTGTACCCATCTGAAGGTCAGCGCAGTCCCATGCTGCCATCTGGCATATTCTCCCCCCGAAATGTTTCCCAAAACAGCTTCCAGCAGGATCTTTTCCATGCTGCCTCTGTGTCCCATGCTGCAGGATCACCCCACAACCAGCTCTGACGTGGTTGTGCTCAACACAAGGAGTTTTTTCCAAAAGCTACTTTTAGCAGCTTTTCCAAGCCGGCATTAGTGGTCACCAAGGGGATTTTCCAGTCTCTATGTGTACCATTACTTGGGTGCCCACAGGGAATCCTGCACTGAGAGATTTTCCTCTCTCTTTTCTTCTCTTTTCTTCTCTTTTCTTCTCTTTTCTTCTCTTTTCTTTTCTTTTCTTCCCTTCCCTTCCCTTCCCTTCCCTTCCCTTCCCTTCCCTTCCCTTCCCTTCCCTTCCCTTCCCTTCCCTTCCCTTCCCTTCCCTTCCCTTCCCTTCCCTTCCCTTCCCTTCCCTTCCCTTCCCTTCCCTTCCCTTCCCGGAACTTCCCTTCCCTTCCCTTCCCTTCCCTTCCCTTCCCTTCCCTTCCCTTCCCTTCCCTTCCCTTCCCTTCCCTTCCCTTCCCTTCCCTTCCCTTCCCTTCCCTTCCCTTCCCTTCCCTTCCCTTCCCTTCCCTTCCCTTCCCTTCCCTTCCCTTCCCTTCCCTTCCCTTCCCTTCCCTTCCCTTCCCTTCCCTTCCCTTCCCTTCCCTTCCCTTCCCTTCCCTTCCCTTCCCTTCCCTTCCCTTCCCTTCCCTTCCCTTCCCTTCCCTTCCCTTCCCTTCCCTTCCCTTCCCTTCCCTTCCCTTCCCTTCCCTTCCCTTCCCTTCCCTTCCCTTCCCGGAACTTCCCTTCCCTTCCCTTCCCGGAACTTCCCTTCCCGGAACTTCCCTTCCCGGAACTTCCCTTCCCTTCCCTTCCCTTCCCTTCCCTTCCCTTCCCTTCCCTTCCCTTCCCTTCCCGGAACTTCCCGGAACTTCCCGGAACTTCCCGGAACTTCCCGGAACTTCCCTTCCCGGAACTTCCCGGAACTTCCCGGAACTTCCCTTCCCTTCCCTTCCCTTCCCTTCCCTTCCCTTCCCGGAACTTCCCTTCCCTTCCCTTCCCTTCCCTTCCCTTCCCTTCCCTTCCCTTCCCTTCCCTTCCCTTCCCTTCCCTTCCCTTCCCTTCCCTTCCCTTCCCTTCCCTTCCCTTCCCTTCCCTTCCCTTCCCTTCCCTTCCCTTCCCTTCCCTTCCCTTCCCTTCCCTTCCCTTCCCTTCCCTTCCCTTCCCTTCCCTTCCCTTCCCTTCCCTTCCCTTCCCTTCCCTTCCCTTCCCTTCCCTTCCCTTCCCTTCCCTTCCCTTCCCTTCCCTTCCCTTCCCTTCCCTTCCCTTCCCTTCCCTTCCCTTCCCTTCCCTTCCCTTCCCTTCCCTTCCCTTCCCTTCCCTTCCCTTCCCTTCCCTTCCCTTCCCTTCCCTTCCCTTCCCTTCCCTTCCCGGAACTTCCCTTCCCGGAACTTCCCTTCCCGGAACTTCCCTTCCCTTCCCTTCCCGGAACTTCCCTTCCCGGAACTTCCCTTCCCGGAACTTCCCTTCCCTTCCCGGAACTTCCCTTCCCGGAACTTCCCTTCCCTTCCCGGAACTTCCCTTCCCGGAACTTCCCTTCCCTTCCCTTCCCTTCCCGGAACTTCCCTTCCCTTCCCTTCCCTTCCCTTCCCTTCCCTTCCCGGAACTTCCCGGAACTTCCCGGAACTTCCCTTCCCGGAACTTCCCTTCCCGGAACTTCCCTTCCCTTCCCGGAACTTCCCTTCCCTTCCCGGAACTTCCCTTCCCTTCCCGGAACTTCCCTTCCCGGAACTTCCCTTCCCTTCCCGGAACTTCCCTTCCCTTCCCGGAACTTCCCTTCCCGGAACTTCCCGGAACTTCCCTTCCCGGAACTTCCCGGAACTTCCCTTCCCGGAACTTCCCGGAACTTCCCTTCCCGGAACTTCCCGGAACTTCCCTTCCCGGAACTTCCCTTCCCGGAACTTCCCTTCCCGGAACTTCCCTTCCCGGAACTTCCCGGAACTTCCTGGAACTTCCCTTCCCTTCCCGGAACTTCCCTTCCCTTCCTGGAACTTCCCTTCCCTTCCCGGAACTTCCCTTCCCGGAACTTCCCAGAACTTCCCTTCCCGGAACTTCCCGGAACTCCCCGGAACTTCCCTTCCCGGAACTTCCCTTCCTGGAACTTCCCTTCCCTTCCCGGAACTTCCCTTCCCGGAACTTCCCGGAACTCCCTGGAACTTCCCTTCCCGGAACTTCCCTTCCCCCGAGATGTGATCCCCAGGCTGGCGGAGCCAGACTGGCTTTGTGGGCGTTAAATGAGGATTCCCCAGCCAGCTCACTCAGCTTTGATTTTGGGATCCTCATTAATTCCTGGGCCCAATTAGAGCCCTGAATACCCCCCAGTGCTGCCTTTGATCACTCAACAGCCTCCAGTTTGCTGCACATCTCCAAAGTTTCATTCTCTCCAGGCTGCTCCTCCCTTTCTCCCTGGCACCTTTGGTGTCCTCTGGATTTCCATGGTGCTGTCTCAGCCTCTTCCCTCTTTTCCATCCAGAGCAGCTGTGGCTGCCCCTGGATCCCTGGCAGTGTCCAAGGCCAGTCTGGACAGGGCTTGGAGCAGCCTGGGACAGTGGGAGGTGTCTCTGCCATGGCAGGGGTGGCACTGGATGAGCTTTGAGGTCCCTTCCAACCCAATCCATTCTATGATTCCTTGATTCCATGATTCTCCTCCAGCTCTGTGCCTCCACGCTTATCCTGGAAAAGAGACCAGTGAGGGGTCCCAGGAGAATCCTCTGCCCAGAGCTGATCCCAAACCACTGGCCCAGACCTCATGCACAGACTGTCTCAGGAGGTCTGTAGCACCAGAGACACCTCTCTGGGAAGGGACAGTCCCTCTGTCGGGAAGGGAAGCGACTGCAGTGCCCGGAGGGAAGATGAGGAACTGCAGCCCCTCCTGGAAAGAACATCAGGATTTTTGCGGGATCTGGAGGGAAATTTTTCGGTTCTCACTTGCAGGTTATCAAGTTCTTAAAAAGTCCATTTTAAAGATAAGCATGATGCCAGGATGTCCAGTGACAACTCTGCAACCATCCAGAAAAAATGAGGTTGGAGAACAAACAGTTTCCAATGTGGTTTTTTTTGGAGTGTGGACTATAAACAACAACTGTGCTCATCCTCAGTGGCTGCATTACTGAGAGACTAGTGTTTGGTGGCTGATGATGTCCACAGAGGGTGCTACAGCATCCCCATTCCACGTGGATGATCCCAGAGCTCTCATTCACCTCTCCAACACCTCCACCTTTCTGTCAGCTCTGTATAACCCAGCCAGGGCTCTCATTTTCCCTGTGAGGTGCTTTCTCTTGCTGTATTGACACAAATACATGGCCTTATCAGCACTGCCTTCATGGATTTGGTGCAGTAGAAGTCAAAATCTTCAGTCTGCTGTCCCAATAGGATACCAGAATCCAACAGTAATAAACAGAGGACCACCACTGTTTTGAAACCAGTTTGTGCAACATCTGTCCAGAATAGTTTGAGATTGCATTGAAACACTCTCAAGAGCCCTTCAGCTGAGGCTTAAGCAGGAAAAACAAAGTGCACACCCTGATGTCAGATGAAAGAGAAAGCCCTTTGCCTATGGAAGGGAGGTGTGTAATTGCAGAGACATGAACTAGATCTGGTTTTAATCCTACTGGACAAATTGAGCACTCTCAAGTGCAACTTCTAATCCTGGTCCCGCTCGGCTGCGTTGGAGTATGGCTGAAGGTGTTTTTCAAGTGTTTAGGAGGCTTTCCAAAGACAACAGTGTCATCTGGAGAACATCAGCCTGCAGGCTGGTTGCTGTGAACGGGACGCTCTTTGAAAAGCCCTCGGTGCTGATGCAAGTCCAGATGGCTCGTGTTGAACCTGGGGCTGGGCCATGTGCAGAACATGCCATGAGGTTCCTGTCGCTCCACCACAGGCTCAGCCTGTGACCACAGCACAGGAGTGCCGGCCCCTCTTCCCGGTCCCACAGGACTTCCCCAACCCACAGATGTGCCCAGACGTGTCTCTAAGTGCAGCCTACACCCCTCCAGGTGTCCCAGGTGTCCCAGGTCTGTGTGCAGTGCACCTGCCCTGTGTACAGCACTGAGCTTATCCCTGTCCTGCAGCACAGCACCAGCAGTCCAGAGGAGCAGGAGCACTGTGGGGATGGCCCAGCATGGGAATGGGATCCTCCAGGGACACCCTTGGGCTTGAGGAGTGTGGGCTCAGGGGGTGCAGAGGTGGTGCTCAGTGTCAGCTCAGATCCAGGGAAGAAGGGCAGTGTTCTCTGTCCGCTTCTCTTTTCCAGTGTCCACTTCCAGGCACATGGAGCTCTACCTGCCTTTCCCTCCACCTCATCCCCATGACACCCCAGTGCTAGCCTGGGGAGATCCCCTCCACCCACAGCTCCTACTCCATGGTCAGCACTGCTCCTGCCCACACTAGTCCTGTTGGACACATAGCTGGGAGTGAGATCAGCAGCCACCCCCACATCCTCTAAAAACCAGGGGCTGAGACCCCTGGGGGGTTTCCACAGCTCCTACTACCCCAAGGAAAGGCTCAGGGGATCAGCATCCTCGGGTTGTGGGGCCAAGGGCTCAATCTGGCTGCATGTCAGCATCACACAGCTGATCCTTGTGGGGAAGAGGATCTGTTTCTCTCCAAACAACTCTGAAGAGGCTTTTTCCTCTGTCCTGCTGATCCTCTCAAAGGCCTTACACTTGGCATAGCCCTGCTGTGGTGCTTTCCTGGGTTTCAGTTTTCCTTTTGCTGCTTCTGTAGCTCTTCCAGTGGTGAAGAGGTTTGGAAAAGCTGCGGGTAGAAATGGAAAAGTGCAATGAATACATATCCTAGACACACTGGATTTTTATGGCCCTGAAAAGTGGAGGGGAAGAAAAGAAAAATGGGTGAATATTCCTGTCTGGAAATTTCAAAGCTGAAAGTAACAGGGACATGTTTGAGGAGATCAGGAAAACCGCCACAGTGGTGGGGAGCTGTTTCTGACTGCAGTGCACAACCTGTCACTTCAGAGAGCTCAGACTCTGGGTCTGGCCAAGAGTAGGGGGGATCAGCTCCGCACACCTGGCATTCCCCTGGAGCAGCAGAGCTCTGCTTTCCAACCAGAACCTGCATCCAGAGCACGGCAAGAGAAGCGAGGCACAGAGAGGCTCAGCTCAGACCTGCTGACCTCCCTGGCTGGGCTGGACATTGGCCCAGGAGCATCGATCTCCAGGGACACAGCAGCACAGGGAGCCTCTGGCTGGGATTAACCTCATGTCAACAGAATGCCGACCTGCATTTGGGTACCCAAAATAAATCACTCCCTGGGGAACAGCTGAGTGAGAGAGAGATCTTTGCAGCTTTCCTTCCTGTTTACATCTGTTCTGGTGTCTCTCCCTACTAGTGTCTGGTCCACGTTTGCAGAGGACGAGGCTCAGAGGAGGACACATGGGCACCAAATGCTGCAGCTGCACAACTCGTGGTTAAGCTCCTGGGAAAAGGCTCCCAGGTGCAGGTGCCAGCACTGCTGTCCCCATGGAAAGGTAGAGAGCAGATGCTCTGGAGCCTCTGACCCCTTTGCTGTAGCCAGGCTGAGTGCACAGAGCTACCCCTAGCATCTCCCACCAGCCTTTGAGCTGTTTCCCTGAGGCCTCCTGGAAGCAGCACTAGGAAGTGCTGATGGATGGTCAGGAAGCACCTTCTGCCTCAGAGTTGCTACTGTACCCAGATAAGGAACAAGTGACAATGTTGCAGTGCTGGCAGACACCATGGACTTCTTTGGAGCAGCACCTGGAGCTCCCTGCACCCGTCCTGGTGCCCCAGCACCGTCACTGGGAGGGGAATGTTTGGCCATCACCCCTGCACCTGGAGCTCCTCCAGCTCCCTCTCCCAGGGAAGACCTGGCTGTATCCAAATCCAGCAGCAGTGATGGGTGGAAGAGCTGCATGTGAGGATGTGGCTACTGCCATGCAGAGCAGCAGAAGCAGGGTTCCCTAATAGAAATCAATTCGATTTTATGAGCAAATGTCTTCTATTACATTAGTGAAGTTAAGACATTCTGACTCTTTCCTAATAAAATAAACATTTTTGGCAAAGCAAATGAGTGTTTCCTGTCTAAGCTGTGCCTGGCACAGCCCCTGTCTCCAGAAAATACATCTGGATGCCCACTGGCATTCTGCTGCCCCCGCTTCTCCCAGGCAGGGGATAACTCAGACACATCTTAGCAGGGGTAGAAATGAAGTGGAGAGAGCATCCATCTTTCTCAAAGCCCACCATGGCCTCTCCATGGTGCCACTCTAGCTGGGTCCAGCTAAGCTGACTCCTCACCATCCTCCACAAGGGTGGTGTCTCCTCTTGTCTTCCTTCCAGCATAAGGTGCTGACAGCTAAAAATGTCTCTTTTCCCATCTGTCACAGGACCTGTGTTTGCTGCATTTGTGTCTTCAGCTCAGAGAGGAGCCTGTTCCTGTTGTTTGGGTGATGTCCATCCCACATGGAGTAACATGAAATCACTGCAGCGGTGCGCCAGGCTGTCTACACACAAAAGTGTCACCGAGTGGCTGCCAAGTTTCCCTGGGGACTGGTCGGCTCTGCTGGGAAGCGCTGGGCCCGGTGGGACACCCTGGGCAACCCTGGTTTGTTGTCTTGTTGTCCCAGACTCAAGCTGTGTCTCAGGACTCTCGAGGAGGTGCAGGGCTTTGGGGCGGGAGCACGGACAGGCCCCGGGGCTGGGAAAAAGGAGGGCAAAATACACGAGAAAACAAATCCCTTGCTGTGGCTGCTTCTCCTAATGAGGAGCAGGACTCTGCCCAAGCCTGAAGGCACAGAGGAGGGGCTGAGCAGAGCTCCACTCTCTCCCTTCAGAGCTGGGTGGGGAGTCAGGCAATGCAGGGAGCCCCGGGGCAAAGCCCTGATGGCTGTTGCTGCTCGGAGCTCCTTTTCCTAGAAAGTGGTGATGGGGATGGGCAGCACCGTGTGAGCAGCGCTGCTGAGGACCCTGGCATGGTGGTGGGGGGACAGGGAGGAGCTGCCAGTCCAGGGAGGTCTGATGGGTCTTGCAATTGTCCAGGCTCCGCTGCCTCCAGCCAACACTCAGGATCGTTGGAAAGTATTTCTGAATGGTTCCCAACCATGGTTCCCATTTTGTTCTGTTTAAATTTTTCCTCCAAGACAATCTCGGTCATAATTGTTCTCAGATTTAGGAAACTGGCTCTTCCTGAGACTAGAAAGCACCGTTACTGTTGGGACAGTATCCCTTATCCCTCTCACTCACAGTGAACTCCCTTGAACCACATTTGTGCCTCAGGCTGCTGCAGCCTCCCCGGCCAGGCTGGGTCCTCATTTGTGCTGTCCCTGTGAAGTTCACACAGCTACCACCTCATGCTGGACAGAAACCTTTTCGCTTCAGAGATGAACTGCCTTTTGGTGAGCCCCAGGCAGCAGGGAGACCCTCTCGTGGCCCTCTGAGGAGCGGTGGGAGGGAGATTCTCCTGTGGTGCTCTGTGGATGCCTGTCCCTATCCCCAGAAGGGACAAGACCTCTGCAATGTGACTGCTCTGGCAGGAGTGAGAAGGAGCAGAGATCATCCTGTGCAGGGAGGGGCAGAGCAGGGCCCAGGCTCTGCTCCGGGGGCCCAGCAGTGGCACCACAGCAACGGGCAGGGACTGAGCCCAGCAATTCCCCCTGCCCAGGAGGCACAACTTCTGCCCTGGCAGTGCCCAGCCCTCAGCAGGCTGCCCAGGGAGGGGCTGCAGTCTCCTCAGCGGGGATATTGCAGAGCCCTCTGGACACAATGCTGTGCCCTGTGCTCTGGGATGGCCCTGCCTGACCAAGGGGGGGGGGCTGAACTGGTGACCTCCAGTGATTCCTTACAAACTCAGACATTCTGGGATTGTATGCAATATCCTGAGCCTTCAGCCTAAGCTGAAGCCTAAGCTTCCCAGCCTAAGCTTCCCAGGCTTTGATTACACCAGGAGCAGCTTTACTTTAAAAATGTATCTTGCCAGGATCTGGCTGCAGGGTCTGGGCTAAACCAGCTGATAAATGGACTGAGGGGTATTTTGCTGCTGCCCTTGGTCTCCTCATTACCACACCCCACCAGCCCACTGCTCCTTCGGTGGCTGCCAACTCCAAACAGGGACCTGGAGGGTGGCGGGACCAGAGGCATCAGTGTCCTTCCAGCCAACACATGCCAGTGGATATCAGGAATCAGTCCGCAGTGTTTGGAGCCCTGTGTCTGCACTGGTGACTGGGAGCAAAACCTTCTCCTTCAGCCCATGGACACAGAGGTGCCTGGTGTCAACCCACACTCCCCTGCTGCCCCACAGATGTGCTCAGTGCATCTGCTGAGGAGGATTTGGCCATCTGCCCTTCATTTGGCAAAGGGGATGGGAAAGAGCTGCATGGAAATAGAGCGGAAAGGTGGGGAAACAGGGACACAGGCTGGACTGTTGGATGGAGAGGAACTGGGAGGGAGGGCAGTAAGAGAATGTGCTGCAGGATGAACTATGGCTTGAAGGCAGGTGCTGGAGCTGGTCCAGAGACTGTGGCCTTGCTAATGGAATTTGCTGGAGTGCCAAACTGGAGAGATAACAGACACGGAGAATCACAGGCCTATGGAATCACTGGGCTTGGAAAAGCCCTCCAGGGTCATCGAGTGCAGCCTGTGCCCCATGCCCACCTTGTCCCCAGCCCAGAGCTCTGAGTGCCACCTCCAGCCCTTCCTTGGGCATCTCCAGGGATGAGCACTCCAAACCTCCCTGGGCAGCCCCTGCCAAGGCCTGACCACCCTTTCCATGGGGAAATTCCTGCTGATGTCCACCCTGAGCCTCCCCTGGCCCAGCCTGAGGCCGTTCCCTCTCCTCCTGTCCCTGTTCCCTGGGAGCAGAGCCCGACTCCCCCGGCTGTCCCCTCCTGTCAGGAGTTGTGCAGAGCCACAAGGTCCCCCTGAGCCTCCTTTTCTCCAGGTTGAGCCTCTTTCCAGCTCCCTCAGCTGCTCCTGGGGCTCCAGCCCCTTCCCAGCTCTGTTCCCTTCCCTGGATTCCAGCCCCTCAGGGTCTGCATTGTCCTGAGGGGCCCTGGACTGGACTGGAGGGGTCTCAGCAGTGCCAGCACAGGGGACAAGCACTGCCCTGGCTCGTCCCCATGCCATTGAGGAGGCACTGCAAAGAGCTGGCATTGTCCCAGCCCTGCTTACCCACAGACACTGTGAGGGGCTCTGTGGGCAGAGGAGGGATAGGTAGGAGGAAGGAGAGCGGGTTTTAGGAGAGAAGCATGAAAATGCTGGGCTTGTTTAGTCTAGGGAAATGAAGGCTGGGAGAGAGATAGTCTATAAATACATCTGGGAGTAAACAGCAGGAGGGATAAGAGCTATTTAGGCTGGAGGAGTGTGCTGGCAGAGGAGCAGATGGCTATCAGCTGGCCGTGAACGTGGTTATGCTGCAGAGAGAGGAACCATCGCCTCCTTGCTAAAGGCAACCCTGGGACAGCCTCTCCTGGGGTCAGCAATGGCCAAAACCTGTACTGAGCTGAAAGCTGTGGCCCAGCAGCCTTGTCAAAAATCACCTTCAGAGGCTTCAGCACCTCCTGTCACCATGGAAGCAGATGCCCTTGGTGGGCTCCTGGAAGAGTCACCTGGAGCAGCCCTGGGATGCTGCTCAGAGCCCTGGGTGCTGTCAGAGCTGAGGTCACACCACATTCCCGGTGTGAGCCAGGAAGGAGCTGAAGGCTCCGATTCACAGAGCAGCTGAGGGGCTGGGAAGGCGGTGGTGCACCGGAAACTTCAAAAAACCCTGGTGTGCCTCCAGCTTGGCCCTGGCCCAGTTTAAAAAAACAAACAAACACAACATTTCTGGTGAACTACAAACCCTGGCACGTGGCCAGGCCTGCAAATAGCCCGGCTGTTTTCAAGATGGAGCTTGGAAAATTTATGGGGATGATTTACCCGGATGGGTGCGTGTGGTAGCAGGAATGGGAATGGGTCCCTCAGGAGCACTTCCCAGGCCAGCACTCGACTTGTGGCTGCAGCCTGGAGCACCAGGCCATGGACACCCTGCCATGGCCAGGGCAGTGGTGTCCTGGCCACCCTCCTGCTCTGCTCCATGGCCACAGAGACTGCCCTTGGGGATCATCCTTTGGGAAGCCGAGAGGGAATTAATCACTGCGGGAATCCCAGCTGTGCTGTCTGGGAAGGGGATGCTGCAGGAGGATCTTGTGAGCTGATGCTCCAGAGGGGCTCAGGGTCTCTGCACAGCTGTGTGAGGGTGATGCTCAGGGCACCATTCATATCATTCCCACTCTCCTTGGTGCCATTTAATCCTCCACCTCCCTCCTCCCACCACTGCTTTGCAGAGCCCGGTGCCTCCATCCTGCTTTCCTTCTCTGCACAGTCTAGGATCAAACTTATCCTCCCTGTCGCTCAGTGGCCCTGCCTCAGGGGCTCCCTCAGCAGCCCCACCTGTGTGCAGAGGGTTCCTGGTGCTACTCAGTCACCTTTCACCCTGCCTGCCCCTCCAAGCCCTTTTCCTAGGACTGGTTTCCTTATTCCACATTCTCCTTTCCTCTCCTCCCACCACAGCCACATTCTGGTGGGATAAAAGCCTTGGTGAGGTTGCACAGGTGCTGTTGCCTCCTACGGAGGACTCCCCAGAGCTACTCACTGCCCATGACAAGGGGCAGGGGTGAGGTTGTTTCACTGCATCCATGGCTCCCAGTAGGTTTTTGGCAGGAATGCCACAGTCCCAGGTACTGATTTGTCCCCAAGGCATCAGTACCCAAAGCATCAGCAATGCAGAGGGGTGGGGAGGGCCACACACTGGCAGAGAAACCCTGCCCCAAATCCTCCCCCTGCCTGTCTTGGGTCAGGCTCATGGAACTGCCACTCACTTTCCTGGGCCATCATTACCCTTCAGCATTGGTGTTACTCAGGTTTCCCACTTATCCCCATTTCCTCATCACATGGGATGACATCCTGCTCTGTTCCTGCTGCCCAGCCCCTTTGGATGGGCAGTGAGAGCAGAGAGCAGAGCACAGCTCCTGAGGGGGGTGCAGAATTGGTGACATAATGTGCACACCCAGCACAGGTGTTTGCACCTGCAGGCCCCAAGGAAGGAGCTTCCTACACCATTCCTAGTTGTACTCTCTCATGATGTGCTCCCAAGGGAATTCCCACCCAGCCTCCTGTGCAGGGTCAGGAATTGGACTTGATCCTTGTGGTCCCCTTCCAACTCAGGACATTCTGTGATTCAGTTGCCCACAGAAGCTGTGGCTGCCCCTGGATCCCTGACAGTGTCCAAGACCAGGCTGGATGGGGCTTGGAGCAACCTGGAATAGTGGAAGGTGTCCCTGGCCATGGCAGGGGGTGGGTTGAGATGGATTTTAAGTTCCCCTCAACACAAACCATTCTGTGATTCTATGATTTGCTACCCACAGATTTTTCCATGTGACCGTTTTGTTTCACATTCCTTATCGATTTCCTCTTTCCTCCCAGCCCATTTGGAGGCTTTGTTCAGTTTTATGGCTCTCCCCTTCCCTGCCCCAAGAAGCTCTGGGAAGCAGGAATGAGCTGTGCCAAGGCTGGGCAGTAGGGATGGCTGCTGTAAAGTGTTTGAGGAGAGATGAGAAGCATTGCTCACGCTCGGGGGACTCAGAGCCTCCTTCCAGCTGCTTGGGCTTAGAGCAGGTTACAGTTCTGGGAAATGGGGCCCTTTTCCAGTGTCAAATACACAGTGCTTTGGCATTCCCAGAGCAGAGGAGACGTAAAGCTGCTCCCCGAGCATGGCACCACTCCTCTCTCCACGTCACGGCTCAGCCCCCTGGGACCCCTCCTCAGGATGGGCCTGCCTGTGCTGCATTCACAGCTCCACAGAGTTCTCAGGCACAGGATATATCCTGATACACTGAAAGCCTCTCTGCCTATGTGGAAATAAGGATTTTATCTCCTGTCAGCTCTCAAGCTGCCTGTAACCTGTGGCCATGTCCTTCCATTCCTGGGGGACCATCAGGTGTGTCTGTCCTCTCCCTACTGGATGTACTCAGCTAATATCCAGAGGAGAGCAGAGTGGGAAGGAGTCACAGCTGGGTTTTTGAGTCACTAGGCTGCTCTGCAAGTCACTGAGCTCTGCAAGCCCTGGCAGGGTTCAGGAGACTTGATCATCCATGTAGGGGACACAGTCACCCTTGGGGACACTCTGACACCTTGCCCTAGGCTGTTCAGGCATCGTGACCTGGCTTCAAACTCCTCTGGCTCTGTGCAGCACCGGGGGTTTGGCAGTGCCAGCAGCACTGGTGGGTACTCCCTGCTGCAGCACCCACTGCCCAAGTGTCCCCAGCACCCCCAGCTCCTGCACACACAACAGGACCCTGGACATTCAGGCTTAGGGTTTGTCCCAAAAAGGGTTCTCTCACCGCCATACCCTGGGGCCTGTGGAATGGCATCAACCCGGGATGTTCCTGCACTACAGGGTGCTGCAAATCCATCGGGCTCTGGGCTGGTTGTGTCTGCTCACCGTGAGTCTGGGTCACTGCTGCGTTTTGTCTGTCCAAGGTGGCTCTGCTGGATCTGATTACTGCTGTGATCCAATTAAGCTCACCTGCTTGGGAAAGCAATCACTTGGTGTGAGCAGCTTCACCTCAGGGCTTTGCTGAGCAGCGTTCTGCACTGGGGCTGGGCAGGGTGGTATCAACCACCCTGGGACCAGGATGCTGTGGGAACACTGGCCAAGGTGGCTTTGACCACACTGGGAGCTGTGGGAATGTGGCCCCAGAACTGCCAGGGGACACTCTCAGCACCAGGGGCTGGTGTGCTATGGGTAATGCTTGGGTGCTGGCAAGGGCACAGTCCTAACTTTAAATCCACCTCTAACCCCAGTCCCTGTCTCAGCAGCACTTCCCTCTCCTAGAAAACTTCAGCCTCTCTTCTGGGCCCCCATCCCACCCCAGGCACCTGGACTAGCTTCTCCTGCTGCCCCAAACACCAGCAGGGCATGTGATGGGCACAGAAGAGGCAGCAGTGCTCGATGCTCCTCTCTGTGTGTGCCTGAGGACAGTGTCACTCCTGCCATGGCGCTCTCTTGGGACAGGGCAGCAGAACCCACACACCTGTGACAGACACAGGTGCCATGAGGTGCTGGCACTGCCAGCACCCAAACCTGCCTGGGGTGTCCATGTAACACTTCTCAGCTCAAGGAAGTCATCTGCTGCTCAAAGCCAACCCCCCTTTGTTATGTGCTAAGATGCAAAATATTTTAATCCACGTTTCTCTTTCGCGTTTCTTTTCTTTCCCATGCTGGATTCCTAGAAGACAGGGAATTTATGGTGTGAGTCTGCTCCAGCCACAGAGAAAACCCAGCCAAGGTCAACACCACGAGACAGGCAGCTCCTGCCAAGGGGGGAAAGAGAGATTGCTTAGTGCTTGGCGGAGGAGGAAATCAAACCAAAACCCTTCCAAAAAAATCGAGATATAAAACACCCTCCACCCCAAACCCCTTTGATGGAAAAAGACCAAAAGCTGTAAGGACGGTGCCTGCATTTCCCCTGCACGGCCCCAGCCTGGCCCTGCTTTGCCTCGCCCCAGCCCTGTCCCCTGGCACTGTGCAGGGAGGCCACCGAGCAGGGCTGCAGCCGGTGGCACGAGGACATCCCTGTTGTGGCATGGGGACATCCCTGTGGTGGCGTGGGGACATCCCTGTGGTGGCACAGGGACCTCCCTGGCCATGCCCAGTTCCAGAGCTCCAACACCAAGGCCAGCTCTTGCCACCACGTTCCAGGAGAGTTGTTGTTCGCCGGGGCTGCTCCTGGGTGGCTGTTTGGTTTAGCATCCCTGCCCAGCATCCTTCCCACATCCCACTGGTGCCAGGTGCTGCTTTGCCCTGTGGGAACTGGATATTCCATGTGCTCGTGGCAGGCGTGCTCCCAGTCCGGCCTGGCAGCCGCAGGGGATTCCAGCCATTCCGCCCATTAGTGCCGTGCTTTGGGGTGTTCTCCAGCAAACGCCCTCTGTGCCCTCCCTGGGGTGTGTGTGGGACTCCAAGCACCCATGCCAGACCCAGCTGGGGTGACCCACATGTGTGTCAGAGGCTGTGGGACGGGTGCCAGGGCCCTGCCTGTGCTGTCTCTGCTCATGGTAGGACAAGGAAGATGGGGAAAAGGGCATTGGGCATTGTCCCATGGGAGGGACAATGGACAGTGCTCTGGAGATCAGGATGGTGCTCACAGAGCCTTGGCAAGGGCAGCCCTGCTGGTCCTTTCAAAGATGTAAAACAGTTCCAGAGGGGAAGGAACAGACTGTTCTCCTCTGGTGGCAGACAGGATATAAAATGGGCTTTAGTGGGGGAAAGTCAGGCTAAACACAGGGAAAAGCAGTCGGAGCAAAGCAGCCGGAGCAGCTCTGCTAGTGTGGAAGTACCCAGGCCCAGGGCTGGGGTGGGATGGCAGAGCACCCATGAGCCTTTTAGACCCTGTGGCATTCCTCTTGGATCCTGTGGGCATCCCTGGGCATTGGTGTGGGCACCAGCTCTGCTCCAGTCCCAGCCTGGGCCATCTGCTTCTTCCCCCGATCTCCTCTGCTGTGCCCACATGTTTTTTTCCATCACCTCTTCCCCACCCCCTGGGATCTGGGACAGGGTTTCTGTCTTGGCCAGGGAGCCTCAGGAGTTGCTTTTGTCTGGAGGTGACGGGGTGTGGAATGGGGCAGTGGAGAGGTCTCACAGCCAGATCAGCAGTGGCTGATCCCACACTCCAAGGGTCACTGTGCTGCTGTGATGCACCATTCCCACTTCCCTCCCTGCCTGCCTTTAACCCCTGTTCATGTCAAAGGCTGGATTCCCATCCCAGTGCCGGGTATGTCCTGTGCAGTGGTCCAAAGACATTCTCCAGCTCATGGGAGCTTATTGGGAAGGCTCAGCCTTGTCAAGGCCAGGCCAACCCCAGCTCAGTCCTGTCTGGTGTGTGGGACATTTCTGTGGCTGCCACATTTGCTCACTCTGGACCCTTACACCATCAAGGGACTCAGCTAGAGGCTGTCCACAGCTTGTGTGCCCCTATGTGGTCCCAGCCCTTGGAGAAGGTGCCAGTCCAGGGCAGAGGGGCTGCAGAGCATGATCTGCTCTCCTACCACGTTGCGACTGCCTTGTGCTGATCTCCAGGGCTTGTTTAGGGACAAGCCTGGGGTGACTCACTGGGTAGGATTTCCACAATGTGCTCTGAAACACCAGCTCCATCATTTTGTGAGAGGTATTTTGGGGAAGTTGGGGGACACTGTGCTTCCTGTCTGCTGGGAAGGACAGAAGGAAGGACATGGAGCTGTTGGAGCGAGTCCAGAGGAGGCATCAAGTTGATCAGAGGGATGGAGCAGCTCTCCTGTGAAGATGAAGAAACACTGAGAGGGTGGGGGTTGTTCAGCCAGGAGAAGAGAAGGATTCAGGGTGATCTGATTGTGGCCTTCCAGTTCCTGAAGGGAATTTAGATAGAATATGAAGAGAAGCTATTTACGAGGCCTGGAGTGATAAGACAAGGGGGAATGGGTTCAAATTGGCAGAGCAGAGTTTAGATTGGATATTAGGAAAAATTCCTCCCCATGAGGATGCTGAGGCCCTGGCAAAGGGTGCCCAGAGAAGCTGTGGGTGCTCCTGGATCCCTGGAAGTGTCCAAGGCCAGGCTGGATGGGGCTTGGAGCACCCTGGAACAGGGGAAGGTGTTCCTGCCCATGGCAGGGGTGGAGTGAGATCAGTTTTAAGTTCCCTTCCAATCTAAACCATTCCATGATTCTCCAGCTTTGCTGGGGCATCACCATTATCCTTCTCCCTGCCCAAACCAGGGCACATACAGGAAGAGCCCCAGGTTTCCCAGACTCCTCAGTACAAGCTGCACAGCAGGGCTGGAGATGTCCTCTGGCCACAGGGCCGCTGGGGACATGGGGAACACTGCAGGGAACCCTCCAGTCCTGGGGCAGAACATCAGGAGCTGAGTAAACAGCTGAGTAAAGCCACTGCCAGCTTCTCTCTGGCTCTGCTGCTCATACGTGTGCCCTGCACCCAGCTGGGGACAACCTGTGCTCAGTGGCTGCTGCCAGTTGACCCTTGCACCTTATCCAGGGGAAAAGGCATTTCCTGTGGGTATCCTGCCCATCAGCTGCAATGACTCACTCTGCTGGTTTCCTCTCCCAGCCCCTTCTGCACCTCCTGGCCTCTCCCTCCCACTTCCACCCTTCCTTGGCAGGGAAGGGTGTGAAATAACCAGTTTATCACAGTCCTGCTCCCCAGGGATTGCAGTGCTTGTCCTGGGCAGGCACCTCCCTGCCCCATATCACCCACCCCGCAGGGCTGGGGTATTGGGCAGGCCATTGGGTTCATCTGGCCACAGCCCTCCTGCTCTTTCTGAGCACTCTGGGCATCCTGGGCATCCTGGGCACTCTGAGCACCTTGACTACACTGGGCATCCTGGGCATCCTGGACACCCTGAGCTCAACAACCTGCTTTCAAAAACTGGTCTTTTGGGAAATCCTCAAACCTAGAGTCTACCTTGGCCATCTCCTTAGGGAAACCCCTCTGGCACAGACATGTGCCTGTAGATGCCCCACAGCTGTGGGCTGGGGTGAAAACTGATTTCCCCAGCTGGTATTTTGGGCACAAAAGTGGCAGGTTTGGTGGCAAACACACACCACCCGTCTCACCAGGTGTGCTCACTTGTCCTGGGAGTTGCTTGCCCTAGGAGTGTCTCGTGGTGGCTCCTCATTCCATGCCCGTTCCCTGCCTCAGGGAGGGGAAGGCAGAAAATTCCAGCAGTGAGATTCATGTGGTCTTGACACAATTCATTTAGGGAAGAAAGAAGAGGGTTGTGGTTAAAGGTTTGGTGGCTGAGACTTGGCTTCTGTCCCTGCCTCTGCCATGCTTCAATCCCAGGAACCCTCGGAAATGCCATGGACAAAACTGCTCCCCATTGCCTCGGAGTGGTGACACCAGCACTGTCCCAGCTGCTGGGCCACTTGGGGTGACAGTCCCTGTGTCTGCCCTGGACCAAGGAAGGGCCCATTCCCTGTGTTTACTCCGTTGGACCTCAGGAGCTGACTGATGTCTCCCTGTTCGAGGCCCCCTCAGCTCGGCTCCATTTAAGGGGCTTAGGAAGAATTGAACATTGCTGGAATTCTTCTCTTGCTAACTTTAAACATTCATTACTTTAAATGCTAATCCCCTGGGATTATCCCATTGGAGAGAGCAATGTAAAGCAACAGGGGAGAGAACACAGTGTCTTCTTGCCCACTGCACAACACTCAACAGCTCTTTTGGGGAGGGAAGTGTGAAAATGCCAATGAAAGCGTCTCCAAACCTGGCGTGATTTTTACACCTCAGTGTGGACTCTCAAACAAGCCAAGCTGAAGTGTCTTGTTCCAGCTGGTTTTGAGTTGTACATGTCCAAAGTGTCTCTGTGGAGCAAGAGAGGGAAATGTGTATTTTTCCATGTGTGTGACTCAGAAATGACTGAACCCAGTCGGTTCCAATTTCTTGAAAAATCCGCTTTTGGCTTGAACCCAAGAGTGGAAACTTTCAACCAAAAAAGAGTTGATTTGAGCTCTAAATAACATGAAAAAAGGCTTAGAAGGGAAACTGGATTTCAACCATCATTATGGCAATCACTTCTCATGGCCCTCTGACAGCAACAGCGGAGCAAGTAGTGAAAGTAATACCCAAGGAAAATTCACTTGCATTCCTTGGGCAGATAGGGGCTGGGCTGCAGATGCTTTGTACAGGCCGTTCACGAGCAGGAGAGGGACCAGCCCTTGGGCCGGCCAAGGAACAGGAGAGCTCAGCTCCAAAGGGATGGAGGTCAGCCCTGGGCCTTGGCACAGGGCAAGGCTTTGGGAAGAGGCACAGTGCTGCCCGTGGAGATGTCCCTTACTCCCCTTCAACTTGTGCCTTCCCTGCAAAACGCCCTGTTCACTCAGGGAAGATTTATTTATTCCCTGAGAAGCGCCGGCATAATTTGAAGCCACAATTAATTAGAGACTGCTGCAGTCTGCTTGCAAACAGGAAGCGAGGCAGAAAAAAAGACACAATCTCTCGAAAACAGACATGTTGTGAATTAGCTCTAATCAGCCTAACAATGATGGATGCACTCCCCCAGTGGCTTTCATCTGTGAGCTGATTATGCTGATGGTTGTGAAGGCCCTATGCTGGATTAGGATGAGATGGACGAGATGATAGCCTGGGTTTCTCCTGCCTTTCGAAGATGCTGGATCTCAGCGTGGCGACGCTGTCCAACTTGGCCATGGTCACACCAATAAATCAATGGCCGGGCTATAACCGGTGGTGTGGCTCCCTGGCTCTGAAGAGAGGCCAGCAGATTTCCCTGAAAGGAGCAGACTGTTTATATTTGGAGAAAAAAGTTCCTTTAATTGGAATGAAAGCCAGGACCGTGTGTTGCAGGACATCATAGTATGGCACAGAGCTGCAGGCGGGGAGGGATCGCTGCCTCCAAGCAGAGCCAGCTCCAAGGACAGACCAGGTGGCTTTGGGCTTTGTCCAGGCCAGTTGCGAACATCTCCAAAGAGGATTTTCACCCTTGCTGTGCAAATCTTTCTTTTTCTTCACCTCATGCTGGATTTTCTCTCATCACAACTTGTGCTGGCGGCCCCTGGATTCTTCTCACACCCCTGAGAAGAGTTTGGCTCTGTGTTTGTAACTCATTAGGCAGCTGAAAACAGCAATTAGAGAGTCCCTTACTGATGAATCCCTAACTGTTCCCTCAGGCATCATGTGCTCCAGTCCCTTCCCAACCTGTTGAGAACAGAACTCACCCCAGCAAGTCACTTTTAATGGCCATCCCAACCCAAAGTCCCGTCAAGAGTAGATCTGGGCATGGGACAAATTTGTGAGGGCAAAAATGGCTGTGGCTGGAGTCACCCCCAGATTCCTGCTCACAGCGGGGTCAACCAAGGACCCAGCTCAAGGGGATGAAGGCCTGGGCAGGGCTGGGGTTAGGGGAGGACAGGACTCGTGAAGAAACCTGACTGAGGCCAAACCATGAAGAGAGGTGTGTGCTGTAGCAGGAGCCCATGGAGCTCTCACAGGACAGCTGGTAGTGTGAGAGGACACAGGGGATGAGTGAGGGCAAGCAATGACCCCTGTGATGGGGAATGCCATGCAGAAAGCCTGTCAGAGGGGATATTCCAGAATCATGCTCAGAGAAAAGGGCTTTGAGGGTTGATGTGCTGAGGTTTGACTAACTTTGGCTGCAGGCTCTGCTTTGGGACAAGGAGTGTCTCCAGGAGTAGAGACACTAGATGGAGAGAAACAGACACCTCCAGAGCACCGTGGCTGCCTCCAGACTGGGATCTGCAGCTTGGAAAAAGGAGGCTGTGGACAGAAGTTCCTGATTACAGAAGTTCCAAGCGCTCAAGTCCGCTTAGAGGCTGCTGGAGCTGCTGAAGACATCATGGAGGAAAAGTGGTGGGTGGGATGAGGTCTGTCCCCATCCCCCAGGGAGTTGGGACAGAAAGACCCCATGGAGGGACCCCTGGCTGAGCTGGGCACAAGGGGCTGAGGAGCAGAAGCCCAGCAGAGCCCCAGGGGGCTTTTCCCATTGGTTGTGCCCAAGTCCTTTTTAGGCCCCAGAGCGAGTCCCTTGATCACAACTGCCCATAAATCTTGCTGTCACTGAGGGAACCTTTCACTTCCAGATATAGATTGGAGAGCAAATGCTACTGGCTATTCTGGGATGTGGCAGCTGATAGATGGCTCTAGAATTTACTATTTTAGACTTGGACTTCGCTGTCGGGGGAACACGACGGAGAAACCAGTCGTGGAATGTGCACATTGGCCACGTAGGATTCATCTAAAACAGACTGAAGAATAACCCCTGCCAGATCAGCAGTGCAGGTGGAGGATTCCTCTTTCCCATATTGGGAGATTTTTAGGGATTCAAGTCAACTGAGCTGAAGAGCCCAGAGACTGAAGGTGCTGGAGGATGGCAGGATTTTCAAGGCAAAGGTACAAAACTTGGTGATACTTCTCACAACAGTGGTTTGCCCATTAAAATCACAGTGAGAATGAGCAGAGCTTAGAGAGATCCGGTAAATCTTCAGGGAAAAGTGGGTCTGAGGAGCTGAAAGTGCCCAGCGGAAATGAGAACTGCCAGAAGTCAAGCTGAACTGGACCTTGGGAAGGTGCAGATAGTGACAGGCTCTGTGGCTGGGTCAATAAAGGGAAGGAGTCAATGTGAGGGGAGAAGACTGGAGATTAAAGGTGATCTTGGGATGGGCCCACCCAAAGTAAATTACATTTCTTGTGACATCAACTCAGTCATCACAGGGTGGCTCATGATGATGTCTCCAGGAAACCAAAGCTAGTGGTGGTCCCAGCCCATCCACCACAATCCCAGAGGAACTGGCTCCAGTTCAGCACGGCTCCCATGGGAATAAGTCAGTGTGGACTGGGGAGGGCCAGCAGAGGTGGGACACCTCAGTCCCACCAGCACTGGGACAGGTCTCTTTGGAGCCCTGGAAGTCTCCTGTGCCTGACTCAGGGGACTGGGGGAGCTCCCTGCAGATGTGGGGGATCCCACTTGTGGGGCTCTGCTGGGGCATGCTGCTGGAAGAGGCACAGAAGGATTCAGCATGGTCAAGAAAACCTCTGGTGCCTGAGGACCGGGAGAAGGTAAGGGCTGGAACATTTAAATGTGGGAATAGATGGGACCATAACATGGAGTGTGCTTGGTCTGTGGTACTGATACTGCTGGGAGGCAGAGAGGTCCATGACATCGTGTGGATACTGAATCCATAGATTTTGTTAATGCAGATTTTCTCTCTGGGGCTCATGAAACATATGGAAACACTGACTTTGAAAAGGCCATCCTGAAGGAGCCAGCTGAGTAATGAATTTTAGCTGTTAAGGCAATAAATGGGAACATTTGGACATCCTTGGGAAATCCAGGCCTCTCCAGAGTGAGCATTTTGTAGATATTGGGAGGAGAAGATCTGTTCTCAGTGGGCAAAATGGAGATGAATTCTTGCTCTGGTTGTAAATAAGGTGCAACCTCCTCCTCCCTCCTTGGACCAACTGAGCTTTGTCCCTTGCCCTCAGCTCTGGCCCCCCCAGCACCCCAGAAGGGATTTCCAGCTCACCAAGAGTTTCACTGCTGTCCCACCACAGACTCAGCCCAGCTTGCCCCTGGGCCCAGGCCTGGTCCTGTGTGGGCCCCGTGCACATGCATATTGTCTCCAAGGAATGTGCTTTCTTGGGTGGAAACTGTGTCATCAGAGAAATATTTCATATTTTCATTTGTTCACATTCCCCAAATGAAAAATGAATCGTGAAGTCTCATAAATAAGGGGCCGAGTTTCTCATTTACATATTTCTGTGGTTCTTGGAGCAGGGGTGGCTGTGGCCCTGCCAACCATGTCCTAAGCCTTCCCCTCGTGCACCTTGGCTCCCACTGGCAGCTGCCTGTGCTCCCTGGAATGGTAGAGCTCGGACCAGCTCCGCGTCGCTGAGGTCACTCTGCCTCCTGCCAACATCCCGTGCAGCTGCTGGCATGAGTGGGACAGGGAGAGCTTGGAGCATCAGAGAAATCCCATCCCCAGGCAGGTTTTTGGGATGCAAAGAGAGGTTTGCATAGAGCAGGAGGGGGAAAACCCCATGGCATGGTCCCACCTGGGCTCTGGTGACAGGGCCAGGGTGGTGGCACCTGGCGAGTGGAGAAGGGGTGGCTGGAGAAACACGAGAGATGGAGCAACTGGGAGAGCAGAGGGCAGGGACTGCAGGGGAGATCACAGAAGGGGAACAGGCAGCTGGTGGATGAGCACAAGCTGGTATGGCCCTGCAAACAGGTGGTTGTGGCTCTGCCTTAACAGTGCAAATACAGGATTATCCCATGATCCCTCCTCAGGCACAGGCCAGTGCTCTGCCCTTGCTTGCCACAGCCCAGCTGCACCGCAGCTCCCTCTCCTCTCCTCTCCTCTCCTCTCCTCTCCTCTCCTCTCCTCTCCTCTCCTCTCCTCTCCTCTCCTCTCCTCTCCTCTCCTCTCCTCTCCTCTCCTCTCCTCTCCTCTCCTCTCCTCTCCTCTCCTCTCCTCTCCTCTCCTCTCCTCTCCTCTCCTCTCCTCTCCTCTCCTCTCCTCTCCTCTCCTCTCCTCTCCTCTCCTCTCCTCTCCTCTCCTCTCCTCTCCTCTCCTCTCCTCTCCTCTCCTCTCCTCTCCTCTCCTCTCCTCTCCTCTCCTCTCCTCTCCTCTCCTCTCCTCTCCTCTCCTCTCCTCTCCTCTCCTCCAAGGGGCTCCAGAGATGCACCCCAGGCACCAGCTGTGGCCACAGCTGTCCATGCCCAAATGCCAGGCCAGGGTTGGAGTTTCAGGTGGGCCATTTCCTCCTGGCACTGCAGTGGAAGTCTAGCTGGTGTCACCCAAGGGTTAATGGCAATAAACTGTGCTGCTAAAGGGATCTTCTGGTTTCAATTTAACTCGGCATTTGCGTGTGGATTACACTCAAGGATGTTCATACTCACTTAATTACCTTCCCACTCAGGCACTGCAGAGAGGAGCGATGCCAGAGCCCGGGGAGGAAGGGCAATGTTCAACACTTGTCCCCCTGAAAGGTGACTGCACTTTCCCAGGCCTCAGGAGCAAAGAGAGCTGGACATCTGGCTGTGAAGCCATAGTGATGTCCAAGGAGGAGACAAGAGTTCAGCAGAGCCCCCATGCTCAGGAGAGACGTGTCCATGAGCTCTCCATCAAGCTTTTCCAAGAGCAGATCAAGAGCAAGAGACATGGGGTGGCCAGAGTCTCCCTGTCCTCCTGCAGAACTCCGTCCATGATAGGATGCCCCAAGCTCTGGCAATGCCGTGTGTGAGACATGGATTATGCACCCAATCCACTGGGAGAGGGGCAAGTGGAAGGAGCTTAATCCAGGGAAGCCCAACACCAGCAGTGCTTATACCATCCACCTGGCCCAGGCACACACAGAGCCTGTGGCCTTGCCTTGGCTTCCACCAGCTCCTCTCTCTTGTGGGGATTCAGTCATGCAGAAAAATGAGTTTGGAGTAGGAGCGTGTCCTGCAAAGTTGTCTAAACATAGCCAAATAAAAGAGGAATGTGAGGCAAGGCCTGGGCACAGCAAAAATAGCCCAGGGCCTGCTGCTCACAGCTCAGCATCCTTTGGGACAGCCAGGTCCCAGGCATCTGGGCAGGCACAAGCAGCCAGGTCTGTCCAGGAGGCAGAGACCATGTGAAGCTGGCAGGGACAGAGTGTGCAGTTCTCCCCAAGCCTCCTCAGCTGTGCTGGGGCTTGGGACACCAGTGGCCCTGGAGATCCTGAAACCCACGTCAGAAGGGGCTGTAAGAACACCAGGAGCGTGCTGGGGATCTGCTTGTTCCTCATTCCCTGCCCATTGCTTGTCCCTGACTCTGTCCCTGGAGAAGAGCAGGGCTGAGGTTCCCCTGCCCAGAGCCTCCCCAGCAGACTGAGGAACATACAGGGGACGTTCTTCCAGACACTGGTGGTGATCCTGGTGCTACAGGAAAGGGAAGTCATGGTGCTGTGGATGTGCAGGAGAGACAACTGCTGGGAGCCCCACACAGGACAAGGAGGATTGGCTCCACCAGAGGAGAATGTGCTGGCCTTCCTGAAGTGTCCCAGGGTACAGGTCCTCCCCTCTATCCATCTTACAATGGGCCTTGGACCTGTTCTCAGCCATGGACACAGTCCAATGGACACGATCCATGGGGGACTGGCTCCAGGTGTCCCTGCTCAAACAGGGAACTGGAGATGACCTGCAGAATCCTGGGCAGCCTCAGCCAGTCTGTGATTCAGTGACTTTCCCTCTCTTCAGTCACTGAACATCCTCTTCTCAGAGCCATCTCCCTTCTCTGATCCCAGGTTCCTGGGGCACTGACCAGCAGGATGTTCCTATCTCCCCATCCTTCTGTGCTTGGTCAGAGGACACAGAGGCCACGTGGCCAGTGGTGGACCCTCCCCAAGGTCTTCAGCTGGGCTGGCACACCGTTTCCTTGAGGAGCATCTGGAGGGATTTCCCCCACAGCAGGTGGTCAGCAGGTCCCCATTCCCAGTGACCTCCTCAGGCTGCGTGGTCCCACCACACTGGTGTCTCTCCACAACCCTGAACTCCTGGAAACAGCCCTGTGGGTTTGCAGGATGCCGCAGGCTCTGGTTCTGCAGCTCCACAGCTCTCTGCTCACCCGATTTGCTCTGTGGCTCTGTGCCCAGGGCTGCACTCCATCTCAATATTCAAATGTGGGGTTGATGGCAGCCTGGATGTGCCTCGTGCCAGAATGGACCTGATCAGATTAGGTGGTCCTCAGCAGAGCAGACAGGGTCCTCACCTCGCCGTCTGAGACTCTTTAAAGAAAGCAGAAAGGAGGAAAAGGGAGTTTTTAACATGAAACATCTGGTGAGTTGTTCTGCCCTGCACACCAAGATGGGAAGGAAACATATCATCCAGGCAGAAGTGAGGGAAGAGGAGCTCTCTGGATATTTACAGTGATAGGTACAAGTGCAGCTGGGGCAGTTGTGCCTGTGTGCTCACTGTCCTGTCCGTGTCCCCCAGGATGTGCCCAAAGCCATTCTCGGGACATGTCCTGTGAGCTCAGGGAGGGGACAGGGGCTGTGCTGTCCACAGCCACCTGGAAAAGCCTGAAGCCATCTGAAGACCAAACCAGGGACAGACCTGCTAGCCACTACCATGAGCTGGCACCAGGCAAGGTCCCAAGTTTCCTTTGGAAGATGGAAACTCAACACCCGGGGCGAGAAGGAGCCAGGAGAGTTAAGCAGGGACAGGCTGTAGGAGACTGTTAGAGAACAAAGCGTGCCTGAAAGGGAGCGCTGTGAAATACTTGGGAGTCTCTCAAGGAAGCTGGCAGCAGAGCAAGTCCAGACGGACTCAAACATCGTTCCCACCTGGTCTGATAGCAGGCCAGGGAGCACGGCAGGCAGGGCCCGCTGGGCTCGGAGCCTGCAGTGACCCAGACTAATGCTCCCTTTTATCGCCTGGCTTTAAACACGCTTTTATGATGTGTGAGAAGGGGGCAGATGGTTCTCTAATTAACTCAAGAGTGCTGAGTTGTGAAGTGTTGCAAGGAAAAGCAGCTCCAGCAGGGATGGCAAGGCAGGTCAGCAGAGCAGCCCATGCCTCTGCCAGGCAGTGCCGGTGCTGCCCAGAGGCAGATGCCTCCTCCCTGGGGCACTGCCTGCTCCCAGCACCCCAACTCTGGAGGGGCTTGGCCAGCCATTCCCTCAGAGAGTATTTACCCTCACAAATGCTACCTGGAAACCTGTGTCTCGTGAAAGTGATGCTGATCCAGAGGATGTTCTCATGCAGAACCCCCAGGGGAGCTCATACTGTCACTGCTTCTTCTTCAGTCTCATCTTGCTCTTTGTTTGTGTGCTTGGCTGCTTTTCACATCCCCCTGGATTAAGACATGACAGCAGTGGCCCTGCTGGGTGTCTCATCCATCTGCACCTGTGGAGACCTTTCTGAAGCCACCACAGAACTCCCCATCCTCTCACCTGATCGGGCTGGAGCTCCACAGATCCAACACTGGAGCACCTCTCAGACCAGGAAACACCTTCCCTAAGCAATTCCAATGGACCTAAAAGCCTGATGCCTATCAGTTTTACCTAAATCCAGTATCTCTGTGATTTCTATCCCTGAAACCAAAACTAAATTCCTAATAATTTAGATTCAAAGTGAAAAAGTGGAACAGGCCCGTTTCAGCCTAAAATGCTGGAGCTGGGTTTGCTTTATGTATTCAGCCCTGAAATACAATCCAGTTTCATGCTGGAACAAAACAAATCTCACCAATTTTCTTTTGAAATGGTGAAATATTTCATCAATGCTCTATTTGTTTTCAGCCTCTTCAGCGAGCAGCTCACCTGGCCTGAGGCAACATTCTGCAAAGATTAATCAAAATTCAATTGAAACATTATCCATGTGCTAGTTACAAATGACGTCTTAACTGACTGAGTAAAGCCAAAGCATCACCGTGGGCAATGGGATCTTGGGGGCAGCACAGAGGTGAACCTGAAAGCTTTCAAACCTTCCATCCTGCCCATCCCCGAGGGTTTGGCACATGGCTGATGCCAGGGCACTCATGTCATGGAGAGCAGCAGCTTCAAACACAGCAGGCAGGAGCAGAAGGAATCGCCCCCATTCAGCCCCTGCTCCAGGGAATAAAAGAGAGGAGGACAGTGAAGCTTCTGTTGTCTCAGCAGGAATAAGGGACTTGAGGGATGGAGATGACATCTCTTGAGGCAACAGGTGAGACTTGGCACCTGGGAGGAAAATCTAGCGATGGTTGTGCAAGAGGGACAATTTGGAGGGAACAGGTTGTTTGTGTCTGATAGTGTGAGATTTCTGACATTAGGGAAAATCCCCAAATTTCAGGGGCTGCTGATGGATGTTGGCAAAGAACGGAACCAGAAACACCCCAAAACTTGGCAAAAGAGACGAGGGTTGCATCCAGCAGCAATTCCCAAATTCCAACTGCCCTTCCATGAGGCTTCTCCCTGGCACTGCCCGGCACCGACCCCAGCCCTCCGTCACCCCTTTCCCCGCGCTGCCTGAGCTGCCGGCTCGGCTGCTGTCCTCAGCTGACTCCTCTTGGCCGGCCTGCCGGGAGGAAGCAGCGTGCGCTGGGGCAGCGCCAGCGCCGCGCTTGTGCCGGAGCTGCTGCCAGACTGCGCAGCGAGCGGCCGAGCCCGGGGGCTGAGCCCCGCGGCTGCTCCCAGCACAGACACGCCGCTGGGAACCGGGACGCTGAGACCTGCCAGCACCGGGCAGCGGCTCCCGGGGCCGCTCGGGAGCGGAGCCAAGCCCCAGCAGACGGACAAAGTCAAGGCTTCCCCTGGGGACCTGAAACCTGGCGTGGGGTTTGGTGGAGGGAGAGAAGGAATTCAGTGAAACAGCCCCAAAAATGCTGCCCGTCATCCCAAACCCAGGGGCTTCTCTCCTCCAGCAGTGTTTCTCTCCTCAAGCTCCAGGAGGATGTAGCAACGAGAGTCTCTGGATCATCCCTTACATTAGCCCTGGGAGAGAGACAGGGGCAGTTCCTCGCGATCCCTGCCGGCTGTGCCAGACATCCGTGGGGTCTGGAGATGTGGGGGGTCGCAGGGCTGGTGCTGACCTGGCTCCCCTTCCCACCCTGGCCCTCAGAGGGCAGCACGGGCTGGGACCCGTCGGGGAGGATGTTCCCAGCACAGGCACTGCTGAAAAGCGGGACCGTGCTGGCCAGCGGCCCCACAGTGATGGGGAGAGGCAGCCGGGGCTGGGCAGAGCCCGTCTGACGGAGGGTCTGGTTCTGCTGCTGCTGCTCGGGGAGGAAGATTGAAGAACAGCATTGACTGGAGAAGAATGAACCAGAGATGGCCAGGAATGCACTGGCAGAATCCTGCAGGGATGCAGCTCTGGAGGAGCACCAGGAAGTATGAGAGAATCCTGGCTGGTGCTGGGATGAAAGCAGAACCTCCCCACCTCCTCTGCTCTGTCACAGCTGCCGTTCCTGATGTCAGCCCATACAGGGACTTTCAGGCCACCCTCACCTTGGTGTCACCATCCCTTGCTCAGCCCCTGACCCCTCTGCTGTCTCTGGCACAAGGTCTCGGGTCTTCTTGTTCTCTCTTTTCCCAGCTCTGAGAACTGGTCCCTTCCATCCCGCAGGGTGTTTGACCTCCTCTCCTTGCTCTCTCGTCTTGGACCAGATCCATATCCCTTCCTTGGTGACCACCTATCCCTTTCTGATCCCTCCTTTTCCATCTCTCCCTCAGTTTTGACACCTGGTTTCTCCCTCCTTGGCCACTAAATCTCTCCTGTGCCCACGACCCCTGCAGGTCAGACTATGTGGCTCCAAGTCACGTTCCAGCTCTCCTTGCCTTGGTCCAGCCATCTTCTCACCCCACTCCCTGGCCCCCTCTGCCTTCCCCTCCTGTCCCCACACCCATGTTGCTGTGGAGACCCCCCAGCTTGACAGTCCCCCAGACCCATGATCTCTTGCATCTCTTCCGCAGGTTCCTCCCCGTGTTATTTCATTAAAGCCATTAAATCCCATAGTCACATTTCCTGTTGCCAGGACACAGCCAGACCAGCTGTGGACAGTGACCCTCCACATTAGCAGGTGCTTTACCAAGAGGGAAAATAATGGGAAAACTGCAGGTCCCTGGGCAGCCCTGGGAATGTGGCAGAGGGACCTGGCACCAGCCTGCACAGACATACCCAGCTGCAGCCCCGGGCAAAGCACTTTTTTAGTTTTGTGCAGGATTTCTGTCATTTCCCAGCAAAGACACCACCACATTCCAGATCTCAGGATTGCAGGGCTTTTAATCACACATGTGGTGCCTCTTTGGGAGTCAGACAAGGAGGCTGGAGGTGGCTGCTGAGCCAGATCCCCACTTTGATGAGTGTTTTGGCACAGGGAACTCATCTCAAGGTCACCCCATGGCTGATCTGTTCCCTTCCAGCCTCCAGGTCACCTCAGGGCAGGGCAGGCCAGTGTCCCCCAACCTGTGTGGGGAGTTACAGTTCCCCACAAGGGACTTTTGGGGAAAGAAATCCTCTGTGGATCCACAGCCTTGTAGCCATCAGCAAATGCATCACTCACCTCTCAGGTTCTCTAATCCCCATCTCCCAGAGTCCTGCGCCTGAGGGAGGCTCATATTTCACATTGCTGAAAGGCAAACTCTGAGCCCTTCTGGATGCACAGAAGAGCCAGAGGCATAAACCCTATGGCTTAAAAAGCAGAAAGCAAAAAAACATACCCAGTATGTGCCCTTTTTTTTTTTTTTTTTTTTAATAATTCTTAGTTTGAAGCTCTGCTCATGATTTTTAGTCTCTGAGTCATGGTCGGAATTATCAGGGCCCTGTGAGCCATCGACTGGCATTTGCAGGGTGCACTGGGAGGGGAGGGAGGCAGCCCAGCCCTGCCTGCTCTGTGTTTCCCTTCAGCACCACAAGGATCTGGCTGTGAGATAATAGAGCTCCACTGCCTTTTCCTCAGGGCCCCTCTGCTGCAGACACAAACTGGAGCACAGGCAGTGTCTAAAGTTCATGATCTGGCTGAGTGTAACCAGTTACATCTCTGTGCTTGGTTGCCCATGATTTGCTTCAGTTTTCCCCTTCTGGGTTGAGATTTTCCAGCCCTGCTCCCTGTACAAAGGAGGTCTGAGAGTCTCTTTGAACACACTTTGGCCATCACAGAGCACACAGGCAGTGGAAAGCAATTTCTCCATGATAAACATACCCTGCTTTTTGCCTTTCTTTTGAGAATACAAAACAATCTTCCAATTTTTAAGCAGATCTGCTGCTGAAACTGCTGGGGGTCAGAACTGACATCTGGCAGGGAATCAGTGCTGACTGTTCCAGTAAACACTGAGTGTCCCTTGCTGAAAGCTACAGCCACTCAGTCCCAGCATGTTTTGCGGAGATGGTACCTTTTAATCAACACTTGGAAAGCTCCAGACAGTGGGAGTGGGATGAAAACAATCACTTGAAAGCTCTGAGGGCAGATCAGAGCTGGGGACAGAGGCAGGCAGAGGTTTCACACCCAGGCAGGGAGCGGCGGCCTGGAGTTACCTATGGGCAGCAGATGTTCAGCTGTCCTTGAGAAGGACAATGTGAATGAGATGGATGGAGCCAGGACCACTAAATCCCTCCTTGGCCAGCATCAGATCAGAGCCGTTCTATGATACATCACTGCAGGCTTCCTAGAACTGCAGAAATACCAGAGAGAATTCGATATAAATCATAGAAGGATTTAGGTTAGAAGGGATGCCAGGAGGTCCCCAGCCCAGCCCTGGAGCAAGTGAGCACTCCAAAGCCGGGTCAGGCTGCTCAGAGCCATGTCCAGGCATGTTTTGAATGCGTCCAAGGATGGAGATCCCACCACTGCTGTCCCGCGGCTGCACCGCTTCCAACACAATCCCAACTTCATGGGCCACATCCACGGCTCTCCCCAGCACATAGAGAGCTTGTTATCCATGAGGGAGGGGCAGAGGCTGAGAGAGGGAAAGCCTGCAGAGAAGGCACCACCACAAACATTGCTGTGACCAAGGCAAGGAGAGCTGGAACAGGGCGTGCGGCCAAATGTGGCCTGCAGTGAGGGGGTCATGGGTACAGGAGAGATATAGGGCGGCAAAGGGGGCAGAATCAGGAATCAAAACTGGTGGAAAGATGGAAAAGGAGAGCACCTTGGAGGGACAGGAGAGGGATGGGTTATCAAGGAGGAGACATGGACCTGGTTGTTCATGCCAGGCAGAAAAGAGAAACCTGGGATGGGGCGTCTGCCAGGGGCTGGGGAAGGTGTCTCCCCTTCTCCTCATGGGGAGACTACAATGACAAACATCCCCAAGAGATCTCAAGTGGTTCTCTGGTGCTGGAAGGGTGATGCTGTTTCTGTTGGTCATGTCAAGGAGGAGCATCCCTCCATGGCCCTGGGCTGCTGCTCCAGCCCTGCTTCCTCCAAGCAGCATCCTTGTCTTGGCAAAACCTCTTCGCATAACAACCGTGGGAAGAGACTGCTAGGGAAAAAGGAGCTCATGGAAATTCAAGGATAGGCAAGGTACAGATGGGATCACAAGAGTCTTCAAATCCAGCAGACAATGGGATCTGGCAGGGCTGTCTGAGCCCCTTCTGGTCCCCAAACAGCCCCTACAGAGCTGGCAATGCTCCTCCTTCCTTGATAAACACCCCAGCACCAAGTATACAGGGACAACTGGGAAAATTCAATCCTGGAATTGTCGAAAGTCAGGCTGGACAGAACTTGAAACAACTTAGGATAGTAGGAGCAAGGGGATTGGAACCAGATGGTGTTTAAGGTCCCTTCCACGCAGGCCATTCCATGATTCTGATTCTAGCCTAGGATCCTGCCCATGGCACTGGAATAAGTCAGTGGTGGCCTCCAGCCTCACACCAAGGACAGGATGGCTCCCTGTGGGGCTGTGGCATGGGCTGTGCATGGGGTCAAGTGTTCCCCAAGAGAAGGTGCTGGGGGATGCAATGGGATGCACAGGGGAGGGAGAGATGGAGACCCCATTCCCAGACCACGCTCAGAGCACCCAGGGATCCCCGGTGTTTTAACAGAGGATCAGGAGAGCCACAGGGACAGCAATGGGCTGGTGAAAACACCTCTGAGTGGGAGACTCGGCAAAACAAAAGGGGTTCACTTGCTGAAAATAAGGCTGAGCAGAGACTTGCCCTCATTGCCAGGTACCACAGAGCCCTGCCTGTGCCTCACAATCCTCCTGCCTTGTGTCCTGAGAGGATTTTCTCTGGGATGTCTGACAGATGTGTCCTTTTCAGACAGTCTCTCTAGTTTGGAGCTTCCTTTCTACAGCATATCCAGGGGTGATGATCTGTTGGTCAACAGTTAACAGTGGTCAACCAAGGCAGGAAAACCTAAGGATGGCCAGCACACGAAGAGGCAGCTCCCCTGTCCCTTCACCACCTTCACCACCTTTCTGGCACACATCCCAAACAAGGAGCATTTACTCAGCAGAGACGCAGGAGGAATGAAAACTTCAGGCCCTCACGATCGCGGTGAGTTTGGCGGTTCCAAAGCCACGTACCACCCTCAGCTTCCCTGGGACGGTGACGAGGCCACTGGGTGCGTGTGACCTGCCCCTCGCACATACCTTTCCTTTGAGCGCATCCGGCGCAGGCACCGCAAAGCCCCGGCACACCCCGTCAGTGCCGTTTCCTATGACAACGCCGTCAACAGCGCTCGGAGCAGGGTTGGGGGCCGGGGGGCCGGACAGGTGTGGGGCTCCTCGTAGCTATGGCAAAGGGGTGTTTACTTCTGTGTTTCGCATGTCGGTGTTACCCCCGGGACAGCTCCCCGCCCGTGTCACAGCAGCGTAAGGCTCTTTGGCATTTCCCCCAGCAGCTATGTCAGCGTTTGGGGGAGCTGTGTGTAACCTGCACCTGCCAGCGACCGGCTGCAGGAAGCATCAATCCTTCCCGGAGCTGCCACGGCTCCCAGGAACCCCCTGTGCTGGTACAGGCTGTGGCCGCAGGTGCTCTTGCCGCAGCCCTCGTCGTGGGTTTTCTCACCCCGACAATGCACCATGCAGCAAATCCCCCCTTTTCCGCAAGGGCCCCGCTGTGGGAGGAGTTTTCTGCCTTGCCCCTTTCCCGTCACACCGTGCCCGTCTCCGTGCCTTCCCCGCAAGCTCGGGGGAACGCTCCCGGCCCATCCCCGCGGGCGGCGCACGGAGCGCTCCGGCCAAATCACAAAGGGCTTGGATCCCGTTCCCCGGCGCGAGTGCCAGGGGCGGGGAGATCTTGCCTCACATCTATTCTTTCTAGGTACAAAACACGCATTCAAAAGTCAGAGCCGTTTCACTGGCAAGGGCTGGGAACTGCTCGGAGCCGGCCAGCTGCCCCAGTTCTGATTCCCAAGGAGGCCGCTTTCCCAGCCCTGCTCTCTGCATGTTTTGCAGACGCTCGCATCGAGGATGCACCACCCGGCCAGCCCCGCCCGGGGGGATGCATCCCGCGGGCCACATCACAGCCCCGAGGCTGCTGGAGCCGCTGCAAAGCTGCCGGTCCCCGCATCCATCTGCTCCCGCGTCGCTCCTCTGGAGCGAGGAGCTCGTGTTTAACGACCGCGTGTGTTTTCGCTCAAGCATTACATCACCTGGCAACGCCAGCAGGACTGACGGACCGACGGACCGACGGGGCCAGCCCGGCTGCGCTGTCCCTGCCGATGCTCGTCCCCTGTCTCGTGCCCCGTGTCCCCGGCCCGCAGCCCTTTGCCCTGTGCAGGTGAATAGAAAATCCGCCTCCATGCAGAGCCCACCGAGGGGCTCAGGCACAGCTCCCCCTCCCCATCACCTTGGCGTGTCCCAGCGCCGGGTGTGGAGGGTAAAACGCTCTGTAATTTCCACCCCCCGGAATTCCTGCGGCCGTAGCCATCAGCACTTTCCCTAAATTAAAGTGGGAGCTGAGATAAGCCAGACAGGCAGGCTCCGGAGGGCTGGTCCCGAGCGTGGATTGAGCTCACACTTCTTTAAGTGGGCGGCCAGGTCGGGCCTTCGCACCTCGCAGCCGGAGAGGAACCGGGTGGATCTGCTGATAACTGGCTGCCAATTTCCGCAGCGGTGGAGAGAGCGTGGGGAATGGGAGAATGGTGACAGGGAGCCCTGTGGGAAGAGGGGGCAAACACGGCATTCCCGTGCACGTGCTCCCACTCCCAGCACACTGGAGTCAGGTACTGGGGTAAGCAGCATCTCAAACCTTGGCACGGGGGGAAAAGGCAGTGTTGGACCTGCAGTGGAGAGGGTGATTTTGCATTCCTTGCCCTTCATCCACACCACAGATTCTCATTTATATCCAGACAGATTCTCTCCTTCTACTCTGGCCCACCTGCAGTGTTCCATCCACTTCTGGGGTCGCCAGCATAAGAAGGACATGGACCTGCTGGAGTAAGTCCAAAGGAGTCCACAGAGATCCTCCAAGGGCTGGAGCCCCTGTGCTCTGGAGCCAGGCTGGGAGAGCTGGGGGTGCTCACTTGGAGAGGAGAAGGCCCCAGGGAGATCTCAGAGCCACTTCCAGGGCCTAAAGGGCTCCAAGAGAGCTGGAGAGGGAGTGGGGACAAGAGATGGAGGAACAGGATAAGGAGAATGGCTTCATATTGACAGAGGGGAGTGAGAGAGTAGATGTTGGGAAGAAATTCTTCCCTGTGAGGATGAGGACGCCCTGGCACAGGGTGCCCAGAGAACCTGTGGCTGACTCTTGGTCCCTGGAAGTGCCCAAGGCCAGTTTGGATGGGGCTTGGAGCAGCCTGGGACAGCAGAAGGTGTCCCTGTCTTTGGCAGGGGGGTCAAACGGGATAGTCTTGAAGGTCCATTCCAACTCAAACCATTCCATGACCCTGTGACTGATCCCACCATTTAACTCACTGCCAGCCCAGCTGCTCCCCAAACCCTTTTCAGAGACACCTCCCGAAAATGGGGATGAGGAGTTCAGAGGGGACACGTAGGGCCGGGGTTTGGGCTCAGAGCTGATGGAACCTGGAGCCCCTGAAGCGGCTGGAAGCAGCTCATCTGCCGGACCCCTCCTCATCCTCGGCTCTGGGCGTCGCGGGGGCCGCGTGTCCATCACGATCCCCAACCGGACCGGGTGCTGAGTGTCCCCAGGGCACACCTGGAAGGGAGGGGACCCCCGGGCCCGGCAGCACGTTTTCCTGCAAAATGCCCGCTTTTCGCGTCCTGCGGCGGCCGCACACCCCGCGCCCGCCACCTAACGGCCACCGCCGGCGGACACCGGGATCGGCACCGGGATCGGGACACTGGCACCAGGACGCGGACATTGGGCACCCGTACCAGGATCCGGGCACCGAACATTGACACCGGGATCTGGACACCGGGCAACGGTACTGGCACCGGCACCGAGAGCCAGACTCGGTGCACGGGGCACTGGCACCGGGCACAATACCGGGCATCGGGCCGATCCCTTCCCTCGAGCCCCGCGGCTGGAGCGACATCGCCCGAATTCCCGCCTGCACCCCCGGACATCCCTGCCCCTTCACCCCGCCGATCCCCACCTGCCCCCCAATCCCCTTTCGGGCCGATGCTACCTGGGGTGCGAATGTCACCCGGTGTCACCCGGGATGCGAGACCACTCAGGTGCCAGTCGTGATGTGACACACACGTATCACCCTAAACCCCCGTGGTCCCCATGCCGGTGGGTGCAGTCCCCCCCGTCCTCCCCCACCGCCGCCCTGGCAGCTACTCCCTCTTCCAGCTTTTTTGGCAAAGACTCGCCGGCTTGGAGAAAGCAGCGAGGAATTAAAAAAAAAAAAAAAAGAAAAAGGGGGGGGAAAGGAAAAAACCCCTCCCCGAGCAGCCAGCCCAGCGGGCGGGAGAGGCTCATGTGTGTTTGGCCTTTCCTCATGACGTAGTGTCCTGTGCCTCTCCCCCCCTTTCCCTCTCCTTTTCCCCTCCCTCCTCACCCCCCTCCCCTTCCCCTCGCATCCTTGGGAGCAACAATTAAGCAGCTCTGGGATAAAACACACAGCCCGCGGGAGCACGGGGGCATTGCTTCAAGACATGGCAAGGCAGGCAGCTGCACCCCTCCTCCCTGGAGTCCTCCTCCTCCTCTCCATCCTCCCGGCTACTCAGCAAGGAGGTAAGGAATGAAAGGCTCTTTCCCGTACCCCGGCCAGCGCTCCGGTCCTGTGGAGACCCTCCGCGGGCACCGGGGCTGCGACACTCCCACCCTTCGGGCAACCCCTCGCCTGTCCCGGCTGCCCAGCCTCGAGCAGGGACTGTCATCCACCTTGCCTTGCCTTGGGGACATCCTCGAGGGGAGGTGGGCAGGCACCCGGGTGCCACCTCCGCCGAGGGCTCTTTGCTCCCCAAACCGACGGGTGGTTTATGCCATGCCCGGGTGGGACGGGATGTCACCGAGGGTGGTGACACGGGGCAGTCGGTAATGGCACCGCTGCACCAAGCACTTGTCAGGGGGAGGCTGCGAGGAATGTCCTGGTGGCAGGCTTGGGGACACCAGAAGTTTGGGGACACCAGAAGTTTGGGGACATGCGAGACTTGGGGGTATGAGAGGCTTGGGGACATGAGAGGTTTGGGGGCATGAGAGGTTAAGGAATATGAGAGGCTTGGAGGCACGGAAGGTTCAGGAACACGCAGACAGGACACCAGGGGTGGCCACCAGATTCCCATGGGACTTAGAAGTGCGAGGGACCGGGGGAGGTGGCAGCTGTCACCCCGTGGTGCGACGGCAACGGGAGCTGAGGGCGATGGGTGGGTGGCAGCATCCCGCAGTCGCTGTGTGCGAGCTGCTGCTCAGTGTGTGGCCACGACAGTCCCGGGGCTGCTGCAGCTGCAGAGCGGCACGACCCACCCGAACGGCAGGCTGGAGGTGCCGGGGGCCCTCACACCGCCCCCACCGCCCTTGTGCCACCAGCGTCGGGTCCCTGTCCCAGCGCGGTCCCAGGACTGTGTGACAACCCAGCCCACGCACACGCGGCCGGGGCGGGGAGGTGACAGCCGGCGCAGGGGTCTGTGTCCCAGCCGTGTGACACAGCCCAGCCAGCACAGCTGATGCCTGCCGGGGACCAGCCCCTGGGAGCTGAACTGCCACCCAGGTGGGGAGGCAGCTGAGCACAGATTCAGAGCCCCCACTGCAGTGGCCAAACTGGGCAGAGAGCTTTGAGGAGGCGATAGCACCACCAGGGAGGGGACAATCACCTCTGGAGAGCCGGGTGGTTGTGCCAAAGAGAGCATGCGATGGGCAGAGCCACCATCGGCCACGGGGTCGCTGCCGGGGCTGTCATGTGGGGCTTGCTGGACAGAGAGGATTGAGGACCAGAGAAGGAGAGGGGGCAGGATACTGTGGGCAGTGCCAGGGCTGGGCGGGCACTCAGCCCACCTGTCACCAAGGGCAGATCTCCATCTTCTCGTGCTCTGCAGCTCACGGGACCCCGACCTCAGGCTGGCTGGCCCTGGCTGTGCAGGCAGTGGGACCCCAGAGCCGGGAGCTGCCTGGCAAGTTGAGCAGCTGTCAGTGCCTAATCCTGCTCAGGGTACTGGATGGGATGTGCTCAGTCCTGGGCACTGTCCATCTCAGGTGGTGAGAGACATGTGGCTTGCTGATCCAGGCTGGCTTTGTTCTGATCCTTCAAGCCATGGCTAGCTGGGACAGTCTCTGGAGGACTTTGGACCCCTGAGACCCTGCAGCAGTTCCTGAGCAGTTTGGGACTGTTGGCCCCATACCAGGCCCTGGCTCAGACTCCAGGGGTGTTTGCTAGTTTGGGAAGCAGCTCATAGAGGAGGTGACCTGACGCTGGAGATGCTCCCAGTGCTGGTGGGACACAGGAGAAGGCTCTTCCATGGAGGACTGGGCAGTGTTTCTGCAGCCTGGTGTCTCACCCCTGCTCCTGGCACACCAGCCCTTGGGGACAGAGCTGGCACAGACTCACGGTGGCATGGTGAGGGGGGACCTTAGGGGTGCTGGAGATGGTCAGGGCCATGTCCTCCAGAACCGGCTGCCAGTGCAGCTCCAAATCAGCCTGGCAGGAGAGGGAACCATGACACATCCCAGGGCTGAGGGGTTTACATCCAGACTGTCACCTCAGAGCAGTGCCAAGGGGCTAAGCTGGCAGCACTCAGGAAACCCCCAGCAGCAGGTCAGGATCAGCCCCTGGGGATCTGCCCCTGGCGTGCAGAGCTGTGCTGGCACCATGGGAACCTGCATAGCCAGACACAGGTCACTGCAGGGGGAAGGTGCTGTGATTCCCTAAAGGTGCCAATTGCAGCCTGTCTCAGCATCTAGAGCAGGGCATCCACCCCTCAGTGCTTCTTGTGTGGAGCACAGGGGATCTCCCAGCAGTGACACCCCCTATGAGGGACAAGAGTGACCCTGGGGAGGTCTCAACCCTTCGGGCTCTGGGCCCATGGGGAGCACCTCAGGTGGGTGCAGAGGGGCAGGCACTGGGTGTGCTGACACCCAGCCTAGGGCTGTGGGGACCCTCTGAGGACACCCAGAGTCTCTCGGGTGGGGCTGGGATGGCATCTCCCCTTCCCAGCTGGACCCTGGCCTGCTGGGGCTGCTCCCTCCCCTCACAACTGGCAGGGTGCATCTCATCCGCCAGCGCTCGGAGATGAAAGCTGGAGCTTCAGGGGGGCTGGAGAGGAGCCAGGCCCCGGCAGCAGCCCCCCCGCTCCCCCCGAGCTGCTACCAGCGAGCTCAGCCCAGGATGCAGCACAGCTTCAAAGTCTCTTGGAGACTGAATGTTTCCATAACTTTCTCCCAAGAAAAAGAAAACAGTGGAATGAGGGAAGAGGGGAAATGTTGGTGGTTTCACACTGAGGCTCCTCCGGGAGCGGGTGCCCATGGGCGCAGAAAGGGGGTGAGGTGTGAGGCTGTCCTGTGGTGGATTCTCCACCCTGGTCCTGGCCTCAAAACCTATGGAATAGAAAAACCCTCCACATTTCTGGCTTGTGAAGGGAGCTGCAAGCAGTGGTGCAGATAGAAATGGTGCAGCTGATCCATACAGGATCGGAAGCAGCTCTGGCAGCAGAACAGCATGGATATCCACACCTGTGGATGGCGCTGTGGGGGGAAAGCATCCCATTCCCATAAACAAGGAGACTTCACACCAGATCCTGAGCACCTCCATGGCTCACACCCTGACACAGCTGGGGCTGCACAAGTGGCTGCAAATTCTCTGGCTCCTGGATTGAGAAACCATCCCTGGGGTGGGATGCAGGCTCACAGCCAGCCCAGCCCAGGAGACAGGCTGGGAGCCCAGGAAAATCCCCTTCCCAGGGTCCTGGCAGGCTCAGAGCAGAGGCAGCACAGAGCTCCTTCAGCACTGGGAAGCTGCTGACTCAGTCTCCCCTTCCCTGATGTGCCAAGGGAATGGGTGGAGAGGACAAATGGGAGCACACAGACCCCAAACTGTGCTGGGGGCTGCTGGTCTTAAGGCTGGACAAAGACAGAGATGGCCAGAGAGCAGTGGCCAGAGCCCAGTGTGGACATGGTGTCACCAGTGTGTGGGCTGTCACCAACACCTGTGCTCAGTGGTGCTGCCAGGGAGAGGGACTGGAGTTGGTGGGGGGATCTGGAGAGACCCCCCGGCAGTGCCTGCACCAGGGAACAGCCCTGAGCTGGGTTCTGGGGGAGCAGCACGTGAAGGAACGTCCAGGGCAGCGCAGATCTGGCTGTGCCTGCCAGCAGACCTGCTCAGGAAGAACTCCTGAGGGAAAGCTTTGTCCCCCAAAGGCACTTGGCACTACCACCCAGCCACCCATCCCATTGCCTCTGGGCCATCCCATCTCCTGCCAGGCCTTGCTGACCTGTCCTGCCATCTCCACCCCAATCTGTGCAAGGAGGCAGCAGATGGACCAGCACAGCCTCTGCAACCCTCCCAAATGTGTCTAGGCACAGAGCCCTGTCTCTTGGATGGTGCCTGGTGGATGCCTGGGGAGGGGGCAGTGACAGTGTCAACACAGTGGGACCCTCCTGGCAGGACCCCCAGTGCCCCAGGACAGTGGTGATGATGATAAAGGGCTGAGTTTGGCAGCTGTGGCTGTGGGCAGGTCACACCTGGACATTTCTGTGGGCCCCACACTGGAGGGATGCTGTGAGAATTCCTTGTCCCAGCTTCCTTGGGAGTCTCCATCAGTCAGCAGTAGCACAGGCTGACAGAGAGGTAGAGGAGGTCAGCCCGGGTCCCTCATTGTCACCCCAGCACCAGGGACCTTGTCTGGTTTTGGGGGGCTGAGGCTGGGAAGTATGATGGGGGCTGAGCATCCTCTGGCGGGTGGGGACAGTCCCTGGCTGTGCCATGGGTGTCCCTGGCCATGCCTGGCACTGCCTGCCAACGGCAGCACGGCTGGGAGGGAGAACTGGCGGAGTGCGGATGCTCAGAGTGTGTTTGGAAACAAGGCAGGAGCTGGAGCTGTGTTTATCCAGGCTGGGGGGTGGCGTGGGCGGGGAATGTGCCCGGAAAAGGAGCCGTTCTGTCACCCTCTGGCCGGGAAAAGGAGCTGCTCCAGAAACCCCTGGCCGAGGGCCGTGCCGTGCCAGAGGGCTGAGTGTGTGTCCCCTCCTGTCCAAGGGAACCTTGGGATGGGATACAGGGGGCACAGGCCTGGGCCCCACTCTCTGAGGCTGTGTGATGGGTCCTGGCACATCTCCTCCCCCTGCATGCTGCAGCCCCAAGGATGTCCTGTCCTGTCGTGATCTGTCCTGTCCTGTCCTGTCCTGCCACTGAGTGTCCCAGCCTCTCCTGTACGCGCACCGCCCGGCACCCCTGCCACACATGGGGGTGTCCTGGGGGAAAGGACACGTGAGCAGGGCCTAGGGGACACCCTCATCCCTGCCCCTGGTGGGGCACAGTGCAGGGGTCACCCCCCAGTTTGCCCCACCCCTGCAATGGAGATGTGCAGCACAAAGCGCTCCACCGTGGTGTGCCAGCCCTGCCAGCTGCCAGCCCTGCCACCTGCCCGTCCCCCCCCAGGCGCTGGCACTGCCCTGCCAGCCCCTGGGCATTGCCCAGCCCCTGGTGGTGCTGCCAGGGCTGTGCCACTGCATGCACCCACCTCCCGGGCCACTGGGGAGGCCACTGCAGGTCCTCAGGTCCCAGCGACGGCCCCACAGGGTCTCCGGTGCCCCCTGAAGTCCATCCTCTGAGCAGGGCTGGCTGCAGCTTCCCATGGGGACCCCCCAAACCCTCCTGGCAGCCCCCCTGCCTGGCTCTGTCCTGCAAACCCCACCACAACCCCTCTCTTGCTGCCAGAAGAGTAGCTTCCCTCCGCACTGCAGCTCTCTCGTGTCCCCAACCCACCTGCAAGTCCCCAGCCCAGCCATGGCTCTGGTGGAGCTGGGGGGCCAGGCGGGGTTGGCCTGCATCAGACATGCCCCTGCCAGCATCCAAACCAGCCAAAACACCTTGTTGTGGCCTCTGAGCATGAGCTGAGGCGCCCTGGAAAGCGCTGGCACCTGGGTGGTGACCTCAGTGTCACACGGACAGGCAGAGGGACACAGGGGGTGTTCCATGGGTCTCAGCAATGTCCCCCCAGTCTGTTTCCCCAGTCCCACTGGCCTGAGCTGGCTCTTCCCATTGACACCTCAGCAGAAAAGACACATCTAAGGATCCTTGGGGCAGCCCCAAAGACGCTCAGGCGTGCCTGGGACCAGCAGGAACTGTGGGGATGGACTGGGACAGCCCCACTTCAGTGGCCGCGCCTGGACCCACCCCCAGAGCCACGTGAAGCTGGAGGCGTGGAGATTGGCTGTGGGATGGGGCAGGAGCTGGGAAGCAGAGCTGGACAGCAGCCAGCCCCTTGTCCCTCCCTCCTTCCCATGCAGGGCCAGGTCCTGCTGACACTTCCGCTGAGGTGCCACGCCTGAGTCCCAGCTGGGGCACCTTCGAGCCCTGTCACTACTGTAACCCTGGGCAAACAGTGATGCAAGGAAAGGCAGGGACCCGCCCACAATCTCCACATCCTGACTCCTCTGCAGGGAGCAGTGGGGGAACCAGGGGGAGCCCCCCATCCCCCTGCCTTAGACTTCTGGAGGGACTTTAACAAGGGTCTCTTCTCTTGCAGGGGTTCCTGGTGCTATTCCGGGAGGGGGAGTCCCAGGAGGAGGCTTTTTCCCAGGTAAGGGGGCCCAGGCACCATTGGGAGGGGGCATCCTCCTGTCTGCAAGGATGGGCAGGTGCCTGGGCAGTCCTTGAATGCCTTTGAGACATCATGGAAGGCTGAGGACCTGCCAGCCAGGATCAGGTGACATGGGGACACCCTGTGTGGCTGCTCAGCATAGACTCAGCATCAGCCCTATGATGTGGGGACACGACTGGGTGGCAGTGCCAGGCTTACCCTGCGGGGTCCATAGCCCAGGGCTGGCACCTACACCCTGCCCAGCCCTGGCCACAGGAGGTGCTCAGAGATCACAGCCTGTCCCCAGACCTTCAGCCAAAATCCTGGGGACACCCATGTGACCCTCCCCACCTCCCCAGGGACCCCCGGGGGACTGGGTGGGTGCTGGGTAATCCCAGGGGCAGCGCTCAGACTGTGCCCTTGCTCGCAGGTGCTGGAGTTGGAGGTTTGGGAGCAGGTGAGTGCTGGGACCCGCTGCCAGGCTGTGCTGGGCTTGGGAGAGGGGCAGATCTGCCTTGTTTGGGCAGGGGGTCTGCCACAAGGCTGGCTCTGTCCCACGTGTCCCCCTGCCTGGGGATGCTCGGAGGGAGGATGGCTCTGACCCCTCTCCCTCTGCTCGCTCTCCCCTAGGACTTGGGGCTGCAGGAAAACCTCCTAAGCCAGGTAAGAAGCCTTTTCCTGGCTCTCACCTCCTCCAGGCACGCCAGTGGCTGGGACATTTCCCAGCCACTGCTGCCCTCATGCTGCTCTCCCATGGCCAAGGGGGACCCTCGCTGGCCAAGGCACACCCAGCCCTGCCATGCCACACTAATCCTGCCACAGCCTCCAGGAGCCTCCCTCCCACACCCCGCTTCGGCGCTGCCCTCTGCCCCCAGGGCCCCCAAACCACCCTTTGGGGGTGCTTGCTGCCTGTAAAGCTGCACCAGAGCTGCGGGAGGAGATGCAAAGCAGGGAGCCAGTGTCCCAGTGGGAAACTGGCAGCGCCTCCACCTGCCTGCCATCGGGGCCAAGCAGCTTTTGCAGAGGCTCCTGCAGCCCATGCTGGGCTTTGCCTGGCCTAGGAATACTGGGGAGAGGGGACATCACCAGAAGAGAGGGGAGATGGTGGCAGGAGGAAGGCACAGCTGGAGGGCACAGAGCCGGGGCAGTAGGGACTGAATATGCAACATCTAGGGCCAAGGGAAATCATGGAATCACAGAATGGCCTGAGTTGGACCTTAAAGCCTGTCCAGTTCCACCCCCTGCCATGGGCAGGGACACCTTCCACTGTCCCAGGCTGCTCCAAGCCTTTTCCAACCTGGCCTTAGGCACTGCCAGGGATCCAGGGGCAGCCACAGCTGCTCTGGGCACCCTGTGCCCGGGCCTCGCCACCTCCAGAGCAGAGAATTTCCTCCTAACATTGAGTCTAAATCTCTCCTCTTTTGATTCAAACCATTCCCCTTTGTCCTGGCACTCTCTGCCCTGTTGATCCCCATAGAGAGATGCTGCTTAAGGCAGACCCTGGGGTCACCTCCGTGCTCACCCTGGGGGTCCCTGCTGTGCCCAGGGCAGGGGCACCCCATGCCCCTGCCCCCCCTGAGCCGGCCCAGCTGCGAAGTGGGAGCTGCAGCCCGAGGCGGGGGCCGGCAGCCTCCGTTTGCTCAGATTTCAGCTCGTGGAAAGAAAAACAAGGGCCTTTATTTCGGCATAATTAAAACCAAACGCGGGGCGGCCGCGAAGGCCCAGCCGGAGCGGTGTCCGCGCCCGGAGCCAGCGGCACTGGAATTTGCGCCTGGAGGGAGCGAGGGCTGATGAGCCCCAGATGTTGGAAGGCAGCGCTGGCTGGAGACCCAGGGACTCATTCCTCAGCCATAAACATTTTGGTTCCGTCCCCCTGTGGCCCGGCAGGGTGGGGGGTGGGTGAGGCAGAAGGGGCAGGATGGAAGACCCAAGTGCTGGCAAGGACATTTGTCACCCGTCCCTGTGCCCATCCCTGGGCTGTTCTCCTACCATCCCTGTGCCACAGGGACTCCTCTGTCCCTGGGCCTGGCCACCCTCCACCTCACCCCGCTTCTCTTTCTAGGGGTCGGAGGACTTGGGGGACTTGGCCCCCTTGGCCTGCAGCCAGGTGAGCACTGACCACTGTCCACCCCTGCCCCGGGCCATCCCCGAGGCGATGTCCCCAGAGACCCACCCTGGGGACAGCGCATCGCTTGTCATCCCTTGTCCCCATCTCCACAGCTCTCCAGAGTGTGCTGGGTGGGTCCCATGTGGGCTGGGTGCCCTTCCCAGACCTGAGGGACTGCAGCCACCCAACAGGCAGCCCTGAGGTCTCCAGCATGATGACATCAACCACAGTGGGGTGATCCTGCAGGAGAGGAGGCACATGGGGTCCCTGCAGGGCCAGCAGCAGAGGGACAGTGCCTGCAGGTGGTCAGCCAAAGGCTCCAGGGATGTCAGCATCCACTGCAGGGGTGTCAGGTGTTGTGAGTGCCAGGTGGGATGCGGATGGGAGCACGAATTTTGGGGATGCAGGACAGGGCAGTGCCTGCTAAAGCCGCCTCGCCCAGCCTAACGCCAGCCTGGCACTGCCACGCAGCCCCCACAGCTCACCACCCCCTGTGCCCACCGCGAGGGCAGGACACCATCTTGGCAGCTGTTTTTTAGGGATGCTGATGCTGGTTTTCCTCCCTACAGGTGCTGCGGGTCTGTTCCCCGGAGCTGCCTTTCCCGGGGGGGTATTCCCAGGAGCCGCCTCGGCCGCGGCGCTCAAGGCTGCTGCAAAAGCTGGTGAGTGCTCAGGGGGGGTCTGGGAAATGCTGCCCCGGGGCTCGGGCAGCCCCCAGGGACTCCTGGTGTCCCCTGGGAGTCTGAGCCAGGACAGATTTCTCCTGGAGCCGGAGCTGCAGGCAGGAGCTGATGTTCTCCCTGGGCTCCCTAGTGACTCTGAGGGACCCAGGTGCGGGGGAGTTGGCCAAACCTGAGCCCCCAGGAGGAGCGACCACAGAGCTGCCTGGTCCCTGTGCCCAGTATGGGGAACCCATCTGACTGCCTCAGGGTGTCCCCTTCACCCCCCAAGGGTCATCCTGAGCTTGTCCCCTGTCTGGCACCATTCCGGCCAGCCGCAGGCCGGCAGTGGCACCTCCCCCTGGTACACTCCTCTTCCCAATGCCCCCAGGTGCTGGCATTGGAGGCGTGGGTGGAATTGGTGGTCCTGGTGGCCTCGGGGTCTCCACAGGTAGGAAATACCCCTCGATCCCAGCAGAGCCAAGCCTGGGGCAGAGCCATCCCCGGGGTGGGCAGGAGCCGGGCCGGGGCTCAGGGGTCTCTGCTGCCCGCAGGTGCCGTGGTACCGGGCGCGGTGCAGCCCGGCCTTGGCGCGGCAGGGAAACCCCCTAAAATACCAGGTAGGTGACGGCCCCGGAGTCGGGGCCGGGGCGGGGAGCGACTCCATCCGGCCCCTCATCCCTGAATTTCTTTTGCCCACAGGTGCTGGGATTCCTGGAGCTTTCCCGGGCGGCGTGCTCCCCGGTGCAGGTGAGCTGGGGGTGGCCACCCCACTGTCAACATCCCAACCTCCGAGGGGTCCTCTAAATGGGTCCCCACCCCACGGTCAGTACCCCATCCTCCCAAGTGGACCCCGCCCAGTGCCAGCACCCCCGTGGGGAGAACACCCTGCCCTGCCGCCCGCCTGCCTCCCACTGCTCTCTGCAGCTTCCAAGCCCCGTGGCTGAGGTCACAGTGACATTTCCACCCTGCCAAAGGCATGAGGGGACCTGACACCTCCATTCCGTGCCAAGCTTGGTGGGAGCAGGCTCACCAGCACCAGGAGAGGAGCTGGCACAGGCACCAGGGCTGGCGGCGTGGGAAGGAGGGGGAGGAGGTGGCGGGAGAGAGGAATTCCTCAGTGCAAAGTAATTTGGGGGAGGAAAACTTGTGAAAACAAGATGTTTCGACACTGTCCGAAGTGTGTTGCTGGTCAGGAATGTCTTTTCCATGTCTGAAAACGCTCAAGTTATAATGAAAGACATTTGTAAGAAGGGAAAAAGAATCCTAAACCAAAAGGAAACTCAAAACTCAAAACCCAAAAATCCAACTCAAACGACCACAAGGCCAAAACACTGTCTGCTGCCCCTGGAGGGCTGGAGAGCCCTGTCTGGCCCCAGGCAACTGAGCACTACCAGGGCAGAGAGCACTTTCCAGGTCTGGCTGGGGCTTTGCAACCACAAGTGGGACCCCTCTTGAGTGCCTTGCTCCCTGCAGCCTCCCAGTCTGTTCCACAGGCAGCTCCAGGCCTGGAGCAAACCCCTCCTGGCAGCTGGAGGTGCAGGCGGCTGGCACAGGGTGGTCCCAGCAAGTCCCCGAGGATGAGGGTACCCTGGGTGACAAGAGATGGGGGACAGGGATTTGGAAGCTGGGTGTCTTGGGTTACTAGTAACATCCTGAGGCCCCAGCTCACCCCTCTGGTCTCTGCTCCAGGTGTTCGCTTCCCTGGTGTGGGGGTGCTGCCCGGAGTCCCCACTGGAGCTGGAGTCAAGCCTAAAGCCCCAGGTAGGTCCCCTCAATCCCCTTGGAACACTGGGGTGGGTTCAGGGCTGGCTCCAGCTTGGCACCCCAGCCCTGCAGGGCACTTGGCAGTGAAGCCAAGCTGTGGCTGAGTCCACTTAGGTTAATTTGGGCCTCCAGGAGCAGCCCAGGGCTCACACAGGTGTCTTTGTGTTTCCTTTTAGGAGTTGGAGCCTTTGGAGGAATCCCTGGTGAGTGTCCCATCTCTCTTGCCTGTCCTTCTCTTCCTTCCCAAGCCTGTTCCTCATAGCCATGGTCTCCCCACACCAGAAGATGCCTCAGGGCTTCTCAAGCCACCCACTCTCCTCTGCTGGGGTGCTCTGGGGCACTCCCCTCCCTCCAGGACTGGTGGCAGCCGTGGCGCGGGCTCCAGGTGAGAGTCTGCTGTTGGTTTGCAGGACTGGGAGGTTTTGGAGGTCAGCAGCCCGGTGTCCCTCTGGGGTATCCCATCAAAGCTCCTAAGCTCCCAGGTAAGCTCCACAGCCAGCAGGGTGGCTTCGCTGCGGGTGAAGGATCCTCAGGAGTGTCAGGAGAAGGACCCGCCGTTCCCCAGGGCTGAGGCACGGTGCTCACAGGTCCCCTGGACTTGGCAGTGCCCGTGCTGGCCCTGGGACAGCAGGACAGAGCCAGGGGCCTGTGGCAGCCCTCTGGGCAGCTGCTGGGGTGATGCCTGTGGTCTTGCCCCCAGGTCATGTGGGCAATGCTATGCCTCTCTCCAGTTGTTGTAAGGTAGGAAGGGTCATGTTCTGAGGACATGCTCTGGGCCAGGCCACCCTGGGATGTCCCTGCCAGCTCCTGCTGGCACAAGGTTGCAGGGACAGTCTGGTTTCTGTGGCTCCTGGAGTTGGGCTGGGCATTTACCTGGGCCAGGTGTCCTGGCTCAAGGAGCTGTAGCTGAGGCCACCCGGAGGCTCCAGGCAGGTCTCCCTCCCCACTGCCCACCTGGATGAGGCTCAGCCCCAATGCAGACCAGCCTGGGGGAGCTCAGCACCCCTTTCCTAGCCTGAGTTGCTCTGGACACCTTCCCCTCCCATCCATGTGGGGGTGCCAGGTCTGCCTGTCCCCGGGCAGCCATGCCCATGGAGGGACAGTGGCAGGTTCTGTGCCTTCCAGGGGCTATGCTGCCACCTGACTGCACCCCAGTGCATCCCCTGGAGAAGGGCAGCCATACACACAGGGATGGGCAGGGCTCCCATCCCTGGGGTGCTGGGGAGTGTACTGGAGATCCAGAGGCATTTCTCCATGCACCCAAACAAGTTGCTGGAGGCAGGAGAACCTCGGTGAGGGAGCCCACCCCAGGCAGCACATCCCAGCCCAGCACATCCCAGCCCAGCTCCAGCCCCAGCAGCTCTGCTGGCTTCCTTCCAGCAGGGCCCGTGGCCACAAGCAGTGGCAGGAATCCCTGGCCCACTCTGGTTTCCTGCAGTGGAGCAGAGTTACGATCCTTAAGGAGACCCTGCTGCCAGCAGACCCTGTCTGTGTTCTGGCCCCAGGATAGGGACCAGGACAGTGGGGCTGTCTCCAGACCTTCCTAGGGTACTGGGGGTGCCAGTTTGTCACCTCTGAGGGCTCGGGGCTGGCAGTGCAAGGACAGACTGTACTGCTGGCTGTGGAGGCTCTTGTCTTGGTGCTGCAGGTGGATCCAGGGCTGCCACACGTGGGGTGTCCCCTGCACTGTTCCTGCTACAGTAGGTCCAGGTTGAGAGGAGATGAGGGGACAGTGAGACAAATAACATTTTCAGTGGAAAGTCATCTCTTTAGATAACTTGCTCCTGTGCTTTCCCTCTCACCTCACTCAAGAGGTGGTCCTGGTGTCACCCACCTTGCTGGAGGCTCAATCTGAAGCTGTGGCTGATGTCAGGGTCCCATTGATGCCGTAGGGATGGGGACCGCTCCCCAGTGTCCAGCTGTGCTTGGGTGACATCAGTCTGTGCAGAGCCCTTCCAATATGTGCATCGGCCTGAGCTCCCCTGGCAATACAGGTGATGTTCCCATGGGCACAGCCCCAGGGCAGGGGCTGCCTTCCTATCCAGCTGGGAGTGGTGGGGAGCTGGACTTGGACCCGGCAAAACCCTTGGAGACTCAAGGCTTGGACTTCTGGTCCTTGGAATCACCTCCATGTGTGTCACCCCTTTCCCAGGTTTCGAGTGAGCAAGGTGCTGCTGATAAGGTGCCCCTGGATGGGCAAAGGTGGCCCTCAAGGTGGGGGATGCCTGGCACAGCTGATTGTGAGCCTCTGCATGCCAGCACCACTGTGCTGGTGTGGGACACCATGGGATAGCCCAGCAGGATAGAGGGAAATCTGGTCCCCACATGCTGGCTGCTGGGAGGGGATGGTGTCCAGTGCTCAAGGAGATGCTGTGCCATGAGTAATTGCATCCTGGCTGCAGGCAGCCACATCTCTGCCCAAGGCCCCCTTACTGGAGGCAACCCCCGCCCTTCGTGCAGCTCGAGGTGTCCCCCCCAGGAATGTGGCAGCCCATGGCCTCGGGCTGCTGCCAGCAGTGATGGGAGCTGTGAGCTGCTGGCTGCCAAGCCCACAGTCCGCGCTTAGTCAGGGGCATCCCTGCGCCAGTCTGAGCACTGGGATCCAGCTCTTTTGCAAGGAGACGTTTCCCCGGCCACAATGTTCCAGCTCGTAATCCCTCCCCATCCCTTTGCACCGACCTCCTAACGAGGTCACGTTTCAGCCAAGGCTCCCAAGCCCTGATTCCAATTAAAAGCTTTCCTTCGGAGCTGGCCGGGGTGCAGCCAGCTGGGTACAGCTCTTGCTGCGGGGCTCCCACGGGACCCCTCATTGGAGCGGGGTCATGCAGAACCAGCTTCAGACACCACAGCCCTCAGCCAGGGCTCAGAGGGGGTGGCTCTCTCAGTCACTGCTTCCAAGGTGAGGGAGAACAGCATCTCCTGGCCCAGCTCCACCACGGGGTTTGTATCCCAGAGGATTCATTGTCACAATGGATGGAGCCCCCAGGCTGGTGCTGCACAGCCCTGGCAGAGCGGGGCCATGCCATGGGGCAGAGGGGACATGGCCAGCAGCAGCCAGGTGCTAACCCCCGTTTTCTCCTCTCCTCTCCTCTTGTCCCCAGGTGGCTATGGACTGCCCTACACCAATGGTAAGCTGCCCCGTGGTGAGTGCTTGTGTCCTCACTCCTTGTGGCTCTACTGCCTGCCACCGTGACCTCGTGGCTACAGACCCTTGGGGTGGTGTGAGGGATATCCTGCTCCCAGGGCGAGGTGGCTCCCTGGGGACCTTGTGCCTTGTCCATGGTGGCTGTGGACCAGCCTGGGAACTCAACTCCCGGCATCCCTGGGAGCTGTTAATCCATCCTGAGCCACTCCAGCTCCAGACAGGGATGTTTGAACTGGGATCTCAAGTGGAGAGGAGCTGGCTTTGGCATCCCCTCGCATCCTCCGGTGCCAGAGGGAAGAGATCCAAGGGAGCCACTCTGTCTGTCTCGTTGTCCTTCCCTGGCTGGTGCCTGACCTGGCTCTGCTGCTGTGTTATAATTGCAGGTCTCAGGGCTGCTGGGATAGGAGCCGGCCTCCTGGCAGGAAAGGCAGGATACCCCACTGGGACAGGTACACCCCGACCCCACAGCCCCAGGGTGGGGGCTGGCACAGGCATGGCAGGGGACTGCGCACCCTGTCACCTTGGTGGCCCCTGGATGGATGTGGGGCGCTGCGAGGCTGTCTGGGGACTGCAGGGACAGCCCGGAGGGGAGCAGCACTTCCCACAGGAGAGGGGGACAGATGCTGGCAGGAGTGCCCGGTCCCCAGGGTCGCTGTGGGGTGGGGGAGCTGCGGTGGGAATGGTCTCAGGACCTCAGTGGCTCAGTGCCCATGACCCTCCGCAGGGGTCGGGGCACAGGCGGCAGCAGCAAAGGCAGCAGCGAAACTTGGTGAGTCGCCCTCTGTGGCAAAAATAGCCATCTCCCCAGCAGAGAGCTGCTCCCTCCCCTCCCTCCCAGCCCCGGGAATGCTGGTTATGTTCTCGCATCCCTGCATCTTCGGCTGACTGTGCTGTCCCCTGCGGCAGGAGCCGGTGTCTTGCCCGGGGTTGGTGGAATCCCGGGAGTCGCACCCGGTGTCGGCGTTGGAGGTGTCCCAGGAGTTGGAGGTGAGGCGATGAGAGGGCTCTGCCCTGGGGCTCGGGAAGGGTCTCCTTCCCTTATCCCGTATCTTGACTCTCTCTCGCTATCCTGGCAGTTGGAGGACCGGCAGCGGCGGCAAAGGCAGCAGCAAAGGCAGGAGCTTTTGGTGAGTTTGTGCTGCCTTGGACAGATCTCGGGACAGGGAAGAGCCGTGCATCGAGCTGTGTGGCTCCACAGCTGCCCCGGCAGACCCTATCCCATCCTCTGGGGTGCTCTCCCTGCCCCCTGTTCTGGCTCCAGCATCTTTTCCAGCAATGATGAAGGGCTGATGGGCACCTCAGGATGCAGCAGCCTGGCTTGGGGCAGAGCATGCCCATCACATGCGGTCTCTCCATGAGATGTGGGTTTGCTGTGCCCAGGTGCCAGTGGGGTGGGTGGGGACAGAGTGTCTGTGCTGAGCTGTCCTTCCCTAGTGAGGGATGCTCCTAGTGATGCAGAGCTCCGCTGCTCCCATCCTCTGCTGTTCCATGGGAGAAAAGCAAGGAGAAAAATCACACATTCAGGGGAAAAGTGCTGGCCCTGGTGCAGCTGGGATGTACAGCCACAGCCCTGGGGCACCTTGGGAGTCCCCAGCATCCTGGGTGGCAGGCCCCTGATGGGTGTAGGGAGCTAGGAATCAAATTCCCATGTTCCCTGAGGAGCTGCTTTAGGATGAGTGAGTAGCCCAGCACAAAGCCAGCGTCCAAGACGCTGCTGTGACAATGTGTCCCGGTGTCCCCACTGGTGGCAAAGGGGGGTATTTACGGGGTGTCTGATTACTCTGCTTCCCTCCTGGTGCAGGGGCAGTGCCTGGAGTCCCTGGCTTGGTACCTGGTGTCGGAGGTGTCCCCGGGGCGGTGCCCGGAGTCGGAGCTGTCCCTGGGGTGGTGCCCGGTGTTGGAGCAGTCCCTGGGGTGGCAGGTGACTGTTCCAGGAGCCCTGTCCCCACGGCCCGGCTCTGCGGGGCCCTGGTGGCTGAGGGTCCCTGTCTCCCTTGTCCCCAGGGGTGCCGTCGGCAGCAGCAGCAGCAAAGGCAGCTAAGTACGGTACGTGCTGTGCGGGGCCCCAGGCCCCGGGACCCCTGCCCATCCTGCCCACCCTGACACACGGGGGGTTCCCACACACGGGTGTCCCCTGGGATCACTCCTGATGGGGAATGGGGAATGGGGAATGCTCAGCCCAGCTCTTGGCTGCTCTTCCTGGGCCTGGCTCTATCCCCAGGGCAGGACCTTCTCCAGGGTTTCTCCAGGCTGTCTTATGCAAGTGAGCAATGAGCCCAAATTCATCGCTTTAGATTTAACTGAATTCTTGCATCTTGTACCAAATCCATTTTCCAGGATGTGATCTCTTGCAGGATTTGGTGCCCAAGGGCTCAGTGTTGATGCCATTAGGGCAGAGATTCATGGCAGAGGGGCCCTCGCCCAGGATCACCATCCTCCAAAAACTTCCTGAGATTCGGAAGCACATAAAGCTTGGCCCTGGATGAGGCCGTGGATGCTCTGCTCTCCAGGGCACAATGACAAGACAGAGCCATGGCAGGACCCTCCCTTTGAGCTCCTGCTGCAGCCAGCTCTGACTTGTCCCCTCTTGTTCCTGGCAGGCGCCGGCATTCCCGGTGTCGGTGTGGGCGGCGTCCCCGGCCTGGTGCCCGGAGTCGGAGGTGTCCCCGGGGTGGTGCCTGGAGTCGGAGCTGTCCCTGGGGCGGTGCCCGGCATTGGAGCTGTTCCTGGGGTGGCAGGTGACTGTTCCAGGAGCCCTGTCCCCACGGCCCAGCTCTGCGGGGCCCTGGTGGCTGAGGGTCCCTGTCTCCCTTGTCCCCAGGGGTGCCGTCGGCAGCAGCAGCAGCAAAGGCAGCTAAGTACGGTACGTGCTGTGCGGGGCCCCAGGCCCCGGGACCCCTGCCCATCCTGCCCACCCTGACACACGGGGGGTTCCCACGCACGGGTGTCCCCTGGGATCACTCCTGATGGGGAATGGGGAATGCTCAGCCCAGCTCTTGGCTGCTCTTCCTGGGCCTGGCTCCATTCTCAGGGCAGGACCTTCTCCCTCTCCAGAGTTTCTCCAGGCTGTCTTATGGAAGTGAGCAATGAGCCCAAATTCATAGCTTTAGATTTAACTGAATTCTTTCATTTTTTACCAACTCTATTTTCCAGCATGTGATCTGTTACAGGATCTGGTGCCCAAGGGCTCAGTGTTGATGCCATTAGGGCAGAGATTCCAGGCAGAGGGACCTCTGCCCAGAGTCAGTGTCTCAATGTGTTGAGATTGGTGTTGATGGTGGGATCTATCAGGTATAACCGCTTCCAAGGAGCTCCAGTGGAGCAAAGGCTTGTGTCCAAGCAGTAGGATAGTCTGGAGCTCATGCCCAGGGAGGAGGCAGAATTGGCCCTGAGGTTTCACACAGCACTGGGGGTTCATGCTCTTCTACAAAACACAGAGCAAGCACTTTCCTTACCAGGTCTCAGGAGCTTCTCCTACATTGTTAATGTGGAGGTCTTGGAATCTCCATGAGGAGCCTTGGGAATCTGCATGTTGAGCTATGGCAAATAGCAACTCTCCTTACAGGGTTAAACCACTGATGCCAATCTCTTCTATACTGTGTAGAAAAACTCCCTCCACATGCCCAGGGAACAATGAGATTCAGAAATTCAGGAAAGAAGTCAGCAATGATTCTTTGTGCTGTGGTGCCCCTGCTGAGCAGTGTCCCATGAGGACAAAGCCCTCTGACACTCAGACATTGCAGAAGTGACCTGGTGCAGGTCTGTGTGGCACTAACAAGTGCCAGCTGGTCCAGGCTGTCAGTACCCTGGGCATCTCCCCAGTCTGACCAGTGCCCGGGCTCCCAGTCCTCCCAGACACCTGCTAGGGAGACCCAGCCACTTCTCCATGGCCTGTCTGGCTGCAAGGCTTGATGTCCCTATGCCAAGGAGCACCTTGGGCCCCTGTGAGGATGAGAGTGATTGTGGTCCCTGTGCTGGTGGCTTCCAGGCAATCGCTGGCAGAGTCACAGGGCCGATCCCTGCCCTGGCCCGCTGAGATCTCTCCTGGATGAGGCCGTGGATGCTCTGCTCTCCAGGGCACAATGACAAGACAGAGCCATGGCAGGACCCTCCCTTTGAGCTCCTGCTGCAGCCAGCTCTGACTTGTCCCCTCTTGTTCCCGGCAGGCGCCGGCGTTCCCGGTGTCGGTGTGGGCGGCGTCCCCGGCCTGGTGCCCGGAGTCGGAGGTGTCCCCGGGGTGGTGCCTGGAGTCGGAGCTGTCCCCGGGGCAGTGCCTGGTGTTGGAGCTGTTCCTGGGGTGGCAGGTGACTGTTCCAGGAGCCCTGTCCCCACGGCCCGGCTCTGCGGGGCCCTGGTGGCTGAGAGTCCCTGTCTCCCTTGTCCCCAGGGGTGCCGTCGGCAGCAGCAGCAGCAAAGGCAGCTAAGTACGGTACGTGCTGTGCGGGGCCCCAGGCCCCGGGACCCCTGCCCATCCTGCCCACCCTGACACACGGGGGGTTCCCACACACGGGTGTCCCCTGGGATCACTCCTGATGGGGAATGGGGAATGCTCAGCCCAGCTCTTGGCTGCTCTTCCTGGGCCTGGCTCCATCCCCAGGGCAGGACCTTCTCCCTCTCCAGAGTTTCTTCGGGCTGTCTTATGGAAGTGAGCAATGAGCCCCAATTCATGGCTTTGGACTCATCTGAATTCCTGGATTTTGTGCAAAATCTGTTTTCCAGCAGCAGACGTGACACAAGATCTGGTGCCCCATGGTTCAGTGTTCCACTCATTAGGGCAGGAATTTCTGGCAGAGGCGCCCTTGCTTGGAGTCATTGCCCTCAAAACTGTGTTGGAATTGGTGGGATACATCAGGTATAATCACCCCCAAGGAGCTGAGAGGAGACGAGGGACATCATCAGACAGCATAGTCTGGATCTTAGGCCTAGAGGGGAGGCAGAACTGGCCATGAGCTTCCACGCAGGACTGGCTTCCACACACTGCTCCAAAAGGCAGAGCCAGCAGTTGGTACCTGGCCAGGTCCCAAGACCTTCCCCTCCATCTTCACTGCAGAGCCCTGGGAATACCCAGAAAGAACTATGGTCAATGGCAACTCACCTTTGAGGGTTAAAGCACTGATGCCTGCCCTATCTTCCACTTCTCTTCCACACTTTGTGGAAAAACTCCCTCTATATGCCCAGGGAACGATGGGATTCAGACATTCAGGAAAGAAATCAGCAATGATTCTTTGTGCTGTGATGCCCCTGCTGAGCAGTGTCCCATGAGGACAAAGCCCTCTGACACTCAGACATTGCAGAAGTGACCTGGTGCAGGTCTGTGTGGCACTAACATGTGCCATCTGGTCCAGGCTGTCGGTGCCCTGGGCATCTCCCCAGTCTGACCAGCACCCTCCCAGACTTCTCCATGGCCTGTCTGGCTGCAAGGCTTGATGTCCCTATGCCAAGGAGCACCTTGGGCCCCTGTGAGGATGAGAGTGATTGTGGTCCCTGTGCTGGTGGCTTCCAGGCAATCGCTGGCAGAGTCATGGGGCCGATCCCTGCCCCGGCCTGCTGGAGTCTCTATTGGATGAGGCTGTGGATGCTCTGCTCTCCAGGTCACAATGACAAGACAGAGCCATGGCAGGACCCTCCCTTTGAGCTCCTGCTGCAGCCAGCTCTGACTTGTCCCCTCTTGTTCCCGGCAGGCGTCGGCGTTCCCGGTGTCGGTGTGGGCGGCGTCCCCGGCCTGGTGCCCGGAGTCGGAGGTGTCCCCGGGGTGGTGCCTGGAGTTGGAGCTGTCCCTGGGGCGGTGCCCGGCATTGGAGCTGTTCCTGGGGTGGCAGGTGACTGTTCCAGGAGCCCTGTCCCCACGGCCCGGCTCTGCGGGGCCCTGGTGGCTGAGAGTCCCTGTCTCCCTTGTCCCCAGGGGTGCCGTCGGCAGCAGCAGCAGCAAAGGCAGCTAAGTACGGTACGTGCTGTGCGGGGCCCCAGGCCCCGGGACCCCTGCCCATCCTGCCCACCCTGACACACGGGGGGTTCCCACACACGGGTGTCCCCTGGGATCACTCCTGATGGGGAATGGGGAATGCTCAGCCCAGCTCTTGGCTGCTCTTCCTGGGCCTGGTTCCATCCCCAGGGCAGGACCTTCTCCCTCTCCAGAGTTTCTCCAGGATGTCTTATGGAAGTGAGCAATGAGCCCAAATTCATCGCTTTGGACTCACCTGAATTCCTGGATTTTGTGCAAAATCTGTTTTCTAGCAGCAGACCTGACACAAGATCTGGCGCTCCAGGTTTCAGGGCTCCTGCCATTAGGGCTGGGATTCCTGACAGGGGAATCCCTCCTTACAGTCATTGTTCTCCAAGATATGGTGGAATGTTGGAATCCATCAAATGCGTCCAACTGGGTCTAGCAAGACCTGGGAGTCCAACAGGCATGACCTGTGCACAGGTCCCTGTGCTGGTGGCTTCCAGGCAATCGCTGGCAGAGTCACAGGGCCGATCCCTGCTCTGGCCCGCTGAGATCTCTCCTGGATGAGGCTGTGGATGCTCTGCTCTCCAGGGCACGATGACAAGACAGAGCCATGGCAGGACCCCCCCTTTGAGCTCCTGCTGCAGCCAGCTCTGATGTGTCCCCTCTTGTTCCCGGCAGGCGCCGGCATTCCCGGTGTCGGTGTGGGCGGCGTCCCCGGCCTGGTGCCCGGAGTCGGAGGTGTCCCTGGGGTGGTACCCGGCATTGGAGCTGTCCCTGGGGTGGCAGGTGACTGTTTCAGGAGCCCTGTCCCCATGGTCTGGGTCTGCTGGACCCTGGTGGCTGAGGGTCCCTGTCTCCCTTGTCCCTAGGGGTGCCGTCAGCGGCAGCAGCAGCAAAGGCAGCTAAGTACGGTACGTGCTGTGTGGGGCCTGGTGTGCTTCCACTGCCCTGGAAACCCGGTGGGATCCTGAAATGCATCCTACTGGGTCCAGCATGACATGGAACTGATCCCTCTCCTAGCTCCCTTTGGTGTCTCCTTGAAGTGGCTGTGGATGCTCCACTCTCTGGGCCATGATTCTGAGACAGCCAGAAGAGCCCCAACCTTTCAGCTCTTGCTGCAGAGAGATCTGACTTCTCCCGTCTCACTCCCTGCAGGAGCCGCTGTTCCTGGCGTTCCTGGCGTTCCTGGCGTTCCTGGCGTTCCTGGCGTTCCTGGCGTTCCTGGCGTTCCTGGTGTTCCTGGCGTTCCTGGTGTCCCAGGCGTTCCTGGTGTGCCTGGGGTTCCTGGCGCTGTGCCTGGTGTTGGAGGTGAGCAGATGGGCTGTCAGCAGCTACTGGGGTGCTGCTGGCCTCAGCAGTGCTCTGACTGTGTCCCTTGTGCCTCCACAGTGGGTGGCCCAGCAGCAGCAGCCGCAGCCAAGGCAGCGGCAAAAGCAGCGGCGATCGGTGAGTCACCACTGTCACCACCGTCACCACCGGCTCTCCCAGGGAGGGAGGAGGTGTGTTGGCACACAGGAGAAGTGGGGACACCCCAGTGCTGTGGAGGTCAGTGGGAATTCTGCTGTGGAGTCTGCCCCCTCAGACACATCTCTGAACCTCTCTGCAGGAGCAGGACGTGTGCCTGGCGTTGGCGTGCCCGGCGTTGGCGTTCCTGGAGTGGGTGTCCCTGGAGTGGGTGTCCCTGGAGTGGGTGTGCCTGGTGCTGGCGTGCCCGGTCTGGTGCCCGGGGTCGGCGTTCCAGGTGAGATGGTGCCCAAGGGATGCTCAGATGTCCCCAGCTCTGCTGGCCGAACATGTTCCTGACCCTCTTGCTCCCTGTCCCCCAGGAGCTCCGGCAGCCGCTGCCAAAGCAGCCGCCAAAGCGGCCAAGTATGGTAAGCTGGGATCTCTCTGGGGTTATCCTGCATGTCCTGTCTCCTGCTCATACCCACCCCAGGTTGTTCCCCTGTCAGGGCTGAGGCCCAGCAGTGCCTGGGGTCCCTGGGGGTCAGGGTGAGGGATGAGCTCCCCAAAGGGCTGAATGTGGGATGAGGTTCTAGCTGTTTCAGGGCTGCTCTCCAGAGAGCTGAGCCCCATGGAGTGTCCGAGTTTACCATTCAAACATCATCTCATACATCGGTCCATCCACACCCCATTCTGCCCAGCCACACCACCACCACCTCAATGTCCATCTGTCCCCTTCTCTGTCCATCCATCTGTACTTTCTCCATTCATCTATTCAGTCATTCCACATCCATCCACATATCCATCTCACCCTCCCTTCAACTATTAGTGTATCTCATCATCCCTCCATTCATCCATCCCTCATCCATTCAACCACTCCCCATTCACACACACATCCTGTCGCAGTAGAGACAGACAGGACACCTGTTTCTTCATGCAGCAATAGCCCATCTTTATTCTTCACAGCTCATATTTATATGGTTTTCTGAAGGTATCGTGTTTAATTCTAACTGGTTAGTAACTTATTCTAACTCAGTTCATTGGTTAGTAACGGTGTAGTGGTTTAATATTTTATTATTGTGAAAATAAGATTAGGAGAAAAGGCAAAACAGGCTCAACTTAAAGATAAAAATAAATAGATTTATTAGCACACACCAAAAGAAAAGAGGGAAAGAAAAAAAAATTTAAATGAAAGCTTTCAAAGCACTCCCCTCCCCCCCATGGTTTACTTTCTCACATACAACATAGAGACAAAACTTGTAATTTTCAGCCAGTGTCACCATTCAAAAATGATCGTTCATCAGTTCTTTTAGGAAAGGAGTCTCTTATAAACGTCTATGGAATTTCTCCACTGACAACATAAAAGTTGTCTTGTGGGTCTCATCTCTCACAAAGACAGCCACCCAGAAACTGCCTTTGTGAGCTCCTTCCCAATAGCAGCTTTCCCAACACTGCATATGGGCCATGTCTGCTTATTGGGAGTACTGTTTAAGGATGTCTCTTCTAGTATAAAACAAAGATTCTCTTCTATTTCCAAAATTATCTTCATCTCAAAAACTAAAAATCTCCTTTTCCTTAGGAGCAAAAAGCTTCATATCCCTTTTAACTAAAGCTTTACATCCCCCGCAACAGCATTCATAAGTTACAGGAAAAATAGTCCATTATCCAGGGTTTACTAGAGACGTCCAGCCAAATTAGGCCACTCCTCCTCCTTTGTCCCAAATAGTCTTTTCTCTCACTCTTCTCCGACTTCAGTTTCATGCTGTGTCTCTTTATAGTCCAATCACTTGATGTTACCTGGTGGCTCACCAGGAGAAAAGAGAGGGGGGACTTAAACAGAGCCTCAGTTTTATATGGGTATTACCAAAAGTCGAATTCTGTTTTCTCAGTGCTCAAACCACATGCCAATAGTCAAGAATGGGCCCTTGATAGGTCCTTGTCTTTTCTAAAGAAATCTAAGGTCCTAACAGGGCAATAGTCCATATTCTTCTTTAACTAAAAACCAAACTGTGTTAACCTATAACAAATGGTAAGTGTACACGTCCATCAAAAACTTTCCTCTCTAAATATGTTTACATTCTTGTCTCCTGGGAAGAAGATATTTCACACGGATAGAATCTTTCTCCTCGCGGGTGCAAATTGGTTCCCACAAGAATAGATTGATATGCAAGCTGATTCTCACTGGTACAATTCTTTTCTCATGGGAACTTATCAGGCTAGCTGTTAGCTGTACTTAACCAAAGCAGCAAGGCCTGAACCATGATTTTACAAGGCCTTTCTTTTGTAGCGTTTTACCCATATGCCACAACATCTATCTCACCACCCCTCCATCCATACGTCCATATCACCATCCCACCACCCATGTGTCCATCTCAGAATTCATTCATTCATCCATCTCACCATCCATCCAACCATTCATCCATCCTATCATTGTTTCAACCATTCCCGATCCAGCCACACATCCATCCCATAATCCATCCCCCCACGCTCCCCCAGCCTGCCATGCATTCTCACCCAACTCCTTCTACCACATTTCCTCCCAAGCTGAAGCCCCAAACCTTCTCTTTCTCCTTGCAGGAGTGGGTGGCCTGGCTCCTGGCGTGGGTGGCCTGGCTCCTGGCGTGGGTGGCCTGGCTCCTGGCGTGGGTGGTCTGGTTCCTGGTGTGGGTGGCCTGGTTCCTGGTGTTGGAGGCGTCCCAGGTGAGAAGGAGGAAGGCGAGGGTGGGGGCAGCCTGCCTGCTCTGCGGGCAGTTCTCTGGGGGTAGGACAGGCTTGAGGAGAACCTCAGCAGTGTCCCCTGGGGGGATGCAGACAAGGCCTGAAGGATGAGCTCTGCCCAGGTTTGCTGTGAGGTCTCCCCAGGGTTGTTGACCCCTCCTTGCTATCTCTGCTCAGGTGTTGGAGTTCCAGCAGCAGCAGCCAAAGCAGCAGCCAAGGCAGCCAAATTTGGTGAGTCAGCCTGGGGAGCCCCTCAGTCTCCCCACCAGCCCTGGTGTGGCACTGACTGGTGCAGGGGATGCTGGGGATGGGCACCCAGACCTGGCACAGCATCCCACATGAGCACAGGGATCAAACCTGCTGCCTCACCCTTCTCTCTGCAGGTGCTGGGGTTGGAGGGGTGCCAGGTGTGGTGCCCGGCGTGGGCGGAGTGCCCGGAGTGACACCCGGTGTTGGTGTGCCTGGCTTGGTGCCAGGGGTGGGAGTACCTGGAACTGGCATCCTTCCCGGGGCAGGTACGTGCTTTGTCCTGCCCTGCTTGAGGACAGTGGTGGCTGGCAATGCTAAAAACCACCAAGCCACATGAAGGGGTGGCAGGAAGGGATGCAGGTGGGATGGAGAGAGTGGTGGCATATGAGTGTGGTGTGGGGGTGACTGTCCTAACCGTGGTGCCCTCACTCACTTTGCAGGCATCCCCCAAGTAGGGGTGCAGCCTGGTGCTAAACCTCCCAAATTCGGTACGTACCCCTGCTGACCCCCTGCCCCAAGGCTACCTCAGACTGCCCCGGGCACCCTCCTTCTGTGGCCATTGGGGTGCTGACCTCTCCTCCTGTCCCCTGCATGACCACTGTGCCCCGATGGCCTAGGCATGCTGTGGGTGCAAAGTGCCACCTGTACCCCCTGCCCTGGACTCTCTGGGGGCAGTTTTCTCCTTCATGTGTCATGCAGGGGCTGAAGCCCCTCTGGGTGTTGGGATGGGTGCTGGGGACTCCCAGCAGGTTGGGCAGTGGCTGGGGGTGCTCCAAGCTGGGGGTGTCAGGCTGTGGGGGGACAGGTGTTAATGGTGTCTCTCTGGCAGGTGTTCCTGGGGTTGGAGTCCCAGGTGTTGGTGGCCTCCCAGGTAAGTGCTAGCAGGAGCTGAGCCCAGGCAGGGGAGGTGCAGGCAGAGGGATGCTTCCCTAGAGGAGTGGAGCTGGAGCAATGCTCCCTCTGGGCATGGAGGGAGCAGGGCTGCCTGAGGAAAGATGGGCACACTTGGGACTGAGTGAGGAGTGGGTCAGATACTGCTCCACTGTCTGTTCCTGCTGGTGCTTACCCGGGCTATTACTTGTAGGTGGGCTCGGAGTTGGTGGGCTCGGAGTTGGTGGCCTCGGTGAGTGATGCTGGTGCTGGTGTGGGGCTCCCCAGGGCTGGCCTGCAGGGAGCAGCACAGCAGCAGAGTGATGGCAGGGCCATAAAGAGGAAAGGGAGTCTACGGGTCTCTTCTGTCACCTCCCGGTCTCACAGTACAATCCCACCCCACATTGTCACCGTGCCTTGTGCCCCGTCCTGTTTGCCACCTGCCCTGTTCCCAGGGGGTGATCCAGAGGGATTGCCATTGTTGAACAGGGATTGAGTGTCATAGCACCAGCCTTCCCCATGCCATAGGAACAGGGGATGGTACTGTACCATGCTGCAAACATGTGGAGGTGCAGGTTCCTCCTGGGACTCCCTGGGCCCCTCCTGAAGGGTCTGGCTGTGGCCCTGGGGCAGTTAGTCCGGGCAGGCTGCACTGGTGCCCCCCTCTGACATAGGACTCTTGTATCCAGGAGCTGCTGGGAAACCTCCCAAGCCAGGTAAGGGATAGCCAGAGGGGCTGGAGGAGTGACTCCTGTCCCCATCCACATTCCCATGGCTGTGCTCACGCTCCCCACCCTCACTGGGGCTCACCCACCTTCAGGTTTTAATGCTGGGGGGCTGCAGCCAGGTGAGTGCTGCAGTTTGGGGCTGGCATGGGAGTGTGTCCTCTACCCTGCCACTCTCGTCCCCGCTTGCTGTCCCCACGCTGCTGCCATTCCCTGCTGGGCACGCGGCTGCCTGGGAAAGCACTGGGAGAAGCCAGAGGGGTGCCAGGGAGGGCACGGTGGCTTTTGCATCAGCTCCTGTCCCTGGAGTAAGCAAGGGATCCCAGCCAGGCTGTCCCCAGTCCACGTTAGGGTGGCACTGCTGTCACTGGCTGTTGCTTTTTTCCCAGGGGTTGGAGTTCCCGGCTTCGGCGTATCACCGATATTTCCAGGTACCACCTCCAGCTCGGCACCTCAGCACACGCCCGGGGCCTGTGTCGGTGCCCGGCCGGCTCATGGGGACCCGGCCAGGGACGGACCGCAGGGGCTGGGCTCAGCCGGGGGGCTGGCCTGGGGGGTGTGGGGCAGAGAAACAGGGGTTCCCCGTGCGTGCTGAGGGGTTCGCTCTCCTTTCAGGTGGGGTCGGCGGCCTGGGATTTGGTGGTGAGTACCTCTCCCCCCGCGGGGCGTTTTGGGCTGGGGGATGCGTATCCCTGCGGGGGTTCCACTCATCCCGCTCTGCCTTGCCCCTGCAGGGAAGCCCCCCAAGCCCTACGGAGGAGCCCTGGGTGCCCTGGGCTTTAGAGGTGAGCATGGTCCCCCCGTTCCCAGGGGCCGGTCGTGCCCCCCGCCCCTGTCCCATCCGTGGCGGGGTGCACGGAGGGCTCATCCCGCATCATGCCCGTGGCAGGCGGCGCGGGCTGCGCGGCAGGGAAGTACTGCGGGAGGAAGCGGAAGTAACGCTCCGTCACCCATCACCTCATGAACTTTGGTGCTACTGCATGGTCCAGAATGTAAATCCGAAGCAAAGCTGAGACATCCCCTCCTCAAGTCCCGGAGCCCCTCGTCATCCCGGGGCCATGCCCGGCCCCGCGTTCCCCGGAGGGACCCCGCGTTCCCCGGCAATGTCCGTCCACCCCGGCCCTCGGTCCCGGCAGGGAGCGCGGAATAAAGTGCGGGGAGCAGCCGTCCCCCTTGGTGCTATCGCTCTCTGCGGGATTTAGGGGGGGCCTGGGCTATCGCGCCCCTCCCCAGCCCCAGAGCTGGCCCCGGGGGGGGGGCACAGGATGAGGGGCACCCCACATTGGAGGGAGGGAGGGAAGGGGATGCCGGCGGCAGGGGCTGTGTGGAGACGGATGGCCCCGTCAGCCTGGCCCCCGCCCCGGTCCCCGCGCTCCCCCCGGTTTGGGGGGGGGGCGCGGGCTGGAGGGGCTCGGTCCCTTCACGTTGCTCACTTTGCTATAACTGGGTGGGACGCCCTATACAGAGGGACTCGCTTCTGACAGACTAATAAAGGACAAGTTTTTAAAGGATTCTGGCTCTGTCCCATGTCCCTGACCCCTCCCCGTGGCAATGGCAATGATATAGGGGTTCACCCCACGCCGTGGCACTTCACAAGCCTGGAAACGTGCTGGGTCCTTGCTTCAGGGATGTCGCTTGTCTCACTGCATGGTCACAGCCCTGCGACATCTGGTAGGAGGTGGGAGGGATAGCCTGGGGACCTAGGGGTTGGCCATGCCTTTTCCCACAGTGACAACCCAGGGTCCCAGGAGGAGGTCTGTGCCCTGGCCTGAGGTGTTGGGGACATCTCTGCCCTGTCCCAGTGTGACAGCCTCAGGAAAAGGTCTCTGCTCTGATTCACAGTGGGGGCCTGGGGGTGCAGGAAAATGTCAATGCCTTGTGCCCCAGTGACAGCTTGGGAACCAACAGGACTGTTCCTGCACTTGGTGACAGCCCAGGGGATGACACCCATGTGCTGTCTCATGGTAACAGTGCAGGAAATGAAGGGGACATCCATTCCCTATCCCACAGTGACAAGCCTGGGACCCAGGATGAGGTCCATGCCCCTTGCCATGGTGGTGGCCTGGGGATGCAGGGAGATGTCCATGCTCTATCCCCCGGTGACAACGTGGGGAATGACAGGGACAGCCATGTGATGCCCTACGATGACATCTCAAGGCAAATGTCACCTGTGCCTTGACCACAGTGACAGCCTGGGGCACGTGGGGACACGCGTGATGGCCAGTAGTGGGTGTGGTGACACCCGTGCCCTGCCCATGGGGCTGGCCTGGCGTAGCTGGGGACACCACGGTGTGTGAGCACACCTGGAGCGGTCAGGGGCGGGTGAGGACGGCCCCATCGCCCCGTAAGCTCCGCATGCCCCCCACGCCGGATCGTCCACCCCGAGCCTCGCCCCCGCCCCTGACCGCGACTACGCCCTGCCGGCCACGCCCATTGCACTGGCCACGCCCACAAAGCCACACCCGCTCCGGCTGCGCCCCACCCTGTCCTGCCCTGGCCCCGCCCCGTGCCCCCGAGGCCCCGCCCCTCCCCGCGGCCGCGCAGGCGCGGTGCAGGAGCCGCGGTCCCGCCCGGGAGCCGCAGCGGCAGCGGCAGGGCCGGGGGGGCCCGACCGGGGCTGCGCCCGCGCGGGGACCGCCAGCGCCACTGCCACAGGCCCGGCTCGGCGCGGCGCCGACCACCGCGCCTGCATGAGGTTGATGCTGCTGTGCTGCACCTGGAGGGACGAGCCTATGGGAGAGGACGAAGGTTCGTGACCCCCCGAGCCCCCCCGCCTGACTCAGCGCTTCCGCCGCCGCTCGGGCCCCGGGACCCCCTAGCCCGGCTCGTGCGGACCCTCCCGCCGGCCTGCAGCCCGCCGCATCCTGCCCGCATCCTGCCCGCAGCCACCCTCATCCTCCCCACTGTCTCTGCGTCCCTGCATCCTCCTCAGCATCCCCATCCTGTACCCTTGCACCACCAGCATGGCCCCTGCATTCCCCACCTAGCCCGCATCACCCCTGTATCCCTGAATGTCCCCGTGTGCCCGCAGTTCATTCTTCATCTCCCCCCTGCACCTCCTCGCCCAGCCCTCATCCCCCCACTGCATCCTCTCTGGTCTGTGTCCCCCTTGCAGCCCGACATCCCGTGCCCCCCATCCAGCCTGAACCTTGCCCACAGCCCCCCCTCCTTGCATAACCCTGCACCCCTGCATTCCTCTCTGAAACGCTCCTCCCGCACCTTACATCCCCCGTGGTCCCCACACGTCCCCTGCACTCCCCAAACACCCTGCATCCCTCTTGTACTTGCAAATCACCCCCTGCACCTCTCACTCATCCAGCCCACATCACCCACTGCATCCTCCACTACACCCCTAAATGTCCCCATGCACCCTTTACCGAGCCCACCTTGCCCACCCTACATCGCTCCCCTAGCCTGCATCTTCCTGCATCCCCTCCAGCCTGCATCCTCCTCACACCCCCAAATGTCTCTGTGCAGTCCCTGTTCACCCTGCATCCCCTGTGCGCCCATAGATCTTCCCTGTGCCCCCAGTTCAGCCTGCATCCCCCCATCCTTCCTTGTACAGCCTACACTCGCCCCTGCACCCCCCAAATCTCCCCCATCCTCCTTGTCAAGAACTCTCCCCCTCTGCACCCAACCTGCATCCCTGCCTGCACCCTCCCAGCATCCCACATCTCCCTCTACGCCCTTGTCCAGGCTGCATCCCCTCCTGCATCTCCACATCCCCTCCAGCCTGCATCCCTCCTGCACCCCCAGATACCTGCTGTGCCTTCCCTCCCCCCTGCACTCACTGGTCCCCTCTTTTCTCCCCACACACCCTGAGAACTTGCACCCCCAGGACCCCTGCAGCCACCTTGCAGCCCTCTGTGACTCCTCATGCACTGTGCATCCCTCAGCATCCTCTGCACCCGTCTGTGTCCTCCTGCATCCCTCCAGCATCCCTCTCTGTCCCCCATTCATCACCCAACACCCATCATGCATCCCCGTGTGTCCTCCTGCATCCTCCAGCACACACCCTGCACCCTCTGTGTCCCCCAGGACCCCCCAGCACTCATCCTGCTGTTCCCCCATGCACCCAGCACCCATCCCACACCTGCCAGCCTCCCTGGATCCCTTGGCGCACCCATCCTGCCCCTCTTCACCCTCGCTACACCATCCTGCCCCCTCTGCCGCCATCCTGCATGTGTCTCCATCCCAACCCTGCCCTGTCGCCAGCCCTGGGGCCATGGGTGCCACGACCTTGACCCATTTCGGGATCAATGGATGGGGGATGGAACTCACCACCCCGGGCAGAGGAATTTAGTCCCGGGTGCTGCTGTGGGGTGACAGCCCTGTCCCCTCGTGTTCCCCTGCCTGCAGGGACCGACCTGCCAGTGTGTGCGAGCTGCGGGCAGGGCATCTACGATGGGCAGTACCTGCAGGCTCTGAAGGCTGACTGGCACGCCGACTGCTTCAGGTGGGACCCGCCGAAGGACACGGGGACGCTGGAGTGGACTGTGCTAGGGACACTGGGATGGCATCAGGGGCGTCGGGATGGATGGTGTCATGGACACCGGAATGGCTGGCCTTAGGGACACTGGGCTGCCACCAGGGACAGTGCTCCCTCCTGCTCCGGCTGTGGTGAGGACATGCGTGAGGCCCTCATGGTGTCACTCACTGGAGCGTGGCTGTGGCTCCTGGCACCCGAGGGATGCCTGGCGTCCTGGCAGAGGGCTGTGCTGCCCGTGCCTCGCTGTCCCCTCCTGCTGCTGGGTGACAGGGTGCGCGTGGCTGGTGTCACCCGCCCCCCTCCCTCCCTGTTTCCTCTTTCACTCGAGCCCTCCCAGCAGCTCCAGCTGCTGGAGCTCCGAGAAGAAGGAGAGAGGCCTGGGGCGAGGGGCACAGGGGTGCCTGGGATCTGAGGGGGTTCCCTGCGGGATTGGGGGTGCCCAGAGTTGTCCCCGGGGTGTGTCCCTGTCCTAGAGGAGGATGCTGGCGGCGGTACTGAGGAAGAGCCGCGTCCTGAGCGCCGGAGCCAAGTGAGTGGGAGTGGGATGGGAGTAGGAGTGGATCAGGGCGGGTGCTGCACCCCAGGGAGCCCCGGGAGGCTCAGACTCTGTCCGCCATGCTCGGCTCCCCCGCTCTGGGCCGTCTGCCGAAGCGGAGCCACTGCGGGGCTGCAGCTGGATCCGGTAACCCCGACGGCTGAGCGGCTTCCGGCAGCGCTGGGCTCACTGAAAGCCCTCCTGCTTCTGCTCGTCCTCTCTTCTTCCTCCTCTTCTCCCTCTCCTCTTCTTCTCCTCCTTCTCCCCATCCCCTTCCCCTTGTCCTCTGTTTCCCCCTCCTCTTCCCTCTCCTCCCCCTGCAGTTCTTCCTGCCCCACTCCTCCTCCTCATCCTCTCCGCCCCCGCCCCCAGCACAGGGGAGGTTTGTGCTGCGCCATAGGGGGGGAGTCCTCACACGGTGACGTCATGGGGTGGGGAAACTCCGCGCCGTGACGTCATCGCTGTTTGGTATTCCACTTGCGTGGCCGGGGGCAGGGGGACTGCGACAGTCCCCGGACACCCCGCGGCACCCCCTGCAGAGTGTCCTGCAGCAACCCCGCACCCTACAGCACCCTGGTACTGCAATCCCCTACAGGAAATCCCCTACAGCTCCCCCTGCACCCCCTTTGCAACTCCCTGCACCCTACAGCACCCCGGTACTGCAAATCCCCTACAGCTCCCCCTTTTTCCCCAATCAACCCCTCCTTCCCTGAGAGGATCTCCTGCCTTGCAGGCCCCTGCACCCCTCCCACAGCATCCCCTGCACCCATTCAGCACTCCCATATAGAAAATCCTCTCTAGCCCCCCTTCTGCACCTCCCAGCCACTCCTCCACCCCCACACAAATGCTCTCTGGTACCCCTCCCTCCCCTGTCTGATGGGCCACCCCTGCCACTGTATTCCAAAACTGAGAGGCCCCTCTGCACCCCCGTGCACACCCTGCTGTTCTCACCCCCTTCCGCCCTCCAGCAGCCCCCGAGCAGCTCCCTCACCCCCTGTGCCCCTTGTGGATTGTCCCAAGGCTGGCATGTCCCTGGCTAGGATGGGACATCCCTCTGTGTGTCTGTGCTTGGCTGGCATGTCTGTCACCATGGTGTCATGTCCATGGCAAGTCTGGCACATCCCTCACCAGGCTGGCACGTCTCTGTGTGTGTCTGTGACCAGGGTGGGACATCCCTCTGTCCATGATTAGGGTGACATGTTCCTCTGTGCGCCCATGACCAGGCTGTCACATCTGTGAGCAGGGTGACACACTGGTGACCAGGGTGGGACATCCCTCTGTATGTCTGTGACCGGACTGGCATGTCACCTTAGTCATGGATAGAGGGACATGCCCTTCTGTGTATCTGTCACCAGGGTGGGATGTTCCTCTGTCTGTGACCAGGCTGCCACGCTTGTGACCAGTCTGTCTCATCCCTCTGTAAGTCTGTGCCAGGCTGGCACATCTGTCACCAGGGTGGCATGTCTGTCACCAGTCTGGTACATCCCTCTGTGTGTCTTTGTCCGGGCTAGCACATCCATGCAGGGCTGGCGCTTCCCTCTTCATGCCTCTCCCTGCCCCGCATCCCCTCCCCTGTCCGCTGCGGTGTCCCCACATATCCCTGCAGCCCCAGCCTGCACTGTCACCCCCAGAATCACCTGCAGTCACCCTGGAGATTGTGACATATTGATATGGTGGCCCTGCAGCTACGTAGGAAGTGGGGGAAGCAGCTTGCCCAGAGAGCTGTGGAGTGGGCGAGCACTGGCTGCGCCCCAGGGTGACAATGGGGACGAGGTGATAAGGAGTCCCTGTCCCTGCTGCAGGTGCTGTGAGTGTGGGGCCTCCCTGTCCCATCAGTACTATGAGAAGGATGGGCGTCTGTACTGCAAGAAGGATTACTGGGCACACTTTGGGGAGCTGTGCCACGGCTGCTCTGAGCAGATCAACAAGGGACTGGTCATGGTGAGCACCACGGGGTCCCCAGGGGTGGGACATGGAGCTTGTCCCATGGCTGAGCTCCTGGGGAGCAGGGGAGGTGAGGAAGGGGTGCAGACCTCCAGGACCACTGGGTGTTGCAGGGGTGTCCTCTATGTTTTAGGGGACCCTGGAGGGCCATGTTGGGGTTGGGGGATGCAGGAGAGAAGCTCAGGGTGGTGGGTTCCTACACCTAGCTTGGTTGCACTACTGTCCCTACCATCCCATGGCTCAACCTACCCTTCCCATGGCCCTGGTGCACCCGTGGGTGCTCCCAGCCCCCTCCAAACCCTGGACCTGCCCTTGGTGCCCGGACAGGAGGTCCCAGGGCTGATGGCATTGCCCACAGGTGGCTGGGGAACAGAAGTACCACCCCGAGTGCTTCAGCTGCCTCAACTGCCGCACGTTCATTGGGGACGGGGACACCTACGCACTGGTGGAGCGCTCCAAGCTCTACTGGTACGTGTTCTCTGGGGGGACCGGGGGGACACGTCCCTCGGTACCCCCACCCACCCTTCTGCTCTGCTCCCCACAGTGGCCACTGCTACTACCAGATGGTGGTGACACCGGTGATCGAGCAGATCCTGCCGGACTCACCCGCCTCCCGCATCCCTCACACCGTCACCCTCGTGTCCATCCCCGCCTGCTCTGACGGCAAGCGTGGCTTCTCCGTCTCCATCGACCAGGGCTGCGGCACCGAGCACCCCCGCACCGTGCGCGTCCGAGAGTGCGTCCCTGTCCCCTCTACCACCATCCCCTCCCCAGGGCTGGCGCATCCCATGCCCCTTCTACCTCTGGGATCCATCCCAGGGACACCTTTTGGGGTGGGAGGAAGAGGGGTGGGGCTGGGTTGTCCCCATTGTCCAGGCGTGGCCTGTTGGGACCGTGGTGGCATGTCCCCAACTGCAGAGGTGTTTGTGGGGGCTGTGCTGGTGTGTCCCTGCCCATGCTGGCATTGCCTCATATGCCACAGTGAGCTGTGGGTACCACACATGGCCCTGTGTGGTTGGGGTGGCTTGTGGAGACTGTGCCAGCACGTCCCTGTCCAGGAGGGAGGGTGACAGTGAAGTCTGACACACCTGTTTGGACTGTCCCAGCACACCCCCCTGATGGTGACAGTGTTGGGGGTCTGACCCCACTGTCCCCACAGGGTGGACCCGGACTGCATCAGCCCTGACATGAAGAACTCCATCCATGTTGGTGACCGCATCCTGGAGATCAACGGGACCCCCATCGGCCACGTCCCCCTGGATGAGGTATGGTTCCCTTGTCGCACCCCAGCCAGCCCCATTGCTGCCATGTCCCCAGACCCACCCCATCGTCATTTCCCTCTGCAGATTGACCTGCTGATCCAGGAGACGAGCCGCTTGCTGCAGCTGACCATCGAGCATGACCCTCATGAGCCCGTGGGCCGGGAGCCAGGGCTGGCGGGCAGCCCACTGCCCGCCCCATGCAGCCCCCTGTGCTTGCCAGCCCCCGCACCCTGCGGGGACCCTGCTGCTATGCGCCAGCGCGCTGTCACGTAAGGCCACCCCCTACCCCTGCTCTTGCTGGCTCCCCCCCACCTCCTGACCTCTGCCTGTCCATCCCGCAGGAGGAGCTGCAGCACGGACAAGTCCCCAGGCTCGGGGTCCGTGGGCTCTCCCGCGTCCCAGCGCAAGGACATCGGGCGCTCCGAGTCCCTGCGCATCGTGTCCCGTGCCCACCGCATCTTCCGGCCCTCTGACCTCATCCACGGAGAGGTGCTGGGCAAGGGCTGCTTCGGCCAGGCCATCAAGGTCAGACAGGGGGCACGAGCTTGGGGGTCTCAGCCCCCCAGGATGGAGATGGGGTGGCTGAGTCCCTGCACTCCCGGCCAGGTGACACATCGGGAGACGGGCGAGGTGATGGTCATGAAGGAGCTAATCCGCTTCGACGAGGAGACGCAGAGGACCTTCCTCAAAGAGGTGAGGGTCCCCTTCCCTTAATCCCCCAGGCTGGGGGGACACGAGGGTTGGGTCTGTTTGATCCTGGCGGGATCTGGGCACATCTCCTGGTTAGGGGTGGCCAAGCTCCATGGGTGCAGCCCTGTCCGCTGAGCTTACGAGCAGCGGCTCTGTCCAGGGGGTGTGGGAGCCTTGGGGTGTCACGGACATGGGGCTGGCGGGGTGTCCTGCAGGTGAAGGTGATGCGCTGCCTGGAACACCCCAATGTGCTCAAGTTCATCGGGGTGCTCTACAAGGAGAAGAGGCTCAACTTCATCACAGAGTACATCAAAGGGGGCACCTTGAGGAGCCTCATTAAGAGCATGGTGAGCACTGGGAAGAGCAGGTTGGTCCCTCCAACCTGGGGGAGGGTTGGGGGACCCCTCTTTGTTTTCCATTCCCTGGCAAATTCCCCCTCCTGCCCCCCAGGACAGTCACTACCCCTGGAGCCAGCGGGTCAGCTTTGCCAAGGACATCGCTGCTGGCATGGTGGGTGTCACCATGGGATGGGAGGGTGGGATGGGTACTGGTGGCTGGGGGGGCTCAAACCACCCTTCCCACAGGCCTACCTCCACTCCATGAACATCATCCACCGTGACCTCAACTCTCACAACTGCCTCGTGCGGGAGGTGAGTCCCATCTTGGTGCTGGCCTCCCCCGGCCTGGCTGGGGCTCTCAGTCCCTGTGTGGCCTCCCCCCCAGGCCTCATCCCTCCCTGTGCCCTCTAGAACAAGAGCGTGGTGGTGGCTGACTTTGGGCTGGCACGGCTGATGGTGGACGAGAAGAACCAACCCGAACATCTCAAGAACCTGAAGAAACCGGACCGCAAGAAGCGCTACACGGTGGTGGGGAACCCCTACTGGATGGCCCCCGAGATGATCAATGGTGAGGGGAATGTGGCCAGCCAGGGCTTTGTTCCCAGGCAGGGGATGCCTGGTGGGGCAGGGACAGGATGTGTGACATGCCCTGACCCTGTGTCTGCAGGGAGGAGCTACGATGAGAAGGTGGACATCTTCTCCTTCGGCATTGTCCTGTGTGAGGCAAGTGCCCTGGGGCTGGGGTCTGCCATGGGGGCTGGGTCCCTCATGGTGTTTAGGGTCACTCCCCCAAGGTTGGGGTGGCCCCCCTTGGGGCTGGGATGTTTAGAGTTTCCACCTAAGGATTGGAGCCTCTTCCCTTGGGCTTGGGGTCCCCCTAGGGCTCCTTGCTGTGTTTGTGTTTCTCTCCAGGATAAGGTTCTTGCCCTTGGCTTTGGGGTCTCCCTTTTGGGGTTGAGGTCTTCGTTGTGCTTGAGTTCCCCCTCTTCAGCTTGGAGTCCTCCCTTGGAATTGGGGCCTCTCTCCTTTGGTTAAGAGTCTCTGTATTGGGGTCTGTCCCTTGGGGCTGGGATTTCTTCATTGTGTTTGGGCTCCCTCCTGGAACTTCCATGTCTCCCCCTTGGGGCTTAGGGGTCCCTGTTTGGGGTTGAGGTCTCCCCTTGGTGCTGAGCCCACTCGTCCCTGCTGCTGCCCACAGATCATCGGCCGGGTGAGCGCTGACCCTGATTACCTGCCCCGCACCACCGACTTTGGCCTCAATGTCCGGGGCTTCCTGGAGCGCTACTGCCCCCCCGCCTGCCCCCCCAGCTTCTTCCCTATCGCTGTCTGCTGCTGCGACCTGGACCCTGAGAAGCGGTGGGTGACAGAGACTGCCAGGGCTCCCTGGGGCAGGGGACAGGGTGGGGGCAGAGCCAGAGGAGCTGCCACCTGTCCCCCTCCTTGCTCAGGCCATCCTTCGCCAAGCTGGAGCAGTGGCTGGAGACGCTGCGCATGCACCTGGAGATCCACCTGCCGCTGAGCTCCCAGCTGGAGCAGCTGGACCGAGCCTTCGGGGAGACGCACCGGCGGGAGGGGGGGCTGCCCGTGCCCCCGCGGTAGAGCCTCCACCCACACCCCTCTGCAGCCACGGGAGAAGGAGCTGTGCCTCCTGCCAGCTGCTCCTGTGGCTGCCCCACCCCGGGGCTGGATCCCCGGGCCCCTGGACGCGCCCCCACCCTGCTGCCCACCCCGGGGAGCCGGCTCTCCCCGGGGCCGCATGGCCCTGGGCACCCCGCACGCCGTAGCTCTGACCGCCAGGACCAGCCCGGCCGGCCGCACCGCGGGGACCGTCCCACGTCCCCGTGTCCCCCACCCGGCTCACCTCCCCTTTGCACAGCGGGGCTGCCCCCGCCCGAGCCCCCGGGCTGCCCCGGACAGAGCCGCAGCCTCGCGGCGGTGCCTTGGCTTTCCGTGAACTTGCACTGCGACACGGGAGGGACCCCGCGGCCCCCCAGGGCACCCTCGTAGCAACGCCCCTGCCCTCGGCCGGCCCCTGAGGCTGCTCCCACCGGCACCCCTGGCTTGAGGGGCTGCCAGCACCCCGGCCGAGCGAGGGCTCGTGGAGGACCGTGGCGTGGGGACAGGAACGTAATGGTCCCTGCTGCCCCCACGACACTACTGCCCGTGCTGAGCCCTGACCACGTAGCTCCGGGGATGGCACCAGGTGCTCCAGAGGGACGTGGGGACGTGGCTCATCTCGGTCTCCCTGGCCTGGGGGGCCCAAGGGGTTGCGCCACGCGGTGCTTTTCATGCTCTTTATTCAGGTTCATTTTTCTGTAAGATATTTAAAGAGAAGAGTTTGTATTATTTTTTCATACAACGTAGCGTTTGCCATTTGTCACTGCCTCGGTTCTGCTTTCCCGAAGGGATCAAACTGTGAAGCCTCTCCGTGCACTTTTGCCCGGGAAGTCCAAGGCGATGTCCTCTGCGGAGGTGGGAAGGGAGCTCAAACTGTGATGTACCCCGAGCTGTGAGTCAATAAATCCTTCCCCGCTCGCTGCCCGGCCTGTTGGCAATCGCTCGCCTCCCCCGGGGGGGCTGGGAGCTCCTGGGGAAACTGAGGCAGGAGGAGACAGGCCCTCTGCCCAGGGTGGGGCTATGGCACTGGCCGTGTTGGCATCCACCAGCTCGCTCATGCCTGTGGGGGCAGTGCTGTTGTCCCCCATTGTGCTGTCCCCACCCCCACTGTGGGTACCCCGAGCCCTGGGACTGGTGCCATCCCTGCCTATGTCACCAGGGCTCCCAAGCCCTGTGGCCTGGTGGCCATGCCCACTGTCACGCCAGAGTGGTGATGGAGCCATGTGACCATCAGTGCCATGGAGCTGCTTTGCCTTTGGTGTAAAACCAGCCCCAGGGAACAGTGAGGTCCATCATGCTGGGGTAGCCCCTGGCCCTGCCATGCTGTCCCTCTGTCACCTGAACACCTTCCTGAAGCAAACTAAGGTCCCCAAGTAGGGGAGCTCCATCCTTGGGGGATGCTGGGCTTTGGAAGCTGGAGAAGACCTGGAACCCAATGAGCTGAGAGGGGAGTGACAGGGAAGTAATGGGACTGGGGGGATGTCCCCAAGGATGGCTGCAGTGATGCTGCAGCTGGGGAAGGAGCCTGAAGGGGTCCCAGGATCTAGGCTGGAACCCCCATCAGGAAACCTCATGGTTTATCGTTCTGGAGGGACCAGGGGGATGTAGTGACAGTCCCCTCTGTCCCCTCTCCTAGGGTGGCTCCTGACTGCCTGTTCCCGAGTACCCCACTGAGGGACAGGGACCACCCTGCCTGGTGTCACAGGCTGTCACACTGCCCTTGGTGACACCACACTGTGCTGATTCTTCTCTCTGGGAGCAGGACACTGTCACTTCCTGGGAACGCTGGGGTGAGGGGCCCACTGTTGGCATCACACCTGGGAAACACCACAGTCCCCTGCTGCCACAGGAGAGCAGGACCCCAGGAGAGCCCCAGCCCTGCAGCAGGAACCCCCAAACCCATGGGACCCCCCCAACCTCTCACCCATCTGGGGTCAGCTGGGGTGTGGTGTGCCTCCTGGTGCCATGGATGCCACACTCACTGAGACACTTGCTAGTGGCACTTGGGGCAAGAGCCAGCAGCTGGCCACAACATCAAGTGGCCACTCAGTCACCCCTGTGACCAGCAACTCATCCCAGACCAAGCCACCTGCTGGAACACCCCCTTGCCAGGCAGGGAGATGGCTCTGGCACAGCCTCAGTGGCCCTATGCTGTCACTGTCACCCAAAAGTCCCCTCCAGAGCTGTGCAGCACCCTGTGCCCAAATCCAGCCCTGTGCAGCCTGGCCCAGTGCCCGCAGGAGGGGGCTCATCCCATCACCAGCACTTGGCTGTCCCCTCCAGTCATCTGCTCCCAGGAGGGTCAAGGCCACCCAGACCATGTCACAGGCCACCAAGAGCTGCCACTGCATCCACTGTCTCCTCCCAGGTCCTGCTCTGTGCCCCCCCAGGGATGTCTCCAGTAGGTCCTACCCACACCTGACCCCAGTTTGGAACTGTGGCTCGTGGGAAGCCAGGTGTCCCCACCTAGGGGGTGACCAAAGGCGCTGGTGGTGGCTCTGTCAAGGACGCACTGTGAGCTCCAGCCATGAACCAGTGGCCGTGGGTTTGTCACCTTCCTCGTGGGGAAGGTTGGGGCTCCAGGGGAGAGGAAGAAGGGCAGGTTCTCCCAGAATCCTGGCAAGATGGGCACCGGTGCTGTGGGGACCTTCCTAGAGGACATCTTGTGATGGATAATGGGCAGAGGTCCTCATGAGGCTTGAGATGTGCAAGGAGAAGTGCTGGGGAGCAGTCAGGACACCCAGCTGCACAGGGATGTATGGAGATGGAAAAGGATTCCTGGGATCCCATCAAGGTGCCCAGCTCTGTAGGGAGGGATGGAGCTGGGGAGGGGTCACTGGGATCCGGCTGGGGTGTCCAGCTCCATGGGGACGTGGGGTCTGGTCCCCATCCTCGCCCTACACAGGGATTTTCCAGTGGTGAGCAGGTGATGGCTCTGGGATCCTCTGGAACCCTTTCCACCTCAGCCCATCCCTCCTTTGAGCTAGAGACTGGACTGGAGACATCCTGGGATCATTCCTGTCCTCCACCCCTCTGATGCCCATCCTGCATCTGGCACGTGGCTCTGCAGGGTGTCTGTCATGATTGACCCTGTCCCCAGAGCCACATCCATCCCCTGGGTACAGGATCCCTCCCTCTGGCTCTAGCTTTGTGTGGTTCTGGAGCAGTCTGAGCCCTCTCTCCATGATTTGGTGTCATTGTCACACCTCCCCTCTGCAACCTGGGCTGGGATAGGAGCCACCTCCTTGTGTCACACACGTTACCAGGACCTGGTGGCTCCATGGGGAACATCCAGATGCCCAAAACCCTTGTGGAGCTCCGAGGCCAATGGTGGGAGGTCAGTACCTGTCTGCCTCAATTTCCCCCATAACTGGAATGGGCTGTGGGATATGAGGATGGGAAGAAGGGCTGTCACTGCAGCTCCTGTCCCCCGTCCTGTGTCCTCTGGTCCCTGATAGGTGAGGCTGGCCAAATCCAGGCAAGAAAATCCCCTGGGGCACAGACTCAACCTCATTTGTCATCAGTTTTTGTAAAGTCTACATTAATGTGGCATTTATACACACAGCCCTGGGAATATGGTTCTGCCATCCTGCCCCTCTCTGCCAGCTGGGGGCATGTGGGACCTATCCCTGACCCAGCTACTGGTCCTGTGGGGACACTGGGAGGGGACAGCTGGGGGGCCCTGAGAGCCTCAGCTGCTTCTGATGGGAAAAATGACTTCTCCTCAGTCCCACTGCAGTCCTCCCCCAGCTCCAGCACAGCCCCTTCCCAAGGGGTTCCAGAGGGGGAGGTAAGTGATGGGTGCTCCTGATTCCCCAGTGCCACCAAGTCCCCAGGCAGGACCAGGGATGGGCAGCATCGACTGATGAGTCCTTTGTGAGGGATTTGGGAGCTGGTGACACGTGATGAGCTGTGGGAAGGTTCAGGTGGGCAGGGCTTAGGTCGGACCACCTAAGGTTTGAATGGCTGTGACACTGTCCCCACTGCTGTGACACCATCCCATAGAGCTCATCCTGTGTCCAAACCCCTCCAAAAGGCTGGCACTGCTCGGGCTTAGGGAATGTGGACCCTCAGGACCTCATGACCCCCCTACTCTGAGCAGGAGCTCCCTGCAGAGACAGCCCAAGGATGAGGAAAGCCTCGTGCGTGGCTTTGGGGAGCTGTGAGACCCTCATGTGTGATTCTAGAGAACCCCTGTGTGTGGGTTTGGGGAGCTGGAACACCCTGGTATGTGGGTTTTGGGTTTAGGGGACCTCAGACCCTGGGTTTGGGGGCTACTGGCTACCCTCTAAGACTCAAGCACAGGGAGCCCCTTCTGGGTTCAGACCAAGGGAAAGAGGCCAAAAGGCAGGAGTTACACCTCAGGTTTTCAGGTTCCAACCTGAGCAAAGACTCCTCCCAACCCACCTCATACCTGTGCTGGAGCAGATCTTGGGGAGCACCATGGAGTGTCTGATGTGGCTCATCCTTTCCACAGTGTGAAAAATGAGTTTATTCCCAGCTTGGAGTCTGACTGCTTTGGAGAGTGGAGAGCAGAACTTCTGCCTGTGCTCTCGTGGCTTCGGGGATGGACCCTTGGGGCTTTGTCCTCTGGGATGGGTCACTGGGAGCAGCAGCAAGGTGCTCCACTCCATGCATATGGCATTCCTGGGCCCAGCCATTGCACTGGGAAGGCCCCAAAATGGGACCTGTTGCAAGAGCTAAAAATAGAAGTTCTCACAGCAGATGCAGGGAAGCATCCGAACATGTGGCCTCTGGACCTGCGAGCAGCTGAGGACAGGACTGACCCCCAGCTCCATCCCATGCTTGGCTGACCCCCTGTGGTCTCTGTGACCCCAAATCTTCTCCCCCGACCCTCCTTGGAACCCTCCCGGGCAGCCCAAGCCCCACGCCCTGTCTCGGTGCCGGGTGATGCCGGGTGCAGGCAGCGAGGAGGTTAAGCTCCCCATGCCTGCCGGATGCAGCATCCTGGGCTGGGCTCTTTCCATCTTGTTTTGGTTTGGAGGAATAAAAGCTTTGGCAGCAGCAAAGCCGCTTCCCAAAATAACTCAGCCTCCCATGGTAATTATAGAGCTCTGGGCCCCGGTAGCGAGCAGAGACTTCCCAGGCGGGCTGGGACTTGGGGTCGCTGCTGCCACCAGGCCGAGGGACCTTGGGGTGCCTCGGGGACTTTGGGGACCCCTCCAGCTGTGCCACCCTCCCTGGGCATCACCATTGCTCCCCTTTGCGTCATCTCCCAGACAGGAACTTGCAGCCCCTGTGCCCCCTCCTACTCCGCAGCTGATCCCTTCAGCTTTTAATGCTCTATGTAAAGCCCAGGTTGCAGCTCCTCTGCCTCGATGGGCACTGGACTACCAGAGTGAGGCCATGGCAAGCTGCTCCAGGTGGTGCCCGCTGGCCAGGCCGAGAACACTCAACTCATCCCGGCAGTGCCGGCTGAGAACGCCCGGCTCATCCCGACAGTGCCGGCTGAGAATGCCCGGCTCATCCCGACAGTGTCCTCCCACCCCCGCGGGGCTCAGTGCTGCTCCTTGAAGGGCAGGGAGAGCCTGGGCTGAGCTCCTGGAGCCCCCAAGCCCCTAATCCCCGGTAATCCTGGAGGAAAGCGCTTGCTGTGGGGATTAGGGATGTAAACAGCCACCCTCACCTGCCTGCCCTGCCTGCCCTGACCTGCCCCCTGCCTGGACCCTCCAGCCAGCCAAGATGAGGTGCTGGGAGAGCGGGATCCCTGCCTGGATCCCCTGAATACAGGGTTGAGGTGGCCACCGGTGCTCTCTGAGGCTGTGTTGAGCCTGTGATGGTTATTTATGGGAATAAAGGGAATGTGGAGCCATCTGGACAAAGCCTGGTTCTATAACGTTGGAGAGAAAGAGATGCCAGGCAGTGACAAGGTTGGGGACAAGGCTGACATGGTCCCTGTGGAGTCACACAGCATCAGTCAGAGCCTGACTGGGGCTGGATCCATCATTTCCTCCTGGGGAATTACCACTGGCTTTTTTCACGGGCAGGGAAACTGAGGCAAGGGAGGAGAAGGCCATGAGAGGGATGCGCTGGGAATGCATATGACCTCACCAGCTCCCTGGATTGGAGTGGGTTTGAGGTGGGATAAAGAAAGTCCTGAGGAGCAGCTGGGCTGAGAGACTGAAATTTGGGGAGGGCTGAGCTCTGCCAGCTGCTCGCCACGGGGAGCAGCCACCACAGCCAAGGTTCTCCCAGCCCCTTTCATGGCCGGAACACGAACGCCCTGGGCAACCCCGCCCACGGTGCCAGCATCCTCCCTGCCCTGAGGGACACGGGGACACAGCCGCGTGCTATGGCCACTCACATGGCTTGGGGCATCCTGGGATCCCGGGTAGGTGCTGCCATCCCTGAGGTGGGATGGGGGTGGGGATGGGGACAGGGGCACAGCCAGCCGGGTGTCTGGGTCCCTTTGCCAGCCCAACAGCCAGGGGTAGGATGGCTCAGCAGCAGCCCGGGGGGGAGGCAGGCTGGGATTTTGCAGAGGGAGCACTGAGAGACTGGGATTTAGTGACCCGTGCCCACTGCAGTTGCCAGTCCCTGGTACCCAGCAGGTGATGTGGGATGTGTGGTGCTGGGGTGTTTTCCCAGTACGTAACACCCCCTAGGTGGTGCCCAGTGCTCCCAAGAGCCAGTGGTTGATGTGGAGCCCAATGCCTCCTGCACAGTACCTGTACCTGCAGGGCAACGGCCTGGTGACATTGCCAGGAGGTCACTCACTGTCACAGGGGCCATTTCCTCTCACCTGCACCAGTATCTGGTGCTGGGGCCTTGTGCCCACTGCCTGCACTGGGCCCTGCCAGTGCCCAGCACACAGCACTGGTGCCCTGCCTGTGCCCTGTCCCTGGTACTGGTGCCCTGCCCCTGCTGCAGTGTCTTGTTCCAGGTGCTGGTGCCACAGTGCAGATGGTGGAGCCCTGTGCCTGGTGCTGCTGCCCTGTGCCTGGTGCTGCTGCCCTGTGCCACCACCCCGTGCCACTGTGCAGCTCCCAGAGCCTGGCCCCAGCGCCAGCTGCCAAAGCGAGTGCCTGGGGCCATGCCAAGTGTTGCTGCCAGAGCCGAACGCCAAGGCTGGGTGCTGATGCCCAGTGCCAGGTGCTGGTACCCAGTGCGTGGTGCCGGTGCCCGGTGCGTGGTGCCGGTGCCCGGTGTGTGGTGTCTGGTCCCGGTGCCGGTGCTGGTGCCGGTGCTCGGTGTGCATTGCTCGGGCCCGGTGCCGGCGCCGAGTGCTGGTGCCGCTGCCGGTGCCCGTGTGCAGTGCGCGGTGCCGGGCGCTGTTGCCGATGCCGGTGCCGGTGCTCGGTGCCGCTGCCGGTGATGCCGAGCGGCTGCCCCGCCTGCTCCCCCGCCCGCCCCGCCCCGGGGCCGCCCCCGCCCCCGCCGCTGCTATTTCTGCTAATCCGCGGCGGGGCCCGGCCGTGCCCATCGGCAGCCGCCGCTCCCGGACGGCGCCCGGCGCCGCAGCCATGGTAAGGCCGGCGCGGACGTGGGACCGGCCCGGCCCGGCCCGGCCCGGCCCGGGCTGCCCCGCACCGCCCCGCACCGTGGCACGGGCCCGCGCCCGCAGCCCGCTGCCCTCCGTGAAGGTGACGGTGCGCGGGGGCGGAGCGGACCGGGGCCGCCGGTGCCGCAGCGGAGCGCGGGGGGGCCACGGGCGGCGGGGCAGCACCTGCCCAGCCCCGGCGGGCGGCAGCGCCGGGGGAGGCGGGGGAGCTACGGGCCCTTACCGGGGCATCCGGGAGGGCAGCGCTCGGCAGCGTCACCTGCGTCTCCCCTCGTCCTGCGCTCCCCCCACGGGTGTCCGTGCATGGGCAGCGGGAGCTGCTCTGGAGTGGCTCAGGGCCGAGCATCGGTCCCTGGCTGTTGGCTGGTGGCACTGCCAGCCTGGCCGGGTCCTCGGCCGGGACCGTCACACGCATGGAGCCGTCTCTGTACTCACCGGCAAGGTCTGGAGCCGCCGCTGGCATTCTCAACCCGCGGGAGCTCGTTCTGCCCCGCTCCTCCGCGGTGGTGGCAGGTCCCCAGGAGCCGCTCGGCCGGGCCACGTCTCTGCAGGGACCTCGGGCTGTGCCCAGGGTGGGGGTGAGGACGGCGGGCTGCGGCCGCGGCTCGCGTGGCACCGGGCTGTGGCCGCTGGGACAAGTGGCCTCGGTGGGGAGCGCTGCGGCCGCGCTGCCCCGGCAGCCGCCGTGGGAACCAGCCCGGCACATTCTTTCGGAGCTGGACGCAGCGGAACCAGAGAGGAGGGCGGCTGGCGGAGCGTGTCGCAACGGAGCGCCCTCCCGACAGGCTCCAGACGGAGCCTTTGGGATGCACACAGCGGCCTCGGAAACACCGCGGGGGGACAGCAGCCACAGCTGGGGACCGGGGGCAGCTGGGCTCCCTCGCCCGTGCACGTGGGGTGAGCTGGGGCTGGAGGTTCTCCAGAAGGACCCACAGAGGCAGAGCCGCTGCCCCTGCCACCGGTGCCACATCCCTCTGTCCCCAAAGCAGTTCCTAGCTGGCCCGGAGGAGCAGCATGAGCACTGGTTCCTCCCCGATCTCTGCTCCCGGCTCTGAGTGGGTCAGAACCTGCCAGCCCCACCTGGTTTCCAGCCTGGACTGGCCTCGTTGTCGTGTCCCGGCTAACAGGGAGCCACTGCTCATGCTCCCATCCTGAGGTCCCCGCTCAGGTGCTCACAGGTCCTTCAAGCTGGAGGATTCCCTGCGGGAGAGGGATTGGAGCTGCTGCACCAAGGGCTGTGGCTCTCATCCCCCGTGCTCACCTGCCTGGTGCTGACCCCTGCCCGGGACTCACACCTCAGCCTGCCTTAGGGCGCCCAGCACCCTGCTCCTCTTGCAGCTGCCGGGAGTCTCAGTTTCCCACTGGAATGCTGCTGATGGGTGGGATGGCAGAGCCGGGGATACCCTGATCCTCCGGGGGGAGCATCCCGTGCCCCCAGAGGCGGGGCCGAGCAGGCACAGCCCAGGTTCTGTCTCCCTGTGAACGAGCTGGCCTGGTCCTGGCAGCGCTGGGCTTCTCTGGGGGCTTGTCCTGCGTGGGCTTCGTGCCTTTGGGACAGCGTTTGTGCCTGGGATGCTCAGCCATAGTGAGGTGGCATTCTGCGTGTCACCTTTAGAGGGCTTGGGAACGCCTCTGTCAGCCTGGCGGTAGGGACAGCACCTCGCCGGGATGTCCCCTTCCTTTCCCTGCAGAAGCAGGCAAGGAGAACACCTCCCGTGATTATGTGGTACCCGTGGAACGATGCTCAGGGGCAGCCGGTGGCTTTCCTAGGTCAGGCTTTGCCCGCTGCCCCCGTGTCCCCCGCGCCGCGTCTCTCGGGCTGTCACTGCGCGGGGACGGAGCGATGTGGAGTGACAGGCGGGGACGAGGCGGCGCGTGTGGCCCTCGCTGGGGCTGCGGGGCCGCTGACAGCCCGGGTGTGAGGCTGGCTTGCACTCAGCCGCGTGTGTAATCTGCTTACGGGGGCACCAGCACAGCCCCGGGCTCTCACTGCCGTAAATCCCTGCTCCTGCCGGGAGTGCGGGCTGGGACGCTTGGAAAGCGGCCGAGCGACCCTGGATCGCGCCTGAGCTGCTCTGATACATCTCGACACACATCAAGGTGAATCACCGTCCCTGGTGACCCCGAAGTGACAGCTGGGGAACCCTGACTGCCACCCACGGCTCCTCCTGGGGCACTGTAACCCTTCTCCTCCCAGGGATGAGCCGGGAAAGCCAAGGCAGGAATGCTGGAACTTCTGCCTGGGATCCCTGTGGTGGGCAGCATCCCAGTCCAGGGCTGAGTCCTTCCTAGCCAGGCCCAGCTTGGAGCCACGTTGGGAAGCTTTAATTGTCGGGTGCTAAACTGTGGGGAAAAATGGGTTTCTGACCTCAGAGAGACTGTGGAGCCCTGCTGGGGTGTGCTGCAGGTGGGCAGTGGGAGTGGACATGGTGTGCACTGGGATGGAGGGGCAGCACAGAGGGAGTTTTGTCCCAGGATGGAGAGGGGTTTTGTCCTGGGACAGAAGTGTTTCCAAGGACTGAATGTCCTCCTGGGCTCTAGCCAATCTGTGTGTTCAGCCAAGGGGTGCTGGTGGTGCTGGTGTTGCTGGTGGTGGTCCTGGATGTTTTCAAGGATGGCTGGTCCTTGAAATGGCCACAGCCGGGCAGGAGCTGGGTTTGGCTCTGCCCGGGGGTCGCTCTCCCCGCCGTGCCCCTTGCAGGGGCCGTGCCTGGCTCCCGGGTGCCGCGGGCGCCCGGCGCGGAGCCTGCCCAGGGTGGAGTTATGCTAATTCTGCTCCCCAGCCCTCGGCACAGTCGGTGCCACTCGGCATCTTCTGCTGGCCACGGGCGACACCGGCTGTGCCATGGCCACCTACCCCGAGCTGCAGCCTGGGCAAGAGGTACGGGGGCAGCGCCCGTCCCCGGCGCGGCGGGAGAGGGGAGTGGGAGGCACGGACCACCTCGGTGCTGCGGGATGGTGCCACAGCTGGTCCTCTGTCCCTGGGACAGCCCTGCCGGGGGCCGCACTTACTGCAGGAACCCCAAGGATGCGGCGCAAACCTCGGTGCAGCGGCACTGCCGAGTTAATCGGCCAGGGGTGGGGGGAGAGGACGAGCCGCAAAGGGCTGGAGCCCCGAGAGATGGAGCGGCAGTAGGGCTGGAAGCGCTCGCCGCTGGTGGTGGCATCACCTCCCATCCCCGAGTGTCCCCGGCCGGGTTGTGCTGTGCTGGGGGCTGGCGCTGAGGCCCCCCAGGTCAAGGGCGGTGAGGAAGAGGATGCTGCGATCACACAGACCCACCGAGCACTCGGGACCTGCTGGGGCAGAGGGGAGCACGGGGGTCCCGCAGCCCCCGCCGTGGGGCCACCTGCTGCCCCGCAGCCTGGCCCCGTGGTCCCCGTGCTGTGGCCGCGGGGGCAGCGGGAGCGGGGCCCGGCGTGCGAGCGCTCAGCCGCGGCAGCGCCGTGACCTTGTTTCCAGCCCGCTAATTCCGCGCATCTCGCCTTGCCGCCGGCACCGCTGCCCGCCCCGCCAGCCAGCGGGGACACGGCGAAGGGGAGCACACGTGTCCCCACGGAGGGATCTCTCCTCGAGGCCCCGGTCTGGGGCGGCACTGACCCCCGGCTGGGAGCCTGCAGAGTTACGGGCTCCCCCGGCCCCTGCGTGCCTCTCCTTTGGAGTCTCACTGCCCGTGGGGCTGGGCTCGCCTAGCAATTGCCTTGAGATCTTGGGGACATTGGTGCCTGCTGGCAGCAGGGCTTGGTCCCACGGGAGCCTCTGCCGGACGTGCCCTTGGGAACGCGTGTCCTCCCGCCAGCGCTTGTAAACAGGATGCGGAGCCATCCCAATCCTGGTGTCCCCATCCCTCGTCCCAGCCCCGCCACCCCACAGGGCAGCAGCTGGGGGCAGCCCTTGCCCCCTCCGGGACAGGCAGAGCCAGGGTGAGGAGGCCTCGGGGTCCTGGTCATGTCTGTCGGCCGGGTCCCCTGCCCGGGCTGTCTCCTGGGACTGTGGGGACGGGACCCCCTTGAGCCACCGCCCATGCTGACAGCCTGTGAGCGGGCAGCGGGTGGGGGGCACGGGCACCAAGGGATCCCTGCCCAACATCTGCCTTCCCCTGCCTGCAGCCCCGCTCAGGTCACCCCACAACTGCTCATCTCTTCTCGTTCTCTCTGCCTCCTCCCGGCTCCCTCTTTGTCCTCCTGGCAGGCCATGGGGCGCGGGGGGGTCCTGGCTGCCCCAGAAGACCCCAAGGAGTGGCGGGGTGCCCAGGGGGAAGGTGCCCACCCCTGTCCCCCGGAGTCCCAGGAGCTGGCTGCCGTCCCCACGCCGCAAGTCGTAAGCGCCCGAGGTGCAAGGGACCACAGCTGTCCCCACTGCCATCCCCATGGCTGTCCCCGAGGCTGTTCCCAGGGTGGTGGCTGGTCCCCGGGGATGGCCGTGTTCCATCTCTCCTCCCATCCCTGCCACCTTTAGGATGCACGAGTCTGGCTGTTGCGGCTTGGGGCTTATGAGGCTGAGCTGGGTGCTGCCATCTCAGGCTGGCATTGCCACCACCAGTGTCACCTCCTCCCTTGGTCCCCAGATAAAGCGTTTCCTGAAGGAGGACTCGGACGAGGCTGAGCTGACCCAGTTCCTGCGGGATTGCCCACCAGCTGACAGCACCAGGAAGGTGGAGGCCCCAGAGGGCCGGCGGGAGCCCGGCCATGCCCTAGGCAGCGTGGCCAGGGTCCCCCCAGACGAAGCCAGTGATGAGAGGGACTGCAGGATCTTCTCCCGCTCTCGGCCCCCGGATTTTCAGCAGCACATCGCCGCCCCCCCGCCCCCCAGCCCCAACCGCCCGCGGAGCCCCTGGGGGCAGCTGGACCCCTACGACTCCTCTGAGGTGCAGGATGTGTCCATGGGGAAGGGAGGGACGCATACCTGGGGCGAGGGGCTGCGGGATGGAGGATGTTCCCATCTTGTGAACACAAAGGCTTCTGGCAGGCATGGCCTCATCCTCCAGAACTCTGGTGCTGGGAATCCCTTTGAGGGCAGGAGGAATGGGGGGGCTTTCCAGGGTAGGAGGTGGGCTGCTGGTGTCCCTGTCCCATGTCCCCTCTGCTCTCTGCAGGATGACAAGGAGTACGTGGGCTTTGCCACACTGCCCAACCAGGTGCATCGCAAGTCGGTGAAGAAGGGCTTCGACTTCACCCTCATGGTGGCAGGTACGGGGGCCCAGCCAGCCTGGGGTGCTGACCCCACTCTGGATCCCAAACACCCTGGAGTGGGTACACTGGCTGCCCCCCCTCATCTTTGTCCTGCTTTCTCAGGGGAATCTGGGCTGGGCAAGTCCACCCTGGTCAACAGCCTCTTCTTGACGGACATGTACAGGGACCGCAAGCTGCTCAACGCCGAAGGTCAGGGGGTACAGTCACGGCCCAGAGGGGTGTCCTGGGTGACCTGGGCAGTGGCAAAGCCCAGGGATGCTCCCAGGGGCTGCAGCCCTTCTCCCTGCCCAGCCAGGCTCCTCTGAAATGACATGTGCTGTGTTGCCAGCTGCCCACTGGCGCTGGGGACAGCTCGGAGGCAGTGGGGACCCCTCTGCACAGGAAGGGGACCCCCCACGGGGACTTTATTTCCACAGGAAAAACAAGCCCTGGCTTGTTGGAGATTGGCTGAAGCTGCAGCATTTCTGGGAGGCTGGGGACAGTCAGGGCCTGGGGCACAATGCCAGTTCAGCTGCAGCCAATTTTTAGATTAAAATGGCCCAAACTTGCCTAAATCCCCAGGAGTTAGAGGGGTTTGTTTGATTTGTTTCCATTGCTTGGAGTGAAAGCCAAAACACACAATGCAGTAGGAGCATCCTTGGAGATGCAGGGACATGGAGGATCCTGGGGTGAAGGGGCACGTGCAGTCTGGAGCTGTGGGCTCACCTGAAATGCTCCTGTAGCAAGGCCCAGCCCCAGCAGACCCCTGTGCTGCCTGAGCTGTGGTCCTGGGGTGGCAGTGGCACAGCCACCAGGGGACGGGTGCGCATTCATGGGGATGTGGGGACCACAGCATGGAGCATCCCCTCCTGGGCTGGAGCATGGCGTGTGTTGGGGCTGATTCAGCTGGGATGACACCCAGGGGTCGCAGCATGTCACCTCCACCCTCCCTGGTGTCCCCCCTGGTAACGTGTCCCTCCCCACAGAGCGCATCACGCAGACAGTGGAGATCACCAAGCACGTGGTGGACATCGAGGAGAAGGGGGTCAAGCTGCGCCTGACCATCGTGGACACGCCGGGCTTTGGGGATGCTGTCAACAACACTGAGTGGTGAGTGCCACGGGGTGGGGGAACTGTCCCCAGGCCGGGTGGGATGCTGAGTGCCACAGGGGGGGGACTGTCCCCAGGCCGGGTGGGATGCTGAGTGCCACGGGGGGGGACTGTCCCCAGGCCGGGTGGGATGCTGAGTGCCACGGGGTGGGGACTGTCCCCAGGCCAGGTGGGATGCTGAGTGCCACGGGGGGGGACTGTCCCCAGGCCGGGTGGGATGCTGAGTGCCACGGGGTGGGGACTGTCCCCAGGCCAGGTGGGATGCTGAGTGCCATGGGGTGGGAGTCTCCCAGGACAAACAACCCATTGTGGGTGGGATGCTCAAGGCTCACTGGGCTTAGATGCTGAGCCATGGGAGGTATTGAGCTGGGGGTCCATAGAGAGTGGGGGCGTCCCACAGAGGACTCGGTGTCATCTCACTGTCCCTGCAGCTGGAAGCCAGTGGCCGACTACATCGACCAGCAGTTCGAGCAGTATTTCCGTGACGAAAGTGGCCTCAACCGGAAAAACATCCAGGACAACCGAGTGCACTGCTGCATCTACTTCATTTCGCCCTTCGGCCATGGGTACGGGCAGCCCTGCCCGCGCTGCCGGGGGGGCTGGGCAGGGCTCAGTGGGACAGGGCTCACCAGGCTCCCCCCGCAGGCTCCGGCCCCTGGACGTGGAGTTCATGAGAGCCCTGCACCAGCGCGTGAACATCGTGCCTGTGCTGGCCAAGGCTGACACCCTGACCCCTGCTGAGGTGGAGCGCATGAAGAACAAGGTGAGGGGAGGTGGGCCAGCTGGGAGCTATCCCAGAAGGTCCCTGGGCATAGGGGTGACCTGCGGTCTCCATCCATTTCCTGCCTGGAATTTGCCCTGGAGCATTTTCCAGATTCAAACCAATGTAGAAGACCGTGTTGCCCCCATGGCCACCAAGGACACATCTGCCCTGGGCTCAGCTGGGGGTTGGAAGGACTTGGGGGGTGTTCATGACATCTGCTTGGGGGAAACAGGTTTTGGAGGCCATTGGCCCAGTGTGGTGCCTCTCATGCCCTTCCCGAGGCTGGAGCTCTGCCCTTAGGGGGCTGTTTGCCTCCAGATCCGGGAGGAGATCGACCACTATGGCATCCGCATCTACCAATTCCCTGAGTGTGACTCGGATGAGGATGAGGAATTCAAGCTGCAGGACCAGGCACTGAAGGTGGGTCTGGCTCCTCTGGCTCCATCACTGGAGGGGCAGAGCCCCGTGGCCAGGAGGACACGTCACCCTGGGGTAGCTGCAGGACTCTTTGGGGCCATGCAAGCTCTCCAACACAGGGGGGCTGGCACATATCTCACTACTTAGATGTGTCACCAAGATCCCATGGGTGACACCAGCAGCTTTTTGGTGGGGGTCTTGGGTGGAGAAACTGATGGCACGACCTGTGCTGTCCCACTGGGGCTCTCCACAGCCGGGCCTTTGGGATATCTTGGCAAACGGTGGTGGACCCAGCCGAGGAGGGCACGTGGAGGGGTGTGGGTCCTGGCAGGTGGGGGTCATGGCAGGGCCCTGCTGACGCCCCACGCCCTTACAGGAGAGCATCCCCTTTGCCGTCATCGGCAGCAACACGGTGGTGGAGGCCAAGGGCCGGCGCGTCCGCGGGCGCCTCTACCCCTGGGGCATCGTGGAAGGTAACGCCCCTGCCCTTTGGGGACGGGGACACGGTGCGCCCATGGCAGCCCCGGGGGTGGGGACAGGCAGGTGGGGTGGCCCCTGACCCCGCCTCCCCCGCAGTGGAGAACCCGTCCCACTGCGACTTCGTGAAGCTGCGGACGATGCTGGTGAGGACGCACATGCAGGACCTCAAGGACGTGACGCGGGAGACGCACTATGAGAACTACCGCACGCAGTGCATCCAGAGCATGACCCGCATGGTGGTCAAGGAGCGGAACCGCAAGTACGGGGCAGGGCCGGGGTCGGGGCGGGGCTGGAGCGGGGGCTCCTCTCTTTGGAGTGACCCCACCCACTGCAAATGGCGGTGTCGGTGGGGCAGGGCTGTGAGTGGGTCCGTGCCGGGGAGCCCCGGTGCTGTGCTGGGGAGCCCCAGTGTGGTGAGGGGCCCCTCCTGTGCCCTTGGGCTGGGAGTGCCTGGCGGGGGGGGATGCTCCAGCAGTGAGGGGGCCCTGCATCCCCCGAGGCTGGCTCTTTCTTAGTTGGGATATTCCAGCAGAGAGGGGTACCCTGTGACCCCGGGGTGGCTGGGGGGATGCTCTGGTAGTGAGGGGGGCCCTGCATCTCGCCAGGGCTGGGCTGGGGACCAGGGGTGTGTTCCAGCAGTGAGAGGGATCCCATGTGCCCCCACGGCTGGGCTGGGTTGGGGACCAGGGGTGTGCTCTGGCAGCAAGGGTGGGACCCTGTGTCCCCCCTGGGCTGAATGTGTCTCAGGGGATGCTTCAGGACTGAGGGTATCCTGCATCTACCTGGGGCTGGCTGTGGGGGGATGCTCCAACAGGGAGGGGGCCCTTGCATCCCTGCAGGCTCCAGCGCCAGAGCAGGAGCCCAACAAAAGCTGGTGTTGGAGCTCTGCTCGCGGATGAGCTGAATTCACGGCACCCACATCCACTTTAGCCACCCCGAGGTGCTGAGGGAACCCCTCCAAGCCGGTGGGACCCTCCAGCCGGGGGTTGGAGCAGTGTGGGAGCGAGTGGGGGCTCCGTGGGTGCCGGGGGGCTGGAGCCGTGCTGTGGCTATAGGCACCTCTCTAGGCACCTCTAAGTGTCTCTCCCTGTGTGCCCCGGGGCAGGAGCCAATCCTCCGTGTTGAGGCTGTGCTGCGGGAACTGCTCTGCCGACTGAGCCGGGGCCGGCCAGGGCCGCACTGGGCCCTGCCCCGCTCCCCCTGCCACCCCCTGGCCCTCTATAAAATGCTTGTTGGTACCCAACACTGTCTTGGTCCTTCTGTGCCCGTGCGAGGGCCAGGCGGCTGCCCTCGGGGCGAGCCGGCCCTGTGGTCACCCACTCGTGTCCCAGACAAGCTGCTCTGCCAAAGGACACTGTGTGCTCACCCAGGCTCACCCAGGTTTGGGGGATGTGTCCGTATTTGGTGGCACTGAGCCCCCAAGGCTGCCCAAGGGAAGGGTGCCCCCATCTTGCTGCCCTCCCGGGATGCGATTTTGGGGTGCTGAGAGCCTTTGCTGCTCACCCCATTGCTGGTGCCTGGCTCCAGCCTCACAGCGCTTCCAGGGCTGTCCGGAGCTCCGCGTGCTCCTCACATACCCCACGGCGAGAGCCGAGACAACGGCAGCGTCTTCCAAAGCAGCTTCTGAGGCGGCCAAATGCGGGCCTGGCCCAGCCCCCGGCACGGCGGGACCCCGCGGGGCAGGGACAGCCTGTCCCGCCCGTGTCCATCACCTTGGCCCGGAGGCGCCGTGCTGGCGGTGGCATGTAGTGATGGCACGTGGCAGCACGAGACCCTGCCAGCCGCTGTTGGTGTCCTGGCCTTGTCACCCGCTGGGGTGGCACGTGGCATCCACAGGGATGGGCGGGAGAGCTGGTCCCTCCCAGGGCCGTGGGCATGGGAGAAGCCATCGAGCGGGCTGGCGCTGGTCCTGCACGGTGGCGTGGCCTCGGGGGATGCTTGCTGATCTCTCCACTGGGAATGGAGAATGAATGGGGGCAGAGGCTCCTGAACAGGGTGTGGAGCATCCCTGGGGCTGGCAGGGCAGTGGAGTGCCTGGAGAGCCCACCCTGAGACCAGGGGTCAGAGGGGAGATGCTGAGGTTTTGATGTTTTAAAGTAGCAGGGAAAATACTGGCCCAGGACACCCCAGCCCCAGTGGGATTCTCCCCATATTGGGAGGGTCTGGATGAAGTCCCTGGGTCCCCCCTTGGTTCATGAGTGGCAGGCTGGGGGTGCTGCGGTTTGCCTGGGACTGCTCACATCTCCTTTGCCTGGAAAAAGCCACTGTGATGGTGGCCCAGGGGCTGTGCTGGGTGTGCTGGGGACCTGCAGGGGTTGGGGCACCCACAGGGGAATGTCCTGGAGGGACTGGGGCAGCACTGTCACCTCCTCTCTCTATCCACAGCAAGCTGACCCGGGAGAGCGGGACAGACTTCCCCATCCCCGTGATCCCCTCGGTGCCGGACGTGGAGACGGAGAAGCTCATCCGGGAGAAGGATGAGGAGGTGAGTGTGGGGCAGGCTGAGCCCCCAGCCCCCGTCCCGGCTCCCTCCGGCTACGGCGATGGCACAGCCGTCAGGAGCCACCCTTGCTGCAGCATGCTGACGGCTGCTGCTCCAACAAGCAGGGTCTGAAGCATCCAAGGGTTCCCCCCTCCCCAGCTCTTGGCGATCCCAGCTTGTCTGGGATGCTGAGCCTGGGCCACACCTGCACAGGAGCTGCGTGGCTGGGGCTTGGCACCATCCACAATCCCAGCTCTCCTCCCTTCCAGCTGCGGCGGATGCAGGAGATGCTGCAAAAGATCCAGAAGCAGATGAAGGACTCACACTAGCCCGTCCCTCCTCCTCCTCCTCCCACTCCTGGCCCCAGATCAGAAATGTTTACATCACGCTCCACCCGCCCGGCCCCGCTGCCAGACTCGGTACCAACACCCACCCACCACCTTAAGCTGCGGCATCGCCTTATCCAACCGCGGAGCGCCTGTGGGGACACGAGGGGACAGCGAGGGACAGGGCACCCAACCCGGGGTCCCCTGCTCCGGTCCCCCCCACCTCACTGGGGACAGCTTGGTCCCCCAAGTTTTGGTTTCCAATTTTTCCACAGCTCTGGGGAGGGCTCTGGCCAGCCTGTGTCCCTTGTCCCCATGTCACCCTGGGCTCCCTGCTTACGGCCTTTATGCTCAGCTTGGCCCTGGCTTAAAGGAAGAGGAAAGGGGGGCACTGGTGCCAGCCCCTCAAAGGCCCCTGCTGCCCCTCTGTAGGGAACAGGGCTGCTCCCCTGGCCTGGGCTGGCGTGGAGGGACAGCAGCTCCTGGGGACCACAGGGGACAGAGGGGTCGGAGGGACAGTTACCATCCTGCTCCATGCCAACACCAGTGCAGGGGACTGTAGCTTGTCAGTGTCCAGCCCTGTGTCCTCACCCTGTCCCCACTGAGTGATGGCAGGGCTGTGGCACAGGGAGCACTGCAGAATCAATGTCCCCAGGGACAATCCCTTGAACCTCAAATCAGAGGCTGGGCACCCCCAGCCCCCCATGATGTTGCCCCTGTAAAGCAATAATGAATGCCCTGTGCTCGTGACACCTCTCACCCCATGGCAACAGCACCAGCCCTGGCTGGAATTTCAGCCCCTGCTGCCACTTGCTTGTCTGTGGTGTCCCTGTGTGCCCAGGATGTCCCTGTCCCTGCTGCTTCTTGGCACAGCAGCCCTGTGTATTCTCCAAGGATATCCCCATCCATGTTGCTTCGCAGCGAAGCAGTGCTGCGTGTCCCCATGTCCCCCGTGGTGTCCCTGTTCCCTGCCATGTCCTGGTTGGTGTTGCTGCCCTACAGAGCACTGCAGGCTGTCCCCCCGAGATTGTCCCCATCTGTGTTGCTTTCCCACAGAGCTATTTTGCATCCCTGTGTCCCCCTGGGATATCCCCAGCCATGTCACCATCCTGCAGGGCTCTGTGTAGTGTTCCTGTGTCCCCAAGGATGTCCCCAGCTGTGTTGCTTCCTGCAAAGCCCCACTGTGTGTCCCTAGGGTCAGGCCTGGCCACCTCTCGCAGCACCCCTGGGGACACGGATCCAAACCCCCTCCTGGGTATGGGAAAGCCACAGGGGATGGTGAGAATGCAGGCAGGACTGGGAGCAGTGGGATCACTGGGAGCCTGCTGGCGTGGGGATGTGTCCTGTCCCCATCAGGGCTCCCCAAGGGGTCCCCCGGGTGAGGCGTGGCTGGCAGGGGCTGTGCCCAGCCGGGGCTCAGGGGTGGGGGCTGCAGGGGGCCAGGGCAGCATCTGGCCTGTGCCCCCCATGTCCCCATGCCAGCGGGGGGTCCTGTGGCCCCCATGGACAGGGCCCCCTTGGGCAGGGCCCAGCAGGGAATATTTAGCGCTTTCCTTTTTTTAATCTCGCTATTTTCTTACAGAAGCCCCTCCCCTGGCATGATAGTCCTAGAGGCATTTATTAACGGATCAGAGAGTATAGGTTTATAAATTCTTATAGAGTAGTGGAAATATTTTTATCCCTCCACAACCATTCTCAATAAATACGGCTGACCTTGCTTGTCTGCAACACCACGTGGCTTCCACCGGACAGGGGCATCCCACAGCCCTGGGCACCCACGTTCTGAGGCTGGTGGTGTCCCACCCTGTGGTGCCTTGATCCCAGTTCTTGTCCCCTTGGAAAAAGCTCAAAATGCATATCGCGGGGTTTATGCTGCACTGACAGGGACACCCAGCTCGGGGTGTGGTGGGAGAGCCCCTTGGGATCCAGCTCAGGGATGGGGGGCCACAAGGAGAGGTTCTCCCCCTCTCACACGCCTTGGGGTGCTGGGTGCTTCTGGTGTGGGGCTGGGATAGGAGTGGGGAGGGCCGAACCTGAGCCGGTGATGGAATTGCCCTCTATGTGCTACCCTTGGGCACCCTTGTGTCCCCCCGCAGTGGGGGAGCTCTGCCAGGAGACACCACCTGTACCTGTGCCCAGTCACCGCGGTGTGGGTCCCCCAGAAGCTGCTGGGGGGGAGGAGCAGGAGGGGTGGGCGGAGCAGCACAGGAGTGGATGGGCTGCATCTCCAGCTGCCTCCCAGTGGGCATCATCCCCCTGCACCCCATTATCCCACCCTGCACCCCAATCCCCCACCCCTGCTCCTGCATCCCCTCCGTCTCCTCCCCACAGAGCCCTTGGGCTGATCCAGCCCAGCTGAGTGCAGGGTCAGGGACCTGGGGCAGGGCCATCCCCAGGGCCAGCACAGACTGGGGAGGGGTGGAGGGAGGGAAGGATGGAGGGATGGAGGGATGGAGGGAGGAGGAGAACTGGGGGTTCTGGTGGGTGACAAATGGGACATGACCTGGCTGACCATAGGCACTGGCAGCCCAGGAAGCCAAGTGTCTCCTGGGCTCATCCCAACTGAGTGGGCAGCAGGGGAGGGAGGGGATGCTCCCCACCTCTGCCCCGCTCTCCTGAGACTCTTCTGGAGCTGCCTCCAGCTCATCCCAGCACAGACATGGAGCTGGTAGAGCAGGCCCAGAGGAGGCCACCAAAATGGTCTAAGGTGCTCCATGGTCTCTGCTGTGCAGGAAAGCTGCCTTGTGGGACCTGCCAGCCCCACCCACTGCTCTGCTGCGGCCACTTGTCCCCTTGCTAAGGGTCAGAGCTTGGACCCCACCTCCTTGGGGTCCTTCCCTCCCTTACCAGCACTGCCTTAGGCCCACCTTGCTTGGCCCAGGATGCTGAGCCTCATTGTGGCTTTGATCCCAATTTCTGCTCTTCACCCAGCCAAACCCCACCATCCCTGCCATGAACCCTCTTATCAACATGGGAATGGAAAACATTTGTGCTTTCTTGGCTGGAAGCAGCTCTCACCCCAAAGACTGGGATAGACAAACCTCCCACATCCCACCATTGCAGCTCCAAGAAGGATCCCCTGGCTGCCTCTCCCTCCCCAAAACATCCAACAGAGCCTTTGCTTTTAGCCCTAGACTGGCTGATTTACCCGGCTCCCCTTTTCCCAGAGGACAAAACCCAGCACTGATACTCCAGTGACAGCCCCAGGTGTGCTCACCCTTCCCTGCACTCCATTCCATGTGATTTTCATCACACCTTTAAAAATAAAAAGCCTCAAACCCACTCAAACCTAACCTTCCCAAGGCAGAGATTGATATTTCAACATGGCAAATGATTCCATGCAATTCCTCAATGTCCTATTTTTGGTTTCTCACCAGTCCTGGCACTGGTTGCAGCATCCCTGCTGGAGCTCCAACCGAGCTCGGAGGAAGGGAATAAAGGATTCTTAGGGCAGCAAAGGAAATCTCTAAACTCTTTCTGTGCCACCCACACCTGACACTTGATGAGATCTCAGGTGGCATCAGTCCTGTCGTTTCCCTTTCCCCTTCCTTTCAATTTCCCTTTTCCCCTTCCCTACTTATTCATTTGTTCCTTATATAATTAATGATATTTTTCCCTATGAGAGAGCCCCTGAAGCCCCACCTTTTCTCATATTTTCGAATCCAGAAACCAAGGTACTGTCTCCAGTTCTTTCTCCCCTCCCTCGTACCTCTTCTCCACTTGTCACATCCATTCCCGGCTCCGCCTCTCCTGGCTCCAGGAGCAGTCACTCTGATTGCACCCATTCCCGTCTCTCTGGATCCCGGGGAGCCAGGAGCAGTCACTCTGATTGCACCCATTCCCGTCTCTCTGGATCCCGGGGAGCCAGGAGCAGTCACTCTGATTGCACCCATTCCCATCTCTCTGGATCCAGGGGAGCCAGGAGCAGTCATTCCGATTGCACCCGGCTCTGTCTGTGTGCCCGGGAGCTGCTGCCTGGGGGTGACAGCCCTTCCCCTCTCCTGGCAGCTGTGATGAGGGTTTGGGGTGCAGTGTCTGAACACATCCAGTGGATGCTCCTGATGGAGCAGGTAGTCTTGGATCCCCTGCTAAGGGCAGGAGGAGCTCAGAGAAGTGAAACTCCATTGCTGCTGCTCTGCCCCTCCTGTAAAGGCAGCTAATATACTCCTGAATTACCTTCCAGCCAGAAAATGGGCCACAGGCTGGAGCCTCCAGCCAGCTCCAGCTCTTCCACGCTTACCTGTTCCCCACAGCCAGTGTGGAAAGACCAGACCAAGAGCTTGACACATTTCTCAGGCTGGGAGAGCTGGGGGTGCTCACCTGGAGAGAAGGCTCCAGGCAGACCTCAGAGCACCTTCGAGAGCCTACAGGGGCTCCAGGAGAGCTGGAGAGGGACTGGGGACAAGGGATGGAGGGACAGGACACAGGGAATGGCTTCCACTGCCAGAGGGCAGAAATGGATGGGATATTGGAAGAAACTCTTCTCTGTGAGGGAGGTGAGGCTGTGGTGGGCACACGAGAACATGACATGAACAGATGGATATGCAATTACTTGCAGAAGAGCCACCTGAGGCTGTGGATTCTGGGAAGCTCCATGAGATGCCTCTACTGACACGTGATGTTATTTCTGGAGCTTCCCTGGAAAAGTTCGAGTTGTGCTGTATTTTGTGAAGATAATGCCCATTGCACGAGACCCACCAGGAACAGTGCTGAGAGGCTGGGGAGCAGCAGCCGTTCCTCCCCTCGGTGGTGATGTCATTGATGATGCCAGCACAAAGCACAGGGACCGAGCAGAACGAGCAGGGAAAGGGTGCTCTGACACTGACATTCCCCTGTGGAAAGGGACAAGCCCTGTCCTGGCTCTGTGTCTGGGAGCATGGGCAGAGCCCCTCGGTGCTGGCTGTTCTTGGAGAAACAGCACCATCTATTTGCAGCACGAGAGGAGAGGGGGCAAGGTGGTCTCCGGGGCTGCGAGGCTGTGCCCCTCAGCAGGACTAGGGATCCCACCCCAGAGCAGCAGCTCTGCTGTCCTGGGTCACACTGGGACATTCCTGACTGCCAGACTCTCCTGCAGCCCACACGTGACACCTGGGGCTTGCTCCAAGGTCAGGGCAGGAGCTGCAGGACGTGTGTGCAGGAGCAGGGAGGGGAGAGGCTCCAGGCTGGGGATTCAGCTCAGGTTTGGGTCTCTCTTTCCCAGGTAGTCTCTGCCCTTCTGCTCTCATGCACGGACACGAGGACACCCACCCTGAGGGCGCCACAGGATTCAGCCATTCCCCACATTTCCCCATTAGTGGCTCAGACAGGCTGTAGCTCCTGGGGCATCAGAGGTCCTGGGAAGGTGTTGGCCCCACAGCACCAACGGGGAGAAAGCCAGGCCAGCCCCAGCTTTGCTCCAGGGGCTAAAGCTGTCCCTACCCAGCCCATCTCTACCTCCAAACCCAGCTCAGAACCCCTCAGGACAGACCCCAATGCATTCTGAGTGACAGAAGTGACCTGGGCCCACCTAATGACCTAGGCCAGCCTTACCACAGAACTCGGAGGAATGAAGAAGATATGATTTATTAAACACGGTGGGAAATGGGTACAAGGGGTGGCCTGGGGCCCTTAATGCTCACATGGAGAAACCACTACTTCTTCTTGCGACGTCTGGTGTTCATTCTGATCAGCTGCAGCCCCTGCTTCTTGATGTCCTCCCGGCTGGGGATGTAGTCATCGTCTTCATCCTCAAAATCCAAGGTATCTGGAGGGGAGAGTGGAGAGGAGGGGCTGAGGAGGGTCTGGAGGCCACCTCTGCTGTGCCCGTGTCCCTGGAAGAGCTAGAATATTTTGTCGGACTGGTGGGATCTGGGGAGTCCTCGTGGGCTTTTCCACCCCAGCATCCCAGGGTGACCTCTAGGACCTGGTAATGTGGCCCACTGTGGCCTATCTCCAATGCTGCTGGGGCTTCCCATAAAGGTCTGGAGCTACAGTGTGGTGGGCACAGCTCCTGCTTTGCTAAAGAAAGGCCAAAAGCTCTTTGCCTCTTCCAGGAGCACTCACAGGCAGAACCAAGCTCTGATTATTTTTCATAACCAGGTGATTTTGAAGATGAGGGTATCCCCTCTTGCCCCACAACATCTCTCCTCGTTCCTGCAGTGACTTGGTGCTCATCACGCCACCATCTGCCTTCCTCCTCCCCTGCCTAAACCCACCACCCATGTCTGAAACCTTGGAAACAGCCAAGGCCAGCCTCAAGACCTGGATGCAATTTGTGGGTTGGTGTCTGCTGGGCCAGTAGGAGACAGACAAGGACTCCCAAAAATCCCAGGAGGCAGGGGCTAGCACAGTCACTGTGGGACATGTCCCCACTCTGCTCTCCTACCGTCTTCCATAGTGTCTTCATCCTCAAAGGAAATCTTCAGGTTCCGTGTTTCACCTGCAGTTTTTTTCTCCAGAAGGTTCCTGACCTTGGCAAAAGTCTGTCAAAGACAGCCTGGGCTAAGTGATGGAGCGTAGGTGGGTGCTACAACCCAAGGGTGCCACACTTGAGGTACCCTGTGGGTGCCCAGTGCCATCCAGGGCTGAGCTGCTCCATGGCTCTTCCCCGTGGCCTTGCTGAGGAGGGATGACTTTGGTGGCCACCCGTGAAGGCCACCGTGATGTGTCCCGTCCGTGAGGGCCCTGTGTGTGTCCCCAGGGGCACAGTGGGCTGGAGCCCCCGCACCTCGCTGCGTTCATCAGTGCTGTCCTCAGGCCGGGCTGCCACCTTCTGCTTCAGGAACTTCAGCTTCTGCTCACAGTGCTGCAGCTTCTCCTCCAGCCCCACCACCACAGCAGAGTCTTCCTGGGGGAGACAGAACCACATTGGTGGCAACAGCAAGGCCCTGATGGCGGTGGTGGCTGTGACAGGTGTCCCCGTGCAGCCCCCCCTGCGTGGCCCTGCTCCTTTGGTGCCCTGTTGTACCTGGTCAGGGATGACGACGCCCTGCATGCGGAGGAACAGGTTGTCAATGATGTTCTCAAAGTCGATCAGGTGCTTCTGGTTCTTCAACATCTGGGCTCGCATCTGCTCCAGCCGGGCCTCTTCCTGCTTCAGGTTCTCCCTCAGCTCCTCTTCCCGCAGCCTGGAGCCGGCCACACTCACATCACACAGCTGCAGAGGGGTGCAGGGACACCCCAAAGCTGCTCCGAAAGCTGTTCAGGTGCCCCCATCCCCAACTGCAGCCCAGCTCCATGCTGCTGGCAGCACTACCCATTCCAGGCAAGGAGAAAGGGAGCTCCTGGACCCCAGTGGGAGCTTGGGGTGCTCTGCCAGCAGCAGAGCTGGGAGCTCAGAAACCCTCCCAGGGTGGGAGGAGGTGTGGCTGCAGTGGGGTGGAGGTCAGGGTGCCCTGTTGGGACATATTTCCCCCAAGGGTGGTGGCCTGGTTGGCTCAAATGCTGCAAGGCCAGGAGGACCTGGTGGTGCTGACAGGCTGGTTGAACTTCAGTTTAGCCTGCTTCAGCTCCAGCTCCTGTAGTGTCTTCTTCAGTGCCTCCTTCTTCTCATTGTACTCATCGATGTGCTGCTGCAGATTCTCCAGGGATTTCCTCTGGGCCTCGATGCTGCTGGGGATGTCCTGGCCAGGGGAGACACAGGGACTCAGCCCAAGGTCCTCCTGCTGGAAGCAGGGCCTTGGCGAGGCTACAGCATCAAGGAGCTCTGCAGTCTCTGGTCATGGAGAGGGGCAGCTCCATGCCTGCCAGCAAAGAGGGGCTTTGAGAGGCTATAGGGAGAGGAGATAACTCCACAGGGAAATGGGAGGAGCAGAGATGTCACAGTGCCCCAGCAGCCGCAGGTTTTCGAAGTGATGGGTTTTCCATTACCCAGAGGCAGGAGCACTGCAGGGCAGTCTTTGCCTTCTCCATCTTGTCGGTCACAAAGGCCTCGCGCTCCATCTTGGCCTTGGTAGCCTCCACGTCAGCACCTGGGGTGGAAGGGAAGGAGCAGGGCAGGATGCCCGTGGCTGTGCCCACATCCCCCGCCCTGCCCCCTGCCAGGCACTCACCCGTCATGTCTGAGGAGCTCAGGTCCTGCTCTGCAGAGAGCACAGACACAGCTTGCTGCAAGGACAGTCACTGTCACCTCTGGGGGCTCAGCACTGCAGGCTGCCCCCGTGCCCTGCCTGCCCCACAGCCCCAGCTCACCTGCCTCTGCTGCCTTTCGCTCTCCTCCTGGCGCCGGAGGCTCTCGATGTGCTTCCTCTGCTCAGCCAGGGACTGGTCCCTGAGCTGCTTCTCCATACGGACCTGGGGTCCTGCCTTGGCCATGAGTTTCTGGAGCAAAACAGAGAAGGGAATAGTTGCTGCCAGACTTGGAGCTTTCTACAGATTGGTTGTTAGGTTCAAGTATTGGTTTAGACTGAGATAAGGAAGAAATTCTTCTCTGTGAGGCTGGTGACACCCTGGCACAGGGTGTCCAGAGGAGCTGTGGCTGCCCCTGGACCCCTGGAAGTGTCCAAGGTCAGGCTGGGCAGGGCTTGGAGCAACCTGGGAGAAAGGAATGTGTCCCTGCCCATGGCAGGGAGCTAAATGAGATGAGCTTTAAGGTCCCTGCTAACCCAAACCATTCCCTGAATCTGTGATTTGAGCTACTTGGATGAGCTACTGGGATGCCCGGTGTCAAAAGTGACTGACCCCAGTCCATGCAAATAGGCTGTGAAGGAAGCTTGGCAAGGCGGGCTGGGGTGTGGGACACAGTGCCTTTGCCATGGCTGGTACTTCAGACAGGCTGACCCCAGCCCCAGGGGACAAGAGGGAGACCTATGGAGGCCTCTGGGTGCTGTGGGCACCTTCAGCTCCATCTCTTCTGCTGCTTGCTGAAGGAAGGCTCTCAGGCCCAGGTATGTGGTGCTGTCTGTGGGTGCTGGAGGGTGGGAAAGGGCCCCAGTTATCTCACCTTAATGGCATCGTTGGCTTTGAGGTTACTCTGGGCCATGAGCTCCTCGTGGTACATCACAGTCATCCCACATAGCAGGTTCAGGTATTGAGGCAGGTACACCAGCTCCTGGCACACAGGGAGCCACAGCACGTCACCCACCGGGGTCACCCACGCTGTGACAGAGCACAGAGGGGACCAGCAGGGTGTCCCCTGGGACACAGCCCCTTGGACACCCCATGGCTTTGCAAGGAGAGCAGGTGGTTAGTGAGGAGGAGCTCACCCTCCTCAGGACCTCTTGCAGCTGCAGGTACAGTCTGGTCACCACCTCTCCACTGTGAATTTTCATGAGCATCTTCTCGATGTCATTGCCCAGCTGGCGAATGATCTGGGGCAGACACCAGGGGGAAGACGTGAGGTGATTACGTGTGCCCTGCTCAGTGCCCAGCTGGGGGTGCAGGGGCTGGATTAAAGCCCCCCATGGGTGTTGGCACACCAGGAAGCGCTCCTGGGTACCTGCAACTGTGGCTCTTGCCATTTAGGATCCGTCACAGCATCCTGCAGCTCCTGCAGGTGCTTCTGGCGCTCATCCCTGGCTTGGCTCCACTGTTTCAGCTGGTGCAGTAGCAGGTCACACGCCTTGACCTGGTTATGGACTTTGGCCTCGATCTTCTTTATGACCACCTGGATGGCATGAGATCATTTTTTAGGCTGGATGCTGCAGGAGAAGCGGGTGCTGCCCAGAAAACTCCCCCCAAGGTAGAGATGGGGACACTGAGATGCTGCTTCAGGATGTTGTCACTGGTTTGACAGGATGGGGTCTGGCAGAGTTTTGCTCTGGGGGCTGGCTGGGGTAAGGCAACTGCTGATGGCAGTGCTGGGCTGGGCTTAGGTAATCTGCATAACATGAAGCAGGGCAGGGGATCAATAAAATCAATCAGGGCTCAGATGGGGATGTTGTCAGAGAGTGGTGGCACCACTCTGTCCCTGCAAGAGGCCTCCAGGCAAAGGCAGTTCCATGGGCACAGTGCCTCAGTCTCCCTGGGTTTATAACCAGGGCACAACCTTGGGACAGGCAGTGAAGGGCAGGGACAGCATCCCTCTGCCAGGGATGCAGCTGGATCCCGTAGGAACCTGGGCAGTGCCAGTGACACGGGGAATGGGACAGCCAGGAGGTCTGCTGGGACAAAGGGGCTGCATGGATGGGTGCCATGGTGGAAAGCGATACATGGGACCAGACGGGAACACCCCCTGTCTCCAGAGCTGCCCCGTGGGGCTGTCCTGGTGCTGGTACCATGTCCCTCTGCTATGCACTGTTCTCCCCAGTGTCTCCAGAGCCCCAGCCCCTGCTCCCAGCCCCTGCTCCCAGCCCCTGCTCCCAGCCCTGCCGTTACCTCCAGGCTCTCAGTGACAGAAACAAGCTCCTGACCCTCTCCGAAAGCATCCTTAATGGGGAGTTTGTTGTACTGTGGGCAGGGAAGGGACAAAGAGATGCTCATTATCAGCCTGGGAATGACATACCCTTTTGCTGGCCTGTGCTGCCAGCTCCTGGAGGAGCTGGGGGTGCAGGGCCAGCACTAGGCAAGGGTACAGCAGAAGGGAGCTGCTGGTACCTTCAAGACAAATTTCAGGATATCGGAATCCTCCTGCAAAGCCGCCTGCAGGCTGGGGAGCAGCTCCCTGTTCTGACGGAGCTTTTCCTCACAGGACTGAGCAAAAATCTTCCCGCCTTGCTCTGGGGGACATCAGGCAGCCAATGGGACTGCGTGGGACGAGGAGGCTGTGAGCCCCCTGTCCCCAAGCAGCCCGAGGCAGCACCTTGCAGGCCCACGAGGACACGCATCTCCTGGCTGCGCTGGCTCAGGCTGGCCTTGGGGCCCCGTGTGCGGCCGGGGGCCTCCATCCCTTGGCCCAGCATTCCCAGATCCCTGTGGGACAGATGTCGAGGCACTGCTGCCCTGGGGAGGTGCCGCAGCGTTGTGACCGCAGGGTTCTTCCGTGGAACTGTCACCGTGGCACTGCCAACTGCCACCGGCCACACAGCTCCTGCTCAGCAACAGCCCTGCCCCCTCCTGAACACTTCTGCAGGGAACAGGTTAATTAACAACTGATTAATGAGCTCTTGGAAGGCGGCAGAGAAACGTTCTAGCTTTGTCTTCCATTGTTGTGGCAGTGGCAGCTGTCAGGAACCATTCTGAGCCCCACTAGGAAGAGGATAATTTCAGGGCAAACACGTGTGTGTGCACCCAAACACCAGCAGTGCTCTCCTGGAAGCTGCCAGCTTGTTTTACTGCCCACCTATTTGGAAATTCCAGTTAACTAGCCAGGAAATGGCTCTGCAGAGAGTTCTGCTCTCGTTGGAAAGGGCAAAGACAAACCAGTTACCAGTCCTGAGCTTTATTCTGATGCCCACCGTATGTACTTGCTGAACTACAAACATAACAAGAAATGCCAGCATGTATCTTTATTTGTCCATAAATAAACTCAAGCATCCTCTACCAGAGAAAATCCTTAATGTTTGGATTTGCAGAAAAAGACTTTATATAAAGAAATTGCCTTCCTAGCACCAAGCTCATAAATTAGCTTAGATTCAGGTTCTGGAACTTGCTCTGGAACCTGCTGGATTCAGATCTTTAACCTGCTGCCATCCTGTTGTGCTCAAGGTGTTAAACACAGCAAACCAAGAAATCAAAGAATTGTGAAATCAGGTATTACTGACACAATATCCTCTGAGGCTCTTGCTCAGCATATAATTTGCATATTTATGAATTGCATGTTAGTGCTAATTGCCAGTGACAAGCTAAATACCAACATGATCATCTTCAGTGCTTCCCAAAGTGCACCTGCAGAGAAGGGCATGTGAAGGCAGCAGCCCAGGGTGGTACCCCGGGGCAGCTGCCTGTGCACACAGAGCTCTCCACACGGAGCCCTGTGCGCATGGCATATCCAGTCACCATCCCCCTGCATTTCCTAGGCAGCATTTATACCCTTGGGAACAAACAAAAGCATTTTAAAATGGATAAAATGGTTCAAGAATCTGTTTCACCTGGCCTCAGCAAAACTCAGCCTCTAGAGTGGCAGAATCCTCCCAAAATACTGCTGAAGGAATTGATCCTGGCCTTGCACGAGTGCACACAAATTGGCTGCTGCAGAAATCCACTCCCAAGGGGCAGCCTTGGACTGAGTCTCCAGCCCTGCAGCCACCTCTATGCCAAACCTCCCCTCCTCCAGCTGATCTCCACTCTCCCTGATGAAATTCCACGAAATTCACAATGAGTTAAAGGTGCAGAGGAAAGGTCAGCAGCACAAACGCAGCTCTGTTTAACTCTCACATAAGGGGGGAATCTCTGGAAGGCAACAGCAACCAAAGAGCACCACCGCTCACGTGGGAGAGAACTCCTCCCTGGCTGGCCCACAGCCCCTCACCTGCTGCCTGCTATCTGCAAAGAAACAGGAATGTCGTATTAAAGGCTCCTCAAATTCCTGCTGATTTAGCTTTTAGTCACTGAACCATATCTGCTTTGCCTGGTGGTTTGTATTTTTAGTATCTCCTTGGCCCGTTGTTGTCCTCTCTTCCCCTTTTCTTTTAAATACCCCGGTTCAACTTCAAATCATTTGTTTAACACAGCTGCAGCAAGATTTAACAGAATTAGCAAGAACTATATCCCATGCCTCAGGAGCTGGCTGGAAATTCTGTGCATGGATTAGAGAGCAGCAGAAAAAAGGACAGAGGATAAAGGACAGCTGCCAGAATTGTTCTGTTGCACTAAAAAGCAAAGGGGCACACACAAACAATTCCTGCTGGGAATTACTGTCCAACAAAAGCCTGTCTGGATCCATGGCCAGAGGCCACCACTGCCTGTTTGAGATTCATTTTATCATGTAGAAGCAGAAGCTCCCAAGCACAGGCTACTTCCTCAGCCTACAAAAGCATTGCCACAGCCAGGGATATCTCCTCTACTATTAACAAAAATAAGTATCTTATTTCTTTCTGTATCTGTAATATATAAATAGATGATAATTTGTTTTTATTAATGTAGCTAAATATATTCTACAAATAAGTTATTTGGAGAACATCATCTCTATTCAGCAAGTGCTGTTATAGCCAGTGAAGGAATTCTTTATGAATGGTCCTTTGAAGTACTTTAATTATCAAGCAGCCAATTAAGAAAGGCTAAGTCAGTTTTCACACTGCCAAGAGACTGATTTTTAGACACGATCCACACTTTGCACCTTTTTAGAAGTGAAAATGCAGCTCTCTTTTCTTAAGGTCCCTCTCCTCACATACAAAGCCACTCCTCAGTGACCAGTGCAATCTCCCACTCTACACTGACAACCTGAAGGTATAAATTGGCACCAAATCACTCAAACACTCTTCAACAGCAACTCTGAAACTAAAGCACAGCCAGAGTAACCTCCTGCCACACCCTAACTCAGTCCTTAATTAGTGCAACTCTGACACAAAATCTTCTTACAGGCAAAGACTGTAAACCAAGCAAGTGTAAAGTGATAAAAAAACCCCAACCCACACTGCATGGAAAAATCCCAAAGGATTAGTGTCAGAAAATATTTGGCAGCAAGAGATTGGAAAAAAACATGAAGACCTAACAGAAGAATGGCTACACCAGTCACTGTGGGGAGGTTGTTGAAGCAGATCTGATGCAGGAAGGTTTTGTTATTCCAGCTTTTCATCTCCTTCCTCCACATCCTTCAGACTGAGCACTTCCAGGGATCCTTTCCCTTTGGTCTCGCTGCGGATCAGCTCATCGATCTCCCTGAAGCAGCCTGGGTCAATAAGGCACACCTGGAATGTTCCACATTTCATCAGTCAGCCAAGAATGTTTGAATTTCATCAGTCCCTACCCAAGGCCTAACATTCACTCATTTAAACAATCCTGGTTAGTTACTGAGGAGGACTCTGAAGAGTTGACAAGCTCTGTCTGGCAGCAATCTTTCCACAGAGCTCTACAGTTCCAGTTCCCCATGCTGGAGATGGCTTTTACCAGTTGGGATTGCTGGATTCTAATCTGTTTGTATGAAGACTTCAATACCCAATTTTGTTTTACCCCACATTGACTTTAAAAAAAAAATTAACCACTTTTAAAATCCAGACCCAAGCCAGCAAATTAGTAACAGTAATGTTCCACATATGAGAGAAACTCATCAGTGTTGCAGGATCATCACTGCTAAGAGGAATTGCACTGTGCACTCCTCAGCTTGGAGCGGCAACCTCTGGATACCAAAGGCTGCTTTCATGCCTACATCACTAGGATTGTGTCAAATTAAAAATTCCCAATTGCAGCTCTGATTCAGCATCTCTGTTATCTAAACAACTTCCATCTATTAATTCATCTCCTAATAAAATACACATGTAGCTCAAATCAAACCTCAACCCCAGGGACTGCTTTTTGCTTACCATTTCCAGCTGTTCCTGGAAGTCTTCACTCTCAGTAACTTTAATCAGTGGCTTGAGCTTCTCTTTCAGCTTCTTGCCCTCCTTTGCTGGCAGGATAAACCTCAGCCTCATGTGAGCACGTTCAATCTGCATGGTCTCCTTCAGCTGCCTGATCACTTCCAGGGCCTGTTGGACAAGAAAAAGAGCATTTACACACCTGCTTAAAACTCAACACCCAGATCCAAATCTTCAACCTTTTCCCCAACTTCAGAGACATCTCTCAGAGCTGGTCACTGCCACTCTGCTGCAGGGAGGTTGCTATCATGCTCTTTTGACAGATTAACAAAAAGAGGCAGACTTCTTGTTGTTTTGATCACTTTGAACACTTAAAAGCTGACTGAAATAAAATTAAATAGCTATACTACAAAACAGCACAAACTCATGTGGCTCAGATGCAAATCTGATATACCACCTCAATTAGCATAAATCATAAACCTTTTATTTCTGTTCTAAGTGTATCATTGTTGTTTTTTTTCCTTTCTTTCTCCCTTCCCTGAATTCTTAGTAAACAAATTGCCTGAGTTTCAGGAGCTGCTTCTCTCCAGCCCTCAGCTGCCAGATGGCTGAGTAATCCCTGTGCGGGTCTCAGATCCTGGGGCTCTGCTGATCCCTCTGTGGCTGAGACCTGAGGAATTGCACTGGATGGCACTGACCCGGAGAGGAGCTGATACTGCAGGAAACTCACCTGCTGCTTTGTGCTCTTGTTGGGTTTGACAGAGTAGTGAATGTCCTTCATGGCCCTTTCGATGAGGATCACTGTGTAGGGCCGCTTTGTCTCAGGGTTCACGCACTTGTCAGCCACGATGGTGGCAATGTCTCGGAACATCTGCTCCAGCTGCGTGTGCCGCTCCTTGTCCGACACCTGCAGCTCCCCTTTGGACAAGATCTGTAACACAGAGAGATCGGTTAACGAACACGGTGCATTTGAAGAGTGACAGATCGAGTAACTTTGTTAAATTGGACAGCTGCTTGAAAGGCTGAGTGAGATTTGAAGTGCAGCAAACAATAACCAAATTAATAATGTGAATCGTTACAATAAACAGCACTGGAAAGGCTTCAGACAAAAAAACTCAACACAGAAACACTAATCTGCAGCAGGAGAATTTCAAGAATCATAGATTATCTTGAGTTGGAAAGGATTCCCAAGGGATCATCCAGTCCAGCCCCTGGCCCTGCACAGACATCCCAACAATCCCACCCTGTGCATCCCTGGAGTGGTGTCCAAATGCTCCTGGAGCTGTAGCAGCCTCAGGGCCATGCCCATTCCCTGGGGAGCCTGGGCAGTGCCCAGCACCTTCTGGGGGAAGAACCCTTCTCTAAAATCGAACCCAACCCCACCCTAGAACATCTCCAGCTATTCCCTGGGTCCTGTCACACAGAGCAGAGATCAGAGCTGGCCTTTGGGAGGAGCTGCAGACCCTCCTGATAAGGTCTGACCTCAGTCTCCTCAGGCTGAACAGACCAAGTGCCCTCAGCTGCTCCTTGCATGGCCCCTCCAGGCCCTTCACCTTCTTTGTAGCTTTCTTTGGACTCTGACAGCTTTAGATCTTCCTTATATTGTGGCACCCAAAACTGCCTCAGCACTGGAGGTGAGGCTACCCCAGAGCACAGCAGGACAATCACCTCCCTGGCCCAGCTGTTGATGCTGGTCTGGTGACCCCAGGAGAGTGATGTCCCTCCTTGCTGCCAGGGCAATGCTAACTCAAGAGATTTACTCAAACCTACACTTTGTATCCCACCAGTAAGGACTAAGAAATTAGATCTGTTACTAGCACCTAAGTGAACTCTCCAAAGTAAGCAACTGTCCCCCTGCTTTCTCTGCATTCTTAATATCTTATGTGAGGAACTCTTCAGTGCTGGCTGTGTCCACACAGATCGGTGCATGCAAGTTGTGTGTTAGATAGAATTCTTCCAGCCACGTGCATATGCTGTATTTAAAACTATAAAACAGAGCTACTGCTCCTTTTAACCCATCTATTAACAAGCAACCCTTTCACCTACAGCAGCATTTTACAAACCTTTCTATATGAACTGACTTAAGTGTGTAATTAAACCTTCTCACATCTTTTATAAAGCAAAGTGTGTGAAACCTACCATCTTACAGATTTCTGTTTGGTCATCTGTCCCAAATGCTTTAACCAGATCTTCCTTCTTCGCCACCTGGCCTTTGGAGACATTGACAAACACTGTGTGTGTCTGCAGGACCTCATCGAGATCTTTCTCCCTAGAAATTGAGACAAATGTAGAAAACTCAGAATAATCCCGGAATGGTGCCAGTGCCACCCCTGCCACGGCAGGGACACCTCCCACTATCCCAGGGTGCTCCAAACCCCATCCAACCTGGCCTTGGACAGTGCCAGGGATCCAGGGACAGCCACAGCTCCTCTGGGCACGCTGTGCCAGGGCCTGCCCACCCTCACAGCCAACAATTCCTTCCCAATATCCCGTCCATCCCTATCCTCTCAGGTGGAAAGTTTGAAACCATTTCCTGAATGTAGTTTCAGTTTGAAACCACTGTCCCTTGTCATGGCACTCCATGCCTTGTCCAAAGTCCCTCTCCAGCAAAGCAGCAACGCCAGGAGCAGAGCTGTGTTCAGCGAGGAGAAGCAGCTCCTGCTGGCCCGGGCTGAATCAGCACAGCCGGAACCTTCCAGCACAGAGGTGCCCAGCACAGTGCTCGTGTTACCGGCCCTGCGCCTCCTCCTGGGGTCAGATCCGGGCACCGGGGCAGCCGGGTCCCGCACCGCCACTGCCGGCCCGCGTTCCACACCCCGGGCCCTTCCCGGTCCTCACACGGGCTCCGTCCCGCGCCATTACCGAGTCCCCACATAGGGTGTCCGGGTACGGCCGCCGGGTCCCCACACGGGCCCCGCGCCGGGCCCGAGCCGTCTCCCCGGCGGCTCCCCGAGCACTCACGCTCCGCTGCGCCAGCCCATGACCTTATTGCGGTAACAGGCAATCTCGAAGCGCTTCCCGGCTCGCCGTGCCCGCACCACGGCCACATTGGTGAGGCGGATCTGGTTGGTGGGGGTGAAGATGGACATGGCGGCGGCCGCCCGCTCCGCCCCTGGCCCGGCAGTGAATGGCGGCAGCTCCGGCACGGGCGGAAGGGGCGGGAGCGGCGCATGGCGGCGTGAAGGGAACCGGGCGGGGAGCGGGGTCAGTCCCGGGACGGGGAGTGGACGCGGAGATAGCTGTGTGTGTGTGTGTGTGTGAGAGAGAGAGAGAAAGAGAGAAAGAGAGAGAGAAAGAGAAAGAGAGAGAGAGAGAGAGAGAAAGAGTGTCGTGACGGGGGGAACAGAATAACCGTGGGGTAATAACTGTGTCCGTGGGGGTAGGAACCGTGAGGGGGGATATAATAACCGTGTCTGCGGGGTAATAACTGTGTCTATGGGCTAATAACCGTGAAGGAGCGGGGGGGTACAATAACCGTGTTTGTGGGATAATAATGTGTGTGTAGGCTAATAATTGTGTGTATGCGGTTATAACTGGGAGGATGCGGTGGAAGGAGATGGGGGTTATTTATTAACCATGAGTGGTGTACGGGGGTAGTAACTCTGAGGTGGGGGGTGTTGAATAATTGTGAGGATGGTGGGATGATAACAGTGAGAGGCAGGGGAAGGTGGGGTAGTAAACGTGAGGGGTGTTTGGGGGAGAGAGGGGAGTTAACCGTGAGAGGAGGAATAACCACGAGGATGAGGTGTGTGTGTGGAGGAGTGATAACCATAAGTGGGGGGAGGTGTAGTTGTGTAGGGGCTAATAGCGAGTGTGTGCGTCTGTGTGTGTGTCTGTGCCTGTTTTGGAGCTAAAATTCTCTTGAATATATATAGCATCTGTTGCATTTGAGGAAATTGCTTAGAGGTTAAGGGAGTCCCTATGGCTGTTTTGGGTAAAACTGGGAACACTGGGCAAGTGCTCTTGGCTCTTCTCTTTTGTGAGTCTCCAGTGTTCCTGCTGGAGGGGTGAAGGGCATCCCCCTAAGCCTTTGCACTGGTAATTTGAATAACATCCAGTATGAGTTTTGAGCCTCTTGGAAATACTTGGATTCTGTCCTTTCAACTGATACTTGCAAAAACAAGATCCAAGCTGCAGATGACAGTAGGAGGGTGTCAGCTGTGCTCCTCAGTCAATAAGTTTCACAAACCAGCTATTTTGGAGTGTCTGAATATTCCATATGAAATAGATACTCCCAGACACCACGCAGGTGCATTCCTGGCTGTACCTTGGCTTACTGTGCCCCGAATGTTCTGAACCAACCTGAAACATCTCAGTGGTTCCAAATCAAACTTCACTTGCATCATAGAATTCTGTGAAAGTATTTCCAATTGAATCCATGTTTCAGTCTGCCATTGAAACTCTGTTTGTAATCAGTGTGACATCTAATGTGTGTAAGCAAGGGTTGTGTTCAGCAGAAGGTTCTGTGCAGGTGATTTCTGCCTTGGACTGGAGCTTTCTCATTCCAGAGAGCTGCATTTGTTGGGTTTGTGTAAAACTAAAGCCAGTATGATCCACTGGATGTTTCACAAGGACTTTTTCCTTTCAGGCACTTGACAGCGCAAGTATTTCCTACTTTTTCTTGTAACAGAGCTGCCCTGTCAAGGAAAAACCCAGAGTTTGCCTCTGACTGTATAGCATAGTGTGGAATGCTAGGTTGGAGCTCAGCTGACACACCTGAGGAGGTGAAGGCTTCTTGATTCAATTTTAGTGCCTTGTCTTTAGCCAGAAGCTGTTATCTGCAAAGCCTGGGCAATAGCTGATGATGTGAGGCTGTGGGTACTGTGTGATTATTTTGTGTGTGCTTATTCCATATTCACTCCGTAGGAATCTGTGACATTCCAGATTTAGATGTCTCGATGGATACGTGGAGCTACTTCCATACTTGCCTGGTGTCCATATGGCTGCACAGATTTTACATCTATTCTGCTGTCACTTTTGGGATCAGCCTTTGGATTGTCGTTCAGCTCACCACCACCAGAACCAAAAGGAAGGTAACTGAGCCTGTCAGCACTTCTCTCTGAGAAGACCCTAAAAGCCTGGGTGGAAATGACTAGTTACTGGATAGAGGCACCTGCCATAGGCCTGCTGAGGGTATTGCAAATCTCAAATGCAATTCAGTTATCTGGTTATGATCCTCAGCCTGGATTTCTCGTGTCTATGGGTCATGAAATGCTCTTGTTGCTCTGACAGACAGAGCAACAAGAGCAATGTTGGGACAGAGCTCAGCAGGACACTCCTCACACTGTTCCTGGGAGAATGTGTCCCCCTGGGTTGCTCTGTCACTCCAGGTAAAGCCCTCTGCTTGTGCCCAGTGTTTGCACCTTCATGTTTTCATGATGCTAATGACAGGGTTGTGCTGGTTTTGGGATGGGAGGGAATTAGGCCATTCAGGAGTTGAAAACCTCCTGGTGCAGGTGGGCTAAGGTCTGCTGCAGGACTTGGGAGGTTCAGCTGGATCCTGTTACCTCCCAGACAAGTGGGTATTTTAGCATGGCCCAGGTGAGGAAAACAGGTCTTGGTGTGTTTGGGTGTGAGAGGTACCAAAATGCTTGGACTGTTTCTGAGAGTGGCCCCAAGATTTGAATTTGAAATGCTCTTGCTTAGACAGCTCTTGAAGAAGGGACTGCATGTGACACAGCTCTTGTTTCATAGGGTGAGAAATCCCATGGGAATCCCTCTTCCCCCAAGGGAACAGCAGACAAGCTGGGAAATGGATGTGCCCCCCCTCAGGCACAGGAGGTCCATGTTACTGGAGTGAAGATTTTCTATGGCTCTCAGACTGGCACAGCAAAGGTATCTGTACTTCTATTGCACATCTGTGAAATTGCTTTGAAATATTGTTGGGATCAGAAGAGGTTGCTTGCCTTAAAACACTGCCCTGGGTACAGATCTGGGAGTTCATCAGCATATTCATTGGCTTGTTACAGTCATTGCACAACATGCAAGATAAGTGAAAAATTAAATAAAAATAACAAATTTCCTCCTCTCTTTAAACAAGACATACAGTAGAGATTGATTATAAAGCTGAAAGTTCACTCTTGCACCATAATTTTAGTTTTCTCGGAAGGCTTCATAGGAGGAAGTGCTGTTTTTGGTGCTTTCTCAAGAAGAAATGTAATTTGTGTGTGTAACTGTGAAGTGATTAGTCATTATAATGTTGTAGTTCTCAGCCAGTATACTCCATTTTTGTTTGAATGTGAGGAATTGCAGTGCCAATGTCCAGGCCTCCTGTGTCATTATTCTTCCTGTGCTGGGAGAAGTCTTGTGGCTGAGCACAACAGGGCATGTGTGGCTTGAAGTAATTGATAACTTCTGTGTTTCTTTGTTCAGGGATTTGCCAAAACTCTGGCTGAAGCTGTTACTTTCCTTAATTTGCCTGTGGAAGTCATTAACATGGGAGACTACGATCCAGAAGATGGTTTAGCAGAGGAGGTGGGTATGGCATAAACACCAGTAATAAGTACAAGTTTTTCCTGGGGTTGTCAAGGCTGTTTCCCTCTTGTATTTCTCTCCTGTTGTTCTGGAAATCCCTAAACCTTGTGTTGAATTGCTTCCCTACCTATGCAAATGTAGCCTATCAGCCCTCAGCAGAAAATACATACATTTTGAGAATGTGAAAGCACCAACTGGATGTTTTGCTGTGACAGTGACTCTGAATGAGCCAGTTCTGTAAAGTTCTGTAACTCAGGGGTGAGCTGGGTGAGAGTGGCTGCCCCAGGTACCCTGTACAGCTGGGCAAGGTTCAGAACCAGAACAGGAAGGTGGTGATGCCTCTGCAGCCTGTAGAGGCTTTTAAGTTAGCAACTGCTTGTGAGGTGTATTTATGTGGAGTATTCCTTCATGGGTTTTTCTTCTGTGAATATTGATAGTTGCTACTTGGGAATTTTAATTAACTATAACAAAAAGTTTTGCTGGTAACTGTGTGCTGGGAATTCCTGTGGGTCTCAGTATGAATTGCCAGCATTTGATACTGCCCCAAACACAGCTATAAATGTGAGGTTGAGGAGTTTGAAATATTTATCCATGGGGCACTTCCCTGCTGAAGGAGTTGTGTCAGGAAGCTGCTGATGGGGCTGGATGTCCAGTTTTGTTCTGTCACCGTGTCCCTGTTCAGCTTGACCTGCCTCTGCTAATTTAAGGTGCTGTGCACATTGTTCAGCACCCATGGGATTGTCACCTGCACTACCCCACCCCAACAGGAGACAGCCTTGTCTTTTGATTTCTCCCACTGCCTGGGTGTTGTAACTCTTTGCTTTAAAAGAAAGTTCTGGAAAATTGAGTGATTTTTTTTTTCTCTCCTGTTCTGTTTATGTGACCAGACAAGCAGCAGGAACATATGTGTGTTCCTGGTGGCCACCTACACCGAGGGGCAGCCCCCAGAGAGTGCAGCCTGGTTCTGCAAGTGGCTGGAAGAGGCAGCCAATGATTTCCGTGTTGGGAAAAGCTTCCTGCAGGGCCTGAGATACGCTGTGTTCGGCCTGGGGAACTCGGCCTATGTGGATCACTACAACACAGTGAGTGTCCCTCGAGCTCCCTCCTCGGCTTCTGCTCCTTGAAGTCTTCAGCTGCATGAAGTGAATGAGGCTGGTGGTGTGTGGGGGAATTGCAGCTGTTGTGCTGACTAGGTGAGGCACTGGGTTTAAGGCATGGGCAGAATCTCAGAGCCATTGAGCTTTGAAAAAACCTCCAAGATCACTGAATCCACCCTGTGCCCGATCCCCACCATGTCCCCAGCCCAGAGTCCTGAATGCCACCTCCAGGCCTTCCCTGGGCACTTCCAGGGATGGGCGCTCAAAACCTCCCTGGGCAGCCCCTGCCAATGCTGACCACCCTTTCCATGGGGAAATTCCTGCTGATGTCCACCCTGAGCCTCCCCTGGCCCAGCCTGAGGCCGTTCCCTCTCCTCCTGTCCCTGTTCCCTGGGAGCAGAGCCCGACCGCCCCCGGCTGTCCCCTCCTGTCAGGAGTTGTGCAGAGCCACAAGGTCTCCCCACACACTTCAGCTCCTTGATGTCCTTCTTGGGGTGAGGGACCCAAAACTGTCCCCAGGATTGGAGGCGCCTCAACAGTGCCAATGCAGAGGGACAGTCACTGCTCTGGACTTGCTGCCACACCAGTGCTGGTACAAGCCAGTGCCATTGGCCTTCTTGGCCATTTGGGCAGTTCAGCTTTGAAGAAATTGGATTTCAAATGGGAAATGAGTCCCACAGGTACTACAGGAAGGTGTGGTAACATTTGGTAAATCCTCACTGAGTTAATTTCCCAGCTTTGAAAACTTTCTGCAATCACCTGAGGGCACAGCACTGTAAACTCTAGATCTTGCTGCCTTTTAAACTTGGCTCCTTTTTATGATGTGGGTTTTTGCTTTATTTCCTGATGTGAACTGTGGCAGTATCTCTGCCTGGTCATTGCTCTCATCTCACACAGAAAAATGGCATCACTTGTCACGGGTTGTGTTCAGAGCTGGGGCTGTGTGTCACATGTGACCATTCTGAGCAACAAGCACCACACAGAGCAGTCTGTTCCCAGAGCCCATCCCTTCACCCCAGGGATGGCAGAGGGACTTTCCAGTGGAGTCTGAGGGGGTGTGGTGCTGTTCAGGCTGCCCTGTGTCTGTGCTGAGCCAGCACCTGAGAGGGACTCCCCAGGTCCCTGCCCTGCAGTGCCATGCTGCTCACTGGCTCTTCCCAGGGCTGGTCCTTGCATTTCTGGTTGGCTGCTTGCACTTGGCCCTGGTTAAATTTCCTTTCCAACCCTTCCTCCTGCCCTAGGTTGGAAGGAGGATGGACAGGTGGCTGTGGATGCTCGGTGCCAGCAGGATCATGACTCGGGCTGAGGGGGACTGCAATGTGACCCAGAGCAATCATGGCAGCATCGAGGCTGACTTTGAGGCCTGGAAAGCCAAATTCCTGACTCGACTCCAGGTGCTCTGCAAAGGCGAGAAGAAGCCCTGCAGTGGGAAGTGCAAGAAAGGGAAGTGCAAATCTTCAGGGACACAGAGCAAGGAAAGCTCAGACCATGAACATCATGGGACATCAGAACATGAGAATACTGAGGTACAGCCAGAATCCTTAAAGCCTTATTTTATTTGGAGTACTGTTTGACTTTTCCCCATTTTCCTGCAGTCCAGAGGGCTGCTATGGGAGCCTGATACTTGTTCTGGAGCAGGGGGACAAGAGAGCTGAGATCCCATGGCAATAACAAGTAGAATGAGCCATCTGAATGAAGGACCAGAGAACTAGTGATGGACCCAGACTCAATGGCCTTTGTGTGATGAGGGGGTCTTGCTCCTGGTGGGGGTCAGATGCTCCAGGGAGCCAGGATGAGTTGTCAGCAGAGCCTTTGCCTTGTCCCAAGGCCAAGGGGACTGTTCAGTTCCCTGTGAGTCATTAACCTGCTTCCACTTCAACCCAGTGAAGCTCAGCTGCTCTGCCTGCATCTCAGGGCTTTCCAAAGGCAGCTGGGGTGTGTTACCTGAGCAAGCCCTGTATGTGCTTTGTCTGTGTCTGCCCGTAATCATTTCTCTCTTCTGTAGTGTTTATTGATTGCAGATTTTGACTAAGAAATCTTCTCTATTGCTCTCCAGTGCAAGATGCAGAGCTGCTATGGCACTTTAATCCTCCCTTGAGCCATTTACTGTGGGTTGGAAGTTATTGCTGGGTTGAATTTTATAGGAAAGTAAGTGGTTCTTCTGGCTGGGTTTGGGAGTGCTGGCTGCTGCAGGGCAGGAGGAGTAAATATTGCTGTCAGGAAGGCACTTGGGTTTAAAGAGGTTCAGGGTTCCACATCCATCCTACAGGTTTTTGGTAGCCTATTGCTGGTTTTCAGTGGTCTTTACTGATGAGGAGAGCTCGTTTCACTGGTTAGCTTAGTCTTACATTTAACAGTGAGATAAATTCTTATTTTTTTTCTCTGCTCTTCCCACAGGCAGAGGAATTGTTTGAAACCAGTAGTGAGGAGGAAGCTGGAGGCACAGATTCTGTCATCGATGTTGAAGATCTTGGCAATATCATGGGCCACATGAAGAAAGCAAAGGTACTGCTGTTAGAGGGGGTATGGAATGGTCAGGTCTTGATCACTGAGCAGCTGGATTGATTAAAATGCAACTGGCTGGATTTGAAGCTGTAGGGTTTGGTTAGAGGGAGAGTAAAATACAGGCTATTGAAGAACCTGTCCCCAAAAGGAACATCTTTGGAGGTGTGTTGGGACTGTCACACAGCCCCTGTTCCTGCTCCATCCCAGGCTCTTGCTGGCTCCGTTCTCAGTGGTTGTGTCGGTGTCCATTTCCTGTGCTCAGTCTGAGCTGGGATGTGTCACACTCACTCACACAAAGGGACAGAGAACAGCTGCAGGGCCTCGCTGTGCTCCCCACTCTTTGCTGACTAAGCAGTTGTTGGTCAGGGTAGGGAGGGGTGGCCTGTGATGTGCTCTGAGCGCATCTGCTGATACCCCCTTTGCTCTCAGTGACCTTTGCATCGTGCTCTCATTGCTTGTGCACACTTGAGCTGCTGTCCATGCCCTTCTCACCAAACTGACCTCTGTAATTACACCTTCCTTACCTTGGGTGTGTCTGCACTGTGAGTTTCTCACAGCTCTTTCCCAAAATGGGGTCCTGGCACAGGGTGCCCAGAGAAGCTGTGGCTGCCCCTTGGATCCCTGGCAATGCCCAAGGCCAGGTTGGACGGGGCTTGGAGCAGTCTGGGATAGTGGAAGATGTCCCTGCCTGTGGAAGGGATGTGGAATGAGATGATCTCTGAGGTCCCTGCCAATACAAACTGCTCTGTGACTCTATGAAAGTACAGCAATGTCCTCGGTGGTCTGTCCTGAGGTGGCACTGCTGGGCCACCAGAAGCCAGCCTGTGGCTCACGGGAGGGTCTGTGTTTGGGGCCAAGAGCTTACCAGGGGAGCATGGGGATCTCTGTTCCACCCCTTAGGGAGGGGAAAGAGGTAAATCAAACAGTGCTACTTGTAACGAGCTCTGTGAGGAGAGGAGCTCCAGTGATGGGCAAGGCCGGCAGCTGTGGAAGGGCTGTCTCGGAGCCAGCCTCGGCCTGTGCACTGTAGCTCGTGAGGAAAGGCTGGGAGGCCTTCTGGCTTCCCTTTGGAGGGAGAAAGGACCACAGTTCCTGATGGAGAACACTGTTCCTGTCTCCTACGCTCGCCACTAGAGGTCAGCGGCCAAAAGGGAACCGCGGGTGCTGCAGCAGCTCCTGGGCGGTGCTCCAGCCCTGCCGGGGCAGTGGTGACAGGCAGCAGTCATGTGAAGAGCTGGGCATTGAGCTTTCCCTGACTGACACAATATAGTGACATCATGATCGAGGAGCAGTGTAATCCAGGAAAACCACATATCATAGGCCAGTTTACAAGTAAAAAGTGAGCACAGCAATAAAATACTTCCTGCTGTTCACTGGAAGAAGTCAGTGCTGAGGTCAGCGTGATGTGGGTTTGTACATAGGCTGGGAAAATTCTCTGCTGTCTGTGCCTTGGCTGAGGGAGGATCCAAACTGCTTTCTCCTCAGCCTTCTTGGTGCTCTGCTGGAACAGGCAGAGGCCTGGGTGTTGGATGTGCTTGTGTTTTGCAGTAACTGTGACTGTGCAGATCAGGTTGCTGTGGCTGTGACCCAAGTGCCACCCTGGTCAGAGGGCAGCTGCTGTCTGAGCACAGGCACTCACCTGGAGCTGGAACCTGCAGGTGTTGATCCTTGGAGCCTTTTCCTTGGAGGAGCTGGCAGAGGTGTTCTGCTGTGAGAGTGGAACACTGCCCTCTTGCAGAGAATTAAATCCTGAGGGTGCAAGTGTTGGTGTAGGCCTGGGAGCTCACTCTGAGTGTGCATAAGGACACCTCTGATGTCCTGTCTCCTTTTTAGGCTCTGAGTCTGCACTGAGAGGTTTCCTGTGCCAGGTGAGCAGTTCTCCCTTTGGCCATTTTAGCCATTTTCCCTCTCATGGAATGCTGAACTGTGTAAAATGGGTGTGACTTGTTCCACCCTGAGTTAACCTGTTGTCCTGCAGGACTCCTTGCCTACACAGCCAAGTGCTTTGGGATCTGATCTAGTTACACACAGATGAGCAAGTCTGAGAGAAATTTGGGTATCTTCAGGGTATATCACTGAAAGTTCTTCCTCCTCAGAGTTTCTTCGGTCTGCAATGTGCCTGACACTTTCCAGCAGTAGTTCTATGGATGTCAGTGTTGGGTATTCACCCCTCTGCCTATGGGATGTGCAACAGCAGGTTCTGCCTTGTGCATTGTAGTTAATTTGAAATGCTTTTGGGTCCAGCTTTCATCTCTTCTGCATGGATTTGCTCTTTTGAGATGCACTGGCAGGTAAGGCAGCTGTGCGGGCACAGATAGTCAGAATCCTTATTGTCCTTCCTTTTCTGGGATGGCAGAGGGAGGCTGTGGAGGTGATGTAATCTAATAAATGCTTACTCACATATCTGCATGTGATCTTAATTTAATTTTGCATCTGTCTTTAGTTGTTTACCTTGATGGAAATCAGGGTTGAGATTTGTCTTACAGCTTTCCCTCACATATTCTGCAGGTTTGTGAAGTATTGTCAAAGGGCTTGAAGCAGGTACTGGATTCCTGCAGCCACTTGGACCAGGCAGATGGATTCAGGAGTTCCAGGGCAATGCCAGAACCTCCCTGCTGGGTTGAATTATAGCTATTACAGACTGAGTTAGAGAAGAGATGGATTTTTAGAGAGCTGCTAAGTGTAAAGTTACACAGTTCATGGTGATGGTGCTTTCTGCACAGAGTCTGAGCCCAAACTGACACAAGGTTGAGTAGATATTGGATATATGTCTAACTAGATTAACTGGTAGTGGATCCAACAGCAAATTCCATGAGTTTACCAAATTTCATAATATGTGCTGATGGTTTTTAATGCATTTAAGAATGAGGTGGACTTTGGAGTTTTGCAGTTGTGGCACACTTTACCTGTCCTCCAGAGTTCCTCCCCTGATGTGGATTTGTCAGGGAAAGTGAACTCTGATGGTGTTTGTGGCCTGCAAGGTGCCATTAATCACAGGGACACCAGTTCTTAGTGTGGGTTATCTCCCCCAGCTGAGAGATCAGCTGAAAGGACAGATCCATTTACACTCATTCCCAGGGAATGGAATGACTTTATTAACCTTCACATTTATAAACTTCAAGCATGAGTAATAACAATAATAATATACTGATTCCTTGTTTGATGGGTTTGGTAGCAATCAAATGAATGTATTTTGTTGACACAATTTTGAGATTAATGCTCATGTTTTCTACAACAAGCAGTGTAACGATGCTGACAGGCTCATTTGCAATGTAAAGAGAGAGGGGGGTGATTGGAACACACCGAGAGTTTCCAGGAACCAAACCCTGCCCCAGACCCCGGGCTCCTTTGGCACTGCTCCCCGAAAAGTCACCCTGGGTTAGCCATTGTAAGTCCCACTCCTTCCAGCGTTTCCTGGGAGCCGTTGGAGCCTGGGGCTGCTGTGGAAGCCCAAACCTTACAGGCCCTGGGTTAAGGAACTCCTAAGGAAGCTGGGTTTGGTTGGAGTGGGGCAGTGGGCAATGGGATGCTTAAGGCCTAAGGTTTACTGACCAAGGGTCATGTGCAACTTTGTGCTACAGCTAGGAACTTTTTAAAGGAGGAAAGAGTAGTAAGTGATATGTTAACCAAATGGAACAAAATTTGGGTATGTAACTTTAAGTTAAAACTGACATGGACAGCTCCAAAACCTTCAGCTTTTAATGAAAAATATAAAAAATATGCCTTTATCTGCAGCAGCTGCTCTGGGCCAGATTCTGACCTGTGCTCCTCTGGCTCAGAATTCAATGTGAGCCTACATTTTAAAATGAGGTTTGAGAAATTTAATTTAACTTCTTGGGGACTATTTCTGTCATTAACAGCAGGATTTGACAAAGGCACACTTCACCCTTCTCCTTTCCTGGGTTCAAATCTTTTTTGTCTAAACCCTGGCTAATGGAAAGAGTTACAATTGCTAAACAAAATTACAAGAGATCTTGAGGCTTTTTCTGAGTAAGGCTTGTGAGTGATAAAAGGGAAAAAACCCCACCAAAATAACTTTAATGTAACCTGTGTCTGGATGTGCAGTCCCTGACATGTGGTGTGGAAGTGGTTTCCTTGGTAAAGGCATTTGACATCTCTGAGTGTTTATTTGCAGCCTTTTCCTGACCAACTTTGTGCTGCGTTTCTCGGGTGATTTTCTTTTTGTTGTGCATTTTTTAAGTTTCCTGCCTGTCTAATGACAGATTTGAGCAGACTTTCGCAGATTCTACAAATCAGTGCAGCAGAGCTCCTCTGGAGCCAGGCTGGGAGTGCTCACCTGGAGAGGAGAAGGCTCCAGGGAGAGCTGAGAGTCCCTTCAGGGCCTAAAGGGACTCCTGGAGAGCTGGAGAGGGACAACAGATGGAGGGACAGGACACAGGGAATGGCTTCCCACTGCCAGTGGGCAGGGATGGATGGGATATTGGGAAGGAATTGTTCCCTGGCAGGCCTGGCACAGGGTGCCCAGAGCAGCTGTGGCTACCCCTGGATCCCTGGCAGTGCCCAAGGCCAGGCTGGACATTGGGGCTTGGAGCAACCTGGGACAGTGGAAGGTGTCCCTGTCCATGGCAGGGGTGGCACTGGATGGGCTTTCAGATCCCTTCCAATCAAAACCATTCCAGGATTCTGTGGTTTTGAAATGAAATGTTCTTTTAGTCCTGAACTCCATGGAAAAGAAAGAAATGGAGTGGGGAAGTCTCTACAGAGCCTTTTAAAAAAGAATCTGCAAAAGATGGCAAGAGTGTGGAAGGATGTGTGCTGCCTGCTCTGTGTATGAGAGAGCAGAAGAGACTAAATGGAAAATATTACTGTTTGAATTTGGGCATTCGGGACACTTGTTAAACTGTGTTAACTGAGTTTCAGTTGGGATTTTTGTAGCACAGAAGAAATAAATAAAATGTGAAAATATGGCTCAGTTTTCAAGTATAAGTAGTCCCTTTTGGGTGGACACAGACACATTGTTAGTTTTGACTCCTTTGGTGCCTTTGAAAATCAATCTTCTTCCTGGCTTGTCCAAGGAAGTCTCCCAAATCAAACAAACTCTGGCAGGATCCCTCAGCAGTTTGTGAGTTGGAGCTGTGCTTCAGCAGCACCTTGTAAAAGCTGCCCTACAGCAGAGCAGTGCTGCTGGAGCTCAGTGCAGCCCTCTGAACGCCCCCTGCAGCCCTGCAAATACATTGGAAAGTTGTGACCTGGGAGGTTTCTTGTCCTTGGGGACTTGGGCTGATGTTGAACCTACAAGAAAATGACGTAGGTGGGATCATTTTTGCCTCTGCATTTCATGGAAGATGCTCAGTGCCCTTTCCGGCTGATGCACTTGGATGGCAGCATAAGCTCCTGTCACAGCTTGTCTGCAGGAGTTTGGGATTTAAAATGCTGCTGTAAATGTCCAGAAATCACAGCGCTGACATTTCAGAAAAAGGAAGTGGAAAATTCCCTTCATGAGGATGGAGCTGCAGCTCTGTTTCCCTTTGTTTAGGTGGGAGCTGGGAGCTGCTACCTCAGGATAACACCAGGGGCCTTCTGTTCTCCTGCAGCACAGGGAGGGAGATGGGGATTCCACCTCCTTGTTTAAAATTCACAGGAGTTTCTACTTCCGGAGAGAAAAGTCCTGTTTGGGAATTTGGGTTTTTTTTGGTATGAGTCAGAACTTCTCAGGGACTTTTCCCGTTTTGAAGGGAACCTACAAGGAGGATGGAGTGCCAGGACTCAGGGAATGGCTTCCACTGCCAGAGGGCAGGGTTAGATGGGATATTGGGAAGGAATTGTTCCCTGGGGGATGGGTGAGGGTCTAGCACAGGGTGCCCAGAGCAGCTGTGGCTGCCCCTGGATCCCTGGCAGTGTCCAAGGCCAGGCTGGATGGAGCTTGGAGCAGCCTGGGACAGTGGAAGGTGTCCCTGCCCATGGCAGGGGTGGAACAGGGTGAGTTCTAGAGTCCCTCCCAATCCATTCCATGATTCTGTGACTTTAGGGCCACTTTTTGAGAGCACCTGCCCCAGTTTTCCCTTCTGCCCCAGGCAGCTGATGTTCCAGTCATGGCCAGGTGCTGCATTGTGCTGTTCCCATCTCAACTCTTTGTGCTGCTCTCAGCTCTTTGTGCTTCACTGGGCAGTGCTGGGGTGGGTGTGTAGCCTGTGATTATGTAGACTCTGACAGCTGTTTATAGTAAGATTTTCTGTCTGTTGGGCTGTTTGCTGGTTCACAGCTTGCTCACTCTGAGTTCTCAGTTCTCCTGTCTGCTGCAGGATCTCCAGGCCATCTCTGCTGGTGACTGACAGCAGCGAGGGCTGGGGTGCTGTGGGATTGACAGGGTGTTCATCCCTGGGCTCAGCAAGTTGCAGCTCTGTCTCTGCCTGTCACAGCTGAATTGTGACAGCCACAGCTGTGTTCCTGCAGGAGTACAGTCCCCACAGTGCACCCTCTGCTCCTGTGCTTGTGTTCAGGGCTGTCTTTGTGGAGTGGGCTCCCTGTCCTCTTTTTCCCATGTATTTCAGCCTTCCAGGAAGGTTGTTTTGTAAGGGAAGGAGTGCTATTCCTGTGGGCAGCCTGGTGTCCCATCAGCTCCCCAGATCTCTGCGTGGTTCCTGTCAGAGATGCCCCTGCCAGATGAGGCTGAGTGAGGGTAGAAGCTGCCAGCATTGCTGACTGTCCTGCTGCCTGAGGGGCATTGATTCCAGAGCTCTGCTCCATGAACTTTAACTCTCGTTCATGTAATTCATGAACTTTAATAGTTCATTCCCTGGCCCCTGGGGAGGTGTTACTAATCTTTCTTGCTGCCAGGCAGCTTTTCCTGACAGCCTGGCCAGCGTTCCCTCAGTGCTGTTGTGTTAGTGCTGGCTCCAGCCCTGGTGTGTTCCTGTTTGCTTAATGCTTGTGCTTTTCATTTGGGAAAAGATCCAGAGCTTGTAGATGGATGAGGCTGTAAATCATGGCAAGGCCAGGGGTTCCCTTTGTCTGACCACTGGAAGGTTAAACAGGAAAGTTGAGTCATAATCGGGTATAATTTTTTTTCTGAGAGTAAAAGCTTTTGGGGGAGATTTTTTTTCCCCTGCCATGCCACATCAGTAAATAGAGCCACGAGGCTAGAAGTGCTAAATTAATTTATGGAATCATAGAATGGTTTGGTTTGAAGGGACCTTAAAGCTCATCTTGTTCCATGGGCAGAGACACGTTCCACTATGCCAGGCTGCTCCAAGCCCCATCCAGCCTGGCCTTGGACACTGCCAGGGATCCAGGGGTAGCCACAGCTTCTCCAGACAGCCTGTGCCAGGGTCTGCCCACCCTCACAGGAAAGAATTTCTCCTTAATATCTAACCCTAATTTCCCCTCTGTCACTCTGAACCTGTTGTTTCTTGTCCTGTCACTCCAGTTCCTGATGCAGGGTCCCTCTCTGGCTTCCCTGTAGCCCCTCCAGACCCTGGGAGGTGCTGTGAGGTCTCCACACAACCTCCTCCTCCCCAGGCTGAACAGCCCCAACTTTCTCAGCCTTTGTATGGAGTTTGGTGCCTTTTTTGTTTTTCTCCCCCCTGCACAATCAGTTTGAAGAGTGTTTGATGGATAAAGTGGGAAACACAGGGAGCTGTCAGGCACCTGGACATCCTGGAGAGAGCACTTCAGCGAGGAGGACAAGTGGCAGTAGCATATCCTGGTGGTCACCTTTGGGAGTGGCTGGGGCTGAGTTTGGAAGGCAGATTTGGAGGAAGCCCTTTGAAACACTGGCGCTGGGATTTGTCCTGGGGCAGGGAATGCTGAGGCCCTCATTTTCGTCAGGGGCTCTTGGTCCATGGAAGTTGTGTTTTCCTTGCCTTGGGATTGTGCTGACTGTGTGAGAGGGAAAGGAGGGATTCCTTTTCCCCTCAGTTGCAGAGAACGGGGTCATACCTCAGATTTGGCTGCCTTTATTCACAACCAAACCCTCCAGCCTGCAGCGGAGCTGTGCTGAGCCTTCCGTGGAAGCGGTTTGTGTCCGGAGGCTTTCCTCATCTCTGGGCTCACTCCTTTGTGAGCTGCACCTCCAGTATTTGGCAGTGAAGTATTTCAAGGACCTGAGAAGCTGGCTCTTGTCACTGCTTGCTTGATTTGTTATGGAAAGACAAAGATTTGCCTTGGATTTACTGCAGGGCTTTCTACTAAATAACCACAACTGGAGAAGTTTGCTCTGTGCAAAGTTAACGTTTTTCCCTCCCCTCCAACCCTCAATAACAGATCTGAAAGGTTTATTAAGCAAATAAGTAAAAGTCCCTGTGCAGTGAATTCCATTTCCCACCAGGAGTATGTGCAGCCAGTCCCTTGCCAAAGTGAACAGGTCAGGTATTGCAGGGCAGAGAAAAACAAAGCATGGTTTTGTTTACAGGCTCTCACATCAGGGTGTGGGCAGGGAGAATTGTGGTCCTCTCTGTGAGGGGAAAATGAGCTGTATTTCTGCCCTGCCAGGAAGGAATTGGATGTTGTTCTACTGAGGTGCTTTTCTCAGATGCTGCATTGACAGGGAGGTAGAAATGCAAATGTTTTCCATGCAGAAGGACTTTGTGTTTGGAGGCTCTCTTGGATGGGGTCTCTCATTTGTAATTAAATCCATGGCTGCATTTTTAATATTAGGATATGCTCCATAGTGGAGATTTAGCCCTTCTGGGAGGATTGACCTGGCCTGAGATGGTAGAGCACAGGCCAGGAGGTGTCCACATTTAAATCCTGCTCAGGACTTCAAGGGGCTCCCAAATCACAGGATCAGGGAGTGATTTGGGTGGGAAGGGACCCTACAGCTCTTGCAGTTCTACTCCCCTGCCATAAGCAGGCCTCCTTTCTCCAGCCCAGGTCTCAGTCTGTGCTAAGGTAGGGCCTTGCCTGGGGCCTGGGTTAAGTGATGGCTTGTGGCAGGACAAGCTCTTTATTTAACACTTGGAAGATGAAGTTGCTATCTATTATCTCCTCCTTCCTTATGCATGAAGCTTTCCCAGCAATATTAATATTTTACTGTTGAAGAGTCTTGCTGATAAATTAAGATCAAGGCTCAAGAAATGAGCTTTAAAACCCACTAAATGACAATTAATTATTAGATGTAGGCTTCCAGGGGAGTTTTGATGTGTTACGGAAGCCAATGAAGTCTTGCCTAAAGGCTCAGGAAGCTGAGTGGAAGGAAGTAGAAGGTAGATACAGCTTTCTCCTTTAGAAAGGACCATGGTGTGGTACTGGTTGTTGAAAAATGCATTTCTGAGCAACATCCCTGAGAATGTGAGCACAGTTTAATCAAAAATGAGTAGGGAAGGTAATAATCTCTGTCCCTGAATGTTTTACTCTCCTATTTCCTTCTCAAGTGTTTATTAGGAGCTCTGTTTTGTACTTGAACCTCTGTGTGTGTGTGATTTAATATTTAAATTTATTTTTCTTTGGAGGCACTCTTTATTTTCTGAGATGTTGCTCAGGTGCAGAACCAGTCTGTTTATGTGCTGGAGCAGCTAGACTCCTCTCCCTGTTTGTGAAGAGCAGTTTGGCGAGCCAGAAGCACTGGTTTCCTTAGTGAAACTGGTTTTCCTAAGGAAACAGTTGGTGGGGAAACTCAAACTGGAAGCGTTTCCATTAACTTTTCCATGGCTTTGGCACAAAAGAGGCTTGGATGTGAAATAGCCTCAGTGTTGTCAAGGCAAAATGTCCTCTGCTGGTTTTTGTTTTTTGTTTATCCATAATTCCTTCAATAAAAGCCATAAAGGACTGACAGATTACAAGTTGCATGAAATATCCAAGTAATTATTTCCACTTTGATGCTTCTTTGTGCAGACATGAAACAATAAATACCCATAAAGTCTCAGCAGTGACACTCACACAGCAGGGGAGTCACCACTTGTTACGTGCCAGGGTTTGCTTCTCCTGCCTATGACTTTATCCCAGTATCTGGAACTCCTGCCCAGGGCTTAGCTGTGTGTGCAAGTAGCTGGAAGCCATACTTCCCTGGACTGCTGCTGGAGGGGGCTGTGGGACAGGGGGAGCAGCCTTTTCCTTCAGGCCTTGTTGTGGCTGAATTTTGGTGGTGCAGGTGGCTGCTGCTTCAGGGCTCCTCTGCTCTATGAACTCCTGGGGGTTCTCCCTGAAGTCCCCCAAGCAGTGGCACTCCAGGCACACACTGGTTTGGTTATTGTGAGGTTATTGTGCACTCATGAAACATTTAGGCTTAAAAACCTGGAGTCTTGGATGAGGTTGCACACCCTGGTTGTTAAAGTATCCTTGGGAATTTTATTGCTGTGTCAGTAGGACAAGTCTGGTGTGCTGGGGGATCGTTCCTTTTCCAGTTCACTGTCCTAAGTTACTGATGGGAAGTGGGATGGGAGGTGCAGGATTAGAGGGAAGCAGGAATTGCTGTGTGGCACTTGTCTCAGTTCAGTCCAGCAGGTGTGTGGCTGTGCCCCGGTGTTTGAGGTGATGCCTTGCTCTAACTGGCTGCAATTCCCTGTCTTCCAACAGAGAGAGCAGGAGCTGGAGGAAGGAGCTGCTGGAGCTGGGAGGAAGGAGGAGGCTGAGAGGAGAGAGATGATCACCCCGGCCCTGAGAGAGGCACTCACAAAACAAGGTGAGGCACAGCTGTGAATCTTGGTGCTGGCTTGGAGCAGAGCAGTGGGAGAGGAGCTCTGTGTGGGAAAGGGGCTGTCCTGGGCCCTCGTGGCAGGCCTGAACCACAGACAGCCCACACGGAACGACTGGGTGGGGCTGGAAGGGCCTCTGGAGGGCACCCAGTCCAACAGCACCAAGGCAGGGTCCCCTGGAGCAGGTGGCACAGGAGTGTGTCTGAGGGAGTTTGGGATGTGACTGTAGAGGGAGACTCTGGGCCTCCATTGGGCAGCTGTTCCGGAGTTCTGACACTCTGTGGAAAAAGCTTCTTCCTCATGTGAGGTGGAATTTGTGATGGTTTAGTTCATGGCCATTGCTCCTCATCCTGTCACTGGCACCACTGAACAGAGCCTGGCACCATCCTCTGATGGCCCCTGGCGATATTTCATGGATTGATGGGATCCTTCTGAGCCTGCCCTTCTCCAGACTGACCAGGCCCAGCTCCCACAGTCTCTCCGGACCAGGGAGATGCTCCAGACTCCAAATCATCCTTGTGGCCTCCACTGGACCCTCTCCAATAGCTCCTGGTCTTTCTTGAGCTGTGGAGCCCAGAACTGAGCACAGCACTGCAGAGTTGCCTCACCTGGGCTGAGCAGAGGGGCAGGATCACTCCCTGACTTGCTGGGAATGCTCTTCCCAATGCCCCCAGGACACTCTGCTGGCTCCTGGGTGGCTTCTCATGCAGTGTCTGGAGCTCCCAGGGTTTGATGTATCTGCTGGGGCAGCTTGAGAGAGGTGCCAATGGTCCCACACTCTGCAGCTCCCACAGTGTAGGTTTGTCAGGAAATATTTAAAGATCAGCTTTGCATCTGTTTTGCATCTTAGGCACTTGCTTTTATCTCAGTTTCAAACTCTTATTTGTTGCTGAAACACTGTTTCCAGAAAAGGAAGTAGTTCAAACTAATTTTAACCATCCACTAGCTGTTTAGATCAGCAGCTCTCCAATGAGAGCAGTTGGAGTGGATTTAATGTCTTTTTTTAAAACAAAGGACCAACATGAGGAGAGCCAGACTGAGCCCTGCAGTTCAAGAGCCTCAGCTGAGAGTGGCAGAGCCAGGAGGAGATGATGGGAGCTTCCTTTTGGTGCTCACATGGAGACTAAAGGGAGTTTAGTCTGATTTCTCTCTTGAAGTGGAATGTGCTTCGTTTGCTGCTAAATCAATATTAGAATGACATTGTCAAGGTTGGAAAAGGTCTTTAAGATCAGCAAGTTCAACCACCAATACAACATCACCCCCATGTTCAGCAGTAAAACATGACCTCAAGTGCCACATCCTCACATTTATTCAGCATTTCCAGGGATGGGGACTTCCCCGCTGCCCTGTGCTTCTGTCCTGAAGCTCCTGAGAGTGCCCCTGTGTATCTGAGAGCTGAGCTCTGAGTATGACACGTCCTGGGTGAGTCCAGCTGTGCAGCCCAGCCCTGCTGCTCCCAGGGCTCGTCTCCTCTTTGCCCTGAGCTTTGCAGTGCCTGGAGTGCTCCACTCAGCCCGTGGCTGCCACCTTTGGTCACTGGGTTTGCATCAGCCTTGGCACAGCTGGGAAGCAAAGAGCCATTCTTTAACTGTGTGGTGTGAGGAATGACCCACAGGCTCAGCAAGGAGTAGCAGAGACTTTGCCTTCTCCTCAGGGAGCTGCTGCTGGCTGCGACCAATGCAGGCCTTGTTCCAATCCATCTTTACAGCCTCAGTCGTGAAGGCTGTGATGTGGTGGCAGTTACTTTGGTTTTATTTGTCATGCATTTGACTGTGTTTTGTTTATATATTTTACTTTGGTTTGTGTTTAAGGTGGCAGCCCTTCATTTTTATTTTTTAATTTATTTAGTTACTACTAAAGAAAACAGGGGATGGGGGCTGTGCGCTGTGCTGGCCCTGTGCTCTGTGTGGTGGTTGGAGCATTTCCCCATGGCTCAGTCTCACCAGTCCCTGCTGGTTTGGGTGCTTTTGTACAAAGTGGCCGTTTAGAAAATAAAGCAGCGCTGGAGGGAAGGTCACCTTCGTACTGTAATTCTCTTGACTCAAAGAAAGCTCCCCAGAGAGCTCTGATTTCCTTGTGACACCCTAGGGACAGGAATTCATTATCGAGGTAGAGTGGGTCCCTTCCTGCAATGCTCGTGGTAGTTCCAGTATTGGAGCCACTGGTAGGATCTGTTTACGTAAAGCTGCACTTTCAATGACTCTAAACTGTTGTGTCCTTACAGCCCAGCTGCCTCTCCCAGCTCTCCCCTCTCTGCTGCTTACCAAATTCTTCAGCGGTCATTCAGCTGTGAAAAAAGAGAAGCTGCATTATTTTTTTTTATATCACATAACATCTTTTTCCTGTGTAAATAACACACCAGGAAGGCTTTGGTGCTACAAAAATAAAACAATTCCCTTCTTCCCTCAGCATCATTCCCCCTAAAATAACAAGTGCAGTGTAGTCAAAAGATTATCTAATTTATTTTGCACCAAATGGTTTCTTTGGGTGTAGGCTCATGTCTTTTCAAGAGTATCCCTGAGGGCATAATTAGCCCAAGAGAAGGAAAATGAGTATTAGTAGTTCAGGGAGAGCTGTTCTTTGGTACTGCAGTTGCATAACAGAGGTTTTCCTTGTCAAAGCACTCCTTAGACCATGGTAGTGCTCACTGTGGATGTACACCTTCAAAGGAATTTACCTTCCTGGAGGTAAAGGGAACAGTGCTTAAAGCAAAGGTTTTTATTTTAGCCCTGGTATTGAATATTTGCTATATTTAGCCTCCCCATTGGGTTGCAGAGGTGTGAGCCCTTGGAGGTGCCTGCTTGCAGATACCTTGATAACAGGTACTCAGCAAGAGCTGCTTTTGAAAGTCCCAGCCAGAGACAACACAATTCCTATTCCATTTCCATCAGTGCCCAGCCCTGCCTGAAACACCACCACAGCACTGAGGCTTTGGTGAGTGCCCAGCACAGAGGGGGAGAGGCTGGCAGTGGTTGTGTGTAGATTTGCAGTGCTCCTGGTACTGCTTCAGTCATTCTGTGTGTTCAAGTAGCCTGAAATCAATGAAATAAACTGAAAATAGAAACAAACCTTTCATGTTCACATTTCCTGTGGTACTTAGTGAACACAGCCAATTTTGGAGTTGCTTGTAAGTTTTTGACACAATCCTGTCTGGGATGAAAATTGCATTTGCTTGCCCTGAGTGCCAGGAGGATTTGGTATAGGGTGAAGGACTTGTGAGCCTCTCCAGTGTTCCTGATTTCTCAGGAAGTGCATTTAAATCCATGATGAGCTTTAGAGAGAGTCTCAAGCTGCTGTTTCAATAGGAAAGATGAAAGTAGAAAAACACAGTGGGGTTTTCTTTTTCTGTAAAGCAAACAAAAAAAACCCAAAACACCCTTCTGTGTGTCAGGGAGAGTTAGGTTGGATATCGGAAAAGGTTCTTCCCCAGAGGGTGCTGGGCACTGCCCAGGCTCCCCAGGGAATGGGCACAGCCCTGAGGCTGCCACAGCTCCAGGAGCATTTGGACACTGCTCCAGGGATGCACAGGGTGGGATTGCTGGGGTATCTGTGCAGGGCCAGGGAGTGGACTGGATGATCCTTGTTGTCCCATCCAGTCAGGCTGTTCATGACTCAGGGACTGACCATGACTTTGTGCTCTGCTGGGGTTGGTGCCATCATTAGTCACAGCTGCTCCTGGATTTGCCAAATGTTCTATTGACGCTGGTGGTCTGGCTGAAGCCAACCACATCCTGCTGGATGCTGGCAGCTAGGAGAGGGATTGTTCACTGCCTGCCTGAGCTATTTGGAGCTCAGACATGATGTGTCACAGTGCCGGCCGTCTCCATCAGCCCTGTCCTGTCACAGGGGTTGTTTGGCAGTCCCAGGTTGGCTCTGATGCCCTTTCCTCAACGGGGCAGGAATGGAACAGGAGCAATGAGCCCAAAGCTCTGAGAGCTGAGTGTTTGCTGAGGAGGCTCCAGTGGGGAATGGCTTCCCACTGCCAGAGGGCAGGGATGGAAGGGATGTTGGGAAAGAGTTGTTCCCTGTGAGGGTGGGGAGGCCCTGGCACTGGGTGGCTGCCCCTGGATCCCTGGAAGTGTCCAAGGCCAGGCTGGACAGGGCTTGAGGCACCCTGGGATAATGGCAGGTGTCCTTGCCCATGGCAGGCATGGCACTGGATGGGCTTTAGATCCATTCAGGTCAGACCATTCCATGATTCAGGATTTCTGAAGCTGCTTACTTTGTGTTTCTGCCATGCTCTTTGCTTTGGTCTCTGCTGCTGTAACAGGACCAAACAAATCCCTGCTCTCCCTGCCTGGCAGCACAGTGGAATGGGTTAATGATGCCAAAGGCTGAACCTGCTGACACTGGATAAATTATTCTGTCCCATAAGGACAATTTTACTGCAGTCCAGTTGATTCTGTCCTTACTGGTTAAAGAGGGCTACAATTTAGCTCCAGGATGCCCAGCACACCTCTATTTTACTTGTCTCGAAAGACAAGGGGTGCATAAGGTGGCAACTCTTATTTGAAATAGTCTGCCTTCAGCAGCCACTTAAACTGTTGTGCTTTGGCCTGTGGCTTTTAGTGGGGAAGGGCAGGCAAGAAGCTGACTTCAGAAAAATACTGAAGGCTGGGTTTTCAAGTGCTCACCAACCTGGAGCTGAGGTTTTTGAAAGCTTTGGTGGCTTTTTCTGGACCTTGGGCTGAGGTTCTTGGTGCCTGTATCTTTTGTGCCCAGCTCAGCCTGGCTCTCTGTGCTGAGCCTTTGGAGTGTCCAGCATGTGGAAATGGGATCCCAAGCCATGGCACAGACACATGACACAGATCACAGGGTTTGGGATCTGGCAAGCTTTGGGAGGAGCTGTTTAACTCCAGGTGGCACTAGCAGCCCACAGCTGGCTCTGAGATTGGTGACACTGGTGCAGTCCCAGGAATGTGCCACAGAAATCCAATACTGGCTGTGGGCAGATTAAAAATGACTTTGCTAACTAACAAATTACTCGTGGTGAGAAGAATAAATACAGTGACCAAACCCAGGCACAGGTAGGACTTGATCAGTTCCTTAGGAAATGTCTGTAAATGAAGGGCAAACACGCAGGTAAAAGGAAGGAGTCCAGGCAGCACAAGATGCTTAAGCCCCACTGTGTGAGAGCTGTCAGAATCTGGTGTAGAGCTGACTGCAATTCTGATGTGCTGGTACAGCTGTAGCTCCTCAGCAGGAGCAGAGGAGACAGGAAAATCACGTTTAGGGGGCTGATTTTTCTCTCATGTGTTACCAGAGCTGGTATAATAACCCCATGTGTAACAGAGGAAAATAAAAATAAACACATTTATAATTGAAGTGCATCCTTTTTTTGGTTTGTTTTAGGTTTTGGCAGGGCTTTGGGGAGTACTGGGCTTTGAAATTAAGTCTAAGCTGGAACAAAGTACAGGATATGTTCAGGCACGGGTGAAATTTGCTGTCCTTTCTTCGTAATGTGACACTCTCTGCAAACAAGGGGACAGTTCAGACAAATGGAAATGTGGAGAAGGGAATGTGCCCTGAATGTCTGAAAAGTGTCTCAGGCAAACAGAACAGAAAAGAGAGATGCAGCTCAAAGCAGTCAGCAGTTCTGTCAGTTACCTTTTGGGTTTGTTCTGGGTGGTTTGGGAGGAGACTTGTGCAGGTGGAACCTCCATTTCCAGACTTCAGCCAAAACTGACCCTGAGGTACAGCTCTTAAAAATGCCAAGTGCTTGCAGATTTCTTGAGTTTTTCTGTGAATAAAGAATTGCAGAATCCCAGACTGGTTTTGGTTTGAAAGGATCCTAAAGCTCGTCTCATCCCACCCCTGCTATGGCAGGGACACCTCCCACTGTCCCAGGCTGCTCCCAACCCCAATGTCCAACCTGGCCTTGGGCACTGCCAGGGATCCAGGGGCAGCCACAGCTGCTCTGGGCACCCTGTGCCAGGACCTGCCCACTCTCCCAGGGAACAATTCCTTCCCAATATCCCATCCATCCCTGCCCTCTGGCAGTGGGAAGCCATTTCCCATGGGAATGGCTGAATCAGCAGTTGGATTGGTTGATCTTTGAGGTCCCTTCCAATCCAAATCAGTCCATGATCCCTTTTTGGGAGTGCACTGGCTTGGTGATGCTTTGGGACAAAGCAGCCAGATACAGAAGGCTCTGCTGCATTTTCTCTGGTGTTGATACACGTGAGAGCAGCAGTGGTCTCTGAGGCTGTTTCTGGCAATGGCATCATTTGACAGGAAATGATGCCTTTGGCTGTGGGAGGTTTTATATTCCTGTGCTTCAGACGGAAAGGTGCTCTTGGATTAAAAGAGACATCTGGGTCCAAGGGAAAAGCCAGGTTTTGAGAATCCTTGAGGTCTCTTATGATCAGCTGTAGACGCTGGAATTTGTGGTAGCTCCTGGCATTCCCACCCCTGAACTTTGCCAGTCTCATTTTCCTGGCCCTAGATTGGCTCTGGGTTGCCTGTGCAGCAGCTGAATCCCTTTCACTGCCCCCAGGAGGCTCTGACTTAGTCTTAAAAGTACTCAAGATGTTTGTGTTATGTACAATGTGAAGGATCTGAGGCAGCTGAGAGGCCAAACCTTCCAACCTCTGTGGAGGGACAGGGTTTGTGCTAACGAGGGACAGTCCTGCAATCCCTGCTCCTGTCCCACTCCTGCTTTCAGCTCATGGGAGAAATCCTTCCCAAATCACGAGCCTTTTGTACTTCTTAAGAGCCTTTTTTTTCAAAGAGATGATCTAAAATAGGTCTTGGTGGACCTGGTAATAATTTCTTCAAAGTTGAGCAGTTTTAAGAATGAACCTAGAGATGTCTCTTCTCATGCTTGGGCAATCTGAAAAATTCTACTTCCCAGAGTCTCCTTCTTTCTAGATTTGTATAAAATACTGATATAATCTGAACAGGTACCTTACCTGGGGCATTTCTGGTTGTTGTTATTGTTCTATTATTATTATTACTATTATTACTATTATTACTATTATTATTACTGTTATTTTTAATTTTCAAGTATTCTTTGTCTTTTGGGTGGTGACTCAAGTGCAACAGTTGTGTTTCAACGTGGAAAGTGGTCCTTACAGGTGGTGGGGATGGATCCTGCTGTGTCACTAACATTCAGCTCTGGCCCTGTTAAACTGCACTCCTTCAGATCTGCAGGAAATTGGGCATTCTTTGGGTATCCTTCTGCTAGTGTGAGACTGACCTGAGCTGCAGCTCTAGCAGATAATCACTGCCTCAGAGCAGTGATTTTGTTGCAGGAGAGTGCTGGATAGCCCCACACACAAGTGTCAGCTGTACTTTGCTCCTCTCAGGGCATCCCTCTGCCAGCCAGCAGCGTTTGGGAGGCACAGTGAGGCCTCGGAGTTGCTTTCCCCAGCTCCTAGTGCCTGCATTCCTGGAGAAGGATGGCTCAGTCTTTTCCCTGTGGTTTTTGGAGCTTTTTCAACTATGGATCTCCCTCTTTCTTTTGGTATTGAATCTTTTGCTTTGGGATTTTGGGTCAAAGCAAACTTTTGGTGGTGCAGAGATCTGAACTGGAAGGTGTCAACCAGGCAGGGATTGTCCCCTGTGCTGGCACTGCTGGGCCACCTCCAGTCCTGGGCTGGAGCATGTCCAGAGAAGAGAATGGAGCTGGGAAGGGAATGGAGCCCCAGGAGCAGCTGAGGGAGCTGGAAAGGGGCTCAGCCTGGAGAAAAGGAGGCTCAGGGGGGACCTTGTGGCTCTGCACCACTCCTGACAGGAGGGGACAGCCGGGGGGGTCGGGCTCTGCTCCCAGGGAACAGGGACAGGAGGAGAGGGAACGGCCTCAGGCTGGGCCAGGGGAGGCTCAGAGTGGACATCAGCAGGAATTTCCTCATGGAAAACATTGTCAAGGATTGGCAGGGGCTGCCCATGGAGGTTTAGAGGCCCCATCCCTGGAGGTGTCCAGGGAAGGCCTGCACATGGCACTCAGGGCTCTGAGCGGGGTACAGCGTGGGGATTGGGCACACCTGGGACTGATGACCTTGAAAGTTTTTTCTAACCTCAAGGATTCATTGTGTGGGGGTTTTGTTCTGGACATTTTGCCACCTGGGGATACTCTGCAATCCCTGAAGGCTGCTCAGCACGGCTCTTAGAGTTGTTCAGAGAGTGTAGGTGGTGTGACACAGCTCCTGATACAGACACCTGTTCTTGTAGAAATTCAGCTGATCTGCTCTGCTCTCAAAAATAACAGAATTGCTCAGTTATGGACATAATTCACCCATGTCCAGGAGCTTGGAAAGACTGGATGTGTGTCTGGCACTGGTAAACTGGCAAACCATACCCGGAGCATGTGGATATTGAAATGTGCCCTGGGAATACAGACAGCAGTGTCCTGGCTCAGTGCTGAGAGTTCAGCTGGGTCCGTCCATGAGTTCTTTGAGTTTCAGAGAAAGAACTTTTAATCTCTCATTTCCAGGATGGAGTGGAAGTGCTGCAATGTGGTCTCAAAGAGCTGAGCACAGTCCTACCCTAACTCCTGGAGCAATCAGGAGCTGTGACTTTGGCCATCTCTCCAGTTCCATGTCCCTCTGTGCTCTATTAAAGTCCAGTTGGCCTGTCAGGGTGAGCAATCACCACATGTTCCTCAGCCTGGTGTTACTGCCTGATAACACTCATTTCACCCCAAAGGTTGTTTAAAAGCTTATTTCACATCTATAAAAGTGACACTTAATTTCAGTGAAGTTTGGCAAGCTGCTAGGTCATCTACAATTTATCATCTAGAGCAGGATCAACTCATACCCAGCCTTCAGATGAGATGTTCTTTCCTTTAGCTGGGAGCTGAGCTGATTACTATGAGCCTGCTTATAATTGAAGGAATCTTTTGCATATTAGACTGTGGAAATAATAAATAGATTGGTTTGTTCAGCTTTGGTGTCTGAAGGTACACAGGGGTGGGGAGCAGCAGGTCCATCAAACACTGGATTGTTTGGAAAGTGCTGTATCCAAATATCCACTTAGAGTTATTGGTCACGAGTCACAGCCCTTCAAAGCAAGGGGGGAATGTGTTCACAGGGACTCCTGGCGCCCACAGCTCCAGACTTGGGGCCATCAGGAGGATTGGATTCAAGCACCATTGGCCTTGGCAGAGCCACAGGGACATTGTGGCAAAGCTGATGGAAGAATGGAGCTGGCCTGAGCTTCCAGAAGGGAGGCTCAGCAGGAGCTGCAGTGTGGGAGCAGGGCTGGAGACCCTCAGGCTGGCTTTGATCACAGTTTTTCACATGTTTAATTTGAAACTTTGCAGTAAGAATGTGCCTGTCCCCCTGTGCTAGCACTGCTGAGGTCACACCCCAATCCTGGGATTAGATTTGGGCCCTCATTGCAGAGAGGACACTGAGGGGCTGGAGTGTGTCCAGGGAAGGGAACAGAGCTGGGCAGGGGCTGGAGCCCCAGGAGCAGCTGAGGGAGCTGGAAAGGGGCTCAGCCTGGAGAAAAGGAGGCTCAGGGGGACCTTGTGGCTCTGCACAACTCCTGACAGGAGGGGACAGCCGGGGACAGAGGAGAGGGAACGGCCTCAGGCTGGGCCAGGGGAAGCTCAGGGTGGATTTGGGGAAATTTCTCTCTGAAAGGGTTGTCCAGCCCTGGCACAGCTGCCCAGGGCAGTGGTGGAGTCCCCATCCCTGGAGGGGTTTAACAGCCCTGTGGATGTTGGGGACATGGGTCATGCTGGGGAAAGGTTGGTCTCGATGATCTCAGAGGGGTTTCTCAGCCAGAACAGTTCTGTGATTCTGCAACACTCCCAGTTTCTTGCTTAACCTTTTGTCCTTTCTTTTGGCCCAGACTCTTCTGCTGCCTCCTTCCTAGCAGTGCAGCCAGTGCTGAAGAAAGGCTTTGCAGTGTTGTAGAACCTCTGCTCTCCTGCAGCAGGGGTGGAAGAAGTGTCCAGCCTTGGTCTCTGGCATTTTCTCTCATTCCCAAGTGTCAGAAGCTTGGCATGGCCAGCACCCAGTGCTGCGTGACCACACGTTCTCCCAATTCCCCACACAGTGCAGGACCCCGGTTCTGTGGCTTTAGGAGTTCTGCACATCTCTGCTGCTCCCTCCCGTCACTGCACCTGGGACTCCTGGCAGTGACAGAGATGAGCAACCCCCCCTCTCATCCCCAAAACTGGCTGGCGTTTGTAAGACTGTTTTGATGTTGAACATGTACAATTTTCTGGGCCTTTAAAGGAAGCTGTGGGTACTCCAGATGGTGGAAATTGATTTAAGGAACTTAAGAGAAAATGCTGGAGCTCTGGAGCTTGGCACCTTGCTCAGTTCAGCTGCCTCCTCTCTTCCCTCAAACAACTCAATAGCATATCTGGGTGGGCATGTCCTATTTCCAATGTAATTTTTCTGCAAAACCCATTTGAAAGCAGCCATTTTGCTGTTACTGACAAGTGATCTGTGAGAAAATAATCTTATATGACTTCTGGTGCTGGATTTGGAGAAATGGGAAAAATAAGGCTTGGGCTGTGCCAGGTGACAGCAGCAGAGTGTGCCTTGGACAGCTGTATTAGAGGGAGGAGGAATGCAGCACCTTTTCAGCTTTCATCCACAAATCCTGTAAGGACACACAGTTTAGCAGGGCAGGGAGGTCTCAGCTGAGATTAGACCTTGCTGGACAAGCTGTTTGCAGAGAAAAGCTGCAGAAAGAGGCAGGACCGAGCCAGGGCAGGGAGGTGTTGGGTTCCAGCCATGTGCAGCTGTGTGTGGCTGTGCCCCTGGAGCCTGCACCAGCATAGTCTGGGTCTCAGCCAGTCTGAGGTAAAGGTGTCCCCAGGACTGCACATGCCTTTGGGGACTGTCTTAGAAGGGCTGTCACAGAATCCCAGAATGATTTGGGCTGGAAGGGACCTTAAAGGGACAGGGCAGGGACACCTTCCACTGTCCCAGGTTGCTCCAAGCCCTGTCCAGCCTCGCCTTGGCCACTGCCAGGGATCCAGGGACAGCCACAGCTGCTCTGGGCACCCTGTGCTAGGGCCTCCCCACCTCACAGGGAGCAATTCCTTTCCAATATCCCATCCATCCTTGCCCATTGGCAGTGGGAAGCCATTCCCTGTGTCCTCTCCCTCCATCCCTTGTCCCCAGGCCCTCTCCAGCCTTCTTGCAGAAGAGAGAGATCACTCTGCCTGTGTATTCCCGTGTGAGGGGATGGATCAAACACCATCAGGTGGAGTGGGCAGAGGAGCCTGGGCAGGCGCGTGCTGGGTTTGAATGGCAGGAGCAGAGCATTGTTATATTCCCTGTTAGCCCTCTCTGTGTGCACGCAGTTTAATTTCGGCCTGCTGCAGCTGGTGTGGCATCTGCTGCTCCTGGCTGGCTCAGTGTCCTTGCAGGTGTGAGGGACTTTGGGATGCAGTTGCTCTCGCTGGGATCTTGCTGTGCCAGAGCTGCTCAGGGACAGGAGAGCAGGGCAGGGCACATGTGCTGCTGCTCTGTGGAGGAGCTGAAGGCTAGTCTGCTGAGCTGAAGGCTTTTTCCCTGTTAAGTTTGTGCTGGTTGGCAGGAGGAAGAAGCCTTAACAGCTAAGATTTGATATTCTTCCTTCCGTTGAAAGTGTTAATAAGAGCAGCAGCCTGCAGTAGGCAGCTGAGAGGTGCTGGGTCTGGGGACAGCCAGGCCAGTGACGTGTGAACGCCACTGTGAGGGACACAGCGAGGCGTCTCAAATCCCTCTTATTTTTATGCTGATTTTGAAGGGACTTTTAATCCTTCAGACATATTGGCCTCTAAGCACTTCTCTCAAAGAGGAATATAACCCCACTCGAGCAGTTCGGGTAATAATAGCACTTAGTGCTTAACGAATGTTGTGCAATTAATCCTCCTGGACTCATTGGAATGAATTGTGTTGATCTTGGTTGGGGAATGAGGAGCTGATCTGAGCTCAGCTCTCCTTTGGGTGTGGAGGATCAGCTCCCTCACTGTGGCTGCCCCAGAACCAGTGGGGTGGAACTGGTGAAGCTCAGGTGGGGTTCAGGTTGAGCTCTGTGTTCCCCTCCTGTCCCCTCCCAGCTGCACTGGGAATCAGCTCCTGTCCTGCAGGCTGGCACAGGGATCCCGGGGTCTGGGTAGGAGGCTGTTCTGGGGTCATGGCCTGGGGCCAGGGAGATGCTCATGGTTCCCTGTCCTGTTCCTTGGGTTTCTGAGCTGTCTCACAGCCTGGGTTAGCCAGCCTCTGCCATCCAGTCCATACAGGAGTACCCTGGGCACCCTGATTCAAACCAGACTCAGCGATATCACTGCATGTCCCACTAAAATAAACCATTTCCAGTTGGCTGAGGTCCCTGGGGTGGCACTGTCATTGCTGGTGGTGTCACCTTGGGGCCAGTGGGGAAGAGAAGCATGGAGTCCATGGTGTCAGTCACTCTGGGTACCGTTGGTATATTTTGTATGTCAATTCTTGCAGGATAAACTCAATTGTTTGATGATCTGTGCTTTGTTTTCAGGTTATAAACTCATTGGGAGCCATTCTGGGGTGAAGCTCTGCCGATGGACAAAGGTATGCTGTGTTTCCTTTTCTCATTTCATAAATAAAAACAAAGCTAGAGACTTGCTCAGGTATTCCAATTTTAAATATCATTAAAAAATATGCTATTATTTGCATGAACCCAAATTCCATCTTTCAACCTATAACCTTGCTTATTTTGAGCTATTAAAATCCCTCTGCAAAGAGTGAGAATACAGTTGTGGCACAGAGCTAGGAACATCCTTTTCTGGTTTTTCCAGTTGTTCTGCTCTCTGCTAAAACATCTTCTGCCTGCTGAAATCTACGTGAGGCAAAGGTGGGAAGATTGTATCCCTGGTGTGAGGCTGTGGAACAGGGATAACTCAGCCATTGCCACACCTGAACAGGCACATGAGGCTGTTTGAACCCTGGTCCTGGGGATGGGTTGTGACAGTAAGGGCTCCCCTGGTTTTCAGCATTTATCAGATCAGATTTCCACGGGGAGGTGTTGTTAATGATTTCCCTGCTCTGTGGGGTGTGTGTGGATGTGGCTGTGTACAATGCCTGTGGGTATGAGCACACCTGTGTGACACAGATTCCTTCCAGCCCTGCACGTGGCTCTTGGAGGAGCTGGAACTCAATAGCTTTTCAAGCAGTTTCCAGACTTAAAAACATTCCCAGCAGAGGCAAACTGCCCCTTCAGGGTGGGTGTGGTTTCAGCTATCCTTGGCAGGTTCCTCTGGAGCTCACAAGTCTCTAAGGTTGTACATTTGGGGAGCAGCATTGATCAAAGAATCATTAAGGATGGAAAAGCCCTCTGAGATCATCAAGTCCAACCATTTCCCCAGCACTGCCAAGGCCACCACTGACCCATGTCCCCAGGTGCCACATCCACAGGGCTGTAAAATCCCTCCAGAGATGAGGACTCCAACACTGCCCTGGGCAGCTGTGCCAGGAGCTGACCATCCCTTCAGTGAAGGAATTTTCCTCAACATCCACCCTGCCCCTCCCCTGGCCCAGCCTGAGGCTGTTCCCTCTCCTCCTGTCGCTGTTCCCTGGGAGCAGAGCCCGAACCCCCCGGCTGTCCCCTCCTGTCAGGAGTTGTGCAGAGCCACAGGGTCCCCCCTGAGCCTCTTTTTCTCCAGGCTGAGCCCCTTTCCAGCTCCCTCAGCTCCTCCTGGGGCTCCAGACCTTCAGCCACCATGTTGCACCCTTGAGCATCCCTGGATGGGAACCTCTGGAATCAGCACCTCGTTAAGATGCCAGCACATGTGTAATTCTTGTGCCATGGCAGTGATCAGTCCTTGCTGTCTGAGCTCTCCTTCACTGCATGATTAACTTTGTTTATTTTTGAAAGAGCCCTTAGGATGCCATCCCAGGGTGGGCTGCAGAGAGTTTTCATTGCAATGCCTGAATGTTTGCATTGCAGTGTCCATGAACTGTTTCATCAAGAGCCTTGTTCTCCTGAGCAGCACTGAGAGTCCACCCTGGGCTGTCAGGAGTGCTGCAGGATGCACTGATCCCACTGCTGCTTTTCTGGTCACTCTTACACCCATTCCTCTCTTCTATAATTTTTAGTGGCAGACATTATCACAAAACATTTAAAGAAAAGCTTGCCAAACCTCAACGTTGGGACTGAGAACCTATTTTTATGAAAGACTCAGTCTTTAATGCAGCACTGTAAAGCCGTTTCACAAAATAAATAGCAGCTCTGTGTGCTTAGATGGGCCCACACTTTTTCTGGCTTAAGCAGGAATTGAATGTAAGTCTTCTAATAAATTGAGCTGAAATTGGTTCCAGGCAGTGGCTTTGCCTCAGGTTCACACCAGTGAGTGTGAGTCTTCAGGAGATTTATATCAGAGGAAAGCAGGAGCAGGGCTGGCAGGATCAGAATTAAGTAGAGTTTCATAGAGCATCTCAGATGGAAAAGATTGGGTTCCATCAAGTTCCAGAAAAAAACAGAAACCCTGTATGGTTTTGGAAGAGTCTGTTTGCCTTAGGAAAAGCCAAATATAACTTGCTCTCCTGAATTTGTGAATCTCCTGAAGTCTCTATCATTTGAAGAATGGGTAGGATCAACAGCATTTTCCATGTCATTTAATCTTCCACCTGTACAACCAGCTAGGGATTAGTTGCAGATTTTTTCCCTGCTGCTCCTTTCTGTTGGATCACCAGGACTCTCCAGGAAGAGGAAGGCAGATTAAAAGCTACTGTGTTATATTTCACATTTTCTCTTGCGAGTAATAAAGTTTCTTTCTCATTTTTTATTATTTAACTGAGCTAATGAAAGACAGCCTCTTCTGCAAGCAGCCTGCATGTTAAATAGGGGTTGAATCCTGTTGGGAAGGCTGCTGTGGCTGTGCTGGGAAGGGAAGTGCAGCATCCTGCTGGAGCCACTGCCGGCTGTGAATGAGGGTTTATAAGGTCAGGGCACTTATTTAATTTAGTGCTGCAAGAAATACTCTGCCAGATAAATGAAAAGAATGGAGTGTTCAGTAGGACAGCCTTGAAATGGATCCTTGTAGCTCCTGAGTGAGCTTTTCCAGGAACGCTTCCTGCAGCTCAAGAGGCTTCACCTGCTCTTCACGGGCTGAGTCTCAAAAGCTGCAGGAAAGCACATTGTTGTGCTGGGGTCTGCCAGAGAAAGGACTGAGTAGCTTAAAGTTCTTTCTCCTCTAACACAGGGATGAGTTTGACCTCCTAAATGCAGTCAAGCTGCGTGTAAAGAGTCACATTTTATAGGGAGCTGGAAATTTCTTGGGACAGGTGGCACTGGTGTCCCTCAGCCCTGCTCGGGGCATTATTGGACTTGGAACTGAAATCACAGCTGGCTGAAGGGAGCAGATCCATGCCTGTGCCCTCAGTTTGGCTCCAGATAGGGAGTTTTAACTCTCATGGGGGGGTCTGTATGTGGGTGTGTGGGTGGGTGTGTTTCCCTACCCTCAGTGTGGCCCCAGGTGCATTTTTAACTCTGATGGTGTGTGTGGGTGTGTGTGAGTGTGTGTGGGGGTGTGTGTGTTCGTTCCCCTGTGCTCAGTTTGGCCCCAGGTGGGTTTTTAACTCTCGTGGTGTGTGTGGGGGTGTGTGTGTTCGTTCCCCTGTGCTCAGTTTGGCCTCAGGTGGGTTTTTAATTCTCGTGGTGTGTGGGGGGGTGTGTGGGGGTGTGTGTGTTCGTTCCCCTGTGCTCAGTTTGGCCCCAGGTGGGTTTTTAACTCTCGTGGTGTGTGTTTCCCTGCCCTCAGTCGATGCTGCGGGGCCGCGGGGGCTGCTACAAGCACACCTTCTATGGCATTGAGAGCCACCGCTGCATGGAGGCCACCCCCAGCCTGGCCTGTGCCAACAAGTGTGTATTCTGCTGGAGGTAAGGCACACAGGGGTTTGGCCAGGGTGGGGGCTCTGTGGGACACAGCCAGCTGTCCCTGAGCCAGCTGTGCTCTGGGGAGTGTGGGCTGGGTGTGTTGTGTGAACACCCCGAGGTGCTGAGCAGTGGCAGTGTCTTTGGAAATGGGACTATTTTCCATATTTAAAGTACCTTCACCCCACCAATTCCATTGCTCTAAACAAGTGAAAAGTGATCACTCAGTAACTGTTGCCTTCCTAAAACAGCAGCTGACAAATCCTAGAATCACTGAGGTAGGAAGAGCCATCCAGGATTGTCCAGTCCCAGCTGTACCCGATCCCCATCTTGTCCCCAGCCCAGAGTGCTGAGTGCCACCTCCAGGCCTTCCCTGGGCACTTCCAGGGATGGGCTCTCAAAACCTCCCTGGGCAGCCCCTGCCAATGCTGACCACCCTTTCCATGGGGAGATTCCTGCTGATGTCCACCCTGAGCCTCCCCTGGCCCAGCCTGAGGCCGTTCCCTCTCCTCCTGTCCCTGTTCCCTGGGAGCAGAGCCCGACCCCCCCCTGGCTGTCCCCTCCTGTCAGGAGTTGTGCAGAGCCACAAGGTCCCCCTGAGCCTCCTTTTCTCCAGGCTGGACAACCTGTCCTCAATTCCCATTGGTCAGGAAAGTACTCCTTTCCTCAGAGGACTGACTTTGTGGTGAATTCCTGAAGGAAAGGGGCTGTGCTGGATCCGAGCTGCTCTAGCACTACTCACTCACTCCTGCCTGGGCTTCCAAGGGAGGTGTGTGCCAGGCTGGGGGAGTGCAGGGCGGGATTGGGAAGAGAGGCTGAGGCTCAGCAGAAATGCCAGCAGTGACGTGAGAGCGCCTGGAGTGGGAGGACAGGGAGGTTGTGCTTGAGCTCTTTTGTTTTCCACCCTGCTATATCATCCCATGGGAGCTGTACTTCCTCTGAGACTTACACCTTACCCCAGGCTGCCAACAACACCCATTCCATCCCCCAGCCTGGGTGATGGTGGTCCAGCATCCCAGTGAGCAGCCTGAGCCAGTGGAAGGTGTCCCTGCCATGGCAGGGGGTGGAATGACATGGGCTGAAGGTCCCTTCTCACCCAAACCATTCTGGGATTCTGTGATAATATTTCCATGTAAAACCAGCAAAATTCCTCTGAGTGCCTCTTTCTGTCTTTCATAGTCCTCACGTTTTAATGCAGATATTTCATGGGAGCATTTAAAGGACTGCCTTACCTTGTAGGGCACCTGAATGCTGTCTCCCATGTTAAATATGAGCATTGGACACTGGGGCATCCTGTGCAGTTTGCATTTGGGAGTCTATTGCAAAGTGTTCCTTGGTGCTTTGGATGGGCTTTCCTCATACCCTGGCTGGGAAGGAGGCAGCAAATGGCACCTTTAATGTGCAGCTTCTGCTTTGCTTCAGAGCAGGGCCGTGACTGGGAAGGAAAACCTTCTGCTCATGCCTGTTTTCCATGTGGTATGCATGGAGTCCTGCAGTGAGACTGTGCTGGGAGGGTCATTGCCCTGCCTGTGCTTGTCCCTCTGTCCCCACTCAGAAAGTACAGCCTAAAAAGCAAACAAGAATGTGGTCAGGATGAGGGGCTTTGTTCCCAGCATTGCTCCACAGAGCATTTCCCAGTTTCTCTTCTAAATGCCCGCATTCAGGGTTTTTTGGCAGCAGCCTGGATGTGGAATAGGCTGAATCAGGGAAATCCAGCAAGTGTGAACTGGAGAGTGCAGAAAATGATAAATGAGATAGTACAGATTTATCAATAATTGATAAATCAGTCCATTAGTGTAGAGACCCGGAGAACGTGGCACTGTTCCCTGTGTGTCTAACTCATCATGCTGTCATTGTCACCTGTCACTTCAGAGGGATCTGGCAGCAGCAGCCTGATGACAACGAGTGCTACAGTGCTGATTTTCCTGATGGCTACAATCTGAATCACTGAGTGCAAGGGAACAGCTTCTCAGGGCACTGAGCTCAGAGGTTTTAGCATTGATTCATTTATTTCCCTGCTGTGGGTGAGGTGGGTGGCAGGTGTTGGACTCTCCCATATGGAATGCAGCTGGCTGTCTTCAGGCCTCCCCTGGAAACTGGAAGGTTTAATTTAGAAAATGTGAGGCTCAGTTTGAGGCTCATCCCAGGACATTAAGCTTGACTTAAACCAGAACTGCTGCTGAAAGAAGATTTCTTTTTGGTGACTTTTCCAGCTCCTGTGCCTGGGCTGCTGCATCCTTCCTGTAGCTGTGAGAGGGATCTTCCCTCCCTGCTTGCCACACCCAATCCCTGCTGATCCTGTTCCAGCCCAGCTTCCAAAGCCTGCAGTCAGGTCTATCTGTACTTTTTGTTTTATCCCCCACCCTTTGCAGGTTGTTCAGTGTGTGAGACTGAAGTGGAGCTGCAGGCCCTGGTGGCTGGGCAGGATAAGAGAGGCAACTCCTGAGCAGCAGGTGCCATCTGAACTGGTGCAGACATGTGAAATCCCAATTTTGATCTGCTGCTAGCAAAATGTTTTTCATACAGGTTTTGTGCTGGACTCCTTAGCTCTGCATGCTACCATGCAGATAAGGCTGCTGGGATTCCTGCTTTTTGATCTCTTCTTTCAGGATTTTGACATTTATAGATTCTACCAATGTTTCCAACTGCACAACCACTGTGCTCTCCCCACATAGCTGAAGGAAAGGCCAAGGAACCTGTGTGTTCTCTTCCTCACTTTTACAAGAAATGCTGCAGTTTAGCTACCTTGCCTGGGAATTGAATTATCACTGGTGTTGGCTGGTCTTGACTTACACATTTTAGCCCCAAAGCAGTAATCATGGAATCACAGAATGGTTTGGGTTGAGGCCTGAAAGGGAATCAGTTCCAATCCCTGCTGTGAGCAGGTCACCTCCACTAGAGGCCATGGCTGGAGCCAGTATCCAAACAACCTCAGAAAATTTGGGTTATTGTCAGAGATGTGCCTTCACTCTGAACTGGATGCTCTTCTTGTCCCCCTTGTCCCTGAAGGCATTCAGAGCTGTCAGGGCCCCCTCACTGGCTCATGCTTCCCTGCCTGTCCCCTTCAGAGAGGTTGGGGATGCAGGATTATGTGGCAGCCTTTTGTGGGGACAGGAAAAGCAGACTGGGAGATGGGAACAGCTGGAGCAGTGTCAGGGAGGATCAGGTTGGATTTTGGGAAAGGTTCTTCCCCCAGAGAGTGCTGGCACTGCCCAGGCTCCCCAGGAATGGGCACGGCCCTGAGGCTGCCACAGCTCCAAGAGAGTTTGGACATCACTCCCAGGGTGGGACAGGGTGGGATTGTTGGGGTGTCTGTGCAGGGCCAGGAGTTGGACTGGATGATCCTTGTGGTCCCTTCCACCTCAAGATATTCCATGATTCTCCAGGGTGGATTGTTTGGTGTCCCCCCAGGCAGCACTGAGGCTGTTCCTTAAAAAGCATTGAGGGGGACACCTCAGACCTTAATTACTGCAACATCCGCAGTCATAATCCTGTCCTCCAAAGGAGTCTGTCACTCTCCATCCCTGCTCCGAGCTGCTCTCACTGGGGCTGTGTCTCTTGAGCTTAATTGCCTAAATGGAAATGTGCAAGTGACCAAATCTTTTAATCAATTAGAGCAAGTGTGGGTTCGGAGCTCTGTGACATCTCCCTGCGGCACAGGCACCAGGCAGACCTGATTTGATGAGGGTTTTTGGCTCAGTGTCCAAAGCCCAATCAATTATTGTGGAGAGATGGAACAGCTAAATAAGATTTAAATTAATAGAGTTTATTACTTTTGCATCTGAGGAGGAGGCAAACCAGACAGAATGAAATATCTTGTGAAGAAATTGGCTCATATTTCTTCTGCTGTAACTTTAACGCTTTTACCTGTGCTTGGAGGTTTCAGGTTTTGCTTGTAGACAGCAGCTGAAGTTGTGTTCAGACATTAAATCAGCGGGTGGCCAAAAGCCAGGCATCTCAGTAAGCCCTGCAAAATACAGAGATTAAAAATTAATAATCTCTCACAGGAGAAGTACTTAAGGTTTTTAAAAGATTGAGAAGAAACTGAAAGCAGATGAAAACAAAAGCTTCTTCTCAGTAACTAACTTGATTCCAGAGGATAAATTCTTCAGGGAAATGGGGAGTGTCGGTATGGAAGGAGTGGACACTGAAGGTTTGGAACACCTGGAAGATGAACCTGAAAGCTCAGAGAGTCTCTGTGTTCTCCTGGAGTTGGACTTCTTGGAGGTCCTGGAGCTTATTACAATCAGCTCCCAAATTTATGGCCTCAGTAGTGAATACAAATTATAGGCTGTGAAATGTCCATGCTGGGCCTTGGTTGTCCCTACAGGGGCTGGTGCCAGGTCCAGCAGTCACTGATGTGGGGCAGTGACTGAGGGCTTTGAAAGTGAATTTGCACTTTTGACATCCAAGTGAGTTTTGGAGTAGTGGGAAGCTGTTCTGAGCAGGGTTCAGGGATGTGGTAGGGTGGGTGGACACAAGCACAGGACACTGAGCATCACCTGCCTTTCAGGAGATTCTGCTCTTAAAAAAGGGAGCATCTCAGAGTTGGGATGAGCTTTTCAGCGTGGGGCATCTTCCATCTTTAAGGCTTCAGTTGGAAGACAATCACAGAATTCTTTTGGTTGGAAAAGCCCTCTGATATCCTAGAGTCCATTTGTTTCCCCAGCATTGCCAAGGCCACCAGACCCTGTCCTCAAGTGCCACATCCACAGGACTTTTAAACTTTTCCACCACTGCCCTGTGACAACCCCTTCCATGAAAAAGTCTCCCCTAATATCCAGTGTAAGCCAGCCCTGGCACCCTCTGATCCTGTCAGCCAATTTATCCAGCCTGCTCCAGGGTGGCTTTACCCATCCTAGGGAAAACACTTCATTCAGATTCCATATCTCAGTTCTGGTCTCTGCCCAGCCCAGTCTGGGCTCCTCCTTTTGCTCTCAGGAGGTGCAGAAGAAAAGGTACAGCCAGGTTTTAGATTGTACCAGCACGAACATTAAACGTGGTTGGCTTGTGCATTGGCCGAGCTTTTTTTGTTGTCTCCCTCTTTCTCCTCCCATCATTCCAGGAAAAGTCCTTGGGATCTCTTTTGTGTGTCCTTTCCTGGTTATGGCTGATGTTTTGCCTTCCCCTTTCTGCTGAAGTCCCCGTGTTTTTGTGCTCCTCCTTTTGTTTGCAGCTGGACGCTCACAAGGCTGCAGAGGAGCAGATTGATTTTGTTGTTCTGTCTTTGCTTTTTATTGCTGCAGTTTGTACTTCTGCCTTAATAAGGCTTCCAAAACTGCCACTTCTCCTGAACTTCTTTTCCCTTTAGCTCTTCTCCTCTGGAATCTCTCTGCTGGCTCTCAGGGTTCACTGAGACTGCTTCTTGAACTCCTCTTATTTTTACTCTGCTCCTGCCCTTCCTGGGAATGGTGTACTCTGTGCTCTCATGTCACTGCCACCAGCACTTCTTCACCTTCCTGTTCCCCACCAGGTACCACCCTGGGTCAGTCGATGCCTGCAGTAAATGATATTTTATACCTCAGAGCTTATTTATATCTGCCCTCAGAGCTTCTTAACAACCATTTGCAGAATGTATAAAGCAAAAGCTGAAAAAGTTTATTAACATAGCCCCCAAGTGACTGGAGAGAGGTCACAGCCCCAGAGAAGCTGCACCTTCACAGGACTCCCAGGACCTGCCAGGGACACTGGGGATGCTGTCCCATGCTCCTGGTGGATCAGAGGTGTGCTGGCACTGCAGGGGAAGCTGGATGGGAGCAGGCTGGGTGGCTGGAGAGATTCCAAGGGAGCCAGCAGGATCTTCCCATCGTGTTCTCTGCAGACTGTGGGGCTGTGGCACTGAGGTGTCTCTCTGAAGGAGCAAACAAAACCTTTTTCACACCTGGAATCCCTGCTAAAATCAAGGTTTTCTGCTGTGTGTGGGTTTGGGTGAAATTTCATTTTACTTGTGTTATTTTGGGTAGGAAGGAATCCCTGACACCAGTTCCTGCTCAATACTGGCATAGCCAGTGAAGTGAATGATGGGAGGTCACAGAGCCAGGGGGAATGGGAAGGTGACTCTGGAATTCTGTCTGTGCTGGGGACTGGGGAACAATCTCCTGAGCCCAAGGCGTTACTGCTTTATCCTCCTCTTGGCAGAGAACCTCCTTTTTGCCAAATAAGCAGCTCTGGAGACTTGACCTGGTGTGTTTATTAAACAGTGGGATGTGTTAAAAATGCAGAGCCTGTTGGACACTAATAGCTGTCCAGGGTGCACCCAGAGCTTATTGATTTCCTGCCAGCTGGCCCTATTAAATATACAAGGTACAAGTTTTGCAGTTAAACATGGAAGAGTTTTATAAATGCCTTTTGTAGCTGACATTCAGAAAACTTTTCATGTTGCCAGATGAGGAAATAAAGGGGAAATTCAAAAAGCTGTTTTGGCTTAAAGGATCCTTGAGGTTGTGAAGTTTGAGAGCAGTGTTTGAATCTTTGCTCCTGAAGTGGATGAAGAAATGTTTGGGCCAAAAGGCTGATTTTATTGAGCCTGGGTTTAGAGTTTGTATTTTAGCACTGTCAGAGAGTACAGCTACAGGTGTTTCTCACTTTGAGAATCCCAGAATCCCAGACTGGCTTGGGCTGGAAGGAACCTTAAAGTCCATCCAGTGCCACCCCTGCCACGGGCAGGGACACCTTCCACTGTCCCAGGCTGGTCCAAACTCCATCCAACCTGGCCTTGGGCATTGCCAGGGATCCAGGGGCAGCCACAGCTGCTCTGGGCACCCTGTGCCAGGGCCTCTCCACCTTCATAGGGAGGATTTTTTTCCTGCTATCCAACCCAAACCTATTCTCTTTTGGTTTGAATCCCTTCCCCCTTTTCCAGAGGTCACTGGGAGCCTTCAGTGATGACTGGACCAGCCCCCTCACCCTGAGAAGGCACTTCCCTGTCCTTTGTCCCTCAGTTAAATCCTGGGAGTCTTGTCCTAATCCCGTGGAGCTGGAAGGCTGAATGCAGCTGTAACCTCTCAGGTGTCCCCAGGGCTGACTTCCAGGGACAGTGGAGAGGGGTGCAGGAAGCAGAGGTCACCTGGCTGGAAAACAGAGTGTCAGGAGTGTATTTTGCTTGGACTTGTTTTCCTGTCCAGGGGTGAGTTAATCCAAGATCTTTTGTGAAAGACCCTGCACAATGTGCTGCTCTTAATGAACTCTGGGCTGCAGAGGGAGTGGTAGGGAAAAACTGAAGGGACTTTTGGATATTTTGGGATGAAGCAGGGAAAGATGGAGAGAGAACAAGGAGGTAAAAACACAGAATTTCACTGACTTCCTTAAGATGATATTTAAGGCCTGGATGATCCTCTCATGCTAATAAAAGTAAGAAATGAGGAAGAACTCCATGGGTCTTCCAGGTGCTTGGGTTGATTTACCTGGGTTGGCTTTTGCCGTTTTCCAAGAAAACAAAATACAGGGACAGTGATCCTTTCCAGGCAAGGATGGCTTTCTAACCTAGTGTGTCCCACCTGTTCCTCAGATGGAAGATCTGGGATTTTTCCCCTGCAGTCTGCTTGGGTCAGAGGGATTAAAATCTGGGAGATGACCCAGATCCCCCAGGAATGCATTCCTGGTACAGTGCAGGCTTTCTGTTATCTTCAGGGAGTTTGAAGGAGGCTGTCCTTATCTTGTCCTGGTACCAGAGCACCACACAAACATTGGGGTAGAAAGAAATCTTGTCTTTGGGGTGGTGCTTGGTACCTTTGAAACGGAACTAAAAATGGCCTGGGATGTCCCTTCTCCAGAGCTTTGTGCTGCTCTGAGCAGAAGATGAGGCAGAACCAGTTTCCCTTTCTTTACACAGGTTTTTGCAGACATTATTTTAGCTTTGAAACCTTTTACTTGTGCTTGAAAATAGGTGTATAAAGTATAATATCCACAAGGCCCATTCTTCTGGGAGACCAGAGCCTAGAAGGAGAGAGGGGTGAGAGTGGTGTTCAGAGGTGACATCCAAAGGTTGGGGCAGCAGCAGGTGGTTGCTGGGAATTTCTTGTTGTTTTGAATGCTGTTGTTGCCAAAGTCCCCAGGTGGCAGGTGGGTGCTCCAGGTGGGTTCCAAGTGACAGTGAGTGACTGTCCCCTCTTGCCTCAGACACCACACGAACCCTGTGGGCACCGAGTGGCGGTGGAAGATGGACCAGCCCGAGGTGATCCTGCAGGAGGCTATTGAGAAGCACCGGAACATGATCAAGCAGTTCAAAGGTAACTTCTCCTCTGTCCCCACCCCTGATGCTGTTAGAGGATAACCAGCAGTCATCTTCAGAAGAGGTGAGAACGTTCTGGTCCTATGGGAAGGTGACCCGAGGTTTCAGGGTGTCAGGAAGATGGGGGAGAAGAAACTGCTGTGGCACATTTAATGTTTCTGAAATGAGTCTCTGAGTATGTGCTGCTGCCTGGAGGGAGTAGAGTGGAGTTACCTCTGGTGCATCCTGGTAGTTGTCCACAGTGTTAAAGTCAGCCTGGATGACAAGGGATCCTGGCTTCTCTGGAAGAGTGAGGTAGGAAGGAAAAGTGATCAGCCTCTTACCTGATAGGAAATACAAATCCGGCCTTAATACCCAGCTTTGTGTTAGCCCTGGAACTCCTGGGTTGTGTTTGTCTCATTTAGAATGAAACAGCAGCAAGCAGGGGATTTTGATTTTCAGGAATTATTCTGTTTGTGACTGAAGCTGCAGTTCCACAGCACCTCTAGAAAGCACTGCAGCTTGCTTCCCACAGAAATTCCCTGGGAGTTTGATACTCTGTGTCTGTAACTATAGAGAAGGCTGGGGGTTTTATTTCCCAAATGTGATGATCTGGTTGCTCTGCCAAGGTCAGCTGTGTGTGCTGGCAGGGCTGGCCAACTTGGCAGGACAGCTCCAAGGTTCTGCTCTCCGCAGCTGCCTGGGAGCACCACAAATGGAGTGGAACAGCCATAAAACGTGCAAGATGAGCCCTAGCCTTGGCTGTCATTTTGGGAACCTGATTGTTTAAGTTGGCTGTGCTCAAAGAGAATCCAATGGATCCAGGATGTGACAGGCACAAACCCCTCTGTCAGCAGAGCTCTGTCTCAATCTCTGCAGTTGGATAATGGGTGGAAAAATAGCTCAGGGCCCAATGGGCTTCATTCTCCTCACATGGCTAGTTTGGAACAGCAGCTCCAGGGAAGCCTCACTCCTGAGCCTGGGGTTTCTTTGGCACTGCGTCAAACATCCCCTACCCCAGGGGTGGTGGTACTGAAACACCCTCAGCAGCTTTGCAGGGGAATTTAGGGAGGGTGAGAGGCACACTAAGGGCAGGGCTTTACGTCAGGGCACCTGGAGAAACATCATGGTTGAGCCAGTGGATGCATGGAAGGGTCTGGAGCCCCAGGAGCAGCTGAGGGAGCTGGAAAGGGGCTCAGCCTGGAGAAAAGGAGGCTCAGGGGGGACCTTGTGGCTCTGTACAGCTCCTGACAGGAGGGGACAGCCAGGGGGGGTCGGGCTCTGCCCCCAGGGAACAGGGACAGGAGGAGAGGGAACGGCCTCAGGCTGGGCCAGGGGAGGCTCAGGGTGGAGACTGGGAAAATTCCTTGATGCAAAGGGAGTGGAGGCCCTGGCACAGGCTGTGCAGGGCAGGGGTGGAGCCCCTATCCCTGCAAATGTTCAAAATTCACATAGATGTCTCACTTGGGGACACGGTTTAATGATGGCTTTGTCAGTGCTTGAGGGAATGTTGGGACTCTGTCATCCCAGAGGTTTTTCCCAACCTCAGTTATTCTGTGGTTCTGAGCGCTGGGAGGTTCTGTAGGAGATCCACAACCTCAGATCAGTCCATGCTGGGAGTCCCACCTGTTGATTGTCCCTGTCCCCAGAACAGGGGACAACAAACTTGGTTTCTGTTTGGGAGGGTCAAGTTACACATCAAAATGAGCTTGTTCAGCCAGGGTGGGCCTGGAGGGGTGGGGACCCTCTGGCCCTGGAGGCTTTCAAGTCTCGGGGAAAAGCCATTATCACCCTGGACTGAGGAATAACCTTCTCCTTCCCTGACCCTGCTGTCTTCCCAAATGGGTTGAAGAGACAGAATGATTATGGATAGACTTTTCAGCATCTGAAATACTGCTGAAGTGTCAGGGGCGCTGTCAGGACATCCCAATTTGCTCTTTTTGGAGCCTGTTTTCTGTTAAACAAATTCATAAATATTACTCGAAATGCACCTGTGCATCTGAGCACTGTTACCCTTGACCTGGAACTGTGAAAGGAGAAAAAAAAAGCTCTGGACCAGAACTGTGCTGTAAAGTGGGAAAAGAAAAGCTGGTTTATTTTTCTAGTGACAGATGGTAACATTCCTGTCCTGGCTGCTGTGAGTCAAAGGTTTATTAAGGAGAAGAAAAATCGGTAAGAAAAGCCCAGGAGCTCCTGTTTCACTAAGTGAATTTTACATTGTTCTTCCCTCAGGTGTGTGGGGAAATGTTGTTAGAATGGAAGCAGCGAAAGCCAAATTGAGTAGGAGCAGTGTGAGTGAGCTGAGCTGGGGATAGGCAAAGATTCAGCTCTGGCAGGACCAGAGTCCCCAGCATGCAGTGCCAGGCCTGGAGCTGCCTTGGGCAGGAACAGGAGCGGCTCCTCCAGCCAGGCAAGCAGCTCTGCACAGAGACCCAGGGCGTTTATTGGGATTGATTTTTGAGAAAAAAGCCTGCAAAACCACAGGAACCACCTGCTGGAGCAGTGAGGTGGCCCAGGTTGCTGTGGGGAATGAAGTACGGGTTGTGGCTGGGCTCTGTCCCCTGTGCTGGCACTGCTGGGGCAACTCCAAGAAAGACAGCAAGGGGTTGGAGCATGTCCAGGGAAGGGAACAGAGCTGGGAAGGGTCTGGAGCCCCAGGAGCAGCTGAGGGAGCTGGGAAAGGGGCTCAGCCTGGAGAAAAGGAGGCTCAGGTGGGACCTTGTGGCTCTGCACAACTCCTGACAGGAGGGGACAGCTGGGGGGGTCGAGCTCTGCTCCCAGGGAACAGCGACAGGAGAAGAGGGAATGGCCTCAGGCTGGGCCAGGGGAGGCTCAGGGTGGAGACTGGGAAAATTCCTTGATGCAAAGGGAGTGGAGGCCTTGGCACAGGCTGTGCAGGGCATTGGTGGAGCCCCTGTCCTTGAAGAGATTTACAAACTATCTGGAATGTGGCACTTGGAGACATGGGTTAATGGTGACCTTGCAGTACTGGGGGAATGGTTGGATTCCATCTCCATTTCCCAACATTAATGTGTCTGATCATGCAGCACTGGCTGGGCACTCACAGGGACTCCAGGGCTGTCCCAGCACGGCTGAGGTCTTTGGAACCTGGGCCCTGACACAGAACAGACTGTTTGGCCTTCTGGGGAATCAAAACATGGGAAGTTAGGATTCTTAGCTAGGCAGTCCTCAGGGCTGGAATATCTGGGGGTGCTGCTCAGGTACCTCCCTGAGCCACTTGAATAAATTTTTGCTGCTCTTTTCAGTCCCAGGCCCACAGCTTTGCAGGCAGATACACCCACACCCCCATTCCAAGGACCAGAGGAGTTGGTGAGCTCATCTGGTGCTTTATTCATTCAACCCATGGATGTAAAAATGAGATTTCCTTTGAAGGAACAGAATTCTTGTGTCCCTTTATCCTTTAGGATACCCTTCAGGATAGCCCTGTCTATACTCTGGGTGCCTGTGGGTGATGATAAATCTTATTCTGCTTTAGTGTTGCCACAATTTGTACTGGGTTTGGAGAGCATAGCCATTAAAGCCCCATAATTCTCTCTTGGAGTAAATGATGGAGAGACACCTCACTGATAGGGAGCGAGGCTGGGAAGTTTATTTGATGGATACATTTTTCTGGAGAGTGACTTGTAAATCTCTGTGCCCTTGGAAAGGCCACACACAGGATGGAAACATAACTCAGGAATGGGAGAGTGGGAGTCTGATAACATAGGGGGAAAGCCAAAGATAAATGCATGACCTGTTCTAGGAAATCCTCGGAGTACCCATGGATCAGCATGGATAGAGCAGGCCCCTCATCCCCTGTGCCCCAGGCTCTTGAGGTGCTGCTCAGGTGCTTACAAGGGGTACCAGAGTCAGCCCCCAACCTCCCCTGGGTGCGGTGCCAGGCAGTGCCATCCTTTCCCAAGTTAGTGGAGCAGCTGGAATCAGTTTTTTCAGGGAGATGTGCTCTGCTGGGCGGTGATGGCAGGAGCAGAGCCATAGGGATTCAAGAGAGTCCCTGCCCTCCTGGAATACACCAATCCTGGGCAGTTTATCCTTGCCTGGCTGGTAATTTGTGTGCTCGAATGATTGTGTACAAACCCACTCCCTCCTCTGGGTGGATGTGCCAGGTTTGGTGTGAACTGTTTTGGCAAAGTTCCACTCAAACTTTAGGGGATGTTGGGATTTTGTTCTTCTGCTTATAAAGCTGGCATGGTAATTGTGAGAGTCCAAATGCAAGATGCTGAGAGAGAGTAATTAATTAATTCCAAAACTGACTTGCAGTTGTTTTAGGAATATGAAACTTAGTTCGTCAATCTCAGCATGTGCTGGAGATGCTGCTTATAAATAAAGCTCTCTCTAAAGCTTTAGTGCTGTCAGGTTTCTATGGAATAACCATTAGTCCTGTCACTTCCTCAGGACTGAGCCTGGCTGCTTAAAAATGCACTGAGCCCTGCTCTGATTCCAAACCAGCTTTGCTACGTGATGCTGGAGCAATATCCACAAACACCTCTTTTATCTGGGCTTTGCAGCAGAGCTGTAATTTTCTGTACTGCAGTGTCAAGGCAACGAAAAGGGAGCTGAGGACCTAGATTCACACTCCAGGTTTTGTTTTTTATCTTTGAAACACACCAGCCCCCAGTCTAAAGCCTCAGATAGGATTCGAGTACATCAAAGCACATCAGGGAAATGTGAAGTGACAGATTTGGAACAAAAGCTTGTTTGGAGGCAGCTGATTTCATCCGGGGTCCTGAGCACCTGGTCAGGTGTGGGTGGGCTGGAGGGCATCCAGCTCCCCCTCCCTCCGATGGGCATCAGGAGTGGGACTCAGGTGGTGTTTTCACATGTTATGAGCTATCCTTTGAGCTATGTTTGAGCTCCTTGTTTTTTCCTCTTCCTTCTGAAAGGTCTCTGGCTGTTCAGGACCGTGCCATGTGCTGGGTTTTCTTTTGACCACATCCTCTGTGGAGCTGCATGTTCTGTGTTTCCAGTTGAGTCCCTTGCTGTGTTTGGGGAGCTGTGCTTGGCTCCTCTAGGAGCTGCTCTTCCTGGAGGCCCATGGGGACCAGCAGCAGCACAGCCATGACCTGCACTGCTTTCTTAACACACCTGCTTGAAGTGGCATTGAGCTGCTCCGGGTGTCTGTGTCTCAGCATTCAGCAGCATCCTCGAGGTCCCAGCCATGGAGAGCTTGGCTCAAACGTTTAATCTTGGCTCAGGTGTTACCTGCACGTTGCTCTCAGCAGTGCCCGGGGCACACCCAGCCCCAGGCTCTGGGTGCTGCTTATTTCTGGGTGCTGCAGAGCTGCTCCCTGGGCCCTGGCTGTGGCCTGGTCCCCGCTGCTTTGGGAGGGCTTCAGCTGCTCTTCTCAGCCCTCCTTGTGCCAGGGTGTGTTTTGCGTACAGTTTGGGAGGGGGATTTTTTTCAGAACCACAGAAAGCTTTGGGTTGGAAGGGACCTTAAAATCATCTTGTTCCAACCCCTGCCACAGGCAGGGCCACCTTCCTCCAGACCAGGTTTCTCAGGGCCCCATCCAGTGTTGATTTAGGGCTGTTCTCCCCTTTCCAGGTGTGTCAGGAGTGAAGGCAGCTCGCCTGGAGGAGGCCCTGGCAGTGAAGCACTGTGCCCTGTCCCTGGTGGGGGAGCCCATCATGTATCCACACATCAACCGCTTTGTGAGGCTCCTGCACCAGCACGGCATCTCCACCTTCCTGGTCACCAACGCTCAGTTCCCCGAGGAGATCAGGTAGGAGCTGCAGGAAATTCCTACTAAACTTCCTGCTGAGACACTGGAGTGCTGACCTGTGTCCTAATCCCATTTAATGGCCCCTTAGAGTCAGCTCCACACCAGCACTGGCAATTGAAAATCCCCCTAAGCACCTGATTTAAACCTCAATCACCCCATGCTCATCCCTTTGTACTCCTCAGTTTGATTTTCTTTTCTGTACCTCCTAAACAAACTGTAATTGCTTGTGGAAGTGGAGAAGATGGAATGTGAAGATGTGGCAGGAGGGGAGCAGTGAGTGAGCTGTGGTTTGTGCCTGGGGCAGGGATAACTTCTGTCCTTCTGCCAGCCAGTGCAGGGCACTGAGCTCAGAGATTGCCTTTGGGGCTGATCTTTGTTCTGACCCCGGAGGAGCAGCTATGAAGGCTCAACCCACAGCTCTGTCCAGCCCAGCATCCCCAGCAGGATAAGGGATGACAAGCACATGTTCATCAGCAAAGTGGGATCCACTTAACCTCCCTCAGAGGGACTTAAGTGAAATCTTCCAAACACTTCAATGAACTCTTTCAGAGTCTTTACAAAGGTAAAGAATCACCTTGTCTAACAGGCTGCTGTTACCAAAGTCTGAAGCAGTGTAGCAAGAAAGTGCAGCATGTGGGGAAATGCAGCTCCAGTGAGGCTGGGGGCTCCTCAGAATCCCAGCAGTTCAGAACAGCAGCAAATCCAGCCTGGGAGCTGTGGGAGCTGTGGGCAGGGTGGCCTTGGAGTGTCACCCAGCTCATTCCAGCTCCTCTGTGTCAGTGCTCCTGGGAGAGCTTCCTTTGCACTCCTCGTGGTCTGAACCTGGCACTGAGGGAGGAGTGCAGGCAGTTTGGGAGTGAGTAATTATACACTACAAAGGCATTCCAAATGATTGAATAATTGTGTAATCAAGTTACTTTAAGTCATGTATTATGTGCCTGGTAGATAGAAATTGCTCTTTCCTAAATATAGCAGTTTAAAAAGAGAGCACACACTCTATTTTGAAGCTGCACTTTTTGGATCTGCTGAATCTTTTTTAAAAGAAACAAAAATGAAGGGGATAAAATGCTAGTCTTGCTGTCTTAAAAATTGCAACTGATCTTTGGCTCATCAAAGCAGATGATTTGCTTAATATGGGAACTGAAGTAGGCACCCAGCTCACTTCTGTGCTGTCAGCAGAGGAGCTGTAGTTAAAAAGTTCATCCTGCAATAGGCAGGGTGACCTCTGGTGCAAGAGAGCTGAGAGGGACTTGGGACAAGGGATGGAGGGACAGGACACAGGGAATGGCTTCCCACTGCCCAAGGTCAGGGATAGATGGGATACTGGAAGGAATTGTTGGCTGTGAGGATTGGCAGGCTCTGGCACAGGGTGCCCAGAGCAGCTGTGGCTGCCCCTGGATCCCTGGAAGTGTCCAAGGCCAGGCTGGACAGGGCTTGGAGCAGCCTGGGACAGTGGAAGGTGTCCCTGCCCATGGCAGGATGAGCTTTAATGACCAGATGATTATTAATGCTCACCAGCAAATGCTCATTTTTGATGTTGCTGTTCCTGGCCCTTGTAGATTCTGTCCTGCCTCACTGGTGAAGCCACCTCAGGGCTGGAGGCCTGAAGTCAGTTCGAGTGGCACAGCTCAGCTGAAGATTTCAGCTCAGGATTTTGGCCCATGTCTATGTGTAAATGCCAAGCATTTGGTCTCTTGGATTTCACCTCAGGCATCTGAGCTAGCTTGGAATTTCACACCCAAAATCCATCCTGGTGCCACACAGCTGAATTTGCTGCTATCCTGCACTGAAGCTGTGCCCCAGGAGATGTGTCCTTGATCTCACTGCACCCATGGATGCCCTCTCTCTTTGTTCCCCCTTGGCAGAATGTGCCCAGCTCATCTGGGCTCGATTTCCAGCCATGCTGAGCCCTGTGGACCATTCCTGTTTGGGGCCGAAATCCCTCCCTGGGATCATTTCTTATTCCTTCATTTCCCCTATGCTGACAGTGAGTTGGGCTCCTGCCTGTCCCTAGGTTTGAGAAGAGATGATTTTTCTCAGCTCCTCTTTTGAAAAGCACCTGTTCCATCTTCACTAGGGCCCCTTTTAATTAAGCAAAGACAGCACTGAGTAAAGAAAGAGTTTGGCTCAGTATTTCTGGAAACTGAGCACTTCAATCCACTTAGGCCCAGAACATTTGGTCATTTTGGAGTCTGTGGCTTTGGGCTGCCAGTTCAGACAAACTTGTTTACAAAACTGAGATTTTAACCTGAAATGTGCAGTTTGTTCTGGGTTTTTTCATTTTGCTGTTTAAATACACACAGAGAGAATGTGTTCCAATGGTTGGTTGAGTGTCCACATTGGGTGGACACAAAGAGCTCTGGTCAGTCTCACTCTGGCCAGTTTTTGTCCCTCTGTCACCTTTGGGTGACAGTATATTTTTAGGTGGCACTGTTCGGCAGCTGAACAATAGCTCCTGATTTTTTGAAATCTTCTCTAGAGAACCAAATGAAGCTGGGACTGATGCCTGCTCATTACAGACTAGACACAAAACACTCCAAAAATGCTGCCCCCAAATGTTGAGAGCTCTGTGGTACACTGGACATGGTTGTTGATGCTGGCAGCACCCAGGGTGGGAGATGCCACGAGGGGTGAGTGTGTTATACTCACTGCCTTGGTCACTTCTGTCAGTGAAAAAGGTTTGTGTCCATCCTGGGTGTGTGCCCCCACCCCTGGAATTGCTCAGGTAAGGCCTGGACATGGCACTCAGTGCCCTGGGCTGGTGATGAGGTGGGGATTTGGCATAGGCTCGGTGTGGTGATATTGAAGGGCCTTTCCAACCTCAGTGATCCTGGGATTCTGAGGGAGCTCCTTTCGAGGTTGTTCTTACTCTCTTTGATCCTTTTGCTGATGGACTGTGATGTTGCGTTTCTTTATTCCCTTGGCATTTATGGAAGCGATCAGACTCCCCTCAGACTCTTCCCACAGCACAGGATGTTTAGTCCCTTCAGGAGTTCCCAGTGTTGGGCTCCCAGGTGCTGGGACCAGCACTTGTGACCAGAAAGGCTCTGCTCCAGGATTTCTGTGGAATAAGAGCCTTGGCAGTGGAAGGAGAGAAGGAAGGAGTGGTGGTTTGTGTGTGGGTTTATTTTTTAAACAGCTTTGAGATCCCTTTAAAGATGTCATTGATGAGCCTGCTGCAGGTCAGGGGAGTTCAGCATGTCCAGCAGTAGGAACTGACTGAACTAGGGCTGAATTTAGAGTCACAGAATCTCTGAGGCTGGAAAATCCCTCCAGGATCATCAGGTCCCAGCTGTGCCAAACCCCCACCTTGTCCCCAGCCCAGAGCACTGAGTGCCACGTCCAGCCCTTCCTTGAACTCCTGCAGGGATGGGGACTCCAAACCTCCCTGGGCAGCCCCTTCCAGTGCCTTGCCATCCTTTCCATGGTGAAATTCCTCCTGTTGTTCATTTCTGTTGAGTGTGATTGTTTTTCCACAGCCAAATAGGTCGTGGAGAAAGGGCAGAGCTTTGTGGATCGCAGAACCTCTCTCACCTGAACCCCTTCCTTTGGGAAGCCTTTCCCGATGTGTTACAGCTCCACTGGAGCGAAATCCATCCTGGTGCAGGGAGGAAAAGACAATGAAATTGTCAGCCAAGGGCTGTGTGCGTGAGTTCTCAGCCTTGGGGGTGTGTGTTGAGGTTATAACACCTTGCTGCTGCTGATGGTCACTTGGCAGAGATGAATTTTCCCTGGAAATACTGTCCAGTTCCTGTTCCTGCTTTTGTAGGAGAACACAAACTCAAGCAGCAGATTTGTGAAAGCAGCAATTCCCTTTTGCATTTGCAGGAGGCTGGAGCCTGTGACCCAGCTCTATGTCAGTGTGGATGCCAGCACCAAGGAGAGCCTGAAGAGGATTGACAGACCCCTCTTCAAGGACTTCTGGCAGAGGTTTCTAGACAGCTTAAAGGCCTTGGCTGAAAAGGTACCCACTTAAGAATGGACTTTTAAATGGCTTTTTCCTTCCTTCTACACTTTGCTGACTCACCACACCTTTTTTCTTCCTTCGCACCTTACCTGTTTCTACTTTCTGCAGAAGTAGAAGACTTGAGAGGCTTTAGGATGGACCATGGAGTGGGTTCTGGGTGTGTTTGGAGTATGTTTCCATGGTTGGGGCATTCAGGTGTGTGAAGTGCAGCAGTTTTGAGTGGTTTTCCAGAGCAGAATGTGTGTGTCAAATGGGGCAGCAAATGCTGTGAATAAAAGGTGCTCTGAGGGATGAAGAGATTATCAAATAATAGATTTCCTAACAAAGGGGTTACACTAAAAACAGGCTGCTGAAGGAAAGCTGGAGATTCAGGGAAGAGTTGTAAATCCCCTGTGTTCCTCTGCTCTGGTTCTCAGAGGCTCCCTTGAAATGGAGCACATAAAGGACATTAAAATATGTGTGCTGGAGTTTGGTAGCTCTGTCACCCTCCTGCTGCAGAGAAATCTACTCTTTTCTGGAAGACTGACCCAACCCATTGGATCTGAGCATTGCAGCGGGGGGGGCCTTTGCCCTGTGTGTGTTGGACTCAGCTGAGCAATGACGTGGGGCCCTGGCGTGGTGTCAGCTCAGGCTCTGTGTGACAGGTGAGCTTTGGAGGAATTAATGAAGCACTTCTGGGCCCAGCAGCAGATGAATGGATAAGAATAGTGCCTCACAAGCATGTCTGCCTCTCTTGTTCCTGCTCCTGGGCTCTGATGGAAGCCAGGGCTGTGTTTACTGATCTGGCAGACATTGACACGTTACCTGCTGGGACCAACAGCCAAGAGAGACTGTTGCCTTTGAATAATGAGGTTTTGTTGGAATAATGAGTTTTCCTGCCTTCTCAGATGACAGTGTTGGACATTCTCTGCCAAATGAACTTAGATTAGTGGATCTGTGAGACTCAGAGGAATTGAGTGTCACTTTCTGCTGCAAAGGCACGTGGGCAGCGTGGTCAGGTGCTTTGTGTGGGAGGTACAGCTCTCTTGTGCAAAACCTCAGGCCAAACTCTGAGGGTATTGAAATCAAGTGCAAACTAAATTCTCTGTGAGCAGGGAAATCTGTGGGAAGAAGGGGAGCTAAAATACTGAAGGCACTAAATACTGAAAAAGCCTTTTGGGAAGTTGCTTTTGCCCATCATTTCTTTCCTGCTGCCTTTCTTGACCCTGAGTGTTCATTACTGGGAGAAGTTTCCTTGCAAACAACTGAAGGTGAAAGTATTGGCAAGTCTGTCCATACAGCTAAAAATACCCTGGTCAAGGTGAAGAGGAGAGGAGAAAGCAGCTCCACTAGCAGGTGCATTTTCTCCTCCAAGCAACTGCACTTTTAAGGATCCTTGAAACACTGATAACACAAGAGCCAATTAATGGTTGTTCCAGTTGGTGAAACCCTGCTCTGCCAGCCCTGCTCAGCTGCACGAGGCAGGATCACATGTAGGGACAGCAGGAACTCTTGGGAAAGCTGCTGTTTGTTGGTTTTCTCTTAATCCCAGAATCACTGAGGTTGGAAAAGCACTCCCAGACCATCAAGTCCAAGCTGTGCCTGATGCCCACCTTGTTATCAGCATTGTCCAGGTTTTCCTTGGGCACCTCCAGGGGTGGGGACTCCAAATCTCCCTGGGCAGCCCCTGCCAAGGCCTGGCCACCCTTTCCATGAAGAAATTTTCCCTGATACCCAGCCTAAATCTCCCCTGGCACAGCTTGAAGCCACTTTTCTTTGTCCCCTGTGCCCTTGGAGCAGAGCCCAACCACCCCCCCCTCCCTGGCTGTCCCCTCCTGTCAGGAGTTGTGCAGAGCCACAAGGTCCCACCTGAGCCTCCTTTTCTCCAGGCTGAGCCCCTTTCCCAGCTCCCTCAGCTGCTCCTGGGGCTCCAGCCCCTTCCGAGCTCTGTTCCCTTCCCTGGACATGCTCCAGCCCCTCAGGGTCTGCATTATCCTGAGGAGCACAAAACTGACTCTGGATTGGAGGTGCCTCAGCAGTGCCAGCACGGGGGACAATCCCCGCACTGATCAAACACAGGATTCTGGTACCCAAACCCCCGAGTGCTCCTAGGCAGCAGCATCTCTCTGTTCCCCTCCCAGCTGCCCTGCCCCAAACCCCCAGGAGTTGTTCTGTGGGACTGTGAAATATGGGAGGTGGTGGCAGCTGAAGCACCTGCGAATTCCTGGGAAATACAGCCCCTTTTCCAGGCTAGCTGTGGAATGCTGCTGCATTGTGTTGGGAAGATGATGTTAATTTATCTGGAAACAGGCACAAGTCCCAGTTTTTCCCAGTGCCTGATAAACCTTCCAGGCTGATTCAGTCCTTCTGAGGCCGAGAGGAGCTGCCACAGCAGCTCATCTGAGTCACTGCTGAGCAGTCATGGGCAGCTTTGAGCTGGGCACACTGAAAAATAGAAGTGGGCAAAGGGAGTTTATAGGAACACGAGTTGTACCTGCTGTGCTCACCCTTGTGGCATATGGGAGGTGCTGATCCTGCTCACTCCCTGCCTGGGGCTGCAGGGGTGGGTGATGGCAAAATAATCCTCTGGTTTGGTAATCCAAGACTGGGAAGTGGGAGAAAGGAAGAGGGAAGGACATGGTTTTAAGTGGGAAAGGAGAGAGGATATTTGGCTTGGCTGTTCTCTTTCCTGCAGTCAAAGCCCAGGTCTTGTTAAATATAGGAGGACCTAGGCAAAGTTGGGCTTCAAACCTCGTGCCCCAGTGAAGTGGTTATAGAACCTCAGAATCCTGGAATGGTTTGGGTTGGAAGGGACCTTAAACTCACCTCATTCCAACCCACAGGGACCTATTCCACCAGCCCAGGCTGCTCCCAGCCCCATCCAGCCTGGCCTTGGCCCAGTTGTGCTGATAATGGATTTCATGCTTTTGACTGAACTTCTGCACAAAGTTCTTGAGCCTCAGTAAAAGAGTGAATTTAATAACAAATTGTTCCCAGGATGATCTGACAGCATCATCCAACATGTAGGGGATTAGTTGCTACATCCATTTTCAAAGGAAGCCCAGGAATAAAAGAGAAAAAGCTTTTGTGCTATTTCTGCAGCAAACAACATGAACCACCCCCCTCCCCCTTTGTCCACTGCTACTTGGAGCAAGTTTGATCCTTTCTAGAGCTGCTCTCATTCAAATGATCTTCATGTTAAATTTTCTGTGCTGAGAAGCACTTTTTGAGAGAGGAGTTTGTTAAACAGCAGGTGGACTCCCGAAGGCTCAGTTTGTTTCTTGTCCTGAATCCTCCACCTCTGAAATTAAATGGAGAGGGAAAGGAAAGACATGAACATGTGCAATTTTAGATTGCGCCCTTCCAAACACCACGTTTGAGTTTTGGAGCCTCATCCTCTGACAGCCTTGAGTTTGTGAGAGTGATTGAGAGGTGACTTGGCTTGATAGACAAGTGCTTGGAGGAGGCACTGAGGCTGAGAATTCTTATCATCAGGATGAGAAATCTCTGCTTAAAGGTGTATCTTCCAGCCATTGCTGCTTCCTAATCCATATCCAATGAGGAATGGGTTGCAAACCGGTGATGAGGGTCCAGCTCAGGAGGGAGGGGGGAGATTTTCCATCCCTGGAGGTTTTAGTATCAAATTGATGCTTTTTTTTCCCAAAAGACCTTTGACTAGATGTGCTGAGCAAGAAAACAACCCATGGTCTGTAAGCTCTCATCCCCCCCAGTCAGATTCGGGATCCTGTAGTGTTTGGCTTGTTCTGTTTCCCTCCGGGTGACTGGACCAAGTTCTGTAGGCTGAGGAACTTTGGGAATTTGTCCTGGTTGTTGTCCATAAATCACTGAATGTTTTCCCAAGCAATAGGGATGTTGGCTAGGACAAATGGGAATCCCCTGCTGAGAAATAGAATGGGTATGCAGTGACCCAGTGTGACAAAGTGCTTATGGATTTCTACCCAAACACTGGGAAAACAGCTGAATAGAAGATGGTGATGGACAGAGCAGCATGAATCCTATTCATGGTTCACATCCCCTGGCATCAGCTCTGAGGGGGCTTTTTGCCTTCACAGAACCCCAGGCTGTGCCAGGCCTGAAGGGACCACAGCAGGTCCCTGGTGCCGCCTCCCTGCTCAGGCAGGGCCATCCCAGAGCACAGGGCACAGCATTGTGTCCAGAGGGCTCTGCAATATCCCCGCTGAGGAGACTGCAGCCCCTCCCTGGGCAGCCTGCTGAGGGCTGGGCACTGCCAGGGCAGAAGTTGTGCCTCCTGGGCAGGGGGAATTGCTGGGCTCAGTCCCTGCCCATTGCTCTGGTGCCACTGCTGGGCCCCCGGAGCAGAGCCTGGGCCCTGCTCTGCCCCTCCCTGCACACAGGGACACCCAGGGCTGAGGGCCCCTCTCAGCTGGGGCTCCTCTCCAGGCTGGACAGCCCCAGCTCCCTCAGCCTTTCGTGGGCACGGAGATGCTCCAGTCCCTCCTCATCCTCACAGCCTGTGCTGGCCCTGCTCCAGGAGCTCCTGGCCCTGCTGTGCTGAGGATCCAGAGCTGGACACGGCACCCCAGAGGTGCCCCCAGGGCTGGGCAGAGGGGCAGGATTCCTCTCTGGACTGCTTGGAATGCCCCTCCTGACCTGAGGTGAGCAAAACAGCTCTTGAAGAAGTGGCTGCTGGTCCATGGTAGTCCATGGGCTTGCTGAGCTCTGGGCTGAAGGTCCCTGCTGTCACTCATGCTCTTAGGAATATCTTCCAGCCCTGGCATGGTGTCACCTCCTCTATCTGTACCTCCTTGAGTTCCTCATGTTGAATCCTGTCCCATGCACGGGCTGGCCTGGCAGGAGTTGCTGTGCTGCCAGAGCCAGGCAGGCAGAGCTGAGCTGCTGGGACCTGCAGGGGCTAGGTGCCAGTGTTCTCTCAAACAGACTGGAGCCATGCACAGAGCAGGAATGAGCCCTGCAGGTTAATGGGATGGTGCGGCACTGCAGGAACTGATGATGGAGCAGAACCTTGTCCTTCCTGTCCTTCTAGGAGGGTCACAAAGCAAAGGAAGCAGCTCATTGGCACTGCCAGGAGCTCAGACTGTGCCTTTGGACATCACACACGACACTGCTGCAGATCTGAGATCTAACCTTGCCCTCACTCTTTTTCTGCTTCAAGGGGATGAGGATTTCCTGGAGAACCAGGGTCAGGGCTCGCTGGGAGAGGTGGAGCAGACACCTGTTTTTTTTCCTTTATTAAAGATCAAGAAGGGAAATGGTTCCCTCTACCTGTGCTAGGATATCACATAATGGCAGTGCCTGGGTTTGGTAGCTGGATATTCCTTGCTAGCAGGTGCTAGGAATGGTTTATCCAGGGGAAGATACAAAAACACAAGATAGAAAAACATCTCCCATTACTGTCTCTGGGTCTGCATTTTCACACAGCTCACAGATAGCTCCTGTTACATTCCTGGGTGATGAAGGGACCAGTTTGATATTTAAACATTCCCAGCCTTGCATCTGCTGCTATTTACTTAACTCTTTTTGTTTTTCCCAACATTATCCTGTCTTCCAAGTTACCCTTGTCTCTGTGTGATTACAAACAGCATAAATACATCAAGTTACATCCTCAGCAGGTTTTAGTGCTGATTATTATGTAATAAATGACAGGAACAATTGTTTTTATGAAAAGACACATTTGATTTGCAGGGAGATGATTTATGTGGCTCCTGGGGGAGGGGAGCCATGTCTGATGTTTCTGAGCTGAGGGACTTTATAAGGAGAATTTAAATGTAAAATCTGCAACAGATGTAGAATCAGTAATCAATTTTGCCACTATAAATTTAGAAGAATTTTACTCTTCTGCACAGTAAATGCTCTCACCAGCTGTGTTCTTGTTTTAATGGGATTGCTAATGAGACTTGTGGTGAAAGCCTTTGGCAATGCAGCCTGAGGAGTGTGACACAGGTATGATGTTAATATGGAGTTATTGCCTCTGAAATCCATCCTGTCCTTTCAGTGTCCTTACAACAATCCAAACCAGGCTTCTGCAAGATGCTTGGCTGCTGAGGGAGTGAAATCTCATTTCTCTGGTTGTGCCAGTCCCTCCTGGTTTGCTTGCAGGCAAGAAAGGGGGAGATGTTCATAGCACAGCTCTAGTCAAAGGGATGTGTTATTCCAGCTGCTGCTGTCCTGTGAGTGTTGGGGAGGCACGGATTGAGGCTGGGGGAAGGGAGGGTTCTGTGGCCACCCAGCAAGCCTGAGGCACAGGTAGGGGGTGGAATCCGTGTTCTCTGGGTCCATGATCCCAGGTGAAGCCCCTCCTCTCATTCCTGCCTGGGGCCAGGGCCAGGGCTTTGCTCCTGGCCGTGCCTGCAGAGGGTGCCCAGTGGTGCCTCGGGGTTGGGACAGGGCACCCCTGCCCATGGCCTTGGGAAGTAGGAGTAACAGGGCCCTCCTCCTCCCCTTCCAGCTGCACTCATCCCTTCCCTCCTCAGGCAGCAGGCATTCTCCACCTTGCCCAGTTTTTCTGCTGCTGAACATGTAGGGAGCATTTGCAATTCTTACCCTCTGTTATGGAGTATCTCTCCTTTGCCTTGAGCTCTTCTAGAAGCTGCCTGAGAGATGTCAGCCTTGGCTTTTAGGGAGCTTGGTTCAAACCAATCTCTGTTCCCCTTCCAGGTTATTTATTACCCAACCAGCAGCCAAGGGCTTCCCATCCCTGGGCTTGGCTCTGGGAGCTCCCAGCTCCCGCAGCAGCCTCCGTGGCCTTGGGGACATTTGGTCACATTTTCGTTCTCTGGTTCTGAACTAGAGCAGTTTTCATGGACAGGCCCCCTGAGGAGGCTGAGCCTGTGTGTTTTTATGGGAACTCTCCAGAAGGAAAGAACAACCCTAAAATTCTGCTTGTGGCAACAAGGGAAACTTGGGGCTGCACTTCGCTTTCAACTAAGATTTTATTTCAGCCTGTAAGGCACAGATTGGGCCTGTGCTGGGCAGTGCACCATACTCCAGTTGCTAAATGCATTAACTTTGGACTTCTCTCATCACTCACCAATCACCAACAGCTCTCACACCAGGAGTCAGGTGAGAAGCATTTATAGGATTCATTGAATCCATTCCTTTGGATCCTTGCATTTGACATTGCAGGAAAGACAAAGCATCTGCAGGAGTGTTGTGTTTGCCCATCTGGGATGGGGAGTGCATAACTGAGACAGGAGCACTGCAAGCAAGGAGAGGGATTTTCTGGGAATGTGCTGATGGTGGGAACACACTCCTGGGTTTGGGAAAGACAAAATCAGGAAGACATTGCTTTGGAGAGAGGAGAAATCCTTTCCTCAAGGGTGGTTGTGATGGGCTGTGTGCAGGAGTGCTTGGATGCCAGGGCTGGAATGCTGGATCCAGGCTTGCACTGACACATGGACACATGGACACATGGACACATGGACACATGGACACATGGACACATGGACACATGGACAGGGTGCCCAGGACTGTTCAGTGCCACATGTCTTACAGGTGGGCTTGGGGAGGTTCTCCTGCCTCAGGGTGAGACCCATGTGCTTGGCTCCAAGGGGACTGGACCTGATTAGTTCATTTGGGCTTTCAGGGAGGATCCTGCAGCAGGAATGTGGCAGCAGAGCTCAGGGGATGGCTGTGCCTTCAGTGCTTGCTCGCTGATCTTCTCCCTCAGCTGCCAGTTCAGCTCCTTTGGGTCACAGAGACCCCAAACTTCCTTTGTCAGGGTGACTTTGGGCAATAAACAGGCTCAGGCCAGGGAATGCTGCTTCCCTTGTTCCATGGGGATGTGGGTATCTTGGCCCTGTTCCTGTCCACCCCCACAAGGCCATGGGGAGCTGGGAGCTGGTGGCTCTGCCCCCTGTGCTGGTGGCTCTAAGTGCTGTCTGTGACCTCCCAGACCACATGGCACATCCATGGTTTCTGTGGCTGTTCCAGTGACCCCTCTGGAGGTTGTTGACTTGCAGGTTGTGCACTTGGGAGCCAAGTCCTGTGTGTTCGCCTTGGATGAAGCTGCTGTCGGATTTGGCAATGGGGGAAATGCAGGAACTGCAGCACAAGGACTCAGAGTCCCCTCTGAAGTTGTAAAGCTGCTGGAGCATCTTTCATTGAATTCCCAGAAATTCATATAATTCTGATTATAATGTAGTAATTCACAGAATTCAGCAGGAAAGAGCTGAACCTGTTGGAGCAGGTGCAGGGGAGGCCATGGAAATGCTCCAAGGTCTGGAGCCAGGCTGGGAGAGCTGGGGGTGTTCACCTGGAGAAGAGAAGGCTCCAGTGAGACTTCAGAGTCCCTTCCAGAGCCTAAAGAGGGCTTCTATAAGGAGGGAGAGGGACTTTTACACAGGCAGAGAGTGACAAGATAAGGGGGACAAAATCGGTTTGGTGCAAGAACCAAATGAGATGCAGTGTAAACGATCTCTGTAAGTGCTTAGTGCTAAACCCAGCAGGTCAGTGTTTGGGGGTGATGAGCCCTGCAACTGGAGAGTTGATGATCCGTAATAAATACAAATAATAGGAAACAACTGTTTACAGAGCTGTACAAGTGTGTGTTTGCATCATTGCTTTTATGTCCTTCTAGCTCAGGGCTGGAATTCGCCTAACAATCTGGGGGACTCTGATCCCTCTGGCCTCTCTGAGTCCAGCTTGCTGTGGAAGCAGCAGGATCTGGAGGCATTTCATGGACACTTGGTGTCTAAAGGAATGCTGTAATTTGAGGTGGTGGAATTTCAGGTATCCCTTGGGCAGGCTTCTCAGGTGGAGCATACCTTGCACTGTGAATTCACAGACACTCAGGATTTGAGTAAACCCTTTGTTGTGATTTTTATCATTCCCCTGTTCTGCTCCAGCACCTGCAGGAGTTCTCTTAGCCCCAGCTCAAGCTCACCTATTTACCAGAACGGGCACTTAAAATGTTTAAAGTCCATTATTGTTGTTCTTTTAGAGCCCAACTCTTGAATTAAGGCTTTACAAGAGCACTGGCTTTGCAAGGATTGCTTAATCAATAAGAGAAATTTATGTCAGACTCCTTGTTTACACTTCTTGTGAAGTGAACTGGGCAGGATTTTCAGCAATCCTGGTGGGGCTTTCAGATCTATTTTTAGATGATTTGGACAAAACCCAGAAGAAAAATATAAATCATTTGCTTCACAGCCTGCAAGAGTGTTTTTTAACGAGGTAATTATGTTTTTATGGCAGCTTAATCTCTGCTTTCATCGCTGGAAGTTGCATTGCTGTTTTGTTATTCCCCAGGACAATGAGTGTCACTATTCCCATAAATACAGTCACCCCTTCCCAGGCTGTGGCTGAGCTCCTGTCTGTGCCACCCTCACAGGAACAATTCCTTCCCAAAATCCCATCTCACCCTGCCCTCTGGCAGTGGGAAGCCATTCCCCCTGTCCTGGCACTCCAGGCCTTTGTCCAAAGTCCTTCCTGTGGAATCCTTCAGGTGATGATAGGCCACAAATGGTTCACTCCAAAACTTTACCTCCTCCAGGCTGATCCTGCAGTTACTCCCTCAATCCTTCTGTATTACAGGATTATTTAAAATACAGTTTATTCTCCTTTCCTGTATCCCCTGTTGCTGAGCAAAACACAGTGATTTTGAGGAATATTCCTTCAGGCCGTTGGGAAATCTCAGGGGAAGTTGTTTTCCTGGCTGAGATTTCCAACTACAGAGCAGAGATCTGTGAGGAAGCATCCAAGTCTTTGGCTGGGTGTATAAATAACTGGGATGGCTTAAAACTCCTGAGCAGCTGGCAGTGCCATGGGGCAGGCTGGGCTCCAGGCCTGGATCCGGAGTGAATCTGGCAAAGTTCATTTCCTGCCTCAGCCCCAGTCTTTGCCTAAAGTGTGGCTGGGTTTGAGCTGCTCTTTTTGAGCTGCTTTTCTCCCCCATTTTCTTTCTGCCTGTGCCACTCAGGCCCTTTCTAGACATTTCCCAGTCAGTGTGTTAGCACACTGATGTGTTGTTGTTAGAGGCCAACTTCTTGCCACACAATCACTGAGGGTGGAAAAGCCTCCAGGGAACTGAGTGCAGCCATTCCTCCAGCACTGTCCAGGCCACCACTGCCCCTGTCCCCACATCCACTCATGTTTTAAGCCTCTCCAGGGATGGGGACTTCACCAGCTCCCTGGCAGCTGTGCCAGGGCCTGACCACCCATTTAGTGAAGAAATTTCCTCAGTATCCACCCTGAGCCTCCCCTGGTCCAGCCTGAGGCTGTTCTCTCTCCTCCTGTCGCTGTTCCCTGGGGGCAGAGCCCGACCCCCCCGGCTGTCCCCTCCTGTCACGAGCTGTGCAGAGCCACAAGGTCCCCCTGAGCCTCCTTTTCTCCAGGCTGAGCCCCTTTCCAGCTCCCTCAGCTGCTCCTGGGGCTCCAGCCCCTTCCCGGCTCCATTCCCTTCCCTGGACGCACTCCAGCCCCTTCCTTGGAACTCCCCTGTAGTTTATTCTTTAATATTGTTCTTCTCCTGCCTTCCCTGCGCTGCTGGGGTCTGGCTGTGCCATGAGGTGACAGGTTTGTCACTATGAGATGACAGCTTTGCCATGCTCTCCAAGACTGCCAAGACCTCCCTCATCCTGGCCAAGGAGCCAAGCCTGAGACACCAGGTCATGAAGCATCAGGATGTGACTGTGGAGCTGTGTCTGGGACATTTTGGGGAATGTGAAAGGAGAGGAGGCTGGGGGAGGTCCCAGATTTTGCCTTCTTCCCCCTCTGAAGCCTCTTCTTTCCCACACCTGACCAGACATGAGCACATATTGAACAGCCCTGAGGATGTGGCACTTGGGGACACGGTCAGTGGTGGCCTTGGCAGTGCTGGGGGAAGGGCTGAACTCGACCTTGGAGGGCTCTTCCCCCCCGGGCCCTGGTCTGTGTCCCCCATCCCGTGCCCGTGCAGCAGGGCCTGTCACGGGGCAGCAGAGGAGGAGCCATCCCCGTGGGCAGAGGGAAGGAGCAGGGGATTCTCTGGGGCTGGCAGCGCTGAGGGGAGGGAGGGATGGGCTGGAGCCAAGCTCAGGGCTGGCTGAGCTCCTGTCATGAGGCAGAGCAGCAGCTGGGCGGGACAAGGCCCTGTCCCCTGGGATGTGCCTGGCAGGCCCCTGCTGCTGCAGCAGCTGCTGCTGTTCCAACCCAGGCACAGAAAAGGTCCTGATCCTGCCTGTCCTGGGAGCCTTCACAGCATCATTCCCTGTCAGGCTGCTGCTTTGAGTCTTGTGAAAGTCACAGGGACTCGGGCAGGAACTCGCTGGAGCTTTTCTGCTGCTGGAATTGGATTTTCTTCCCACTCCTGGCCCAGGCTGGAGCCCGGCAGTGCTGTTCCTGTGGCACAGAGCGGGGGGCAGCACCCCCAGGCTCCTGCTGATGCTTTTCCTGCCTGTTGGGAGTTAAACATCCACCCTTTCCTGGGAAAAGAACCATCTCAGCCTGTTTAACAGCAAGCTTGAAGTAGGTTTTGCTTCTGATTGGATAGGATCTGTTTTCATGGTGTTCTATTTTAAGTTCCTTTGCATTGGGCTTCTTTTTCCCTGGGTATAAATTTTACATGATTCCTTGAAACTGCACTGGTAATACGGAAAAGAAAGAAATAATCACTGGAATGTTATTGGTACTGATTTCCAAGGGTGAGTGTGTTAAAACTGAGTCCATGGAAAATGGATAAAAAGCAGTCATGGTTTGGATTTACTTAAGAACAACATTTTCAGCTCTCAAAACAAAGCTGTTGCTGTACTTTGTTTTATTTCTAGAGATTTTTCAATAATCTGATTAATTTCTGCTGAAGTGTGAAGCAATAAAGTAGATTACAAGAAAGTACAGGAAGAGTGAGTGTGGAGGGGAGTGAAATCTGGTGTTTTTTTCTTCTTGGTTTCCAGTCCGGATTCCTGTGCTTCATGCATCAGCAAGGCTGTGCTGAGGCTGAGGGGCTTTTCTGGTATAAAATTCCGTCTTGGGAATTAGTGCTGATGAGTTCATCTCACTGTGGGACTTTCTTGTTCTTTCTAGGCAGGATTTCAGAGCTGGGGGGAACACCAGGGCAGTGGTGTTGGGTGATAAAAAACTTGATGGAGACCAAAAGTCCAACTTTGCTGTTTTCCTAATTATTATTCAGGACAGTTTTCATCTTATCTTCAAGGCCTTGGAAGAACAAGGAATTTCATATGGAGATCAGGCTTGGCTCCTCACAATAATTATACTTCAGAGAGACAATTTTGGTTCTTACACATTTATATTAAAGCTGAAAGAATTAAAAACTGCTTTAAAGGCACTGCCTTGGGGTTCAGATTCAAGACAAGATGCAGGACCAGTCCTCATCATGTGGACATCACCTTGTAATTGTATTTTTCCTGATTCCCTAATTAGCTTTTTTTCCCAATTCCCTCACAAGGAGTAGGAATGGCTTTTGCATGGAAAAATAGTGCCAGGTTTGTGTTTTGATTTGGGATTTATGTTTGTTTTTTTTAATAAGTTTGAGGGGGTTTTTTAGAAACATCCCAGTTTCTTTGGCATTAGCACTCAGATCACGGAATCATGGGATCAGTTGGGTTGGAACGACTTTAACGACCATCCCTTTTCACCTCCCAGCCATGGGCAGAGGTGCCACCCACTCCATCTGCTTTGAGGGAAGTTTTTAAATCTCAGCTGAGAAAAATCGAGCACTTAAAGAGATATTTTTGTGCTTAGACATACCTGAAAACACAAATCTTGTGTCATTTCTGAGCCCTACTTTAAATACCCATATTTCACATTTTTGTTATACCCATGTAGCAAATGATTTTCTGATGGTTTTATGCAGTAATAAACTTGGTTTATCCAAATCCAAAGAAAACCTCACTTTTGGAAGTGTAGTGTGACTGAAAACTCAAGGCTGACTCTGAAAATTAGAAATGTCTCAATTCCAGTAAAACTCAGAGTTTACAGTTACTTTTGGGTCACTGCAGGCAGGAAAACGCAGGGCCCAGTGATCCATCTCCAGGTTTTGAACCTTCAGAAACTCCAGAATCATGAAAAATCCACATCCCCAAGTACTTGAGTATCAGTAATTTGGTGTTGCTTTTCCCCACACCCAGACAGGAGGCAAGGAAGGTCCTTAATATGAAGTGAAATGTTGTGCAGGGTCCAGCAAGAGGGTGACAGTGGCGAGGGTGACTGTCCCCATCCTGGAAGGTCCTGGGTGAAGCCCAGGGCTCTGGAGCTAAGCCTTGGGTGCAGCCTGGGTTGAGCACTGACTCAAGTTGTGAGCTTTACTGGGGTTTCACAGCAGAGTTAATGTGTTAATTAGCCTGTGCTAATGAGCACCTTTTTAGCACTGGAGACAAAGGCTGCACTTGCTCTCACCTGGGTATTAATAGCAGCTGCTGGAACAATGCTCAGTGTTTTTGTGGGTTCCTACGCAGCAGAGCCTGCTCAGGGTTTGCTCTAAAGATCATTTGCCTGAAGAAAGGAAGCTGAAAACTTCTGTGCTCTGTGCCGAGTTCAGGTATGAGGGGAAAAAACCCCTCCTGTGCTGTGCAAGGTGCTCAGCTGAGCCCTCCCTGGCCCTGTGACTGTCACAGGGGGTGGCACCTCCGGTGATGGATGGACCCAGTGCGGAGAGGAGCCCGTGTGGGGAGGGAGGCTCCTGGTTACCAGAATGGATTCATCTGCATCCTTCCAAGGTCACTGAGCCTTCCCTGATGGTGCTCTGGAGTGTGATGGGTCCTACAAAGAGTCCAGAGGAGGCCATGGAGCTGCTCCCAGGTCTGGGACACCTCTGGAGCCAGGCTGGCAGAGCTGGGGGTGCTCACCTGGAGAGGAGAAGCTCCAGGGAGAGCTCAGAGCTCCTTGCAGTGCCTGAGGGGGCTCCAGAAGAGCTGGAGAGGGACTGGGGACAAGGGATGGAGGGATAGGACACAGGGAATGGCTTTCCACTGCCAGAGGACAGGGATGGATGGGATATTGGGAAGTAACTGTTCCCTGGGAGGGTGAGGAGGGGCTGGGATGAAATTTGCAGAAGAGCTGTGGCTGCCCTTGGATCCTTGGCAGTGCCCAAGGCCAAGCTGGACAGGGCTTGGAGCAGCCTGAGGTAGTGGAAGATGCCCCTGCCCATGGCAGGGGTGGAATGAGATGCACTTTAACGTCCTCCCAACCCAAATTGTTCCAGGACTCTGTGATCTGCAGAGCTCCTGGGAGCTTAGCAGAGCTGGATTTGGGAGAGGCAGGAGTGACCTCCAGTCCTTTTAGGGGGGCTCTGTCTCTGGGCTGAACTGGAAGGCTTTGGAAAGCCGTGGAGTCGGGGGGTGTTGGGATCTGAGAATGCCTCGAGCTGTGTTTTGGATCTTTCCTCCCTGGTGAGGTTTCTGCATAAAGCAGCTCCTTATCGGCTGTGGGGAAGAGATTTTGGCTGCAGGGGCTTTTTTTTCCCCCATCCACATCCCTGTGACAAGTCATTTCCAAGTGTGAAAATCGCTTTGATATCTTTGTTGAGCGCTGGCTGCTCGGGAGCCGTTGCATAACCCGGGCAGCCTGGGGGGCTGCGGAGGGGCAGCTCCGGGGCTGCCCCCGCCGGGAGCGCCGGGCTCGGGCTGCACTCACCACTCGTTTTTGGACTGCTCCGTACCACGATCACAGCGGCTCCTGCCAGCTCAGAAGCTGTGAGAATGTGTTATGAAGGGAGTTTGCATGAATGTGTTATGAAAGGGCTTCTTTCCTTGAAGAGAGGAGCAAAATCCCGATGAAAGGAGCTGCCTTTGAAGTAGTTCCTGCTCTTCATCCATTGCCGGTAAAGGGGTGTGAAGTTGTGTGAAATAAAGGGCAGGTTCTGTTTAGTGTTTGCACCATCACTTTCGCCCCCCAAGAGCGCTTTTTCCATCCAGCTGTGCTGTGTTTCTGTTGAGAATGTTGAGGTTCATTAGCTGCAAAAATAGGGATTTCTGTGGAGGAGTCTGTGGATGAAATGGCAATAAAATAATTTCATCTGTACCTAAGAAATGCATGCATTCAGGATACCTGAGCCTAAGCCAGCAGCTGAAACAAAAACCTGGGTGTAATTCTATTTACTTCCAAACAGGGGGACATTGTTACTCTGCCTGAACAAGAGTGAGTTCAAGTGACAGGATCCAAGGTGAAGCCTTGGAGATGTTTCCCTGCTCCTCTTGGAGAAGGGAGAAGGTTTGCTGTCCTGGCCAGAGAAGGGAGATGCTTCTGCTCCCCTGGGAGAAGTGAGCTGCTCCCCTGCCCCAGCCAAGCCCGTGTCCCTCCAGCATCCTGCTGTGCTTCCCCTTCCCTCTTCCTCCTGGGATCACACCTGGGATGTTTCATGAAGAATAATTACATGTGATCTAGGAAAAGATGGATGTTGAGGAGGAAGGAATTAAAAAAAAAAATTATATCAAAGAAGCAGCCTAAATCTCTCATGGTTATTGGAGTGGGAAGGGAGCACTTTGTCAGAATGACACCAAGTCCTTTGTTGGGGTGTCCTGGGCTTGAGCTGGGGCTGAGGCTTGGCCAGAGCTGTGCCTTTGAGGCCAGCAGCAAAGCCTGCACAAGCAGCACAGGTCCATTGGTACATGTTATGAGCCTAGCAGGATGTGAGGAGAGCTTCCAGGGATAATGTCCCCGCCTTGGGAACAGGCTCCAGAGTCAGCACTGCCCCTGTGCTCGGGGCTGGGCACCAGGCAGCTGTCCCATGGGCAGCTGTCCCATTGCTCTCCAAGCTGGGCCAGGGAGCTTTCCAGTGCCCGGTGTGTTCCAGCAGGAGCTGCTGGAGGGGGGCAGAGGTGCAGCAGCCTGGGGACTCCTCTGGGGGTTCAGCTGATTTTCTGGAGGAAGGATCTGTGTCCATGTCAAGGTGATCCCAATCCTGACTCTGAGCTCTGGGCACTGCTGGTGTGGGACTGGGGCATGAGGCACCCTGAGACAGAAGGTTTGGTCTTTTTCATGAAATCACAGAATGTCCTGAGTTGGAAGAGACCCCCAAGGATCATCCAGTCCAATCCTGGCCTGCACAGACAGCCTAACAATGCCACCCTGTGCATCCCTGGGAGTGATGTCCAAACGCTCCTGGAGCTCTGGCAGCCTTGGGGGTCTGCTCATTGCCAGGTGTGCTGAGACCAGGATCTCAGATCCACCCAATGGAAGGATTTTTTATCCTCAGGATCCTCCCTCAGTCTGTGTTTCCCTGGTGCCCTGTCCTGACACGGAAGGGCAGCAGTTTTCCTTGGGGTAGCCTGGAAGGATTTCAGCAGGAATTGCCCAAAGGGGAAAAGCTGGGGTTCCCCTGGCTTATTTTGCCCTCCTTTGCCCTCAAGACTTTCAGGAACAGGAGGCTGAGCTGGATCCACCCCACTGACTTGCATTTTTGAGACCCCTGGAACTGCCCATCCCTGCCAGGCTAGTCTGTGCACAAAGAGATAAACCAGACCCACAACCTTCACTGCCACCCATCTGAAGGCTGTTCTCATGCTATCTCCTCTTCCTCTGTGTTTTTCTCATGACTGGAGTGGAGTAACAGCTGCTTTTCCTGGAAACACAGAGTGTGGAGCATCCCAGGCTGCTTTTATATCCTGATGCTTTAGATTGTTAAATTCTCACGGCTTAAGCTCTTTATTTCTTGTTTTGCTGTGCTTATGAGAGGATCTCCTGGGGCCCTATTGTACAACAAATACAAATAATCCATGAATAAAACAGGCTGGCTGTTTGTACTGCTGGAAGTCTGCAAGGATTGCTTCCAGATAACATTCTGGGATGCTACTCATTTTGATCTGTGCCTTCTACCAGCATTTCTCTGCTCAACAACACTGCAGAGATGTTGCCCTCTGGAAAGAGGCTTCTCCAGATTAATTTCTAGTTTTTCTACCTGTTTGCTGTCTGCCTTTGGCAGAGTTTCAGTTTCTTTCCCTGCTTTCCCTGCCCAGCCATGGTGAGCTCATGCAGGTTTTGGGATAGTTCAGGTGTTGGAGTGGTGCACACACAGAGGCTGCAGTTATTCCTTGTCAGTGCTGCTGCAGGAGGAGAAGCCCTTTAAGTTCACTCATAGCACATTTAGTTTTATGAAGTCCTTGACCTTAAACTTCTAAATGAGCTGGGATGTGAATTGGAGAGTAGTAAAATGAAAGTTAAATGGGAGAAAGCCCCATTTCCCTGCCTGGGAGGATGTGCTGCCTTTGCTGGGGCTGCTGTGAAACAGGACCAGTTATGTTAAATACAGACTGGTATTTACTGGTGCCTTGAAGCTGCTGCACTTGTTCCCCACTGGGAGCTGCCCTGCGGGGAGCCAGTTCTCATTAATTGGTATCTAATCATTCCACAGGACTGATGGGGTGTGTGCACTGTAGATTTTCCTCCTTAGATCTTTTTCCTCTGCTTTCTTCTTCCCCTGTTATGTGCAAACACCGTGTTTATTTTTCTGTATTAGCTCTTCTACTGTTCTTCTCTCTTCAATAATTAACAGTTGATTTCCTGCTTGTCTCTTGACCTTTCTTTTGCCAATCCATTCAAATCACAAGAATTTCTTGTTCTTTAAATATCTGCTTAAATGCCACGGGTAGAGGTCAGCTGGTTTAGTTCTTGACATATTTGAAAGAAGATGCTCCTGGTGTTCATTTGTTTCTCCTCTAGTCATTTCTTAGTAAATAACCTGGAAGGTTTCCATAGCAGATTGGTGTCAAAATGAGTTTTCCCCCTGTGGAACACACAGAAATGGGTGGTAGGTGAGGGATACCATGATTTTTATACGGAGGGCAGAATTCACTGATGTGGCAGTCAGTGGCTCTGAGGGTCTTAAATGTTGCTTCTCTGGGCACCCTGTGCCAGGGCCTCCCCACCCTCACAGGGAGTGATTTCTTCCTCCTGGTCCTGGCACTCCATCCCCTGCCCAAAGTCTCTCTCCATGTTTCCTGTCACCTCCTTCAGGCCCTGCAAGGTCACACTGAGATCACCCCAAAGTCTCTCCTCTCCAGGTGAACATTCCCAGCCCTCCCAGCCTTTCCTCCCAGCAGAGCTGCTCCATCCCTCTGCCCATCCTGGAGCCTCCTCTGGGCTCCTGCAGCAGCTCCAGGTGCTGCCTGTGCTGGGCCCAGGGCTGGGGCAGCTCTGCAGGTGGGCTCTCACCTGAGCACAGGGGCAGAATCCCAATCCCTCCTCTGCTGCCCACACTGGGGATCAGCATTTGCTTTTTCCAGTCCACAGTGTGCAGGGACAGCAAAAGAGTTAATCCAAACTGCAAATTTGCCAGAAAATTGTTCTATAAATAAAACTAAATTCCAAAAATAAGTGAAATAAAACATCAGTAGAAGATGAAGGGGCGGGGAAGGATGGAAACAAGCGGATGTGAGGAGTGAGGAGTGGATTTGTTTCATGTCCAAGTGCTTATGTTGAGAGGTCTTTTGTCAATGTTGACTCCTTTGGAGAGCAGTCCTTAGAGGGCAAATCAGAATAACTCCAAGAAGAGAAGTTTTGGGAGTGCTGTCTGCCACCTTCCTAGGAGGAACTTGGATCTGGGAATCTTCTCCACAACTCCCGACAGGAGGGGACAGCCAGGGGGGGTCGGGCTCTGCTCCCAGGGAACAGGGACAGGAGGAGAGGGAACGGCCTCAGGCTGGGCCAGGGGAGGCTCAGGGTAGATTTGGGGGAAAATTTCTCATGGAAAGGTTGTCAAACACAGGAGCAGGCTGTGCAGGGAGGTGGTGGAGGGGTTTAACAGCCCCGTGGATGTGGCACTTGGGGACATGGCTCAGTGGTGGCCTTGGCACTGCTGGGTCAAGTTTGGACGTGATGTCTTGAGGGCTTTTCCAACATAAATCATTCCATGTTTCTGTGAGAGTCCCCAGTGCTGGATGATCCAGCTGGGTGCACTAAAACACCTGTAACTGATGGGGAGATTTTGTGCCTGGAGAAGCAAATCCAAGAGAGACATTTCCTGCTTATTTTGCCATTAAGTTAAACTCCTGTGCACACAAAGTGCCTGGGATATGAGGTCTGGCAGAGGGAGGATTTGTGTGGCATGAGGTGGCTCAGCCCAGGTGCACTGGAGCAGATTTCCTGAAGGAACAGGTTTGGGTCTGGTTTGATTCAATCTCTGAGTTCCTGGAATGAAAGAATGATTTCATTTCTTCTTCCTGTTTGAATCTGTGGGCAAGGCTGGAACATGCCTGGTTCAGAATGGGATGTCAGTGGAATTTTTCCTTTGTTCCTGGGTCAGAATGGGATGTCAATGGGATTTTTCCTTTATTCCAGCAACAACGCACTGTTTATAGGCTGACCCTGGTGAAAGCTTGGAATGTGGATGAACTCAAAGCTTATGCTGACCTGATATCCCTCGGGAAACCAGACTTCATTGAGGTCAAGGTGAGCTGCATGGAGCTGTTTTAGTTTTTCCAGCAGTATTTTCTATTGTTTTGTCCCCATTTTCCCCCTGCCTTTAGTCTAAACTTTCTGAGTAAGTAAAATTCTTCTAAAGTGATGCATAAGAAACTCCTCTCTTGCTTTTAATATCAGTGAATAATAATTAACATTCAGGTAATGTTTTCTAGTGTCCTGTATGTGCTTTTGGAGCAGGTTTCCCTGTGCCACAAACCAAGCTCTGTACCAACCAGCCTCGATTTCTGCCCAGCAGAATCATCACTCTCTGGCCTTTTTTTGTATTTCCATGGAAACAAAGATAAATAGATATTGTTTCCTTATATCAAGTAACAGTTGAAACAGAATATTCCAAGTTAAGCTGTAGTTTGGGGTAGGGTTCTTCCCATCCTGGTCTTGAATTTTGCCAGGGGAAAGGTGAAAGGTTCAGTGATGTGTTTGTGTTTGGCTGGATTTGAGGGCTGCCAGCAGGACATGTGAGATACAGCAGGGCAGGAAGGGCTTTATCCTGGGCTTAATCAATTTAGTAAATAGAGACAGTAAAAAAAGCTTCAAAGTTGCAAACAAGCCACCTTCCCAAGTGCTCTGAGCATTTTCACCCAGCAGCTCCTGCAGAGCAGCACAGCTCCCTCATCTGGGTTTGTGCAACTCTGTTAGTCCTGGACTCTTCTTTATCTTCTCTCTTTTCCTTCTCTCTTATAATTTTTTTAAACTTTCTTTCATTTCTTCAACCTTTTTTAAAATTTTTTTCAACCTCTTTTTACTGCTGCTATGAAGAAAAAGCCTGGATTTTGCTGTGGAGGTTTGATACCTTCTCTCAGCATGGGGAGTTTTTCTCTCTAGGGTGTGCTGCTGAAGTTGGGAGCTTCATCCCAGCTCGGGTTTGAAGTTTGATTTGGGGAAAACCCCTTGGTTTTCCACCTTCCTGGATGTCTCCCTGGCTGCGCAGGAAGCTGCCAGGGACGGGAAGGCAGGCATTGAGCAGAGGCTGTGGGGCTGGTGCTGCCAAGGCTGCTCTGCCCAGGGCATTAATGTTAATTAGTGAGATGAGGCAGGTGCCAGTTGGTGTTTCAGCACAGATTCACCCAGGAACTCCCCAGAGCAAACATCTGTCCCCTGCAAGGCACAGGCTCAGTGTCACAGTCCTGCTTTCCCAGAGCTCTGCCCTGGAAAAATCCTGCCTTGCTCTTCCAAGGAGGTAGGTAAATGGTCACAGGTGTACTCCTCGTGCTCTTCCAGCTGGGACAGGGATTTATCTGGATCTCTGAACCTCGTTTGTGGGAGCTGGGGCAGGGGTTTATCTGGATGTCTGAACCCCGTTTGTGGGAGCTGGGACAGAGGTTTTCATGGATCTCTGAACCCTGTTCTGTGGGCTCTGAACACAGCACCCCTGTGAGCTGGGACAGGGAGGGGCTGGGTGACATTCCCAGAATCCAGTAGTGGGATGGTGGCACTGGGGGTCCAGCCTCACACTGTGGTGGTCACACAGCATTTGGGACTTGGCACCAATTTTCCCCAAAAGACTTGGTATTTTTGATTAAAAGTAATTTTTTATGTTCCTTTGAGAATGAAACATATTTGGGGCGTGGATAGGCATGAGTGTTCTTTTCTCCAGCCCCTCAGTGTGCCAGAGTAAAAAGCCAAGGACCAGTTGGTGCTCAAAGCCAGCCAACAAAGGGTGATGAGGAGATTCTGCAAAGCTCTGCCCAACAATGGGTCTGAGCTTGGGGATTTTCTGGTTGAAGACTTGGGATAAATGACGTCCATTTCAGATGAAGGGAGCTAATCCAGTGTTGCTCCAGAGAGGCTCACGGGGTGGATGGAGAGAGATTTAGATTCTTGCAGGGCTTAATCCTTGTTCTTATTTCCATGAGTGCCTCACAGTGCTGTAACTCTGTGGGACCCCATTCTCCCACTTAAGCCAGTAGTAAAGGGAGACTCAGTCATTAAAAATGCATCAAATTGATTTATTGCCTTAATCTGTTCTAATGCCAACATGTCATTGTCACACTTGTACAGAGCTGATGGTTATATTTAAGGTCTGGAATGTGCCAGAACTCTTTTCTTGCCATGGTGCCCTCTTTGGGTTCTGAAAGCCAGAGGTTTGTTTGATGTGCAGCATTTTTGTGTCCAGGGAAGGGAACAGAGCTGGGAAGGGTCTGGAGCCCCAGGAGCAGCTGAGGGAGCTGGGAAAGGGGCTCAGCCTGGAGAAAAGGAGGCTCAGGGGGGACCTTGTGGCTCTGCACAACTCCTGACAGGAGGGGACAGCCGGGGGGGGGGGGGGGTCAGGCTCTGCTCCCAGGAACAGGGACAGGAGGAGAGGGAACGGCCTCAGGCTGGGGCAGGGGAGGCTCAGGGTGGATTTTGGGGAAATTTCTCACTGAATGGGTGGTCAGGCCCTGGCACAGCTGCCCGGGGCAGTGGTAGAGTGTCCATCCCTGGAGGGATGTGAAAGATGACTCGACATGGCACTTGGGGACATGGGTTAGGGTGAACTCAGCAGTGCTGGGTCAGTTACTGGACTTGATCTTAGGGGTGAATTTGAGAATCACAGAATGGTTTGGGTGAGAAGGACCTCAGAGCCTATCCAGTCCCACCCCTGTCATGGGCAGGGCCACCTTCCACTGTCCCAGCCTGTCCCTTCTCTGGGCAGAGAGAAGCTGACACTCAGCTCACAGCAGCAGCATGAGCTCCAGCCTGAGCTGAGCCTTCCTGCTTCCCCCTATCCCTCAGAATTCAAGGAGGAAATCCAAACCTGCCAGGTTGGCCCTTTGTCTCAGAGTTGTCCATGCCAGTGTTTGTGGGCAGGACTTGGGCAAGCTGGGATTGAAGTCATGGCACAGAATCTTCCCAAGCCTTTGTGAAAGTTTTCAGCCACTTGGAAGCTCTTTTCCTGCTGATTTTCCTGCTGATTTTGTTCATGTAGATGGATAATCTTGGTGTACAGCTGAGCTCAGGGTGCTGGTCTGGGTTCAGCTCCTGCTCTGGTGCCTGAGGCTTGGCTGCAGAATTCAAGTGACCGAGTGACCGAGTAAACGTGTGCAAGGAAGGGCCAGAGGGAAGCGTCTATCCCAATCTGCTCACTCTTGTCATGTTAAACCGGAAAGATTATTTAATTGTGTAAAATAATGAAGAAAATGAGCTGTGCCTTAATGAGTTTTTAATTGCATGCAGCAAGAGGCGATTGCCTCCACCTGTCAAACACCCATTCAGGTTCCTGCTGCCGTCCCAGCTGGAATTCAGATGAAGAGGTGGAGCTGAATCTCCTTTTCTGGTGTCTGCTGTGAATAAGCCCAAACAATGTATGATTTCCACACCTGAAAAAAGACCAGCATTGGCCACTTGCTGTTAGAGAATCACAGAATCAGTTGGGTTGGGATGGACCTGCAGGTCTGAATCCAACTACTCCCCGACGCTGCCAATGTCCCCAAGTACCACATCCATACACCTGTTAAATCCCTGCAGGGATGGGGACTGCACCATCTCCCTGGGCAGCCTCTTCCAAAGCCTGACCACCCTTTCCATGCAGAATTTTTCCCCAAAATCCACCCTGAGCCTCTCCTGGCACAGCCTCAGGCCATTCCCTCTCCTCCTGTCCCTATTCCAGCCTGATCCTCGCAGCTGCCCTCTCTTGTCAGGAGTTGTGCAGAGCCAGAAGGTTCCCCATGAGCCTTCTTTTCTCCAGGCTGATCAGTCACAGGTTGGACCTGGTGGTTCTGCAGGACTTTTCCACCCAGGATAATTCCACGGTTGTGACCCTGGAGCAGAGGAGGGTGATTCAGCAGTGGCCATTCTTCTCTCGATCCCCACACAGCTCATTTGGAGAGCTGGGATGAAAGGCTGGGTCTTGTGTTTGAGTTCAGCTTTCCCAGGAGGAATTGTTTCCACTTCCAGGGAATCCCTGCAGATTTCCAGGCAGTGCAGCACCTCTTGGCCCTCAGCCAGTGCTGTGGGGTGAGTGAAGAGCTGCTGGGAAATACTGGGGCTGTACTGCACAACCAACCATCTCCAGCCCTCCCTGCAGACTGAAGTGACACAAAGGACTGATGGCTTTTGTTAAATCAGCTTGAAAGTGATGATTAAAAGCAGCCAAGGAGTTGAATCCTGGCTGAATCCACTGCAGCAGGAGCAGACGTGCATGAGGCCTTGTGGCTGTAATTTGGGGAGTGCTGCTGCTCAGCTGGAGGAGCATTTTCATTGCAGAGACTGCAATCAACGAGGCATTGAGGCTTTTCATATTTGTCTGGGGTCATGGCTGCCCCAATTTTAAACAGCGTCTCTGTCACTCAGCAGCTTGGCCTACACTTTGTTCTCTGTTAATTTGCACGAGACTCAATTAAATTTATAATTTGTGGGCTCAGAGTGAAGAGAATTGTTTTATTCAGTAATTAAATTGGGAAGTCTGGAGTGTGAGTGGAGAAACAAAGCACTGTCAGCTGTACTTGTTTTCTTCAGAGCCCTGGGGATTGAAAGGATTGCTGGCTATCTGCATCCCAGGGCAGGAGCCAGGCCCTGGGGGCAGGAATGTGCTTCCCTTGCTTCCCACAGCACCAGCAACCACCCTGACACAAGGCTCTGGTCAATCCAGTTGTGCTCACTCAGCTCCATTACAGCCGAAAATCAGCCCCGGGCCCAGCACAGGCAGCACCTGGAGCTGCTGCAGGAGCCCAGAGGAGGCTCCAGGATGGGCAGAGGGATGGAGCAGCTCTGCTGGGAGGAAAGGCTGGGAGGGCTGGGAATGTTCACCTGGAGAGGAGAGGCTATGGGGAGACCTCTAACTGTGACCTTCCAGGACCTGAAGGCAGCCTGCAGGAAACATGGAGAGGGACTTTGGGCAGGGGATGGAGTGCCAGGACAACAGGGAATGGCTTCCCACTGCCAGAGGGCAGGGATGGATGGGATATTGTGAAGCAATTGCTCCCTAGGAGTGGGGCAGGCCCTGGCACAGGGTGCCCAGAGCAGCTGTGGCTGCCCCTGGATCCCTGGAAGTGTCTAAGGCCAGGTTGGACGTGGCTGGGAGCAGCCTGGAATAGTGGAAGGTGTCCCTGCCCATTGGCAGAGGGTGGGACAGGATGGCCTCTAGGGTCCTTTCCAACCCAAGCTATTCCATGATTCTGTGAAATCCAGAGTGTGCCCAGCACAGTTGCTTTGGATTCATCCTGGCAGAACCAGGAAGAGCTGGGATGCTTTTCAAAGGCTTCTGTATTTCAAGGTACTTGGCCAGAGCTCTGTGGATTAGGCTGCTCAAAGCACCCTTATTAAGCAGGTAATTAAGAGGCAGCATCGTTGCTGTTTCTGCTGCAGGGAGGTTGGGGAGAGAGCTCCGGGTGAACAATGGGATCCTTTCCTTTTTAATTCTTGATGTCTTAATAACTGTCTTCATGTATTACTGCAAAGCAGAACGTGACCGCCCTCACCAACTCCGCATGGGTTTTAAGTGCTATCAGCTGTTAATTAACTCCAGTTTGAAGAAGTTGGGGAAGTTGAAAGCTTCTTTCCTTCGGTGTGCTGGAAGCTGATTCCCATTGATTTGTGCTGGGAATTAATCAGCCAGCCAAACACTCACTTATTCCATTTGCCTCTGTGCTTTCTATGCTTGTAAACGATATCTTTGTAGTTTACTGAGAGCATGAATCATGTTGGAGCTTCTGAAGAATTTTCGCTCTCTGTACTCATACATTTTCATGCTGCTCAAATCATAATCTGGATAATGACTGTGGGGAGAATATTGCTGTGTGTCTCCAGCTGAACTTTGGGGATCCAAACCCCTGATTTGCGTGGCTGGTTGCTCTGATGTAACACTGACTAATAGAGAATGAACATGTTTAAACTCTGGGTTCAGACTTACAGAGCTGGGCTAAAAAAGCCTCAATGTACATCCCTGGTGAGCACTCCCTGACTTGTGCCCGGTCAATCTTCCTCTAGGCTGGCTCTGAGTTATGGTGCCTGGGCAGATTAATGGGGGGAGTCTCTCATAAATTTATGGTGAGAAAGTAATTGCTTCCAAAACTTGTACAGTTCCCAATTAGCAGCAGGCTGTTGCTCCTGCAGCCCTGTGTGTGCACTGTGCTCTGGTTGAAAGGGTTGGCAAAGATGTGTCTGCACATTCCATGTCCAGGGAGATGCAGGTAAATCAGGGATTGGGAGCATGGTGACAGCTGAGAGCAGCTGCCATGGCCAAGCCACACATGAACCTGGATGCAAATTCCATTTAAAGAAGGTCAAAGTGTTCTTCCCAGGGGGAAAGCCACAAGCAGGCCAGACACAACCATCCATAAAACTGTGTTGTAAAGGCTGGTGCTTGATGGGATTTTGTGACTGGAATAAAAGAGCTCAGCCCAAGAGCAGAGCTGGAACCATCCAGAGATGGGGCAGAGGGGCTGGAAGTAGGCAGAGAGCACCAGAGGGCCTGGGTGGTGTCTGTAGGAAAAGTCCTTTGTTCTGTTTGCCCTTTGGCAAAAGGGGTTGACCAGCCCTGGGTTCTGGTGTGTGATCTCTCAGCAATGACAGATTAATAGCTGGGAAATTGGCAGTGAATTATTTGATTGGGAGGAATTGACATAGATCATGATCCTGGCTGTGGAATATTTTCAAGCAGACATTAAAGGACACCCTATAGTCGAGCACTGTCTGCAGTCCAAGTGGATGGCACTGAGTGCTCACCACCCACTGACCTGCCTGTGGTTTGGGGCAAATTACAGGGCAAGGAACGTTCCGTGTTTTACAGTGCTCTGTTCTGTGAAAGGGTTTTGTGTCATGCACTGGTGAAACCAGAATTCAGTGAATTTTATCAGGAAGGGAAGGAAGAAAGTAAGGAAAAGAAAGGGAAGAAAAGAGATAAATAAGTGAAAAGAAAAAAAGAAAAAAGAGAAGGTAAGAAAAATGAAAAGGACGAGAGAAAGGGAGAGAAAAAAGGAAAAGCAAATTTGAGGTAGTGGTTGAGAGTAAATCAGTAATTCAGGAGGTTCAGGTGATCACATCTCCCAGTTAGGAGCAGCTGGTCCCAGAATGATGAGGCTGGATAGGGAAGTCCTGGACGTAGCACTCGGTGCTCTGGGCTGGGTGACACAGTGGGGACTGGTCCCAGGCTGGACTCAGTGATCCTGGAGGGCTTTTCTAGCCTCGGGGATTCTGGGATTCAGAGGCTGAAAGTGGTGGATGGGGTGTGGTGGTGAGGTGGAGGTGTTCCACTCCTTGAGCAGTCCCTCCAGAGCAGCAGTGTCCTGGCTCTGTGTGGGGACAGAGGGACACGTGTCCTGCTCTGGGCTCTCCACCCATTCTCGGCTGTGTGTGGGGTTGGGAGGGGAGCAGGAGCCCCATTTCTCTGAACACCCCAGGATCTGCAGGGGAGGTGTCCTTGAACAATGTCACCTCTCGGGGTCAGTTCTGGGGGTGCCTCCAGAACACAACCTAAAAGCTGCTTCCCAAAGCTCCAGTGCTCCCACCAGGGAGGGCCTGAGCTGCTGTGTCAGGGATGCTCCCGGTGCCCGTCACTTCTGTGGGTAAGGGATGGGTACGGCCCACCAAGGGACCTGCTGGATTTGGGTGCAGATACTGGAGGACAGGGCAGAGATCACAGCCTGGGCTTGGAAGGAAGAGGTCCAGAGCTCTGTGGCACATGGACAGGATCTCTAGGAGTGTCCCACTGACATGGCATTGGTTGACCATGAGACTCTTCCAGACTTGTCACGTTTCCAACCCCAGTGACCTTCTCCAGGGTCCCCTGGTCACTCAGGAGCATCCTGCCTTTGACTCCTGTTAAAGCAGCATTCCAGGATCAAGCCCAGCCTGTGTGTCACTGCTGGGATCACCTGGCACAGTGCCTTGGGGACGTGTCACTGCAGGAGCGAACCACTTTTGATGCCATCTCTGAATCTGTGACCTTGCCATGGGATCCAGGGTGAGGAGGGCAGAGCCGGCAGCTGCGGAGTTTGCTGTGGCCGGCACTGCCGGGGCTGGGGAGGGCTGAGCTGACTGTCCTGTTTCCCTGTGTCCCCAGGGTGTGACCTACTGCGGGGAGAGCTCTGCCAGCAGCCTAACCATGGCCAACGTGCCGTGGCACGGAGAGGTGGTGAGCTTCGTGCAGGAGCTGGCGCGGCTGCTCCCGGAGTACGGCATCGCCTGCGAGCACGAGCACTCCAACTGCCTGCTGCTGGCCCACAGCAAGGTGAGCCTGCCCCGTCACACCTGGCCTGGGCTGCTCTGCCAGGGGCAGCACAACTGCCTGTGCTTCTAACAGCCTTGCTCTCCAGAGTTATCTGGAATTGTTTAGGCTGGAAAAGCCCTCTGGGGTCTTCATGTCCAGTCCAAGGCCACCACTATATCCCCAGGTGCCACATGCACACCTGTGTTAAACCCCTCCAGGGGTATGTGCTCCACCCCTGCCCTGGGCAGGCCATTCCAAAGCTTTCTGAGCCCTTCCAGTCACTGGCCAGGAGAATCCGTGGTGTGCCCCAGGATTCCAGCCCTTCACACCCCTGGATGCCACTTGGACCCAAGGGATGCTCTGGTATTTTCCTGTTGGTCTGAGCCACCTCTCCAGAGGCAGAATCACCACATTTGAATCAGAGAAACAGAATCATTTGGGTTGGAAAAGCCCAACCATTCCCCCAGCACTGCCAAGGCCACAACTGACCCATGTCCCCAAGTGCCACATTCACAAGGCTGTTAAACCCTTCCAGGGACGGGGACTCCACCAGTGCCCTGGGCATCTGTGCCAGGGCTGGACAACCCTTTCAGAGAGAAATTTCCCCAAATCCACCCTGAGCCTCCCCTGGCCCAGCCTGAGGCCGTTCCCTCTCCTCCTGTGGCTGTTCCCTGGGAGCAGAGCCCGACCCCCCCCGGCTGTCCCCTCCTGTCAGGAGTTGTGCAGAGCCACAAGGGCCCCCTGAGCCTCCTTTTCTCCAGGCTGAGCCCCTTTCCAGCCCCCTCAGCTGCTCCTGGGGCTCCATTCCCTTCCCAGCTCTGTTCCCTTCCATGGACATGCTCCAGGTCATCAAGGTCTTTCTTGTCATGACATCTTCTCTGGCAACTTCTGCCAGGACCTCACCACCCTCATGGTAAAAAATATTATCTTGTATCCAATGTAAATCGACCCTGCTGCTGTTTAAATCCATCAGCCCTTGCAACAGGTCCTGCTAGAGAGGTTTGTCACCATCTCCCCTTCAAGTACTGGAAAGGAAATGAAATACAAGTGAAATGCCAAAAAAAAAAAGAATCATTTTAAAGGATGCAGTAAATGAAAAATAATGAGTACATATTTGCTTTCTGAGCTTCAGAAAAGATTAATAGAAGGTCAGCAAAAAAAGATAATAATGTGCCAGCTGGGCACCTGATGAAATTGCAGATTCCTGGAATTCTTTGGGTTGGAAGGACCTTCAATTCCATCCCATTCTATGTCAGGGACACCTTCCATGATCCCAGGGTGCTCCAAGCCCTGTCCAACCTTGCCTTGGACACTTCCATGGATCCAGGGGCAGCCACAGCTGTTCTGGGCATCCTGTGCCCTTCCAGGGAGGAATTTCTCCTGAATATCCAATGTAAACCTACTTTGGAATCTGCAAAGGGAGCAGCTGGGAAGGAGCAGAGGACACCTGGCATTGGTTGTGTTTGATCTCACCTTAAATTGGCTTTATTTACAGTCTCACTCCTGCCTGTTGCCACTGGCAACTGTTCTGAGAAAGTAAAATCTCCTTTTGCATTGTAAGGTCCAGGAAAGTAAACAAACAGATTGCAGAAACCTTCTTGAGGCTGAATTTAAGTAAGGAGAATTCTTTCACCATTAGCAAGGAGAATAAATTGGTACCTGCCCAGGAGGAATTCAACAGCTGCTTCTCCTTCCACAGCCATTAGCAGAGGGTGTCTGTGGGAAACAATCTGTTGTTGGTGCTAAAATAGCTAATAAAAAATAAATTTATTTCCATTAGGGTTTAATTTTTGAGTTTCAGGCTCTAGTGGAGAATAAAATCTGTCAGTGTCTATTATTTGCAGGAAAACCTGTGCTCTGTGATTGATCAAACTGGAGTGAGTAATTGCAAAATCAAAGGAGTCTTTAAAAAATTAAGGAGTTGCAGGAAGAGTGTAATAAAAATCATTAAGAAATGTGATTTATTTCACTGTGTTTTTCTAGGTCTGATATTGGAGGTGTTCAAACAATGCTCCTGATAAATTTAATGCTGCTGTTGAATGCCAGCCTGTAGGAAAGAGTCTGGGAATGTCAGGAATAATTCATCCTGCAGCTGCTGCCTGGGATGGATGGTACTCGTTGATTGGCACTTGCTTGTGATGAGTGACAGTTCAGGACTTGAGCTCTGAAGTCTCTTAAGGGCAGGGATTTAGGGAGAAAAGGGATTTGAAGGAGAGCAAACTGCAGGTTTTGTGTCTGGTGTTATTTTCTCTCTCTCTGGAAGTCACAGGGTGGTGACTCCCATTCAGCCTCCAGGTCTCTTCCCACACACAAATCCCTTTTCCCTGCTGGCCAGCAGTGGGTCCTGCTCTCTGGGAGTGCCTGCAGGTACAGGGCAGGTGCTCGTGGAACGATGGGTCCCACTTTAACCTCAGAGAGCTTTGGATCACAGGGGAGCTCAAAAAGTCTTAAAAACCGAATCCTCACAGGAAGTTTGATTTCCACTTACTCTTCCCAGAGCCCTAAAGATCACCCAAGAGAACAACCCCTGTGCCCTGCTCCCCATGCCCTGAGGATCCACTGCGACTGGGATTTCCACAGCTTTGGGGCAATGGGTGTCAGGTCCTCAGAATCCCAGACTGGTCTGGGTGGGAAGGGACCTTAAAGCCCATCCAGTGCCCACCCTGCCCTGGGCAGGGACCCCTTCCACTGTCCCAGGCTGCTCCAAGCCCTGTCCAGCGTGGCCTTGGACACTGCCAGGGATGGGAGGGTCCTGCTGGAGCCTGAGGGACAAGTGGGGACAGCCAGTGCTGAGTGCAGCTTTCCCTGAGCTCAGCCTGGGCTCACAAGTGTGGGAGCTCCTCTTCCCTGCCCTTCCTGCATCCTCCTCCTGGCATTCCCCTGGTTCCCATCTCTCTTTGGGAGTTGCCTGGTGTTTGGGCTCCATACTCTTTGATTCTGTAGCAACAGTGCTGAATTCTTGAGTAATTCTCTTTGCTTTTGAGTAAATCCCATAAACTATGATCACAGAAATGGGATTTATGGCATCACTTTGAACTAATGGGCTGAGATATCCACACAGGAGCAACTTTCTAATGGAACAGTTAATTCCAGCGACCTTTTCCAGAGAGGGGCCTGAGGCTGCTGCTGTTCCTGGTTGGGACAGTCAGTGTACCCTGAGGAGGACCAAACAAGCTCCTGAGATGGGGGGAACGTGCTGCAGCTGCCTTGCAGGGAGGATTTCTCTGAAGGAAATTCAATATTGTAATGAATTTAAAACCGGGTGGAAACACCAAATAATGAAGAGGTTTCATGTTCACTGAACTTTGCTTGTTAAATTTAGTGTAATAGTTTAAATATTTTCTTAATGAGAAAATAAGATTAGGAGAAAAGGCAAAACAGGCTCAACTTAAAAATGTACAGATTTATTAAAACACACCAAAAGAAAGAGGGGAAAAATTTAAAATGAAAGCTTTCAAAGCACTCCCCTCCCCCCCCATGGTTTACTTTCTCACATACAACATAGAGACAAAACTTGTAATTTTCAGCCAGTGTCACCATTCAAAAATGATCGTTCATCAGTTCTTTTAGGAAAGGAGTCTCTTATAAACGTCTATGGAATTTCTCCACTGACAACATAAAAGTTGTCTTGTGGGTCTCATCTCTCACAAAGACAGCCACCCAGAAACTGCCTTTGTGAGCTCCTTCCCAATGGCAGCTTTCCCAACACTGCATATGGGCCATGTCTGCTTATTGGGGGTACTGTTTAAGGATGTCTCTTCTAGTATAAAACAAAGATTCTCTTCTATTTCCAAAATCATCTTCATCTCAAAAACTAAAAATCTCCTTTTCCTTAGGAGCAAAAAGCTTCATATCCCTTTTAACTAAAGCTTTACATCCCCTGCAACAGCATTCATAAGTTACAGGAAAAATAGTCCATTATCCAGGGTTTACTAGAGACGTCCAGCCAAATTAGGCCACTCCTCCTCCTTTGTCCCAAATAGTCTTTTCTCTCACTCTTCTCCGACTTCAGTTTCATGCTGTGTCTCTTTATAGTCCAATCACTTTGTCTGCTCTGGCTCCTCTGCCCTGCGACAGCTGGGGAGAAGAGGGGCTCAGGCAGGGAGAAGAGGGGCTCAGCAGGGGAGAAGAGGGGCTCAGCAGGGAGAAGAGGGGCTCAGCAGGGGAGAAGAGGGGCTCAGGCAGGGAGAAGAGGGGCTCAGGCAGGGAGAAGAGTGGCTCAGGTGGGAGAAGAGGGGCTCAGGCAGGAAGAAGAGGGGCTCAGGCAGGGAGAAGAGGGGCTCAGGCGGGAGAAGAGGGGCTCAGGTGGGAGAAGAGGGGCTCAGCCAGGAGAAGAGGGGCTCAGCCGGAGTGTCTCCCGGAGACCCAGCTGGGCCCGACCCGGCCGTCCAAGGCAGAGCGCGCCTAAGCCAGGCCTAAGCCGGGCCCTGCCACAGCCCATGATGTTACCTGGTGGCTCACCAGGAGAAAAGAGAGGGGGGACTTAAACAGAGCCTCAGTTTTATATGGGTATTACCAAAAGCCGCATTCTGTTTTCTCAGTGCTCAAACCACATGCCAATAGTCAAGAACTGGCCCTTGATAGGTCCTTGTCTTTTCTAAAGAAATCTAAGGTCCTAACAGGGCAATAGTCCATATTCTTCTTTAACTAAAACCAAACAGTGTTAACCCATACAGATATCTTGGTCATTTCTGGACCAAACCCCTTGCCCCCATGGTGCTGGACTTGCTTTCCGTGGGTTTTCCACCCTGTCCTTGTCCTGAAGCACTTCCTGGCACTTCCAGACCATGTTGTTCATGAACCCTTTTTCCCCTGGAGCAGGTGGTTGTTTTCCAGCTCTCTGGGGCTTTACATCAATTTCTGGCCAGTTCAGTCAGTGCTGTGTGCTGCTGCTGCCCTTAGGCAGGCTGAGGCACTCTGATCCCACAGTTGTGGGGCAGAACTGGAGGATTCCATGTCCAAGCATCCCTGTGACCCCAGGGCTGATTTCCATGTCACTGAGCAATGCACAGCTCAGGGAATGCTCCTGGAATTCCAGTGCCTGCTCTGTCTGGAGGCCTCAGCTCACAGGGTGACATGAACAGGGTGGGCTCAGCACCCTGTGCCATCAGCCCTTTCTGCCTTAGTTAATCTGATAGGCCTGACTTAGAATCCTGGGATTGGCTGGAAAAGCTCTCCAAGATCATTTAGTCCAACTGTCTACCCAGCAGTGCCACCATGTCCCCAACTGCCACATCCACACACCTTTGAGACACTTCCAGGTATGGAGACTCCACTCCTGCCCTGGGCAGCTGTGCCAGGCCCTTCCTCACCCTTTCAGTGAGGAAATTTTCCCCAATATCCAACTTGAACCTCCCCTGGCACAACCTGGGACTGTTTCCTCTTGTCCTGTCACTTGTTCCCTGGGAGAAGGGCCCAACACCCAAATTCCTTCCAGCCTAAGGCAAAGACTTGCAGAATGTCCATTCTTGGATCCAGACATTCCCTCATGGTGTGGCTGTGTGCTCCAGCCCTCCCCTGCCTCACCAGATAGATTCTTTCCCTGTTGGATGTGGTCTGGGATGGCACTGTGTTCTCCAGCATTGCTGGGTCACCTTGGCATCCACAAAGGGAGAGGCTTTTGTAAAGGTTTTGGCTTCTTTTTTCCTCTACCAAGGTCAGGATGAACAACATGGGAAACCCGACCCTAACCCTAACCCACTTCCCATTATTTCTTAATAAAAAATATTTACAGTATTTACAGGCTCACGAGGCGTGAGCTCCAACTAGCAAGTTAGAGAAGTGAGGTAAAATGGCATGCTTCTAACTCTTTCCAAGGTTATTTAGGCGATAAGTACCCAATACCAAGGTGACACCTGTATTAATGTTTTTGACCCAATAATGACCATCCAAGGCCTGCAATGCAGACATTTTTCACCGAATTACAGAAAATTACCTAAACCCATGAAGAAGAAGGAAGAAGAAGGTGAAGAAGGACTTAGACAACTCCCCCAATCTTCCATCTTGACTCACACACATTACTATATACTAAAAATCCTAAAATCCAAGTTTCCAGCATTCCAACAGCTTTTGGGGACATCCCTTCAGTAAGTTCATTTCCCATACTCAAACTCCCTGTGAGGCTGGGGAGGCCCGGGCACAGAGAAGCTGTGGCTGCCCCTGAATCCCTGGCAATGTCCCAGGTCAGGCTGCTTGGAGCAGCCTGGGACAGTGGAAGGTGGCCCTGCCCATGGCAGGGTGGAATGGGATGGGCTTTGAGGTCCCTTCCCACCCAAACCTCCCCAGGATTCTGTGTGTCACAGCACCTCCAGGGCAGGTGTTGGGGACAGGGGGCAGCCTGGCCAGGGGTGCCCATCCCTCTCTTTCAGCCACAAAATTATCCCACCCAGGAGGAACTTGGCCTTTTCCTCCTGACGTTGGCACCACCGGGCTCGGCTGGGCCTGGGAGGAGCTCGGGGCTCTGGGGAGGCATTGAATTGTTCCACGCTGAGCATCCCAGCTATATTTAGGGAGGAAGAGGAAGCACTTCACTCCCAGCTGCACATCCCTGACAAGGGATAGATCAGGGACAAAGAGTCCATCACATTTAGTTCCTTCCTGCCTCAGTCCTTCAGAGAGTGGGATATGTCCTTGGGATCCAGAATCCTGGATCCAGGGACAGCATCACAAGGAAAACCAAACTTGGGAGGCAGAGGGTCGTGAAGAGGTGGAACATCTTGGGATCTGCATTAGAGCAGGGGTTGGGGTGGAGCCCAGGGGTGGACAAGGTGTTCCCAGGTGTGGAAAAGGTGTCTCAGCAGCCAAGCAGCCTCCTTAGAGCAGAGGTGAGAATGGTGGAATTCCCGAAGGTTTTCTCCCTTTCCCTTGTCTCCTGGCAGCAAGAAGGTGGCTCTGCTGGCCTGGATGTGTCAGTGATTATAAGCAGCTCTCCATTGTGCTGAAGTGGTCTGGCTTTCATCCCTGGGAATGGGAGCTGCTGAGATGGGCCCTGCTTCCACTGGCAGCGGGGCTGTTCCGCTGGGCAGCGGGCTTGGAATAACTCCCGGGTCAGGGGGATCAGCACAGGGTCCAGGGGCTGTGACACTGCTGGGCTCAGCTCAGGGCAGTTCACCTTGTCCCACTCTTTGGGAATCCAGAACAGTGAATTCCATCTGCAGGCATTCCATATGCTGCCTCTGGAGGTGTTCCCTCTGCCCTGCTTCCTCTGACTGCTCCTGAGCACGGGCTGAAGTCACTCAGGGTGGAACTGCATGGCTTCTTGTTCCCATCTGAAACTGATGGGAATTGCGGTGCTGGTAGCTGTTCCCACATCCTGTCTGCAGAGCTGCTGAAGGATTTAAGGCTTGGTTATTCCCAGGGCTCTGTCCCTGTGCTGGTTTTCCTTCAGCCCCATGGGATGGGGATGGGAGAGACTCAGCTGTGTGTGCCTTGTGTCCCACTGCTTATGGGATCAGAGTCAGGGAATGGTTTGGGTGGGAAGGGACCTAAACTCCATCCAGTGCCACCCCTCCACGGGCAGGGACACCTTCCACTATCCCAGGCTGCTCCAGCCTGGCCTTGGGCACTGCCAGGGATCCAGGGACAGCCACAGCTGCTCTGGGTACCCTGTACCAGGGCCTCTCCATCCTCCCAGGGAACAATTCCTTCCTCACATCCCATCTAACCCTGCCCTCCTTCCTCTTAAGGCCATTACGCCCATCTCTTACCTCACCTGCAGCTTAAAAAGCAGCTCAATTCCTTCCCCCTAAAGCCTGAGGTTGGGAGAGTAATTCAAATGGAGAAGTTTGCAGATTTTTGCCACACACTGTGACCCTGTTCAGAGTAATTTCTCACAATATTTGTCCTTGTTTTGCTGAGTGACTCCAGATCAGTCACTTTCCCTGTCAAACAAAGGGAGCCTTAAATAATTGTGAGCCTTAATGAGGTGAGAAAGGGGGTCATAATTCTGGGAGTTACTTGTTTGTCTTGAAGAGCTGGTGCTGGCAGGTGGTGAAGCGTGCTGTGTTTGATGGCAGCCTTTGGGAAGGTGAAAAGCTGCTGCTGTATCCCGGGGATGGGCTGTCTTCAGAGGGAAATGGAGGAGTTCAGGATGGAGCCATCCAGATCATTTTCCCAGGAGTCTTTTTGACGCCGTGCCCAGGGAAGTGGCTGCTGGTGGGCACAGGGCTCAGGGCTGGTGGGAGCTCATTCCTGGGTCCCAGCTGGGCTCGGCGTCACCTCTGCTCCGACACCTCCTGCTGCAGCCCCCGCAGCTCCTCCGGGCCCGGGGTGTTCCGTGATCCAGGCCAGGCAGCCTCGGGAGGGTGGGATGTTCCTGTTCCGGGGGAAACTGGAAAGGTGAATTCTGCTGAGTCAGGCACAGAGCAGGATGGATCTGCCCTTCCCGGCCTCCCAGCTGCTGCTGTGGGATTGCAATTCCAGCTGGGAGAGCCCTGGGCACACAGCTCAGGGGGTGTCTGCCTGTCCCGCTGACAATCCAGATGTGTGTGCCCCCCAAGGTGGGTGTGGATCACAGGGGCATCCTCTACCTGGGGCTGTTCTGGGGTCTGCATGTGGCTCAGGTCACTCCAGGGACATTCCAAATGGGAGAAGAAAATTCAGGGATGCTGGGGGTTAATGGCCAGGTGTGGCCAGGGTAAAACTTTGGAGGGAGGGGTTTATTTGGGGATTTATGGGTTTTTTTTATATATATATTCTATGCTGTAAAACTTTTTATATAGGAGATAAATACCTCATTTATATATAAAAGGAGATCTATAAAATACACATTATATATTTATTATATATATGTATATATAAAATATATATTATTATACATTGTGTTGATGTATTTATCATCCTGAAGGGCTCCACAGGCAGTGAAGAGTTCCCTAAAACACCTGCCCATGTTAGGCTGGGATCCCAGGGATGTTTAGGGTTGGCTCTCCTGTTATATGGGTGCTGTGAAACTGCTTCAAGCCTTTAATCTTTTGTTACCTCTGGAACAGTCACAAAATTGTTAAATCCAAGCTGTAAATCTCATGGGCAGTTGGGGCTGTTCTTCCTCACTCTGGGTTTGGGATTTATTCCTTGGCAGGAGCCATTTCTCCCCATGACACACCTGCCCCTCTGGCATTGTGGTTCATGGCATGTTCACTGCACTAAAAATGGTGATTATTGATTGATCTGCTTTGGAGTGGATCCCAGGTTGGTGGGAATGGGGTCACAGGATCATGGAATGGGTTGGGTGGGAAGGACCTCAGAGCCCATCCAGTGCCACTCCTACCATGGCAGGGACACCTTCCACTGTCCCAGGCTGCTCCAAGCCCCGTCTAACCTGGCTTTAAACACTTCCAGGGATTCAGGGGCAGCCACAGCTCCTCTGGGAATTCCCTCCCAGTATTCCATCCAACCCTCTGGCAGTGGGAAGCCATTCCTCCTTGTGCCTTAAAGGCTTTGCTGGATCCTCTGGTTTGGGGTTTGCCCTTTAATTTGCTGAGTGTCCATGGATCATATCTGGAGGGAGCAGAGTTTGATGTGAGGTATGACATTGTCATCTCCCACCTCCCCACCCCGGGAGGGAGCTCAGTTCTGCAGAGCCCGGACCCTCCTTGGGATCAGGATTTTTCCCTTACAGGTGATAGGATGTCTCCTCTGCCATTGATTTCCTGGTGGCCTCACACATGTCCCCACCTTGGCACAAGAAAAATGAGCCTTGGGCACCTTGATTTATGCCAGGACTAGTTCCCAGTGCTGTGACTCTGCAGTGGCTCTGGCTCCAGCAGGGACGCGCTGTAATTCCATGGGCAGGGATGGAGGATCATCAGCCACGGCTGATTGCAGAATTTCAGGGGTGTCAGCAGTTTTCCCAACCAAAAAAGCTTTTAGCTCTTGGGCACAAAGTCAAGTGCCATTTGAAATGCACAGCCATCAAGTTTGGGGGGAAAAAAATCCACAATAACCAAAGAGCCAGTCTGTTTTCCCTCTTTTTTTGGATGAAATGCGTAATAAGCTCTTAGCTGAGATAAATCCTAATTGAGGCTTCAGCCAGCGCTGGGCCTAAATGAGCAGAGCAGGTCTGGGAGACAAATGCAGCTCCAGCTTGTCAAAGTGAGCCATTCTTCACATGGAAAGAGGATTTGTGTCATTAAACCTCTTCATCTCCCCCATTCCCAAACACAGCCCTCCTGCTTCTGTCCAGAGTCACCCAAATCCATCTCAATCCCTTGGCACGTGGCTCTGGTGCTGCTCCTGGGCCATTGTCCCAGGCTGGGCTGCCCTGGAGTCACAGTCCCATGCTCAGGGTTGGGGTGACCTTGGCAAGATCCCTCCTTGAGGGGCACCTGGGCTTGGCTCCAAAACCACACCTGTCCTCCAGGGCTCTCCCAGCTCCCACACCAAGGGCTTTCCCATGAAAGTGTCAGCTGGCAAGGGCAGGAGGCCTGGGAAGGTTTGGGAGGCATTGTAGGAGCTTCCCTTCTGGAAAGCTGGGCTGAAGTGGGGGAGGATCTGTATTTTTGAAGTCTCCAGGAAAGCATCCTACAGTGCAGCCCTCATGGAGATATCACAGGATCCTGGGATGGGTTGGGTAGGAAGGGACCGTAAAGCCCATCCCATCCCATCCCATCCCATCCCATCCCATCCCAGCTCCAGAGCAGAGGGGCTCCAGCCCTGGGAGCAGCTCCGGGGCCTCCTCTGGGCTCGCTCCAACAGGATGAGGTTGTTCCAGTGCTGAGAATTCCAGAGCTGGAAGCAGCTCTGCAGGGGGGTCTCACAAGGGCAGAATAGAGTTGGAGAATCAATTCCCTACTGGCTCTGGGTAATTATCCACTTGAATTCCTTCTGCTTTCCTGTTAAAACTGTATCCTACAGAAGCCTCTGGATGGCTTTACCTGCACTTCCACGTGGTGTGAAATTAGAAGAACACCAGCTGGGGATCCCAGTTCACTCCCACCCAGCTGCTCTCAGCCTAACGTGGGTTTGGTGCTTCCTGGCTCTCCCTGGCTCCCCTCACTGTTTCCTTTGCTCCAGTTCCAGGTGGATGGCGAGTGGAGGACCTGGATCGACTACGGCCGTTTCCAGGAGCTGGTCAGGGAGTACGAGCGCAGCGGCGGCTCCAGGACCTTCACAGCGGCCGAGTACACGGCCAGGACTCCTCCCTGGGCCCTCTTTGGGGCCAGGGAACGGGGGTTCGACCCCCTAGATGTGAGGTTCCAGCGGAAGAACAAGGCAAGGGACATCTCGGGGTGCTGAGGGCTGGGGCTTGCCGCACCCTGGGCTTCCTGGCATTCCATTTCAGGCTGACACTGATTTTGGATCCATCCACCTGGATTATCCTGATGTTTAAGAAGAGGGTCAAGCCTAGATTTAACCCTTCCCTCCTGTTTTTAGGGCTTCCTGGGTGAAGATACTGATAATGTTCTTATCTTGACATAAATCAGAACTGGTTCAGCAGCAGTGGGTGGGGGGCAGTGGTGGGGTCTCCTCAGTGGGGACTGTTTGGAGTGGGATGTGGGGCCAGAGGGTTCCTTGGACTCCTGTGCAAGGAGAGCCTGGCAGCAAAACATTCCACAACCCTAAGGAAAAATGCCCAGGGATTTCAGCCCCACAAGGCTGGATCAGGGCTGGTGGGGCCACAGCCAGGCCTGGATCCAAAAGGTGATCCCTGCTGGGAGCATCATTTTAGGGGCTTTGTTCACGTTCAGGTATTTTAAACACTGGTGCCATCTCCTGTAAAAACCTCATTTCCAAGAAGCCAAAACTTGGGAATGGTGTAACAGCACCCCATGGATACCAGCTGCAGCCCCTGATACCTCTCCAACTGTCTTCCAACCTCATGGCTTTGGGAATGAGGTTTAGGAGCAGTGTTATCCCACTGCCAGCAGCCCTAAACAGCAGGTCCAGTCCTTCAGAGCCCTGTCAGGCTCCAGCAGGGTGTGCCCAGTGTCCAGCTGGGTGTGCCCCGTGCTGTAGATGGAGCATCCCTGGGATGGGAATTCCATTTCTTTTTAAAAGCAACCTCTTTTCTTAGGCTGTACAAAGGGTTTCTAAAGCAGAAGGAAAATAAAGGAGTTTTACCTAGAGTGCCTCTGGTGTGTGGCTGCTGAGCAGGGTCTGTCAGGGAGGGTGGGAGATTGATTGGAAGGAGCTGAAAAGCACAAATGTTGCATAAGAGCTCTTTCCTAACAGATGTGGGGTGGAAGGGAGAGCATTGGGTGGGTATGTGGGTGATGGATGGCGGGTGCCTCTCCTGAGTATATTTTCAAAATATCACAGAATCCTGGGATGGTTTGGGTGGGAAGGGACTTAAAGCCCATCCTGTTCCACCCCTGCCATGGGCAGGGACACCTTCCACTGTCCTGGGTTGCTCCAAGCCCCATCCAACCTCGCCTTGGACACTGCCAGGGATGGGCACTCCAAACCTCCCTGGGCAGCCCCTTCCAAGGTCTGGCCACCCTTTCCACGGGGAAATTCCTCCTGGTGTCCACCCTGAGCCTCCCCTGCCCCAGGCTGAGGCCGTTCCCTCTAATCCTGTCCGACCCCCCTGGCTGTCCCCTCCTGTCAGGAGTTGTGCAGAGCCACAAGGTCCCCCCTGAGCCTCCTTTTCTCCAGGCTGAGCCCCTTTCCCAGCTCCTTCAGCTGCTCCTGGGGCTCCTTCCCAGCTCTGTTCCCTTCCCTGGACACAAGACTCCAGTTAACCCAGGACTATCAGCTGGAATTTTAGGGCCTGGCGTGTTTGGTCTCCACCGGGACCCACCACATTCCCCTTGATGGATCCTGGCCCTTCAGCACCTCTTCCTCTTCCCTAAATTCCCTCCATCCTGCACACATCTCCCTGACAGACCCCCCCCCCCCCCCCCCCCGCCCAGTCCATCCCAGTTCCCTGCTGGCTCCTGTGAGCTCTCGCTGGAGCTGAGGCCTTTCCTGACCCTCCCTGTGCTCCCTTCATCCATTTCCTGATCCTCTCTGTGTCCTCACACTCCCTCCATCCTTCTTTATCCTCCATGTGTCCCTGCATTCCCTCCATCAGCTCCATGTCCCCATGCTCTCCTATGCCCTCCCTATGTCCCCGAATTCCCTCCCTTCTCCCTGCTCCTCCCCACTGCTCCCAGCTGGCCGTGTGGGTGGCACAGGGTCAGTGCCACGGCGTTCCCGTGGGAATTGGCACCTGCTGTGTCCTAAAATGGGCCTTTCCCCTGCTCTGTGGGAAAGCAGAGCCCCGAGTGCCAGGCAGGGTGGAACCAGGACACCCACCTGGGCCACAGCTGGAAGCTGTTCCCAGAACAGCCGGGGCAGGATTTGGTCCTGCAGTTCCACTGGAATTGCCTCGTGCTCAGAGTGAATCTTCCAGTGCACAAATCCATCCAGGAATGGCTGACACCCAGCACTTCCAGTGGGACAAGAGAACTTGTGTCCCCAGAACACAACCCTCTGGCTCTTTGGGGACACGTGGAACTGGGGACCTGTCGGGCACAGCTGGGGCTCCGGCATCCTGCTCCGGCTGTGCCGGGAGGCTCCGGCCGTGCTCGGGCAGGGATTTGCTGCCCTCCAGCAGCACCTCCCGCCTCAGCTGGAGCTGCTCCTGGTGGACCTAAAGCCGGCTGGTACCCACCGGCTGCTCCCGCGGGCAGGGATTGCACAGGGAGGCTTTAAGGGAATGGGAGGCACTCCAGGGAAAAGTGACCTCAGTTCAGTGAGGGTTGTGTTCTGCCAAGGGCAGGGAAAGATCCCGGTCAGGGAGAACCTTTCCGGTGTCAGAATTCAGGGCCAGCCCACGCTCTTATGCTGCCCTAGGTATATTTGACTCACTGACTGTAATTCCAACCCATTTTCCATAGGTTTTGATCTGGATCACAGCCCATGGTGCAGCTGGGGTGCAGCGGGTTCCCCATCCTCCCTCCTGCCCCTGCTGCTGCCCAGGACCCCCAAGGAGCTGTCCCCCCTCTGGTTCGGAGGGTTTTGCCCAAAGCCAAGGCACAGAGCGTGTCCTGCCTGCCACCTCCACCAAAGGGGCCTGGTGCTTCCAAACTCAACCTGGAGGCTTGGGAAGTTCCATCCTGAGGGGCAAAATGGGCAAAAATCGTTTTAACCCCTAAAGCCAAGGAGAATTTGAGAAGCCCTGAGGACTCCTGTGCCTGGTCCAGTTCCCTGGCACAGCCTGGATCCCTCCTGGCTGCTCCATGGGCTCTTCCCAGCTGTGCTCCTGCTGGATCCTGACTCAGGGGCTGAGTCACCTGGGGTGGGGGCTGTGTTTCAATTTTGAATGAGGATAAATATATTTGTTTCCAAAAAACCTCCAGGAGGAAAACATTCCCCCAAGCAGAGCACTGTCATCCATCAGCTTTGGCTTCATCTGGCTCTGCTCCTAAATCATTTATGATGTTGGAGCTGCTGCTGTGCCCTGAGGGGGAAGGAAGAATAGATGGGAATGAACTGAAGGAAGGGCATCGTCCTCATTTTGTCACCTGCAAACTGAGGCAGGAGCTTGGACCCAACCCAGCCAGGACATTTCTGCTCCTTCGCTGTGGGGAAGGGGAGGCAATAAAGCCCAGGAAATCTTTCTGAGGTAGCCCTGGCCCTGCTGGAGCTGAGCTTTCCCAAAGGTGGGAGCTCAGCAGGTCCCCCCTCTCCTGGGCCTCCTCCCTGCCCCAGCCAAGCAGTCAGAGCAGGGACTGGAAGTGGCCAGAGCTGCTGCTCCCAGGTCCAGCAGTGACATTTGGGAGGAGGGGACCCACCCCAGCTCCTTCAGCCAGGCCAGATCTTCACCCCAAAACCCGGGAGCAGCAGCACAATGGAAGCCAACGAGAGGGGAGGTAATTCCCACCCATGGAGTGCAGGGCATTTGTGGCTGTCACCTCCCAGTGCCCCATCCCTGGTGCCCAAGTCCAGAGGAGACCCAGGGCTGCTCCCAGGGCTGGAGCCAGGCTGGGAGAGCTGGGGGTGCTCACCTGGAGAGGAGAAGCTCCAGGGAGAGCTCAGAGCCCCTTCCAGGGCCTAAAGGGGCTCCAGGAGAGCTGGAGAGGGACTGGGGACATGGGATGGAGGGATAGGACACAGGGAATGGCTTCCACAGCCAGAGGGCAAGGATGGATGGGATATTGGGCAGGAATTGTTCCCTGGGGGGGTGGGGAGGGTTTGAGATGGAATTCCCAGAGCAGCTGTGGCTTCCCCTGAATCCCTGGCAGTGCCCAAGGCTGGGCACTGGGGCTGGGAGCAGTCTGGGACAGTGGAAGGTGTCCCTGCCCAGGGCAGGGGTGGCACTGGATTGGCTTTAAGGTCCCTTCCAGCCCAAACCATTCTGGGATTCCTTGGGGCTGGGTTCTGCCTCAAGGATGTATTTCCACCTTCTCCCCATCCTGTTTCAGGACAAACTCAAGGCCCTCTGGAGCTGCTGGGATGGGTGGATGCCTCCCCTGGGCATGGGGAGTCAGACCCTTGGGCACAGTAACTGGGGGCATCTCCCAAATACAAATTTTCAAACCAAAAATTCCCCCTCGCTTCAGGACAGACCTAAGTATATGAGAAGGCTTGCAAGGAATTACTCCAGCAAAAAACAACAACAAATCACAAAACCCAAAGTAACTCTTGAAAAAATTCTGAAAGAAGCAATTATTTGTAAAAAAAATGGTGAAATCCTGATGGGAGAAATCCTCCATTCCCTCCCTGTCTCTGCTCTGCTGTTTCCATCACCGGGATTTTTAGGGATGCTGATAACAACATAATCCTCACCTCTGGGGCACCATCTGGGAGATGAAGCACTGCTAAACTCCCTCTCTGTGCCAGGGGCTGGGCTCGGCTCAGCTGTTAAATCATCTCAGTGCTGAACACGTGTTGGTTGGGAAACGGGGAGAGCATCAAAGCCAGCAATAATCAGCTGTTAAACGAGCAGCCCGGGGGCCTTTCCCGGGAAAGCTGGAGCCTCCTGTCCAATTATCCTCATCTCCTGAGCCTCATCGGCACCTGGCGATTCCTGCCCAGGCTGGGGCTGCGGGAGGGTGGCACTGAACCCCTCTGGAGGGTTGGTCCCACAGAATTACGGAAATGGGACCTGGCTGGCAAGTTCTGTAGTGAGATGGGTTTGCTGCAGCCTTTGCTGTTGGTGCATCCTGGCCATGGGGATCCTCAACTCTGGAATGTCCGTGAGGGGCTGCAGCTTGCCCAGGGCAGGGAACAGAACTGGGAAGGGAATGGAGCCCCAGGAGCAGCTGAGGGGTCTGTAAAGGGGCTCAGCCTGGAGAAAAGGAGGCTCGGGGGGACCTTGTGGCCCTGCACAACTCCTGACAGGAGGGGACAGCCGGGGGGGGGTTCGGGCTCAAACAGCTTCAGATCCTCTTCCCCTTCCCCTGCAGGGCACATCCAGGTGCCCGGTGACTTTCAGGGATTTGGGGGTTTCCATCCTCTCTCAGCCCCTCTAGGACTGGGGGCAGCTCTTCACACAGCTCCAACTATTCTGTGGCTGAAAGCCAGAGCAGTGGAGATGTATTTGTTTGAGCCTGGAAGTTTCACTTGGACTTTTGTTTTATTTGCTTATTTCCCAGGCTCAGGCTGGGCAGGTAAAACCTTAACTCCTCTTTTCTGACTGACCCCCACCCCTGCCTGTGAGCCAAGGGCTTCCTTTCCCCTGCTCAGCCACCAGCACAGGCTGCTGGCAGAGTTGGGGTGATGGAATTTTGGACAGACTCGTCTCCCCCAGGGAATGGGCACAGCCCCGAGGCTGCCACAGCTCCAGGAGCGTTTGGGCAGTGCTCCTGGGGATGCACAGGGTGGGGTTGTTGGAGGGGTCTGTGCAGGGCCTGGGGCTGGATCAGTGATCCTGGTAGGTCTGTCCTCAGAAGATTCTGTGCCTCTGATTCTGTAACTGTGACGCTGCCAAGGAAACACCTGCAGCTCCTTTCTCGGGGGTGGGATGGCCCAAGGTGCTCATCAAACACCCCCAGGAGCTCCTGCAACCAGAGCTGTTCCCATCTCCCTTAGAGTCTCTGGGTGACACCAGCAGCTCCCAGAGGCAGCAGTGTTTTTCTCTTTTGCAGACTGAGATCCCAAACCTTAACCCAGGGAGGAGCGGTTCTGGAGGAATGTTGGCAGGAGTCACCTTCTCCACATCTATAACAGGTTTCCAGCTCACATTGGCTGCTTCCTTTGGATATTAGTCCTTTAACTATGAGTTAAAATCACTTTAACTACGAGTAGTGCTGAATAAACTTGAAAGATTCGTGGCAAAATCAAATTGAGAGAAAAGTGATTGTTCACATTGTTTAGAGATTGGATATTATTTTTTACTGATAGTGGTAGTATTCAGGATTTTCCAGGCTGTTTGCAGACTTCACTCCTGTTTTGATAATGCAATGGGAGGTTTTGATATTTCTTATCTCCCATCTAAAGCCTTCAAAGGGGGCTGTTCCTCGTTCCTCATTCTCCTTTTCCTGTGCCTGGAGGCCCTGGAGATCCCAAACCTGCACAGAGCAGCTCCTGCCTCCTTCCTGCCCGGCAGCATTCCCTGGGAAGGTGAGGGGGTGCCAGGGAAGCTCTGGCTCCCCAGCCCCTGGAGGGTTTCATGACCAGGACAAGCCCCAGGGTGACCGGCCGTGACCCCACTGCTGCCCCAGAGCAGCTTGGGCTGGAGGCCTCCCGACGTGCCTTCCATCCCAAAATACCTGGGGATTGTTCCATGGAGATGTGAGATTTGCCCTGGGTCATCCCAAATGTCCAACAGCACAGCCAGCCATGGGCTGGGGGGTTTTGCTCCCCATCCCATAATAGGAAACCCTGAGTTCCTCCTCCCGCTCTGCTCTTTGCACCTCAAGGCCACCAGAACAGGACCCTCTCTTTCCCCCTCTCTCAGTTGGCTCTTCCCTGTGGTTTTAGGGTGATTTTGGGGGAAGCTGTTTTTTTTCTTAAAGATCTTAGTTATTATCCAAAATTCAACTTTAGCCGAGGTTTTCTGTGTCTAATCAGCAAATATCACCCAATTATGTGAGATAAAGTCATTATGTCTCCCTCAGCAAAAAACCTCCATCTCCTTTTTCCCCAGGGGTATGAGAGGCCTTCCCTCAGGATTATGGGATTAAACAGAGGTTTAAAAGAGAGATCTTGCTTTGTTACTTAAAGAGCTTAATCTGAAATCCCCTCTGAAGTGAGTGGGGCTTTGCAAATGCTGAGTAAGGGATTGGCGCTGATCCCTCCAGGCCTGGAGATCCAGGTGGGATCAGCCCTCAGGCAGAGCCTTGGAGCACTCCTGGTGTCCTTCTCTGGGGCTGCTCCCCCCTGCTTTTCTCCTGAGATGTGCTTTGGCACAGTTGGATGGGCCCCCCTCCTCCGGGATTCCAGCCTTGGGTGGAACTGCCTTGGGATGAGCCAAACATCCCTGATCCACGGGATTTGCCATTGGATATGGCTGAGCTGCCTCTCAGGCATCTGCCCTGTGCTCACCCCACCCTGGAGAAGTTCCACCACTTCCAGGAGGTCTCCAGGGGTGCTTTGGATGGAGCTGCCCATGCCCAGATCCCACCCCACCGATACCTTTCCCTGTTCCAGCCCTTCCACAGCCCCTGGGGGGACAGCAGCCAAACATCCAACTACCCAAAGGAAGGTGGAAAATCATGTGGCTGCTGTGTGTACCTCTCTTATTTATATTTATATTTATAGGTAAAGTTATTTTTATTTATCCATTCTCCCAAGGTGCCAGAGCTACAGAAGTGCTTGGAAAAAGCTCTCTGAGTTCCCAGGCAGCAGAGGAGCTGCTGCTGGGATGAATCCATCCAGCTCAGGCCAAAACACCCCAAAAGCAGTTCTGTCTCCTCGGCAATTATTTGCCATGTTCTGCCTTTAAAATTCGTGTGCGTTTCTGGCCCAGTGTGCTTGTCCCACACTCCAGGGAATCACATCCAGAGCATCTCCTGATGGAAGGAGCTGGGGATGGCTCTGCCTCCTTCTTCCTCCCAGCCAGAGCCCAGATCCCAGCTGGAGCTGTCCTGGCAGCCCCAGTACAGGTGGGGCTTCCTCAGCAGCTTTTACCTCTTCAAGAGGGTCAGGAGCAGAGCTGGGACATTTACAGGCCTCTGTCACAGATGGAAATTTGGGAGGCTCCACCAAGGGTCTGGAAAGCTCTTCCCAAGCTTTTCCTCCTGTTTGTGTCTGTCGTTCAGTTCATGTCATTTGTATCACAAAGAATGCACTTTGGGGGGTTTGGGGGAGTTTTCCAGTGTGTTGAGTTGTCAGTGGTGGCTGTAGAGCACAGAGGGACCCTAAAGCTCTTCTCTTCCAGCCCCTGCCAGGGGCAGAGACCCTTCCCACCATCCCAGGTTGGTCAGAGCCCCACCCAGCCTGGCCTGGGACGTTTCCAGGGATCCAGGAGCAGCCACCAAACAACAGAGAAATGCAATGGAAATACCCAGGCTGGAAATATTGTCCCTTTCAGTCCTGGACACCGCTGTGGTGGCAGCTGCAGGGACACCTCAGTGGCCTGTGGGTGCTTCAGCCCCAGTTAAAATTCCCAGAAAAACTCCAGAAAGGTGTGTGTGAGTGCAAACCAGGGCAAGGCAGGAGGAGAAGAGGAATTCAAGGAGATCTGCAGCTCCCAGAAGGCTGCCCTGAAAGAAGGCACTAAGCTGGGATGAATGATGCATGAGATAAAAGCCTGGGCACGGCAGGGAGGGGGAAGGAAAGGTGGTGCAAATGGGGAAGTGCATGAGAGAGATGAGTGCAAGAGCCAGAAAAGCAGGGACAGCTTTTGCAGGAGCAGGTTTGTGTTTCCAAGAGGGGAAAAAAATAAACCTGTGAAACCAAACAAAAAACCTTATGGCAAAATATCCAGTGACCCTCAGGGAGCACCACGGAGGGTGGGAGGGATTGGGAACATGAACGGTGTCACCTGGAGCTGTTTGCCTGTTCCAGAGTGAGAATCATCTGCAGGAGCCCTGCAGGGCCAGGTCCCTCCAGCCAGGCCAGCAGGGGCTGGATCTCCTCTAAATGGGCTCCTTTGGGCTGCAGGAGTGGGAAGGGAGAGGGAAAACAAAGGGAACTGCGAGCCCTCGGGCACTTGGAACTGGTTAAATTGAAAATGTTTAATCTCATCACTGTTGATGATGTGAATTTCTGGGAGCATGGGAATTTATTTGTGTGCTGGGGCAGGGGTCAGGGAAGGGCTCCCAAAGCCCCCTCTCCTCAGGGACCTGAGCCCAGGAGGGTGGGGATGGACACAGCACAGGAGTTTGGGAGGCAGAGCAGGGACTTGGTGCCTCAGGGGCAGGAGGGGACCAGGGGCCGGGGGTGACCCTGGGCAGGTCCCTGCAGAGCCACTGGTGCTGCTGGGGGGGCCCTGTAGAGAGGGGCTGGGGGAGCTGGGCTAACAAAAGCTGAGCCTGGGGAAGGTGAGGGAAGAGCCAGGGCTGGGGCTTTGTTAAAAGGAGCTGGGAAGGAGCTGCTGGGCCAGGAGGAGGAGAGGCAGTGCCTGTCCTTCCCGAGGGAGCTGTGTCCTTGCAGGGCTGTGCAGGGCTGTGCTGTAAATCTGCTGTGCAGTGCAAGGAGAGGCAGCTCCAGGTGTTTATCAGCTTCTTATCCACGGGCAGGAGCCTATAAACATCCCCACAAAGCCTGCTGTTGCTGTGGCTCCAGGTTATCCGGGCTCTCACACACTTCCCATGTGGATACAGCCTGGCTCCAGAGGCTTCCAGGTGCTCCTGGAGGATGGTCCCAGCTTCCTGAGCCCCAGCTCTGCCTGCTGGACACCATTGTCCTCGTGTGCTCTGGTCCTGTCCCAGTGTGCTTCAGCCAAGGAATGGATCCAAACAAAGCAATGCTGTGAGAATTCAAACCCTTGGCCTGGATTCATTCTGATGCCTTAAGTTTGAGCTTTCATGTTTTTCACATTCTGTGCTGCCCAGGGGTGCAGTTCTGAGCTCACATTCAGTGCTGGTGAGCTCTTCACAGAGCAGGGAGACAAAACAAATCCTTTTCCTGCTGGGGACCAAGGACAACTTTCAGGTGCCAAAGCACAAACAAGGGTGGGCTGAGGGGAGAAACAAAAAGATGGGACCTCACAACCTGGAGCTATAATTGGACAATTAAACCTCAATATGCAAATAGACCAAAACTTATCAAAGTGTGAGACCATTTTGTGACCATTTGGGGTCCACCTTGGGTGTAGCCCTGGCCAGGCTCTTGTCCTGCTCAAGGTATATCATTTAATGTCTTTTAATAAATATCTACTTTATTCCCTAACTCTGTTCAGTCTCTGTTCCAGGTCAGCCTTCCCAAGGCATCAGTTCCTGTGACCTCAGTGCTCCCTGGAATTCTGCTGGCCATGGATTTGTCCTGCTTCTGTTAAACCTTGAACACCCAACCCAGGCTTTGGGAGAAAGGCCTGTGATTCCTTGGTGTGGGTGAGAAAGCAGCTGCAGGAGCCGGCTCTGCCTCTCCCCTCTCCTGCCCACCCTGCTGGGCTTTTCCAAACCCCTCCTGGAGCCGCCTCTCCCGGGATGGTGCAGAGCAACCCCTGCTCCGGGCACAGCCCTGGATCCCTGCAGGGCCATCACCCCGGGACTGCTGTTTGCCACCTGGATCCCGGCTTTGTGTCCAGATTTGTGGCACCAGGACAGGATCCCCAGCCCTGTCTGGGCTCTCCCTGGCCCCAGCCCAGCCCTGCCTTTCCTCGGCTCTAAGTATTAACGATAGGGGTCAAGTGGAGTTAAGTGGCTGTGTTAATTATTCATCAGCTCCTCAGCAAGGCAGGGCACAGCACGGCTTTACCTTGACCCCAGGAGCTGGGCTGGGCAGGGTTTGCCCGGGGACCCCGGGTTTGGTGCTCTGCTGGGCAGAGCAGCAGGTTCAGCACATCCTGCACAAATAAACGATGGCAAAGCTGAGCTCCCCTCCAAACCCAGCTCCAAAGGCAGGGGGGCTGCTCGGGCACAGCTTCCCTCCAGTGCCAGCTCTGTGCCTCGATTAAAAATGCAAAGCCTTTAGTGCTAACACTCATCACCCTGACAGGGGTTTGTGTTAACTGTGGGATGAAACTCCACTTAAAGGCACAGGGAAACCAGCCAGCGAACCCACAGCTGCAGCAGTGCTGAGAGCACAGAGTGATCTCTGGGAGAAGGGGCCGGGCTCAGTCCCTGACCTTCACCCTTCCCACTGCATTTTGGCAGATGCCAGCAGCTTTGGGAAGCTCCTTTTTTCTGTGTCTCTGCTTGAACCATTTTCTGACTTTGTCCTGTGCTTCACGTCTGTGTGAAAACCCCGCTAAAGACAGGAGGGTCGGGTTTCCCAGGCTCCTGGTGCTCTCCTGCCCCTGGAACTCCTGTCAGGGGCCTGTCCAGAGGCTGCTGGCTGTCCTTGGTGCCCGGCCAAGGATGAGACTCCATGGCCCAGCTGTGCCTGCTCCCAGCCCCACTGAACCGAGGGGAAAAGGCCCCCAGCCCTTCCCGGCACAGCCTCCTCCTTTCCTGGGAAATCCAGCTGTTCCAGAGGTGACCTGATTCCCTGGGAATCGAACAGAGCTGAGCCCTTAACCCACCCCAGCCTGGGTCTGATGTGCTCACAGACTGAGCCCAAAGCAAAGCCCTGCCCAAGGTCCTGGGGCCAGGAACCAACTTTGAGGAGTTCTGTGCCTCCTGTTGGCTCAGCCAGCATGGAAGCATGGATAACCCCAGCCTGACCTGGCCCTCAGCACCACATCAATGAGCTGAGGAAAGCTTTAATGATAACCTCGCACTGGCATGGAGCTGAAATCCAACAAAACCCAGGAAAAGAGGAGAAGCACTGATGGACACTTGGACTGAAAAATAGAAATAGTCTTGCTGGCACATGCAGAGAAGGGAGGAACCCCCAGCCAGCCAAGGAGCTGCTGTGAACACCTCACCCTGGGCAGCTGGGGCTCCATGGCAGACACATTTTGGAACTTGGATTTAGGGAATTCTTGATGCCAGCTTTGTGTCCTCCCAACCACATCCTCCTGTGCAGGGCCCAAGTAACATTTCTGTAAAGCCAAATGTCCTCCCGGCTTTGAAAGAGGTGCTTCCTGTGGTGCCTGAGCTCAGCTGGGGGATGAGGTCTTGCTGTGAGCTCAGCGGGTTCCAGCCCGCACTGGAAACTGTTGCCTTTCGATGGAAAGGCAGGCGACCTGGTTTCAGAAAGCCAGCATGGCAGCTTGACTCCTCAAGCCACTCGGGCCACAGACAACACATACACCAATATGGTGGACAGCAAATGGCGATTTATTAGGTTCTTACATGGGGTTATATAGTCTAAGGGGTCTTCACTACGTCAGAGGGGAGGGGAGGTTAGAAGTTAGTGGAAAACTACTGGGTTTAGAGGGGCTACATTATTCTCAAGGTTAGTTACACATCTCCGAGGGTGAGGGGGAGGTTTCTGTCTTTCCGTTACAATCCCGAGATCTTCTGCGGTGCCAGGCCTTATTTTATCTGCTCACACACAGGAAACCCAGAGAGACCCAAGTGGGACAACCAGGAGAGGGCAACTAAGGGGAGCCAAGAGAGGCTTAGGGCTGTCCAGGATAATCAAGAGAGTCCTGCTCTTCCTGAGGCCCAGGGCAGCCACCTGAAGCCCCCACCTCCTTCCCCAATCCCACAGTGTCCTGCTGATCCTTAGGGAGGTGGCTGTTGGAGAGCTCTGTGAGAAATACGGCTTGAAACAGGACCAGACCCTCCCAGTTCCCCCTGGAGAGATGCAGGGAGCTGGGAAGGACAAACTGGACCATGATGAGCCTCCCACCTCCTCCCAGGTGCTCTTTGATGGCAGCTCATTGTCCCCCCTGATGTCACCAATGATGGCAGGGGCAGAGGGGTGACAGTCACATCCTGGGTGCCCTTGGGACACGTGTCCAGCACCTGCAGCTGGCCCTTGTGCAGCTGTAAAACCAGGGAGCAGCCCTGACTCACTGCCCCTGACTGCTGCTGCCTGGGAACAGGAGGAGAGGATCAAATCCCCTGGGAGAACAGGAAAAGGTTCTGTGTCATCCTTAAAATACATGAGGAGCTCTTCTCCCATGTCCAAAGTACCACACCATCAGCAGTGCAGAGATTCTGGGAATGGCAGGAATTCTTCAGGGGAGCTTTCACTGGGAAGAGAAAACTGGGCCTTTCTCCACCTGGGACTCCCAGAGGTCCTGGCCAGTCCTTCCTTTCCTGTCATTTTTAGTCCCTTGCTCTCCAGGCTCAGGTCTGGGACCACCCCAGGCTTCTGCTTGCAGGAATGACGTCCCAGCCCTTTGGTTTTCCATCTCCTCTCCTTTCCTGATCCCTGGCACTGAGCCCTGCTGAGGCCATGGGCTCCAGGAAGGGTGAAAAGCTGGGCCCGGTGACCCTTGGTGGCCTTTGCTTTGTGTGGGTGTCACCCCTGCCTGGGCTGGCACTGCCAGCCCCGCATCTGCTCAGGCTGCAGGGATGTGTTTGATGAGTTTGATGAGTTATGTGAGCTAGGCTGAGCCATGGGAGAGGCTCCCAGATGGAAAACCAGGTAAATCTGGAGTGTGGGAGGATCCCCAGGGCCCCTGGAGCGAGCAGGAGCCCAGCCAGGCTGGAGAGCACCAAGTGCAGGGGATGCAGGTAAGGCAGGGAGGTGTTCTCAGAGCTGCTCCTGACCAAGGACCCCTGGCATCTCCCCCTCCCTCGTGGAGCCCCTGGAGGGGGAGGCTGCAGGGGCAGCTCTGGCTCGCTGCTGGCTGAGCCCTGGGGCTGAGCCCCCAGCTGGCTCAGGCCATCCAGGCTCCATCTCCAGCAGAGCCCCAGGGGTGATCAAAAGTGATCTCTCCTCCCTGTGATCCCCGTCTTGACATTCCCTCCAAAATCCGGAATTGTTCTGTGCTGCCTGCTTTAAACTCTTCAGTTCCAAACAGTTGCTCCTTGGTTTTCCTAAGGAAGGCTCCCACTTTCACAGCACTGGAAATCCTGGATCACAGTATTTCCTTGTGCATGAGGTGTTTGCACACTTCACTTCTATTCTGTTCCTTCTCTGCACTTTGCTTCCATGTTTTATTCCAATGATCCTGCTGTGCCTCAGGAGCTTCTGAGCTCTAATAATAATTGTAGGGTAATAAAATAAATCATCCTGGTGCTACCTGCATATGCCTGGTTACTTTCCTTGCATTTCTAATAAGAGCTGGACTGGATCAAATTGGGGGTTTAGACATTTGCCTTTGAGCTCTCCACGTCTGTCACTCCCAAACCTGTCACAACCCCAACAACTCAGCACTGCCCCACAGCCACCAGATGCCATCAGCCTGTCACAAGTGGCTTAGGATCCTCACTGAGGCTTTTTTATGGTGAAATCCCATGGGATTAAGGGCTGGCTATCCAGAGACCCCCAGCTGTGACAGTCACTGACTGAAGGTGCTGAGTCAGCACCAAGGAGCTTTGGATTACCAGGGTGGGAAATCCCAGGAGCTGGGAAAGGGCTGGAGAACTCCTGAGGGAGCTGGAAAGGGGCTCAGCCTGGAGAAAAGGAGGCTCAGGGGGACCCTGTGGCTCTGCACAACTCCTGATAGGAGGGGACAGCTGGGGGGGGTCGGGCTCTGCTCCCAGGGACAGGAGAGGGAACGGCCTCAGGGGAGGCTCAGGGTGGATTTTGAGAAAAAACCTCCCTTCATGGAAAGGGCTCTCCAGCCCTGGCACAGCTGCCCAGGGCAGTGGTGAAATCCCCATCCCTGGAGGGGTTTTACAGCCCTGTGGATGTGGCACTTGGGGACATGGGTCTGTGGTGGCCTTGGCAGTGCTGGGGGTGGTTGGACTCGGTGATCTCAGGGGAGTTTTTTAACCACAGTGACTCTGTGATTCTGCAATTTGTGCAAGCCTTCAGGCTGTGTGACTGTTTCAACCATCTCTGGCCATGGCAGTTTCCAATTTTAAAACAGAAGAGCAGCAAAAATTTGGGACCAAAATGAATCCTTGGGAACTGCCCTTACAGGTGGCAGAGGGACACGGGAGGGGTGGATTCTTGTCCACTTCCACACCAGGAGCAGTGGCTGAGTCATGAACACCATTCCCAGAGCAACAGTTTGGGACTGCAGCCACATCCTCCCCGCTCTGCTGGAAATGATGGATTGGAGATATTCTATCCTCACCTGGAGGCACAAAAATATGAAGTTTGGGGAGGCTGATGTGCTGGCTGGTGAGCTCAGGATGGAGCTGTATCCATCACAGCCCTGGGACTCCGGGCTCTGTCACCAAAGGGCAGAGGAAGGTGGGTCCTGTGTCCATGGAGAGCCTGGCCCAGCCAGACCTCCCCTCAGAGCCCCAGGTACAGCAGGAATTCCCTGACCAAGCCCTGCGCGAGTGTGAAGACAAAACCTTCCGGAGCTGAGAGGATTTGCTCGGTGTCCAGTGGAAGAAATGGCAGGAGAAGGAATATTCTTATTTTTTCCTCTCCCTTTGGTGTCCCAAAGACAGAAGGAAGGAGGCATCAAGGCCTTACAGCTCCTGGAAAAGTGTTTCTTAGGCTTAATAAGAACGGAAAAAGCCATCCATCAATCCCTTCCTGCAGCTCCCCAGCCCTCAGACACACCAGGATTTATGAAGCAGCACATTTGTGATGTGTTCAAGTTCCTGAGTCCTCCAGAGCTTCTCTGTTCATTCTGTATTTTTGGACTGAGGAAATAAAGCTCTGGCAGGAACCAGGACAAGGGGAAGAATTGCATGGAGCCAGCTCCAAGCCAGAGCCAGCCCAGATCCTGGAGACCCTGAAGTGAGTCACATTTGATTCTTCTCAGCCTGTTTTTGCCCTCTGTGCCCCTCCTGGTGCTGCACGGCTGCTGCCCCTGGGGACGGAGGCTCCTGAGGAAATCCAGGGTCATGGATGGCCCCACATCCTGTGCCCGAGGGCTGTGGGGCAAGAGGCACTCCCAGCCCCACACACCCAGGGCAACGCTGGAGGGTCCCAGGGGGTTGTGGAGGGGTTTAGTAACCTGCCAGGGTGTTCCAATGGAGAGGGGATGATTGGAACCACGACTGAGGGAGCCAGGAACTTCCCATGAGGAATTTGGTGTGGAGCTCCCGGGGTGCTGGCACTGGGCTCTGGGCTGAGCTGGCTTTGGAGGAGAAGAGTGAAGGAGGACTGTCCCTGCTGGACAGAACTGGCCAGAGCATCCCTGGGTACCTGGGCCTTGGGCAGGGATGGGCCAGATGACACCTGGGAGGAGAAATGCCTGGATGAATGGACATGGAAATTGAGTGGAAGGTAGAGGCTGCACTGTGTCCTGGGCTGGGTGATAATGGGAGATCAAATGGATCTGGAAAAGCTTCCTCGGGTGCAGGAATGAAGTGAAAAAGAAAAAGCCCCATCCCTGGAGGGGTTTAGCTGTTCTTCCTTGCAGCATTACAGGGAGCCTCTCCTGGGAGCTGAATGACCAAGGGGTAAAAACCAGCTGGGCCCTGGAGCAAAGTGCAGTGCCTGGGTCCCTCCCTGGACACCCAGCCTGAGGGTCAGGGTTCTGGAGTGGCCTTCTCCAGCCCTGCCCCCTCCTGTGCTCCCCAAACCTCCTCTGCTATCAGGGTGTGCTTGACAGCTCCAATTGTCCCTGTCCCTTTGTGTCCCTGACAGGGGCAGGCTCTGGGCAGGCTCTGGGACCTCCCTGCCCTGCTTTCTCCTCCTTTTGCAGTTTCATGAGCCCTTGACTGCAGTCTGCTCCCTGCGAGTCCCTTTGGATCCCAGCTGGCTGCTCCTGCCCTCCTCTCCAGGCTCTGGGCCTTGCTCAGGGGCTCACTCCTGGGGCAGGTGGCTCCTTAGCCAAACTCAGCCCTGTTCACTGGCAGAAATGGGATTTTGGGCAAAGCTTTCAGTCTGCCTCCAATCCCATTCCTGCAGTGGCTCAGGTTCCTGCAGGATCCTGACCAGAGGCTTTGGAAGATGCTGGTCATGCTGAGGGACTTTTTCAGAGTGAAAACCTTCCCTCCTCAGAGCCCAAACTGTGTTTGAGGTATTTAAATATCCTGAAATCAGGTTCTCTGTGGCTCAGATCTCACTGGCAGCCTACGCAAATTAAAGTCCTGCATAAAAGGGAATTTAAGCTCTCTAAACCACTCCTGAAAATGTCTTTACTTGCACCTTCATTGCTGTTTCCCTGGACCCTCCATGGCACATTTCTTCTTCTGCCTCTCCTGGCATCTCCTGGTCCCCTCTCATTTGAGGTGTTCATTATTTTCCTCACAGCATTAAGTGCTGCAGTCTCTGAGCAGCCTGATCCCCCACCCTCCTTCCCACCTCCATCCCATCCAATATTCCTGCCCCCTTTGGCTCACTGGACTTTATATCCTGACTCCAGCTGCAGCCTGTGCCAGGCCTCAGCGTCCCGGGAGTTCCGTGCAGGGACTCCAGAAATCAGGGAATGTTTCTGGAGCTGAGGGAAAAATCTCTGTGGATTTTTCCCTGCCCTCCTGAGGCTTTTCCAGGAGAGGCTTTGCAGCCAGGTGTGGGTGTTGAGGAGGTTTGGAGTGCTGGGGCAGAGCCTGGGGAGCAGCAAGACACAATTCCTCCCAATTCCTCTGCTCCCAGAGGGATCGAGAGCCCTGGCTGACAAACCCCACGTGTCTCTGGCAGCACTCCATCATTTTGATCTGGATTTTGACACCGTGTCTCTCTCTCCAGTCCTAACAGAATGGAAAAGGAAATTATGTGTATTTGAACAAATCACAGCCCTCTGACAGGAGTCAGGAGCAGTTTTAATGAAGCGGATTTGTTCCCTGTCTCGTTCCCCGGGCTGGTAAATGTAACTTGACTTTGTCCCTTTAAATAACAGAAATCTGTGATGTCACATCTAATGCTCCATCAGCGTCTGTAATGCCATCAGTCACAGGAGCAATAATATGACATAGATATTTTTTAATGATAAATGCCTTCTATCATTCTGGAAAAGTACCCGCCTTAAATGGATTGAGGTCGTGCAAAAGATTTCCTTTGGATTAGTTTGTGGGTTATTTTCAATTTAACTGAAGTGAGGGTTGAATTGGCTCGGAGATGATTTTAGAAGGGGGCGATGGGAGGAGCCCGTCCCTGGCCGGGGCGGGCAGCAGAGGGCACTGCTCGGTGTCTGGACAGCGCGGGCACCCCGGGGCTCCGCGGGGTCGGGGCTCGCGTTTCCCTGGGATGGCAGCGCCTCCCCCCCGGGCTGGCCACGCTCGGGGTGACCCCCGGCCCCGGCCCACAGCCTGGACAGCCCTGCAGCCGGGCTGCTCCGGTGCCCAGCTAGCGCAGGGGACACGGTGCCGGCAGCCCCTCGCTGGCATCTCCCACCCTGGCTCTGCCCCAGCTCCCGGGGCTGGGCCATCCTGGGCTGGGGGAGCCAAACCCCTCGGGCTTCTGAGGTCCTTCCCCACCCTGTGCCCTCCTGTCCCATCTCTCAGCCACCGAAGGAGCTGCCTACAGCAAAAGCTTCTCAGGAGAAGCATCCCTGCTCCAAAACCCGGCACCACATCCACGGGAGAGCTGCTGGGGAGGGGCTGCTGGGTTCCACCTGGTCAGTGCTGATCTCTGCTCCCCGGGACAGGGCCCAGGGAACGGCTGGAGCTGGGCCAGGGCAGGGTCAGGTTGGATTTTAGGGAAAGAAGGTGCTGGGCATTTTTAGTTACAGAGAGTGCTGGGCACTGCCCAGACTCCCCAGGGAATGGGCACAGCCCTGAGGCTGCCACAGCTCCAGAAACTCCCAGGGATGCCCAGGGTGGGGCTGTTGGGGGGTCTCTGTAGGGCTAGGGGCTGCACTTATGAACCCTGGGGGTTCCTTCCAGCCCAGGCTGTTCAGTGATTCCATGATTGGGCCTGTCCTCTGCACACATGCCCTCATTTTCATTCGGTGCCTGCTCATTCCTCAGGGTGCCCCTCACAGGAACAGCCCCAGCTTTGGGATTTGTTTCCCTGTCATTTCCTCCATAATTTCTTCCAAAGTGGTTTTTGTTTTTCGTTTTGGTTTTGGTTTGGTTTTTCCTTTCTTTCTTCCTTTCTTTAACATCTGAGCTCATCTGTGATGTTGCTACCCCATTTCTTTCTCCCTAAACTGGAGAAACTGGTGCCCTCCACCTTTCCTGGTGCAGCTCCCAGGGGAGGCAGGGGCAGAGCAGAGGGGTCACGACTGGGAGTGAGAAGAGGTGGAAGATGGAACAGAACAGCTGCCCAGGAGCTTCCACTGCTGGTTCCACCTGGGAAATGTGTTTTCCATGGATGAGGGGGGTCCTGGCAGGTTGGCAGGATTGCACTGCTGGGGTGGCCAAGTGCAGGTTGCAGGTGCTGCCTCTTTGCCCTTGAGCCTGAGGATTCCTGCAATCCAAATAAACCCTGCAGGAGCAGGTTTGTGTTTTTAGCAGCCACAGTCCTGCTCTCTGCAAAGCCAGGCTGCCTCTGGAACTGCCAGGAATAACAAAGGAGTCATGGAGCTGGAACCTGCTCCTGCACAGGGTTTTTCTATTATTTGTGGCAAAGTCCTGGGGCTGTTTGTCACTCACTGAACAAGCACAGGAGGAGAAACGCTCCCAGGGAGGAGGTGTTTGTGAGGGCTGTCCTGCTGATGTCTCCTGGAATAATCCTTTGGAGAGGGGAGTGCAGTGGGAATTCCCCTCTCTGCTCCTGGAGCAGGCCAGGGGATCATTCCTGAGCCTGTCCTGGCTGGGGGATTTCCTGCATGGAAAGATGTGCTCAGCCCTGGGGAAGCTCCTGCTTCTGAATGGCCTCTGAATCCTTCTGGAAAACCATTCCAGCTTCCTGCACGAGGGCCCCGGGGCTGGGGCTCAGCCTGGGTGGGGGTCTGGGCTCAGGCTGAGCTTTGTGAAGGGGCTGGGAAGGAGCAGCAGGGGTGACCATGGGAACAAGCCCATCCCAGGGGGTTCCCAGCTCCTGCCTCATTTCCCACCTCCTGCTGATCCTGAGCCACTCACCCCACCCAGCTCCAGAACCCCTTTTGCCCTGGGAGTCCTGACCCTTTCTGCAGGGTCATACTCCCAGCTAAGGATGATTCCTCTGGAAGTCTGGGACCAGGCTGGAGAGGCTTCTCTGAGCTCCTCTGCACAACTGCCCCTCCTGGCTCTTAGGGAGTCTCTCTCCAGGTTTCCTGTCAGCTCCCTCAGGTCCTGCAAGGTCACACTGAGGTCACCCCAAAGCTTCTCCTCTCAGGTGAACATTCCCAACTCTCCCAGCCATTCTTCCCAGCAGAGATGCTCCATCCCTCTGCTCATCCTGGAGCCTCCTCTGGGCTCCTCCAGCATCTTGAGCTCCTCCAGCAGGAGTTACCAGGGAGCTGCACAGGTGGACCCTGCTTGGAGAATCCCCTCTGACCAGCAGCTCCCCAAACCACAACTCCACGTGTGTCCAACAGCATTTACCAGAATTCCAGGGATATCCAAAGGTTTTTACCCCAATTCCAGGCATATCCAAAGGCATTTACCCCAATTCCAGGTGTGTCCAAAGGCATTTCTCCTGCAGGACAGCCCCTCTTGCCCCCTCCATCCCTGAGCAGATCCTGCCTGGCCACAGGGTGACCAACCAGCCACTCGGTGGCCAAGCCAAGGGTGGCACTGGCACACTGGGACACTGCCCTTTCCATTTCATTCCCATTTCTCTCTCCAGTTTACTCCCCTGCTGTCACCTCCCCTGTCCCCCTCAGGGCCTGCCAGGACTGTGCTATTCCCCCTTCAGCCCAAAGGGATGGTCCATTGGCTGCTCTCCTCCTGCTGCTCCTCCAGCACAGGGCATGGCCAGCAAGGGACAGCAGCACAGAGGATTCCCAGGATGTGATGAGGCCACAGGAAGGGTTAATCCACATTCTCCAGCATGGAATTGAATGGATGTAATTCCACACATGATAATGGGAACCTCTCCATGATGATACTCGTTGTTCTAATGTCCTTGTCCTTCAATTATTTGATTCATTCACATTTAGGATAAATACAGGATTAACCCAAAATGAGGTTTTAGGAGGGAGAAGCTCTTACTCTTTAATTTTAATCTAAAATTCGTTCAAACATTTCCCTCTGGTGATTGAGGGGAGGTGATTTAGGGAAGGATAAAGGCACAGAGCAGCCTGGGGTGGATGGGGCCTGGGACTGCCACAGTGCTCTCCAATGTCTGCTTCAAATAAACCCAACACATCCTTCTTCTTTTTCTCTCCCTTCTAAAACCTCTTAATAAACTCTTCCTCCCAAATTCGGGAGTTTAGCAGATTTTTAATTTTTTTTTCCCCTCAGGCGAGCTCCTCTCCCCTGGGGGCTTCATTAGGGCTGATGAGTGCGGACACCACATCTCCCTGCGGGCCAGGCACAAGGTGAAGAGCCATCATCCCATCCCATCCCATCCCATCCCAACCCATCCCGAGAAGCTCCTCTGCTCCCGCTGGGAGGGTCCCACCTGTGCCCTGGGCAGAGCCATGGGGAAGGGGCAGCGCAGACACCCCGAGGTTCTGGGCACTCCTCGGGGTCCCGGCTGGGCCTGGGGCTCTGCCTTTGATTTGAGGCTTTCTTTGCATGCAGCAGAGCAAAGTCCAGTTGTGGCTGGTATTTGTGGTGAGCTGTCCCTATGGAGGGTCAGGCACTGCCCGTAATGGGGACAGGGTGGCAGGGTGACCAAATCCCTCCTCGGGGGACAGGGTGGCAGGGTGACCAAACCCCTCCTCGGGGGACAGGGTGGCAGGGTGACCAAACCTCTCCTCAGCGTGGCCAGTGCCGTGCCGGGGCTGGGGGCAGGGAGGTGGCCCTGGAGGTGACTTTGCAGCCCCTCTGCCGGGCTCTGCAGGGCCTCTGGAGCAGCGGGGTTTGTCCATCTTCCCAGCCTGTCCCTGAGGGAGGATTGGACACGGCCAGGTGGCCCAGCAGCATTTCCGGCCATCCCATCCCGGCTCGGCACCTTCCCCCAGCACGGAGCGAGCCCCTGGCACTGCCCGGTCCCCGGGAGCACACGCTGATGTCGCCGTGCTCAGAGGATGACGCAGAGCATCGCCATGGAGACGGGAAGCCGAGGTAAGGAGCTGCTGGCGCATCCCGGGAGCAGGAGCGATCCCGCAGCACCTGCCGGGGCAGGGGACAGACACTCCCGGCTGCAAACGCGCGCTGGCACCGCTGGCAGCGCTGAGCAAGGGGGGTCTGTTTAAAGCGTTGCCTCGGGTCCATGCGAAGGGCTTCCTCCTCGGGAAGGGCTGACCCCTTCCCTTCTCTGCTCCTCGTGTGCTCCCCCGCGGGACAGTGACACGATCGGGCAGCCCTAAATCGTGCTTTGCATTCCAGGGAAGAGAAGCTGCACTTCAAAGAGCACTTCAATGCCCGTGCTGAGCCCTCGGAGCTGCGGGCACCGGAGCAGAGCAGGAGCAGCTCCCTGGGACCGCGGCTCTGAAGCGCTGCCAGGGAGGGTTCTGGGGCAGAAGAGAACCCCAGGGCACAGCAGCCTCTGCCACAGCCCCAGCGATCCAAAATCCACCCAGAATCACGGCACGGAGGGGCTGGAATGTGATTGAAACCCCCGGTTGTCAGGATGTTACGGAATCACAGAATCATGGAAAGGGTCGGGCTGGGAAGGACCTTAAAGCCCATCCAGTGCCACCCCTGCCATGGCAAGGACACCTTCCACTGTCCCAGGCTGCTCGAAGCCGCAGTGTCCTGGCCTTGGGCACTGCCAGGGATCCAGGAGCAGCTACAGCTGCTCTGGGCACCCTGTGCCAGGACCTGTCCCACTCCTAGGGAGCAATTCCTTCACAATATCCCATCCATCCCTGCCCTCTGGCAGTGGGAAGCCATTCCCTGTTGTCCTGGCACTCCATCCCCTGCCCAAAGTCCCTCTCCATGTTTCCTGCAGGCTGCCTTCAGGTCCTGGAAGGTCACAGTTAGGTCTCCCCAAAGCCTCTCCTCTCCAGGTGAACATTCCCAGCCCTCCCAGCCTTTCCTCCCAGCAGAGCTGCTCCATCCCTCTGCCCATCCTGGAGCCTCCTCTGGGCTCCTGCAGCAGCTCCAGGTGCTGCCTGTGCTGGCCCAGGGCTGGGGCAGCTCTGCAGGTGGGCTCTCACCTGAGCACGGGGACAGAATCCCAATCCCTTTCCTGCCGCCCACACTGGGATCAGGCCAGGATTTGGGGTTTCTGGGCTGTTCCCAGTGCACATGGATGGCTGTTTTCCTACTCCTGTGACCTGGGAGCCAAACTCTCTCCTCCTTGCTGGGAACATTCCCCCAGCCAGGGTGGGTGCTGGGACCGGGTCCCTGAGCTGGGTGAAGATCCCATTCCTGCCCCTGCAGGCACCTGAGCCCAGTACCAGCCCCTTCCCTGGGCTCTTGGTGGGCTGGAAAGCACGGAGATGCCAAGAAAATATGGAAAATGCTTGCAGAGCCCCTTTGGGCTGTGACTGATCTCAGATGGAGGGGGGAGTGCCTGGCCTCAGGGGCTCAGCTTCTGTAGTTTTGGGGGCTCCCAGCTCAGCTCTGTCCCACACTGCCAGGGCCACCCAACAGGACTGGTGGCCCCAGGACAGGGCTCCTGGAGCTGGGCATGGGCTGGTTTGGCCACACTGGGTGGAGAATTGGTGGTGGCACATGAAAAACCACACACAGGGGGATGTGGCTGCTGGGCCTTGTAACAAAGCCTGGCTCACTCCATCCTAAATGTGGGCTCTGTGTCCTCCTGAAAGAGCAAGGGGGACCAACAGCCTGAAAAATGCATCAGGAACAGGGAATAGGCAGGTTGGGCTCTTTGCTGAGGCTCTCCTTGGCTTCCTCTCCTGCCTGGATGGATAGAGGGATACGGCTGGGCTGGCAGGTAGGAATTGCTGGGATGGAGGAGCCCTGCGAATGCAGCCAGGGCTGCAGGTGTGGGGCAAGGAGGGCATGTCAGGAGCAGAGCAGACTGCAGAGACAAAACCTTGGGGGGGTTTAGCTGAAGGTTTTCCTGATTTGAGGCAATTTGGAATTTTCCAGCTGTGTCTGACTCAGCTGAAAGCCAGAAAAAACAGTCAAAAAACTGTGGGCAGCAGAGCCAACAGGACCTGCTTTCTATGGAGTTACAGCCTTAAAATCTTCACCCAGCACTCTCAGCTCCTTCTCTCAGCCCCTACCAGCCTGGCAGGAAAACTTTCCTTGGGGAAAGGATTGTCCAGCCCTGGCACAGCTTCCCAGGGCAGGGGTGAGTCCCCATGTGCAGAAAGGTTTGAAATCCATGTGGCTGTGGCCTTTCCCAACCCCACTGAATCTATGATTTTAGAGATTGAAGCCCCATGTTTAGGCTGGGCAGTGATGTTCTCTCTGCACATGAGAGCTGAATTTGTCTCTTCCTCTCACAGAATTTATTTTGGGCTTATTCAGCCACCTGTCCTGAAACCTGTTGGAAGAGCAGATCCTTGGGATCTGTGCTCCAGGGTGAAATGGAGTTTGTGTTGGGCAGTCCCTGTGGAAGGGAGCAGGATGGACAGTTCAGGGATTGGGGCTCTGGCTCCATGACCTTGGCTGTTCCTGAGGCTGCAGCTGGGAGCAGCCCGGGAGGAGCAGCAGCTGTTAAAGCCGTCAGCTCACAGCTCCTTAATTCCTCTTTTACATTTGGAAAACCTAACCCGGCCCATCAATAAGGGCTCTTCTGTTCCCAGTGTCAGTCAGAGGCTGATTTATATCCTGAAATGGGATGATTTAGGACTCCTTCACATTTTTCTCCCAAGCTGCTTGCCAGTGGAAGTGGGGATTCCCATCGTTTGTCCATGGAAAACCTCCCCCAGTCCTGCTCAGCCCTGGCTCTCAGTGTGTCTTACACAAAATATCACCCACCAACTGTGGAAACAAAAAATCCCCTTTTTTTCCATATCTGGAACCTAGATACTGCTTTTTATTTGTTGTTATCATATTCCCTTACAGCAGACCTGGTAAAGATTAGTTTGATCCTGATTCCTGCCTTTCAAACACGGGTGAAGCTGGGGTTTTTTGCCAGATTTGCAGCTTTTGAAAGGGTCTCTCCTTGGAGGCCAACCTGGCATTGAGCAGGGTCAAGATCTACCTGAAGCCTGTCCTGGGCTGGGCAGGATCAAGGAAGGCATAAGCCTTTGATGAGGAAAAGCCACATCCATACATCAGAAATGCAGTTTAATTCACAAATCTGGAAAAAAATTGTAATTATCAGCTCCCCCATGTTTAACCAGTTTTTTGTTTGTTTCCAAATTCCTTTTGAAGTTCTCCAAAACAATCCCCCTGTGCAAGCAAACAAGGGTTTCAAAGCTTTGCCTTCAGATTCAGGAGACCAACCCCCTGCCCATAGGTTTGCAGCGTGTTCTATTCTCTCTGCTTTTTATCTTTATTAAAGGGCTGTAATTTGGGTGATTCATTGCGACTGCAGCCGGCAGTTTCCTCGGCCTGACACAATTTTGCACTTGGAGAGGCCATTGTCTGCCCAAAGCAGATCCCCAGGGTCCTGCTCCATGCAGCACAGGAGGGTTATCACAGAAACCCCTCTGGGAATCAGGAATTCATTAAATCAGTCAGAGGGAGGGCTCGAGCCAGCAGGGCTGAGCAGTGAAACCCCCGGACTGTGCTGTGGGAACTGGGAATGAGGGAGGCAGCAAGGGGCTCCTCTAATCCCAAACCAAAGCAAAGTGGTGTGGCCTCCAAAAACCTGATGGAGTGAGAAAAGATACATCCTGCCACATCACAACCTGCAGGGAAGGCAGAAGTTAACACTTCTGGGCTCAGGAATGGCAAAATTAACACTCTTTGGTTCAAGAGTGGAAAATTCAGCTCTCCTGTGAGCTCAGCCATTCCTGGCTTTCCAAGCAGCCTCACTGGGTTGGAAAAGGAATGGAGCAGGGACATGATGTGGTGTTTGAACAAGATCCTGCCCAGCTCTGCTCCTGAGGGATGGGCTTGTGCCACCCCACTGCTTTCCCACCCCTCCCAAGGGCACCTTCCAGGGCCTGGGAAGGGTTGCTGAGCTGCTGTAAACCAGAGGTGCCTCCTGCAGGACAAGCAGGGTCTGGGGGCTCTGGGCAGGGCAGGTGGAGCCAGGGCCTGATCCAGTCTCTGCTTCAGCTCCTCTCACCTGAAGTGCCCTTCCCTTGGTGCTTTTTGGAAGTCTCTAACCCTGTCTTTACATCTCATCTGCACAAACCTAATGTTTCCATGAGAAACATCATCCTTGAGCACCCTCAGGGACAGTAAAATCAGTGGTGCCACTCCCATTAGGAAACCAAAATCCACCAGGAGTGAAATGAGCTCCTGCAATGCTGAGGGAGCGACACTGCGCCCCAGCAAGCCCAGCTGGCACCTGGCTCCTGCAAACACCACCTGCTGCTGGGGCTGGGCATCTGCCAGGCTGCAAACCCTCCCTGGACCTGGCCTGAGGAGACAGGCCCAGACTGGGCCACCTGCAAGATTTAGGGTGGAGGACAAGTGCAAGTTGTAGGGTCTGTGGAAGAGGACACACGAGGAAACCTTCCATGACTCAAACTTCACATTAAGGGTGTCCAGTGAACCCAGCACTGAAACTGTGGCAAATGAGGGGTTTGAGCTCACTGCACAAGGAAGATCCGCTATGTTGTGGCCATGGATCTGCTCATTCTAAAGAAAAGGGAAAGGTGAATATTTGCAGTCAGAAGCCAAAAAATTCCACGATTCCAGGATGGCATCAAGCTGAGGTTTGAGCCCACTGCACAAGCAACATCTCTGCTGTTGTGGCCACGGTTCAGCTCGTTCTAAAGAAAAGGGAAAAACCAAATATATCACAGTCAAAAGCCAAAAATTCCACAAGTCCTGGATGGCATCATGAGGTTCATTTGCCCCTCACCACAGACTCCCAGGCTGACAAAAGAGAAGGAATAAATGCAAGGTTCATTTCAGAAACACGAGGAGTCAGCTAAAAACACAAACAAGGCTGAGGCTGTTCCCAAAGTGGAACAGCTCAGCCTCTCCAACCTGGCCAACTGCAAGCCTGAGCCTGACTGTGTTTGATCTGGGAATCAGATTTAGCCCACACCATCCCAATGAAAAATATCACACGTGGTCTGCACTTCAGGCTATGTTCCAATATCTGAAGGAAGGGATCTTTTAATTGAAAACCTTAATGTTTCTCGTTATATTTAAAATTAGAGCAGAACGGCAATAAAATTGGTCATGGGATTGAGACAAGTTTTCAGGGAGGGAAAGAAATTTATTCTTCATTTTTTACATCTAGACATCCGTTAAAAGCTTGGGCAAATTTGATTACGTCAATGCAAGGATTAATAATTAAAGGAACAACAACCACATGCCTTGGAGAGACACACGAGATGGCAGCAGCTCGGGCTGGAGCCTCTGAGGACATCCTGCTTTTGCTGGAATCTCACCCCTGCCCCTCAGTATTTAGAGAAGCAATTTCCCACCAGCTCTGCCATGCAATGCCTTTCCCAGGAATTTTCAGCTGGTGCCTAAACCCAGGGAAATGGTACCAACACTTGGTATCAGGTTGATTTGGAAGGAGGACTGTGCTGTTCCCACACTTTACGAGAGGTTCAAAGAGAAGTGTTCGGGGTAACTCTCTCCAGCCCCCAGCAGGAGCCCTGGCAGACAGTGATGGTGATCTCCAAACACCCCACAGCCCCGAGTCAGCCCCGCCCGGGATGGAGAAGGAGGCTCCACAGCCACCTCCTCCCTGTCCCCAGAGCAGATGGGTGTCCGCAGGCTGCGGCTGGGACACGGAGCCGCTCCGCTCCCGGCGTGGCCTCCAGCCAAGCACAGTCCTTGGAGCTTGCTCTGCGGATCCGGCCGCAGCCCCGGCGCTGGGAGCATCTTCCCAGGCACTGAGGGCAGCCCCAAGCCTTGGATTGAGGGACAGAGTCCCCGACTCCAATGCGGGTTTCCCAGCCAGGCCCAAGGGGTGTTCCCCTCCCTGCCCGTCCTTCCTCCCTCCATGGTGGGAATCTTCTCGTTCATTAACAACCTGCTAATTATCCCAGCAGCTTGGAGCTGGGTTGCAGCATGGAATTAGAACCAGCTTTTCCTTCTGGCACCCACCCCTGGGTGTAATTAATGAGGCAAGAGGAAGCCAGAACACCGGGTCAGCCCGGAGAGCAGGGCACGCATTGATCGGACACCCAGAGCGCGATGTTCTGAGCCGGCCCCAGGGAGGGTGGGTAGCACTTTGGGGTCAAACCGGGTAAAAGAAGATAAAGAAGAAGAATAAGAAAGATGTGTTCATTGTTTTCTTTGGCTTTCTCCATTTGAGCTCAAAATCCGGACCAAGGAGGGCTCCTTGGAAACCCTGCTCTTCGTCCCCTCTCTCCTTTTTTTTTGGGAACACTGGATGGAAGGCTGACACCGTGTCTCAGCCATTCCTGCCCCGCCGAGGGGCACTGAGAGCCCAGCCTGTTGCAGACGGGTGTTCTCACGGAGGTCTGGAGAACGACTGGGTCTGGAGAGGGACCTGGAGCTGGAGGAGGGATCAGCGTCACTCGCATGCTGCCAGCGCCAGGTTGTCTCTCCAGTGCCTTGGCACAAGCAAGTGGCCTCCAAATCCAAATGGCATTGCTTCCCTGCTCACGGGATGCGGGCAGGAGGCTGAGGACCCCGTCTTGCAGAGCTGGGCTGGGGTGACGCAGCCCTTCCCCCTCCCCTTCCCCACCACCCTGGGTGATGCAGCCCTTCCCAACCACCCCGCTCCACCCAGGGCTGGCACTGGGAGGGCAACGCCTTTGGGCACTGCCATCACCAGGACAGAGGGACACGATCCTCCTCCTCCTCCCACTTCTCTGGAGCACTACTAGAGCACAAACTTTGCTCCGTGCACCCTCAGCAGCGCTCGGGCTGCCCTCGCCCACCCCGTTGCCTGTGGGACCCTCTCGCCACCCACCTGCTGGAGGGAGCCTCGATTTCCAGATTGTTGCTGCTGCCACCGCAAATCCCGGTGCTGCCGGCCCCGCGGGCTGCCAGGATGCCCCCGACGGGCGGCAGCAGGACGCTGGCGCTGGCAGGCCCGGGCGGCAGCGCGGCGCCCCGGGGGGAGCAGCGGTGCCAAATTGGGGTTCTAGCCCTTTAAATCCGATCCGGTACTGCAAAAAAAAAAAAAAAAAAAAAGAAAAAAAAAAGAAAAAAAAAGGACGAGCGAGCAGGAGAGAGCCTTCAGACTCTTTTAATTAAAGCTTGTACCATATTCTGTATTCCCAAGTCACGGCAGCCGCCCGCGCTTCCCCAGGACACCTCGGGCTCCGGCACGGCATGGACGGGCACCGCGGCGCGGCGGGCACCGGCGGCTGGAGGTACGCGCGGAGGGACGGGGCTGCGGGCACGGCTTCTCCCCGCTCCTGGCTGCCAGCTGGGAGCATCCCCCTGCTTTCCCCGTGTGTTTTCCTCTGCCGGGGAGAAAGTCTAACGCGTCGCTGTGGCTCACGCGGGGCCGGTGGCAGGAGGAGCCTTCCCACCGCGCACCTGGGGCCCGGGGGCTGCCTGTCCTGCCACCGCCGCTCCCTTCCCTCTCCCCTCCTTCCCTTTTAAATAATTGAGTGCATGACCCAGAGATGTGGCTTCTTTCCCCCGGAGCTGCCGTTCAGCAGGAGATAAGTTGGGCTGCCTGGCCCATAAATCACGGCAGAAGTTGGTCCCCGCCGCGCTGCCGCCGCTCGGCTCCTCTCTGTCCCCCGGCTCTCCCAGGTTAGGGGAGTTTTGCCACATCCTTCCATGCGCATTGCACTCGCAATGCAGAGCAGTTCAGGAGAGCCTCGCGGAGCGAATCCCGGGTTATTGGGAACGACAGCGTTGTTTGCACGCTGGAGTCCCCCCAGCACTGTCACCCACCCCGGCCTTAGCTGGGCTGATAAATCGCCCTTCAGCAGAAGCACTGTGCCCAGAGAACATTTAACTGTGACCTGCCCCGCTCAGGCAGTGATTTTCCTCTCCTCCTTAGCCGAGCAACTCTCTGTTTATATTTCCACGGAACGCGGCTTTTCCCTTAAATTATGGATTGTGGTTCCCTCATCCCCGTCTCAGGTGGGTGCATCTTTAAGGTGCCCTGACCCTCATGAGAGCCCGTCTGAGTCTTTGCGGCCGGGTCCCAGGTGAGGCTGGGTCCCTGGGAGCCTCTCTCCTGCACGGATCCCAGAGGGAAGGAGGCTGTGCCAGCGAACATTTATCCTGGTGCCTATTGGAGGTTAATAACACTTTTGACAAATAGCAGCCTCCTCGAGGCTTGAAATAGGATTGGAAAAGCAGCCACTAATCTCCATGAGAAGTGCTCGATGGTGGCCACCTCTCAGGAAATCAGGAGAGGAGCTGTTTATGTTCTGCACGTTGAGGTGTTAGCACAGCAAAAAAATCCCGCTTTTCTTAATCCAGGGGGAAAAACTCTGCCTCACCTTCACCTCCTAGGGCAGAGGGCTTGGGGAGGGGATCCTGTGAACTCAGCACGGCCCAAAGCCCACAGGACTGTGGGGCTGCACGGTGGGGTCAGGAAAATGGGGGTTTTTCTCCTCACCAATGGTGTTTGCCATGAGCGAGAGAGAGACGGGACAGGGAACTTGGAAGTGAGCAGGGAGAGCGGAGCCGTGGGCTGGAGAACGAGCATCTGAGCACCTGCAGGACTTAGGTGGTTTGTGGGCAGCAAAACACTTTGCCCAGAGCAGTGAGGGAGTGAAACTTGGAGAGGAGGAGGCACAAAGGCTGCAAGGAAAAGCAGAGGTGCCAGGACAGAGGGAAATCCATGGCACGGCTCCGTGCTGATCTTGGGAAGTGCGGGGCTGTGCAGGCACAGGGATGCTGGGCACCCCAGGGCTGGGGGTTACTGGTTTCCCCTGCTTTCCTCAGCACTTCCCACCCCTTGGTAGTGCTTTAGCCATCTGTGACTTTGGTGACATTAGGAAGGAGCTGGTCCCTTGTGATCAGGAGGTGGGATAATGGCTCCATTGTTCCCAGCTCCAAGGGAAGAAAATGACCTGGCAAGGAAACCTGAAAGTGCCTGAAAGGTAAAAAGCCCTGTTCCCATGGTCTGAGTGGGGCTGCAGACAAACTCTTCTCGGGTGAGGCTCCTGGAACCCGTTCTCTCCATCGTGCAGAGCTGGAGAACACGGAGCAGGGTTTGCAAACCACCAAAAAAAAATACAAGCAGCGTGTTGAGAGATGAACAAAATGTGCATCTTTTTTCAGCAAAGCAGCTCAAGCACACGGAGGGTGTGGAGTAATTATTTATAGTGCCATCAGCAGAAATAATAGAATGAAATGAAGGGCTGAAAAGTTTTGCTGACTCTCAGTGAACGCATCCTGGCACGGACGGATCATTCCCGGGCCCAGCCCTTCGTATCTCCAGCGCTCCCAAGAGCAGCCTGGAGACACAGCACAGCCTGGGATCCAGGGAGAGTGGCTGGGAGCTGATCCCAGCGGGAGAATGGAGCTTCTGTGGCAGCTCCCACCTCCCTCCTGAGCCTCCTGTGCTCCCGAGCCTGGATCTGCGTCCCGCTGGATGCCTGGGAAGGAGCAGCGCGCTGCGAGGGGAAGGGCTGGGTGCCCAGGTTTGACTTTTCCATTTCATTCTGGGAACACTGAGATTACGAAGGGGGTGAGGGGATGCTTTTGAGATCAGCAATTAGTGTGATCTGGTGTTTCTGCTCTGTAATTAAGCTCAGACTGCTGAGCTTCAGTCACTGCTGAACCCAGGCGTTGGAAGGACTGGCAGGCACAGACAGGGAATTGCTCACCTGGAATCTATCACTCACATGGAAGGTGACCTGCACTAGGGTTTCTTTTCTAAAGGGAGATAACTGAGTTTGAACTCCCCTTTATGGGGATGAAAAGGCCTCTTTGGCACTTTCCCCTCTTTTTCTTCACCCAGGAATGGTGAGTAGTGCCAAGCCTGTCCCTCCCCACGCGGGCAGATGTTGGAAGCGGCTGCTGAGGCTGGTGGAGGTGGGAAGGGTGAATTTGAACCCTGATTGAGCTGCAGGCCTTGAGCAAGAGTGGCAGAGTCCCCAGGAGTGCACTGTGAGACAGGTTCTGAACAGCCCCAGAGCTCTTTCCTTCCCCAGGCTCCTTGATAGCACCACCAGGGACCATCCCCAGGTGGGCACAAAGGGCTGGGTTTAAAGGTCCCACCAGGCCATTTGCTCCATCTTGCCCTGCCAGTCCATCTCCAACCAGCCACAATTTTCCTGCTCCAAACTAGAGCTGAATTTCTGATGAAGAGGCTGAAAAATAGTTCTATTTTTGTTGTAGGCATTAACCTTTCCTACTTCCTTGACTCTGTAGAGTGGAAAGAGCCCAGGCACACAAGGCAGAGCTCTCATTTCTGCTTTCCCTTTGCCAGTCACCTTTAAACAAAAGGAACCCAGCAGGGTGTCTGGAGCAGGAAGGGACCAATATGGATCTGACGGAGATAAAACCTAAATTTACTACTTTGAGCTGCTAGAATCTAATAGATTCTTCTATTTAGAGCAAGGGATGTTTGTCAAGCCCATTCTCCATCTCTGGCAGGGTATTGCAGTTGGAATTAGATAAATTAAAAGCAGTCTACAGAAGTCTGAAATGGTAAAAACGCAGTATATGAATGAAATTGCGCGGTTATTGAGGGAAGTGCTTGAGGGACAGACACCAGCATGGGGTGTTGGGCTGGGGGTGGCAGAGTCACGGCCAGGGGATGGCAGGATCTGGACATGGACCTGCAGGGATGGATCATCCTGATCATGGTCATCTGCTGTGGTCACTGGGTGCCTTGGCTGGGCTCGGGTGGCCTGTCAGAGCAGGCTCATCCACCTTGCCTGTGTTCTTGTCTTCTTTGATGTTTTTACCCTTTTCCCCCCCCTCCTTTGGGACATGTTTTAACAGAACAGAACAGAAGCCACTCTCAGTGCATTATTTTAAGCCCCCACTTGAATGGAAAGTGTTGAGAGGCTGCCCAGACAATGCAAACCTTGTGTTCCATGGTCACCCAGAGAGTGCCAGAAATCGATGTCTTCAGGAGGCTTGTCTTTAAATAGGGTTAAACCAGATCATGTCAGGAGCCCTGGGGATCCTTGAGAGCAGATTTTCAAGAAAGTCATGTACAGATGTTGCCCGGTTTGATGCAGGTTTCACCCTTCAAACCCTCTTGTGCTCAGGACTGACTGACTCTGGGTTGCTCCTGGGTCCAGCCAAAACCTGGACTCCAGTTTGAGCCCAAGTACTCTGGGAGCCTCAGGCACTGTTTCAAAGGGGATTAATAAACCCTCAGGAGCTGCTGATGCTTCACTGGGAGTTGGCAGGAGGCCCCTGTGATTTTGGAAAGGTTTCTCCTGGAGGTTCCACTGCAGGAGCAAAGGCAGGAAGGGGCTGGCACCCCCAGAGCTGCAAATGAAACAGGAACCTGTTCAGAGTGTGGTTTGATTTTTGCTGCCTCATAAATCCGCTGTGGCAAAGCAGCCTATGGAGCTGGGAAGGGATTAACTTGGGAAGAGGAAAGGTCTCCCAGGGGTTAAGCACAAGAAAGCTGTTGTTGTTAAGAACAAGGAGCTGCCATGGAGCTGCTGCTGTTGTGGAGGAGTCACCTGGCCTGGCTGCCCCCGGGATATTTGTGGCTTGTAATGATCTGCAACCCCCTTGACACCTCAGCTGGCTCCAGGCCTGGGGCTGTGCAGGAGGAGACAGCAGGAGAGTGTCACAGAACCTCAGGCAGGGCCATCCCAGAGCACAGGGCACAGCATTGTGTCCAGAGGGCTCTGCAATATCCCCGCTGAGGAGACTGCAGCCCCTCCCTGGGCAGCCTGCTGAGGGCTGGGCACATCCCAGGGCAGAAGTTGTGCCTCCTGGGCAGGGGGAATTGCTGGGCTCAGTCCCTGCCCGTGGCTCTGGTGCCACTGCTGGGCCCCCGGAGCAGAGCCTGGGCCCTGCTCTGCCCCTCCCTGCACACAGGGACACCCAGGGCTGAGGGCCCCTCTCAGCTGGGGCTCCTCTCCAGGCTGGACAGCCCCAGCTCCCTCAGCCTTTCGTGGGCACGGAGATGCTCCAGTCCCTCCTCATCCTCACAGCCTGTGCTGGCCCTGCTCCAGGAGCTCCTGGCCCTGCTGTGCTGAGGATCCAGAGCTGGACACGGCACCCCAGAGGTGCCCCCAGGCTGGGCAGAGGGGCAGGATCACTCCAGAGGTGCCCCCAGAGCTGGGCAGAAGGGCAGGATCACTCCAGAGGTGCCCCCAGAGCTGGGCAGAAGGGCAGGATCACTCCAGAGGTGCCCCCAGAGCTGGGCAGAGGGGCAGGATCACTCCAGAGGTGCCCCCAGAGCTGGGCAGAGGGGCAGGATCACTCCAGAGGTGCCCCCAGAGCTGGGCAGAGGGGCAGGATCCCTCCCTGACCTCTGGCAAATGTCAGCATGGGCAGGGCTCGATTGTCCATGGTGGCTCCTGGGAAGGGCACGGTTCCCGTGCCCTGGTGATGGACATGGGGATGTTGTGACATGTGACTGTCACACGTGAGATGTTAACTGCTGTCACATGGAGCTGTGGCAGTGCTAGGCAGTTTCTGTCGGGGGGCTCTGTCCCTTGGCACCTCAGTCCATGCGGAGCTGTGTTGGTTTGATAAATTCCTCTCAGTGAGTTCACATGCAAATTCCCATTTTCTGGAACAAAAGGTGCCGATCCCAGAGCCATTGTCATGCAAACAACAGCAGTGGGATTAATCCCAACCCATCCTGGCCTCAAAGGATACCCAGAGAAAAGCCTGTTGGGGCAGGACCCTGTTCAGCTGCACCCTGGCACAGCAGGAGCCCCACTGCACCCACCCCGCAGCTGTTCCAAGTTCCTGATGAATGCTCAGTGGGAAAGAAGATCCAGGCAGTTTGGATAATCCATAAAAACAAGCTGGGAGAGTGGATGGAGTCTTTTCTCCATTAGGTTGTACCATGGATTGAAGGTGCAAATTTTCACCTGTGACCTGACTGAAGAAACAGTGCTGTCTTTGGAATATTTGATTAATACCCTGTTCCCTCCGGGAATGGAAGCTGTAAAAGGGGCTTTTTCTGGGATGTAGGAAGGAGATGGATCTATGGAAAATGCTGTCCCTGCTCTTTCCAGAGGAGCTGAACCGTGTGAGAGGGTGGGTGATGAGGTGATAAGGGCTTATTCCTGTTCTGGCACAAAAGGCAAGGGGGCTCCACTTGGGGTCTCATTTAATGCTTGAGGGAAGCATTGCAGCTCCAGAGAGGCTGGGAGCAGCCAGGGGCATCAGGAAACCTTGGACAGCCCTGCTGATCCCTTTGGGAACACTGACCCTATTTTGCCAGCCCAAAAAGCCAGCAGAGCTTGCCCTGGGTCAGAGCTGGGCCGCCCAGGCTGCTCCAGGCTCAGGTGCCAGGGCCCTGCTGGGGGCGGTGAAGGTGTCCCTGCCCGGGCAGGGGGTGGAGTGAGGTGGGCTTCTCCAACCTCAACCAGTCTGGGGTTCCACGAGCACCCTTGGCAATCTCGTGGTGATTGTCCAGAGGTTAGAGGAGCTGCTGTGTCCATGTGCATCCATGGGCAGGTGGCACAGGGGTGCCTGGGACACAGGGGGTCCTTGGTCCCAGCCACAGGCACTGGGCCCTGGGCATGGCTGTGCCTCTGGCTCAGCACCAGTGCAAGCCCGGATCCCCAAAGGCCAGAGGGGATTGCTTTGGGTTGACAAGAAAAATAAAGCAGTTATTTTGAAACAGGGTTTTGTTTTTTCTTTTAATTACTAGTTTTTAAATGTGTGTTGGGTATGTGTACATTTGGCACACGCTGCTTGTGTTTGCACTCAGGGTCTCCAACCCAGTAATGCCCAGAACTGACAGAACAGCGGCTCTGGAGGGGTTATTGTTTGAGTTACTGCTGTGACTGCTGCTTCGTTATTTGACACAGGCCAATGATGGTTGACTACATGATCAGGTTGACTACAAGTCCAGATTTTGAGGAGAGGGAATTGGTGACCATGGGAGCTGCAGGCAGAAGGTGCAAGAAGGGAAGAAGAGCGGGAGGCTGGGGAGGTTCCGTGGGCTTTTCCAGAGGTTCCAGAGAAGCTTTGCAGTGGGGTTGTAAGGAAACATGAGGTTACCAATGACCCTGTGCTTGTCCTAAGGACTGTCCCGTGTGGGCACCCCCTTCGTGTGTTCCCACGTGCCTCTGGAGAGCAAACACCAAAATAAGGTTTGTTTATAAAAATGAATGTCAGAGTGGGAGAGAGAGCTGTGAGGGGAGTTGAGACTTGGCACTCCCTGGTCCTGAGCTCCAGCCCCAGGCAGGGCTGCAGAGCAGGGCTGGGATGGAGAGCAGCCTTTGCATGGCTGTTTGGACAGCACAAGTGGCTCTGGTCTGACAGTCAGAGCCCAGCACTCCCTCTGGAACCTGGAGAAACCAGAGGCTGCCATGGAGCCTTCCCTCTTCCCTCCCTGCCACCACTCAGGCCACAACCCAAGGCAAGCTCCTGAAAGTCCCTTAAAGCTGTTTATTTTTGGTGATGCCATGGCTGAGGTTCACCCTGAAGGGTTTGAAAGAACAGATTAACTGAGTTTAGGAGTGTGAATTATGAAGAGATTTTGCTCTGTGCAAAGCACAGGGTCACCCGTGATGATTCACTGGGCTTTTTCTTGACCATTAGTTAAACACTTTATGTCCAAACTGTGATCCACATAAAATTCCTGGAACGTTTCTTGCAGCTCAGTGTCCAGCAGCTCCAGGAGGAAATATTTGCTTCTCTGGCAGTAAGAAAAAAGCCACAGAGACTCAGGGTATTGTTATTGTAGCTCCATCCTTGGGACTCTTCCTCTAGTGAGGACAAATTCCCCTCTCACCTCATCTCCTGCAGAAGGCCAAGTGAAGCCCATTCCTCCTCCAACTTCCCAGCTCCTCTCAACCCCTGCTGAAAACTTCCTGAGCTGAAGGCTGTCTGTCACTCTCAATGCATTATTTTATTCCTCTTTTGAGCACTTGATGTCTTCCAGGAATAATTCAACAACATAATTGGGCACTATTTGCAAAAACACTTCCTCTGCCTTTTTCCTTTTTTGAAACGATTTCTTGGTAATTTCCTCGGGTACCTCTTGGGTCTGGTGCTGTGAAAAACAGCAAATGTTTGTTCTCTATTGCCTTTGCTCCGTGATGTTGAGGATGTGATAAAACTCTGGTTTAATAAGCGTCTCCTACATCCCTTTCAAGCATTTCTTTGCCAGACTGAAGGGCCCTGACGTGTCAATCTGTTTCTGTGCAGAATTCACTCTGTGTCTCTGTCCAAGCCCCTTTCCCTCCTCTCACCTTCCTCGTTGTGTTATCTCCGTTCCCAAGTGCTCCGAGCAGGGATTTGTTCATCCTGCAGGTGCACAACAGAGCCAGACAACAGCACAGTTCCAGTTTGTTCTGTGTCTCTGACAGAAATCTCTCACCTTGGATTTTCCCGTGGCTCTTTCCAAGGCAGCCTCCCCCAGTGACTCCTTCCTGGCCAGCAATGCTGAGTCCAGGGCTCAGCGTTTGGTAGGGAGGCTGTGGGGTCTTTTCTCCTGAGCAGGATTTGGCACTGAAATTCAGCTCTTTAGACCTCAGACACTGGATTTTGTACAATTTTTGTGCAGCCATTGCACCAGTTCAGGGTTTGTTCATTGTGGTTGACTCAGTGCCATTAATGAAAGTTGTCACTGCACTCACACACCTCCAGTCCCCAGGTAATTTCCCAATAACTGAGTGGGTCTATTTTACAGGGCTCTCTGGGGCTGCAGTGGGAAGTTGTTTCCATTATGAAAACTGACTGTTCATCTTTGTTTCTGCCTCCTTTCCCCCTCTCCTCGGGAATGGAAAGGAATGCAAACAATTCCCTGGCCCTTTCAGCCGGGTGTATTTCCTGAGCTGTGTTTGGTGCTCACCCATCAGCCACAGCCCCCTGCTAAAACTCCTTCCCTCGTGCTTCTGATGAGGTTTTGGTGTCACCTCCTCAGTGAGTTGTTGTTCAGACCCCTTTTTGGCCGACCCCACTGCTCCTGTCCGAGCGATTTCTCACACCCACGGATCTCTTTCCTCCCTGGATACACTTTGAGCAGTGCCTTTTAACTCTCCTGCTCTGCTGGGTTGCTGCATAACCATTTTTCCTTTTACCTCTGGTTGGTTTGGCAGTCTGTGATTATTCCAGGTTTGCAACAGAGAGTTTAAAGCAGTTATTTTAATCTTTTAACTTCTTTTTTTTTAATTTCTATTCAAGCAACTTCTCAATTTTTAATGTGTTATATAATTTTAATTATATAACAATCAGTATATTGTGTGTTTGTACATGTATACCTTTTTATAATTGATACAAAATTTATGTATTTGCCACAATACATGTATATACAGTCAGGTGTGTGCATATATATACATGGTGTATCTATATTTGCAGTCATAGGAGCAATTCTGACATCTTGGATTGCTCCTGGCCATCTCAGAGCCTTCTTTGTTTTCTGCATCCAGATTGGTGTTTTTACATCCAACAGTTCTTTGTTGTTCCCCAGCACCGCCAATGCCAGCGCTGCCCCGTGTCTCCAATGCCCACGTTGGTTAAACCCCCAGGGCTGGGGATGCAGCAGTGAAGCAGAGGCTGGGATGTGCTGCTGAAGGCAGCTCCTGCTCCTCTGGAAGGGAAGGCTCGAGCCAAGGCTTTTCCCTGGCAGTGGAGTCACCTCCCAGCTCCCACCGTGTCTTTGGGGGTTCCCTCATGTTTTCCTGCTGCTGCCTTGCCCTCTGTGAATCATTGGCTATTCACTGTGCATGGAGAAACCCCCAAATTCCCAAATTCCTGCCTGTTTTTCCCAGTGGGATGAGATGTGTGAGCTCTGTGCTCTGTCCTAGGGATATCCAGGCATTTCCTGTACCTGGAGCAGGAGCAGCTCCTGATTTCTGACTGCTGCAGTCCAGCCCTGCTCTCTGCTGTTCCCTGTCCCAGAGCCTGGGGCACAGGTGCCCTCCTGCCACTCGAGTGGCTGCACCCAGAGTGGCTCAGAGCGGCCCAGGGCACCAGGGCCACCTCCTCCTCCCTGGGCAGCTGTGCCAGGGCTGGACCACCTTTCGAGGAAAAAGTTTCCCCAAGTCCACCCTGAGTCTCCCCTGGCCCAGCCTGAGGCCGTTCCCTCTCCTCCTGTCGCTGTTCCTGGGAGCAGAGGCCGATCCCCCCCGGCTGTCCCCTCCTGTCAGGAGTGGTGCAGAGCCACAAGGTCCCCCCTGAGCCTCCTTTTCTCCAGGCTGAGTCCCTTTCCAGCTCCCTCAGCCCCTCCTGGGGCTCCAGACCCTTCCCAGCTCTGTTCCCTGCCCTGGGCACGCTCCAGCCCCTCAAGGTCTTTCCTGGAGTGAGGGACCCAGGACTGACCCCAGGATTTGAATTCTGGCCCCACCAGTATTGAATAAAGTCATAATTAACCACCACCACTTGTTCATTGATGGCAATTTCAAACCCCTTTCATTTTCAAGTCACTCCTGCATTGCTGTGACAGTGGTCAAATTAGAGGTGGCAGGACTATTCAAGCCAGCCTAAATTAAGTAATAATTGAAATGTTTGAAGGAAAATGAGAATGGTTGTCGGGGTCAGCCTTAAATATGTTTTGCTAGCAGCTTGCAGAAGAATTCTGATGAAAATTGCAGTGCTGTATGAGCAATGATTGTCTTTTATTTCAAAGTAAATAAGTAGAACAGGAGAGAAAGGAGGAGGACACACAAGAGCACAGTTAATAAGATGTATAATCGAATTAAAACTTTTGCCCAGTGATACTGCATGAGGTAAAGCTGTAGATTTTAAATACAGAATAGATTTTGTTTACCAAAGCCCCCAAATGTTTGAAAGCACACTGGACTTATTTATATGTCCCATGCTTTATGGAGTACTTATTTAATTTGGGGAAATGAGGCCCCTTTTGATAAGTAATAGCTCAAAGTGCTGCTGAAAACCAGCAGTGGTATAGAAAAAGTTATTTTAGGTATCTCAAGATCTGCCAGTCAAATCTTGTTTTACAAAAACAAGATGTAAATTCAAGAAAAACATATAAATTCAAGTGCAGTGACTTCAGTCAATGGCACAGAGCACACACTGAGGTTAAGAGACTGTGTCCATTTTTCTTACAAATCCTTACTTTTGCTTCTCTAAGCCAGGAAAACCAGTTCCTGATTTCCACAGGTGCTTTGAGCTGTAACAGCCCTGGGCCATTTAAATCCCCTGGCATGTGGTGGTTTGGGCTGGGCACAGAGTGGGCATCGGGCACAGGTCAGACCCGATGGGCCTGGAGTTCTGTCCAGCCTGAGAGATTCCATAAATGAGGGTCTGGAGCACAGGGAGCACAGCACTTTCAGAGGAGCACTCCGAGATGCCAGGACAGGTGACAAGGTTTGAGGTATTCAACATTGGGATCCCGGTGCTTCCTGTGTTTCCAAAGGCTGGGATCAAGGAATCCATTAGGAAGCATCCAAAGGAGGCCACGACAATGGTGAAGGGTCTTGAGGGGAAGAGGAGCAGCTGAGGGCACTTGGAATGTTCAGCTAGAGCAGAGGAGACTGAGGGGAGACTCATCCCAGTTCCTCCTGATGGGAAGAGGAGGAGCAGGCACTGATCTCTCCTCTGTGTGACAGGGACAGGGCCCAGGGAAGGGCTGGAGCTGGGGCAGGGCAGGGTCAGGTTGGATTTTGGGAAAGGTTCTTCCCCAGAGGGTGCTGGGCACTGCCCAGGCTCCCCAGGGAATGGGCACAGCCTGAGGCTGCCACAGCTCCAGGAGCTCCCAGGGATGCCCAGGGTGGGATTGTTGGGGGGTCTGTGCAGGGCTGGGAGCTGGACTGGGTGATCCTTGTGGGTCCCTTCCCACTCAGGATATTCCATGATTCTGTGAGGCCCTGGGCATCCTCCCCTGGTTCCACCCACACCCTGCCCATGGTGCCCATTTAAGCCCAGCCTCCTGTGGGCACCTTTGCTCCCACCCTGTCTCCTGGCTGCACCTCCACTGCAGCTTTGTTTCCATCTGCTCCTGACTGAGCTTTTTGGGTGGCGCTTGGATCGAGTTCTACACTTTTTCCCTGAGTGTCACCAGCACTCAGCTCTGCTCAGAATTTGGAGCCTGCAGGGCTCCTTGGGGAGGGCACCCCCTGCACTGGGGCCACCCTTGGGCCCTGCTTTGCTCATGCCACCGTGGAGCAGATCCCCCTCCCTGACCCGACACTCCAGCCTGGGATCCCTCCTGCTGGGTCAGTGCCACCATGAGGAGTGCTGGCCTGGCTGGGCTGAGTTTGGCCTCCCCTCTGCAATCTCCAGGAGCTGATGCTGCAGCCAGGAGCAGGATGTGGAGCTGGGATGGAAGAGGCCTCCTTGGCTGGCTGAGCACCTCTGTGCCCGCAAACTGCTGCTGAAGCCTGCTCAGGGCTGAGCCCGGCCATCTCAGAGCCCAAAGCCTGCTTGGCACCTCCCCTGCTGCCCGAGGCTGCAGCTCTGACTCAGAGCAGCTCTTTGCCGTTCCACACTGATTTCCCTGGCGCTCCAGCCTGGCCATCCTCACTGACACCTGCTGGAGCCTGGCTCACAGCCACACCTGCCGGCTTTGGATCCAAACCCTGCTTCCCTTTGGTCCTTTTGCTCCTGCTTCGGTCCTGGCTGGGGCTTTGAGGCTCTGCACAAACTGCTGCTTCCCCCTTCGCAGCAGAGGCATTTCCAGGGAATTTGCTGCAGCACACACGGCAATTATGTGACGGAAGTTGGGTGAAAGGGAGCAGGAATAATTTGCAAGTTCTGCCAACAAAATCTCATTCATTTTTGTTGTTGTTTTTTTCGTCCCCATACCTTGGCAAGACTCTTTCCTGTTTTTCTTTCATTCCATGGCAAACGCACAATAGGAACAGGAGGTCAATCACTTGGAATTGTCAATTTATAATTTTACTGACGTTGCCAGTTGCTTTTTCTAAAGACAGTGAGCAGTGTGTGAAGCACTTGTTGGGTAACAGACATAATTAGATGATTTCTAAATTTCCAAGAGCTTTTAGGTACTCAGCACACTGCTTCCCCAATATCCTGTGGCTCTGTGCTAATATGCTGAAATGTTTAAGTTGCAGTTAAATCATAATTGTTTAAGTCAAATTGATCCCAGAATTGCCACCCTGCAGATTTGGGGAACAGGATATGAAGGAAAAAAGTAGCATCTGGAGTGGAAGATTCTGTGAAAGAATCTCAGGATGTCAAAAATAGTATTTTTTTCCAAATCCTTCCAGCAAAGCTTAGAGGATCAACCCGGGTACAGGAGAAGGAATAAGAAATGATTATTACAGATCCAGGAGGTCAGATGAGCATGGCTTGGTGAACAGGGAAAATATGCCTGTGAAATATGAGTGAAAGTGAAAGTGAAAATGAGTGAACTTTCAGCTGGGTGGGGATGAAAAAGATGGCTGTAGGGAGGGGAAAAAAGAATATTTGAGTCAAATTCTGCTGAAGTTGACAGGTCTTTTCCTCTCCCAAAATAATCCCTTCTAGTCTGGGTCAGGAAGCAGTTTGGGATCAGCTGAAGCAGTTTGGATTTGGTGATTTCAGATTTAGAGGAATTGCTCACTTGATTTTTTTAAGCAGGTCATTTTAGATTGCATGGGAAGCTCTCCAGTGGGGAGGGTGGAGAGCTGAGCCCGACCCTAGGCTGGGAACAACCAAGGCAGCAGGGTCTGGAGTTTCCTGGGAAAACCCCAATCCCAGCCCAGCTCCAGGCCCTGTCCATGCTCCCCTTCCCAGGTCTTCCAGCCACAGTCTGTGTCCTGTTCTTGACCACATGGAAATTGCAGTTTGCAGTCCCAAGGCTCGACTTTGGTGCAGCAGTGAAGCAGAGGCTGGGATGTGCTGCTGAAGGCAGCTCCTGCTCCTCTGGAAGGGAAGGCTCGAGCCAAGGCTTTTCCCTGGCAGTGGAGTCACCTCCCAGCTCCCACCGTGTCTTTGGGGGTTCCCTCATGTTTTCCTGCTGCTGCCTTGCCCTCTGTGAATCATTGGCTATTCACTGTGCATGGAGAAACCCCCAAATTCCCAAATTCCTGCCTGTTTTTCCCAGTGGGATGAGATGTGTGAGCTCTGTGCTCTGTCCTAGGGATATCCAGGCATTTCCTGTACCTGGAGCAGGAGCAGCTCCTGATTTCTGACTGCTGCAGTCCAGCCCTGCTCTCTGCTGTTCCCTGTCCCAGAGCCTGGGGCACAGGTGCCCTCCTGCCACTTGAGTGGCTGCACCCAGAGTGGCTCAGAGTGGCCCAGGGCACCAGGGCCACCTCCTCCTCCCTGGGCACCTCTGGGCTCTGGTGAGCTTGCCCCTTCTGGGCAGAACTTCCTGGCTTTTATCAACTCCCAGGAAATGAGGAGGTTCTCACCAGTCCCCATCCTCTGTTGGGTTTGGGTTTCTGCACTGGATGAAAGCCTCATAGGGATCTGGGACTGAATCAAGATGAACTTTAGGTTCTGCTAACACCATCAAGAGAGTGAGGAGATCATTTGTATGATCCATTAATGATCCCTGGAGGGGCTGGAGGTGGCTGGGGGGCTTTGCCTGATGTGAGCTGTGGGTTGCATCTCAGGAATATTCTGTACACACCTGTGTGTCCCAGCCACAGCCTCACCTTTACCTCTTGCCCAGCCTGGATCCCACCTGGAAACATCAGGGAGCATCAAAGGCACCACTGTGGTGTGGAGAGGAGAGCTCGTGGAACCCACATCCTTCCATCCCCACAGGAACAGAGCCACAGACAGCCTTCCCACCTTCTGTCCAGGTGCCAAGGGCCTTCCTTCAGCCTGTTCCTCAAGTGAGAGGGCAGCTCAGGCATTCAGGATTAAATCCTGGCATGGAGGTACCTGCAAGCCCTGTTGGACATCTTGGAAGTGACCTGTGAATGGAGGTGTTTTGGGATGAAGGGTACAAAGATCCACTGTCTCCCTCCCCTCCTCTCTGCACTTGTCCAACCCTCTCTCGTATCAGTGATCCTCTCCACCATCCTCTGCCTCTTCTGGAAAGAAAAATGAGATGTGAAAGAAGCACTGGGGGGAAAGTGGGAATGCAGCTGTCTCAGCATCAGTCCAAGCCTTATCCTTTCTGGCTTGTCAGCAGGAGCTGTGGCGTGAGGGAGCCCTGAGCCCCAGCCAGCCCCAGTACCTGCTCCCAGCCCCTTCTCCAGAGGTGAAGTCTGGAGCAGCTGCTCATTTTCATTTAAGCTGTGGGGTTTGGGCTATTAATAAGCCTGGAAAATAACCACATGTTCCCTGAATTATGTAACAGATGTTAAATTCCCCAAGCTGAAGAGGTGTCAGCCTGATGGAAGAAGTGATGTGAGGACCTTTCTTTTTCCTTGGAGCTGGGTTTCTCCTCTTATGAGCAGAATTGATTATCTGCCAGTGGAGAGAAAAGAAAGTGGTGTCACCCCCGGCCTGGACCCAGCCCCACCTCGCTCCGTGCCTGTGTTTGTGCTCCTCCCGCCTCTCCCCAGCGGCGCATTTCGGAGACAAGTGTCACCCAAACGCCTCGGAGGATGTGCCGAGAGCAGCGCGGCTCCGTGAGTCACCGCCGGCGCCCCTGCACTGGCACGGGCAGCGAGCAGGAGGAGAGGGAACCCGGGGCCAGGAGCCCGCAGTGCCGGGCCAGCGAGGGGCTGGGCGGAAAATGCCTTCCCAATTAACCCTGTCAGGGACACCGAGGTGTTCACAGCCTCGCTGGGGTGCTGTGAGATGGGCTGGAGGTGAGGATAGAGGAGGTGTGTCAGGGGGTTAAAAAGGGATTCACTCAGTCTTCTCTTCGATAATTTTTACTTTTAGGGTTGTTGTTCCTGATCTTCCACTCTCCCAGAGTGAGTCCTCATGGGGAAAGGTCCTCAGCAGTTCAGGGTGGTGTTTACCCACGACGGAGCTCTTCCTAATACCCCTGCCGTGGCACCTGGCATAAAGATTGAGGCCACACCTTGAGCATGAGGCACCTCCAGTCCTGTGTCCAGTTCTGGGCTGCTCCAAGGACAGACCCTGTGGGGCTGGAGCGTGTCCAGGGAAGGGAATGGAGCTAGGAAGGGTCTGGAGCCCCAGGAGCAGCTGAGGGAGCTGGGAAAGGGGCTCAGCCTCGAGAAAAGGAGGCTCAGGGGGACCTTGTGGCTCTGCACAACTCCTGAAAGGAGGGGACAGCTGGAGGCTGCCCACGGAGGTTTGGAGTACCCATCCCTGGAGGTGCCCAGAAAAGGCCTGGGTGTGGCACTGGGTGCTCTGGGCTGGGGACAAGGCGGGGATGGGGCACAGCCTGGGCTTTATCCTGGAGATCTTTTCCGAGCTCAGTGATCCTGGGATTGGAAGGTGGAGGGGAGCTGTCAGCAGCTGCATGAAACAGGTGAGCAGTCCCTTGAGAGAGCTCTCAAGGGGGATGGGGATTTGGGACCCGGGGCCCAGGGGTGCCACATTCCCTGTGGGTACAGATAACACAGCGAGACAGAAATCAGAGGCACAGGGGCGGCTGCGCGCCAGGAGGAGCCGGTGGCTGCGCCCTCCCGGGGGTGGCTCTGCTCAGACCCTCATTTCTGATCTGCTCCTGTTTCTCACCCGCTGGCAGGACAGCGGGGAGCCCGTGCTCAGCACCGCGCCCATTCCGCTCGGGAACGCGGCTCAGGCACGGCCGGGGACGGGGACAGGTCCTGCTGCGTGTGGCCGTGTGCCGCCACCGCCACCGGTAATGGCACTGCAGGGAACGGCCCTCCTGCATTCCTCCCTCTTTTTTCACATCCTGCACGAGGCAGGGACAGAAATGAAGTGACTCCCTGCTAGGTGTGGAATTCAGCAGGATTTAGGAGGCACAGGGAATCTCCCGAGCACAGATATCTAATCCGGACAGGCTGTCACAAGGCTGGATCCCCCAGTCAAAGAATTCATTGTTGGACACTCGGCAGTAAAAAAGAAACATGGAGGGGAGCAGGGGACTGGATTTGGGGTGGTTTCCCCAATTCTGCCCAGTTCCCCTTCCCTTGTCCTTCAGGAGCAGTTGACAGCCGTGCACTCGGTGTTATTCACTGCTCACCACTGATTAATGGGCTGCTAATGGCATTACTTATTTCATTATCCAATCTGCAAGATCAGTCATTATCCTGGGAAAAGGAAAGTCCATTTCTTACTGGCATTAAGTGGTTGGCTGGCAGGGTAAAGTGCAAGGTTCACATTTAGGAAGAGGAGCAAGAAGAAAATTTCTTTTCAGGAGGAAAACTTGCACTGAAACTCATCTCCAAGTTTGTATCACCCAAAGAGCGGAGCTCAGGTATCAGAGGAGGTGTTGCAAATCACAAAGAAGTATCCCAAGAAATAAGGACTGGATCAAGATGACCTCAGAGAGCTAGGATAACAGTGCTGGTAGTAATAATAATCATAATTATAAATAATAATAATACACCTTGGAGGTCTGGGTCAGAGCTCAGGTGCTTGAGGTGTTGTGCAATTGCAGGCAAAGAAAGTGCTGCTTCCAATTCTGCTTCCACCAAAAGGAGGAGCGAGGCCAGCTGGCGAGTGACAGATGGGCAGGGGACAGCAGGGAGGGGACAGGCCCGGGGCCCCGGCAGGACCGCGGCTGGCGCGGGGCCGGTGTCAGGAAGGACAACGACGGGCATGAAGGGGGCACCCGGGGCACCGGGACCAGCAAAGGGCAGGGAACAAAGAGCCTGCCAGGTCACAGGGGGAGCCTGGCCGAGGATCAGAGCCTCACGGACTGTCCTGAGTGACAAAGACCCGCAAGGATCGTGGGAGTCCAGCCCCTGGCCCTGCACAGGACAGTCCCTAAACCACGCCACGTGCCCGTGAGCATTGTTCAAACGCTCACTGCCTCACGGTGATATCCCAAAAGGAATGGGGACGGGGGCAGCCAGGTCCGAGCCACCAGGGGCCCTGGCATGGCCACGCTGGCCCGTCCTGGCCGCAGGGAGGAAGGAGAGCTGTGCCCGTGGGCTGGGAGCGGCCACGGGGCCCCGTGGGGACGGGCAGGATCTCGGTGACACGGCACAGAGGGCTTGGAGGGTTTGTGTGTCACGGCTGGAGAGGTGACACTGGTGAGGGGACACCCTGGGGGTCCCTGTGGTGTCCTGCAGGGACACCTGGCAATGACAGGGAAAGGTGCAGGGGTGGCCGTGGCCGGCGCATCCCGGGATCCCCTCCCGGTGCCACCTCCTGCACGGAGGTGCAGCCGCTGCGGGGACCGAGCGCGGCACTCAGGCTGGCTCTGGTGGCAGCGGGCTCCTGGCCGGGGGCACCGTGTGGGTGTGCGGAGGAGCCTTCCCAGCCTCTGCCCGGCGCTTCCGAGGAACGCGTGTGGAAGCAGCGGGTCTGAGCTCTCCCAGCCCGGGCTGCAGCCGCAGCCAGCCCCGGCCCTTCCCTGTGCTCTGCACTGCCAGCCCGTGAGCCCGTGGCTGGTGCCCCGGGAGGAGCGGGGCCGTGCCCAGGGCGCACTGTTCCCGCGGCACTGCGCATTCCCCGCAAGCCCCCTTTTATTGGGAACTGAACATCTGTTCCAGATGTGGCCGCTCGGTGCCGCATTGTTGTCCCGCTCCCCGGCATGAATTATTGAGAGCCGGGCTTTAAATAAATGATAAAGGCTGGCCGTGCGTGCGCTGAAGTTTGTGTCGCTCCTCGCCCGCAGAGTCGCGCTCCGGGCTCGCCCGGCCCCATGATGAGCTCGCCCAGCGCCCGGGCCCCGCCGAGTCGCCTGCCTGATGGGGCTGATCCGGGAGCCGGCAGAGGGGCAGCCCAAGCATGAAGGTGGCCGCGGGGATGAGTCTCCCGGCGAGAAGGAGGAGCCGCCGCAGCGGAGCAGGCAACCAGAGTTCCCCTCCTGGCAAGTGCTTTTCTCCTCTCCATCCCTTCCCGGCGGTGCGAGGGAGGGAGGGAGGCTGCTGCTCCCGAGGGTGGGCGTGGGGACACCGCGGGTGGGGGGAATGTCGCGGCCGGGAGGAAGCCCGGGTCAAACCCTGGAGCAGAACCCCGCCCCAGGCGCTGCTGAACGCAGACGAGCCCTCGGCATCTCCCCGAGGGCAAAGGGACTCTGGGCTGGAGCCAAAGGTGGGTCCAAACCGGGCCAGCCCCTCCTTTCCTGCTGCCTCGTGCCTGGGAAGTCCGAGTGGAATTCTGGAAGCCTGGTAGCCTTGGAAATTGATTTTTTTTATTATTATTACTTTTCTTTCTTCACCATTTTGAAAAATGGCTTGACTCACAGTTGCATGAGGCTGTGGGACTCACAGCAGACCATCTGTTTCAGCTGTTAACAGTCATTAATTCTTTCGTATTTTTTGCTACTTTCGAGACACTTTGGGGGAAAAAAAAATGTTCTGGATGGCATTGAAGGAGTTCAAAGTCACTAACATATTTTTCTCTGAGAAACAATGTGCCATGAATGCAGTTGTTCTAAAAGAAATATGTTTTTATTGGCTTTCTAAATGGGGAATTTGTCTCCTGTGGCCATGCAGGAGGACACGGTGTTTATCTCCTTTTTGCCATATATTTGGCTCATACCTGCACTGCAATCCATAGACTGAGCAGGGTTTTTCTGGGTTGAATCTATTGCAGAAAGACTTTTATTTAAAAAAAATACAGTGAGATTTTTCTCTGAAGCCACTGCATTTCTGGGCCCAAGCACTCAGTGATTAAGTCAGCTGGATTGCCCCAGTGCTGCTGCTCAGGGCCTGGAAAAGGCCTCCCTCCTGGGACAGGTGCTCATCTGGCCCAGTAAATAATGGAATAAGCCCATCCCATTGTCACTGTCCCCCAGCCTGGGCACACTGACCCTCCTGCCTGGTGTTCCCCGAGCCAGCTCCTCCAGAGGGGCTGTTCTGATCCCCTGGCCAGGCAATCCAGCTGTCCTGTTCTTCAGCCGAGGTGTGCTCCCTGCCTGCTCCAGCAGTGCCTTCATCCAGGCTTGGGATGCCCTTTTGGGGTTCACCCCAAAGCCCCCCTGCAGGTTTCCCTGGGCTTCATGGAAAGTTTTAGATGCAATAACAACAGCAAAAAAAAAAAAAAAAAAACCAAAAAAACCTTGGGTTTAGCATGGAGTGCCAGGACACAGGGAATTGGTTTAATCGCCAGAGGGCAGGGATGGATGGGATATTGGGAAGGAATTGTTCCCTGGGAGGGTGGGCAGGCCCTGGCACAGGGTGCCCAGAGCAGCTGTGGCTGCCCCTGGATCCCTGGCAGTGCCCAAGGCCAGGTTGGACATTGGGGCTGCGGGCAGCCTGGAGACAGTGGGAGGTGTCCCTGCCCATGGAGGGGTGGCACTGGATGGGATTTAGGGTCCTTCCAACCCAGCCCATTCCAGGATTCTCTGATTCCATGATTTAAGGAAATGGAAAGAGAGGGTGCAGTACCTTGGGAACACAAGGTTGGGAGGTGGTTGCAGCTCCTCCAGGGGAGCCCTTTGTGCCACCATGAGGCCGTGGGGTGGGGATGGCAGAGCAGAGAGCTCCGGGCTCATGTTGGACAGCTTTTGGTCTGTGTCAGGAGGTAAAACACAGCCAGAGCTGCTCCTGGGGCTGCTGCTGAGGAAAGCAGAGCAGAAGGGCCCTGCCCTGCCAGTGACACCCGGGAGGGGACAGCCAGGAGCCTGGGAGGGGACAGCCAGGAGCCGTGGAGCACTTCCAGCCATCCATTAGGACTGCGGCTCTCAGCGGAATTACAAATGTGGCCTGGAAAGGCTCCCTGGAGCTGGCCTGGGAGCCCTGCCCGGGGCTGGCTGGGGCAGCAGGTCCTTGGCAGTGCCTCCGGGGCCGTGCTGGAGCTGAGCCCACTTTGTGGCACCGAGGGACATGTGGGGAAAGGGCGTGGCACAGGATGGCAAACCCCAAATACCCCCATGGGGCAAAGCAGAGTCCGTAGGACATGCCCTGAGAGCTCAGCTCAGGTCTGGATGGTCCCAAACTCCAGGGATGGACTGGGGCCACCTCCTGATCTTTGCCAGGACATCCCTGGGTCTCTGCTCTCCTTCCTGAGCAGGGGCTGTGCCCCGAGTGCTGGAGGACAGCCAGGCCATGCTCGCCAGCAGAAGGTGCAGGAATTCACATCTGGAGCCTTGGAGACGTTTGGGGCCAGTGTGGTTTTCATTTGAGGCCTTTCCGTTCTCCATTGACTTAATTAAATTAAAAAAAAAAAGAAAAAAAAAAAAAAGCAGGCAGGATTGTGTGGTTTTCTTTCCCTTTTTTTTTTTCTGATCAGATGCCTGGCTCGGAGTGCTACAGAGCCAATTTTCATTTTGAAATTTCCTTTCATTTTAAAGCTCCCCGCAAGAATTTGGAGCTGCAAACCAAAATGAGGAGGTGTCAGACTTCACAAACCAACCCAACCCCAAACCTATTCATTAACTCAAAAAGCATCTTCTGTTTTGTCAATTTTCTGGAAAAAAAAAATCAACTTCTTCTTTTTCAAAAAAAACCATTGCTTTTTAAAAAAAAAACCAAACCTGAATTAAGCAGAAATACTCCTCATGATTTGCTGCAGTGGAGAGAAATGGGGGTTGGCTCTTGGCTGAGGGCTGCTTTCCCCCTTTGCCCTTCCTGTTGCCAGCCTGTGCCATGGGACACAGAATTTCTGGGCCATAGATGGAGATTTCCAGTTTCACAAGGATGATTTGAGATCTTGGGGCCCCCATTTGTTCCTGATGCCCCAATGTTTGTTAGTTTTCCTTGTATCCAGCCTCCTCCTCCTCCCTCCAGGAGCTCAGAGCTTGGTGCTCTGAGACCCCGAGAGACCTCACAGGGCACAGCCTGAATATCCCTGCCTGCTCCCAGATCCGTGAGGAAAGGGAAGGAGATTTCTCCCCAGCAGGAAATTTGCCCATTAACACCCCAGACACCAAAGTCTCAATGGAGCTCTTCCCTCGGAACCAGCTCAGATGCCTCTCCCTGGTGGGAAGTCTAAAAATAAGCATATTCTCCACAAACAGCTTAAAGATGTTGAAAATGAAAAGCAACAAAGGCTGGAGAATGGATGAGTCACTAAATTACAGGGCTATCTTTCGAAGAGCAAAACAAACACACAGTCCCCCAGCCCTGGCTGCTGAGATTCATCATGGATTTGGGGCTGGGCTGGGGCTCTTTGCCCTTTGCAGGCCCTCAGCTGAGTCCTGTGGGCTCTGAAGGGTGAAACCTTATCCAGCTCTGCTCCACTCTGTGCCAGAGCTGCTGTGAATATCGAGAGCAAAGCCAGCCTGCCCAGCAGCATGAGCAGGAGGTGCTGTTCTCTCCCACATGGGCGTTGCTGGGAGTTTTTTGGGATAACCCCCCTCACACGAGCTCCCGGGATGAGGAGCCTTCCTGCAAGGGGTGTAAGCAAAAATTCCTGTCCCCACAACGTGGCCCCAAGGAAGCCACAAGTGTTTGGAGTCTCAGCTGGGAAAGGATCTCTGTGGGTGTCACTGTATGTCTGCACCTTCATCTGGGTGAGAGGACACAATTAAAGGAACTCTGGGTTTGGGATTTTCCCTCTCCCTCGAGGTCTCCTTTCAATGAGCTCCACCAGGGTGGACTCTGTTGCAAAGCTGCAGCTTTTTTAACATTTGCAGATGAGCTTGAATCAAAATGCTGGCATTTGAGGCAGCAGGAAAGGGGCTGGCCTGGTGCCAAACCTGTGCCTACATCCGATGTTTGCAGCCAGCCCCAGGCTCTGGAGAGGCTGGAATGAGCCCTTGGATCCCAGCAGATGGTGGGGCTGGAGGTGCTGGTGTGCCAGCCCTGCTGCTGGGCTCTGGGGTGCCCTCCCAGGGGCCTGCAGGGCTGCAGGGAGTCCCTTTCTGCCCAGGATGAATCCCAGGATGGTTGGGGTTGGAAGGGACCTCAGAGGGATCCAGTGCCAGCCCTGCCATGGGAACACCTTCCACTGTCCCAGGGTGCTCCAGGCCCCATCCAGCCTGGCCTTGGCCACTGCCAGGGCTGAGACAGCCACAGCTGCTCTGTGCCACCCTCCCATCCCCCCCAGCACCCTCATCCATCCTTTTTGTGGCTGCAGGAGGGGACCAAGGCTGGCAGCCTGGCCTGTGTCCTCAGCCCGCTGCAGCACCGCTGGCTCGCCCCCGGCCCAAAGAACTCTCTGGTCCATAAATCCATAGCCTGAGCTGGCAGCTCCAATAAAAGCTGTGCCCAAGGATCATCAATCCTGGAGCAGAGCTCACCCAGCAGTGATTTAATCTCAATATTCTCTTCTGAAACGTGCTAATTAAACTCCAGGAGAAAGCATCGAGTGCAGAAGTGAGGTGGAGGAAAAGGAAAAATAAAAGTTTCTCCTGGAATAATTAAGCACTATTAAAACATGAAAATCCACGCTGGGGAGCAATTGTACTCGTTCCACCAAGTTTTATCAGAAATAAAGGGGTGGAATTCAGCAATACCGAAAATGTGAGCTGTGAGGTGGAAAAACTCTCCCACTCGTGGGAGCCATCAGGGTGGGAAAGGGTCCTGAGCCCTCCCTGGGCAGGGGGACGGTGGGTGTTGCCCAGGACATTCCAACCTGGAGCGGGCAGAGCCCCCTCCCAGCACTGTGGGGAAGGCAGGACTGCAGACCTCTCCCCTCCAAAGACATTCCCAATTTTCTGGGGTTTTCATTCCAGAGCATCATCCCTATCAGAGCAAAACTCTAATCCCATCAAGGCCTTTCTTCTCTGAGGGTCCTCGAAGTTTGGCCCTCCAGGCCTCACATCTGGCTCAAAGGGATTTCTTGAAGCCCCGCAGCTCTCCTGGAGCCACAGCCTGGCTGTCCCTGCCTGTCCTTGGACACCCAAGTGATCACTGCTGGATCGGCGGCGCTCTCACCCCGCGCTGGGCTGCAGACCCTACACAAAGACCCTGCCCTGCCCCGGTGGCTCTGCTGGGTGGGCCCCACGGGAGGAGCCTGCCTGGAGAGCACAGCTCAGCTCGATGGTGAATTCCAGCCAGTGCTGATCCCTCGTGGCTGCAGCGCCGGCCCTGCTGGCAGTGCCAGTCCCCAGCCTGCCCTGCTGCCATCATTCCCTTTGTCACTTTAGGGTTTCATTGGCTCTGGCTGCATCATTTCCAGGAGTGCATTCCAAACATCCCGCGATGGATTCCCGAGGGAGCCCCATCCTTCTGGAGAGCTCCATCCCAGCTCACTCCCTCAGCCCCAGGAGGTGTTGCCCAGGACACCTGAAAACCAGAGGGTGTGGAGTGATCAACTCTGTGTTTTAACAAAGCAAAAAGGGAGAAGAGCCATGGGCTGCTCTCATTCGTGTGGACACAATCTGGAGATATTCTGGATCTATTTAGGGATTAATGAGGACTTGGTCTTTTCACATTTTTTTTTTTAATAATAAATATATCAGCCTAATGGATTTTCCAGCTACTGTTTTCAGCCATGAAGGTTGGAACCTTTTTGGTTAATGTTTTCCAGAGCTGAAGGAAAGGAAATTAGCTAAAGGCAGGGAATAACTTTCCCAAATGAGGAGTTTTGCCCCCATTTACTCACATTGGCAGCCCAAACAGAGATGAGGGAGCTGCAGGTGAAAGTTTTCTGATGGATCAAGGGAGAAAAATAGGAACTAAAAGTAAAAGGATGAGGAGATTCATCTGCATCTCACTCTGATAGAACAACATTTGGTGCCATCACCACATGGCACCACAGCTTCCACAGCTGGTGCTGAGGGCCTTGCTCCTGGAGCAGGGATTATCTTCTCACAGAACACAGGAATGCAAATAACTTCATAAAAATGATCAAACTGCGGGATGTAGCCCAGCCCTCGTGGTTTATAAGGGCCTTGGAGCATGGCTAAATTCCTGAATCTCCATGCAGGCAGTGTCCAGGCAGTGGGAGGGGCAGTGGGATGCAGAAATCTCCCCCTGGGGCAGGACAGATGAGCTGGTGAAGCAAAAAGAGTTGAATGTCAATGGATATGGGGTTTATATGGGGTTTCTCTGCATAGGAAGCAGAGAGAGCCAAAATCCCTCTGCCCCAGCTCCTGAGCTGCAGATCATGTTCCTTCTGATCCCAGGAAAATCCCAGTGTGGGGAACACAGTGACCCACAAGGCTGAAGGGAAGGAGACAGGAAGGATTTTACATCAGAAAAGTACAAGGGAGACAAGATGTGAATTAAAAGACCTCTGAGCCCTAAAATCGACACTCTGCAGGCTTTGTTTGATGCGCACACGGCTGTGGGAGTGTTGCTGGAGATGACAGGTGTCTCTCCAGGCTGTTTTCCAGATCCTATTGAGGCAGTTTGAGCTGTGTTGGGCTCCCATCAGAGCCTCTCCTGCAGTCAGCTGCTGTCACCAGCACAACATCTCTGCTTGCTTTCAGCCCAAATTGGTTTCAGTCAAACTTCCCCTGCTGGAAGCATCCTGGCCCAGCTGTCCCCGAGGGGTCAGGGGCTGTGCTGGTGCCAGGCAGTGATCCAAGGACTGTGTGCCTCAGGAGCATTCCAACAGGGAGCTGGGGAGCCAAGCAAGCTCCACTGAGTGCTGCTACCAGCTGAAGGTGACTGCAGCAGGGAAAGGGGGGACATTTGGCCGGAGAAGGGCACTCCTGCAGGCACTTCCTCCTTCCCAGTGCAGAAATCCAGGGTTCCTGGATCACTGATCTCTCTGCTCTCCTCTTCTGCCTCCAGCATCCGGTGGGGTCAGGCAGGCTGAGGGCCCTGGCTGCAGGGAAAAGCAGTTTGTGCCCACAGAGCACAGGACACACCTGCAGATGTGGGATCTTCTCCTCCAGTGCTACTGGCCAAGGAGTCCAAGACCATTCTGGCCAATATCAGCAGTGGTGTGGCCAGCTGGACTGGGGCAGTGAGGGCAGGGATTGTCCCCTGTGCGGGCCCTGCTGGGGCACCTCCAGTCCTGGGGACAATTTTGGGCCTCTCACAATGTAGACCCTGAGGGGCTGGAGCACATCCAGGGAAGGGAACAGAGCTGGGCAGGGTCTGGAGCCCCAGGAACAGCTGACGGAGCTGGGAAAGGGACTCAGCCTGGAGAAAAGGAGGCTCAGGGGGACCTTGTGGCTCTGCACAGCTCGTGACAGGAGGGGACAGCCAGGGGGGTCGGGCTCTGCTCCCAGAGAACAGGGACAGGAGGAGAGGGAATGGCCTCAGGCTGGGCCAGGGGAGGTTTAGATTTGGATATTGGGTAAATTTCTCCACGGAAAGGGTGGTCAGGAACTGGAAGGAGCTGCCCAGGGAGGCTTGGAGTGCCCATCCCTGGAGGCATCGATGGAGGTGGCACCTGGGGACAGGGGTCAGTGGTGGGCTTGGCAGTGCCAGGGCAATGGCTGGACTTGATCCTGGAGGTCTTTTCCAACCAACGATTCTAAAAAAGGAACTGGCGGCTTAACCCCTCTCTCTGCCAGAAGGAGACCTGGAGACACAACTTCCAGAGGGGCTGAGCCCCACGGGCGCGGGTCCCTCCCGGCGCTGGATTCATCGGGGCCGTGCCCTTGGCGGGGGCTGGGGCGGCGGGGCCGGAGCCGCTCCCTGCGCGCAGCATCCGCGCCTGGGCTGGAGGATGGGGAGGAGGGGGCGGCCGGCGGGGAGGCACGGCGAGGAAGGGGTTAGCGGGGGCCGCGGCGCAGGGCTGGCGGCGGAGGGTGGTCCCTGGCCGGGCCGGGGGAGCGCGGCGCGGCGCGGCGGGGCTCGGGCTGCGCTCGGGGCTGCGGGGGCCATGGGGCGCTGAGCCGGGGCTGCCGCGCCGCGCCGCTCTCCTCCTCCTCCTCCAGCATCGCCTCCTTTCAGTCCAGTTCTTCGCTTGTTTGATTTGATTTCATCCCTTCGCTTGTTTTTTTTATATTTTTTTTCTCTCTCTCCGCCATCCCCACCGCCCAGATCTCTCTGTGCCTCCTCCCTCCATCCTCCTCTGAATAACTCGTCTGGGAGCGATCTGGAGGGGCGGGGGGGGGGGGGGGGGACACAGTGGCACCGAGCAAACCTGTGGCGGAGGAGCCGGCTGGTGGAGAGGTGAGTGAGGAGGTGGCGAAGGATGGGGAGCTCGGGCTGCCCCCCGGCCGGGCTGGGACGGAGGGGAGGGCTCGGAGGGAGCCGGCTGCGCGATGGCAGCGCCCTCCCCTCCCCGGCTCGGGGGCACCGCAGCTCCACGGGGAACCTGTTGGGGCTTCAACCAACGCTGCCAGCCGGCTCAGACGGGCCGGCAGCCGAGCGATCCCCGCGGGGGGAGCCGCGGGTGGCCGTGGGGTGCGCGGAGGGTTGCTCGGGATGCTCATCCCCTCCCCTCGGTCCCCAGCCCCGCGGAGCCGCGGCCGTGCCCCCGGGCCCCCGGTGTGGCTGTGGGAGCTCACACGCGTGTTTGTGGAGTTGCCATGGAGCGGCACAACAGCACTTTGGCTGCCCAGAAAACCTTTTTCATTCGTTTCCTGGCCCCCCGCTCGTTCGTACCGGGTGATGTAATGAGAGCTCGGTGTCTATGCAGAGTCCTGCTCTCGGGGCTTGGACACGGGTGGAGATCCCAGATCCCGGAGCAGAGCGAGCATCCGCCATCTGTTTGAATGGATGGGTCCTAATGAATCTGTCAAACCCAACAAATGCACTCGACGGAGGAATTTGGCCCCGAACACCTCCTGATGCCGCTGTCGGCAGCCAGAATGCTCCCGAGCAGAGCCGTGCCCGTGCCGCGCTGCCCGCTCGGAGCCGTGCTGAGCGCAGCCCCGGCTGATTTCAGCTCATTCCATCACCAGGTCCCACACCTGATCTGCAGCTCTCGCCTCCTGCTGCCCCCCTGGAGCAGCCCCAGGGCTGCAGCGGGGAGGGCAGAGCTGCCGGGCTGTGCCGGCCCCTGGCTCAGCTGTTCCGCGGTTACTCAGCAGCTCCTCAGCCCTTTCCCACCCACCAAGTTTTGCTGTTTTCCGTGGAGTAGCTGCCTCCCCCTCAGCGCCGTGCTGCGCTGGTCCGCGGGCGCCTGGCGAGCCGTGTCCCCTCCCGGTGGCTTTGGGAGTGTTGGAAGTCCTCGGGATACGGATGGGCTGCACCGGGAGATGAGAGCGGGACGGGCGCTGCGGTGGGAGCGGCTCCCCGGGCTCTGGGTACCGGAGGAGAGGTGTGTGATCCTGGGTGGCTCCAAGGGCTCGCTGGACTACAGGAGGAGCTTCCCGCAGCCTGGGAAATGGAATTTGCCCGTTGTTGAGCTGTAGAATAGCTGCACAAGGCCGGCACCGGCACAGGACTGGAGCGCCCAGGGTGCTGGCATCACGTAGGCAGCTGCCACCGAAATGACACACTTGATTGAAGGCCAAAAGAACCCAATACGTAACTGCTGTGATTAAGCTCCATATGATGCCTCAGAGCAAGTAAAAACCCCTCCTTCATCTCATCTTGCTTGTAACGAGACAGCCGTTGCAGGGATCTCATTTGGGTCATGTTGTGGCTTTTGGGGGATTTTGGGGGGGTCGTTTTGGGTCGCGTTGTTTCTGCTTCTGGCTGTACACACCCATGACCTGCAGCAGTCTGCACCCCCGCGATGCCCCCTGAGAGCCTGGGGCTGTAGGTGTGCTGCTAGCTGGGAATACAAATCCGAGCAGGTAAGAGCTCCCGGTGCCATTTCTTTACCAGGGAATTTTCCAGCTGGCTTCCCGTGGGTCTCTGCATGCTCCCTTTCCCCCGGAATGCATGTGTGGGACTCTGTTCCCGGGAAGGGTTTGCCAGGGAACCTTCATCCTTTCAGTTTGGGGAGTCTCGGTGGATGCTCGGCTGTTTCCTCAGGGGATGCGCTGAACCTGTAGCCAAATCCTCTCTGCACTGCACCTGTGGATAAAGGCTCTGCCCGGAGGGGTCTGCATGGCTTGGGACAGAATCCCGTCGGGAAGTGAGGGACTGCAGCCAGGTCCTGCTCGGGGGGAGCTCCCAGGGGCTGTCAGGGCTGCAGGGTCTGTCCTGCAGGAGCTGCGTTCGGGTCCTCGACTCCTCGGGAGTGTGCAGAGCTCGGCTGATGCTCTCGGCCTCCCCTTAAGTTCTCGGGGCAGGGGTTTGGTCCTGGGAGCAGAAGGATTTCAGCAGGGAACAAAAGCACTTTGAGAGCAGCTCTCTGCCTTCAAGCCACAGGGCAGAACTTGGCTTGCAAAGAGAAAAAAAACCCAAGGCAAAACAGAGCAAAAGGCACGAAGGGTAATTTAACCCAAGTCTCTTTCCCTGCCTGCCTCAGCCGTGTGGGGAGCAGGGCTGAGCCTCCTTGTCACCCGCTCCCCCTCCCCGGCTGCATTTCCATGCAGGTTCTGTCCAGTCGCCATGGGCTGGAGGGTTCTGCTGGTGCAGCCGAGCCCTTCCACACCACGGCAGCTCTGTGACTACAGATGGGTTTAGAAACAGCATTTTGGTGGCTGCTTGTCCCAGCGTTCCTGCCCCAGCCCGGGTACATTTCGATGGTTGGTCCCATGCGGCTCCCTCTGCTCCAGGAACGTTGCCCCTCTAAGTTCAAAGCATTGCAACTTTCTCGTCGTATTTCTTTTGAAATGTTCTAAGGAAAATCATGGCTTGACCCATGCAGTGATGGTGCTGTGCATGTTTTGCCTTCCAGAGTTGTGGTAAACTGAGCAAAAGGCACATTGAGAAACTCCTTGGACTAGAAATATCCTCCACCATCTTTTTAGATTTGTGCTCATAGAGCTTTTATTGATTTGGGATGAAATATGGCAGGCAATCTATGAGGAGATGCAAATTCAAACAGGCAGGGCCTTTTCAGAAAATGCTGGCAGTGTCAGAAGGGTCTGGGAGTGTTCATTGTAGCCAGGTGCCTTCCTGAGGTGAACTGAGAGGGTTTTTTAATGTTGTGTAGAAAGATCAAGTCGGTTTCATCCAGTTCATACAGTCCCCAGCTAATGATGTACTGGGAATTGATCATATGGAGGAGCTTTGCAAGGCTAGGGAGGCATTAATTGTGTTTTTAACCTGTGAATGTGGTTAGTGTTAAAAGTGTGAGGCAGAAACTCAAGTAAATCTGGGTATTATGCAATAGTTCTTGGGCTATCATGAAAAGAGGGCAATAGCAACAAACTGGTTTATAGGTCTGCTCTTAATTAACTGTAGCCTCCTTTGATAAAAGCACTAACATGTGAAAATGGTTCTCGGAATAAAGACATTAAGCAGTGGTAATAAAAGCCACAGTCTGAATTTAGTCTGTTGAACCTGGAGTCCATGGGCAGGACCTGGAAAAGGTAAAGAAATTCAGTGTGTCATTCTAAAAGTGCCCTCTCATTCCTTGAACTTAACATCAGCTTGTGGAGGCTTGCTGGGCATCCTCGCATTTGCATTTTTACAGCAGGTGAAAAGCAAACCTGAAATATCTGCACTGAATTCTGTCCTTAGGTCTGCCCCTCAAACATCTGCACTGCTGCCCTCGGGTCTGTCCCTCAAACATCTGCACTGCTGCCCTTGGGTCTGCCCTAGCTGGGGCTTCCAGGCCCCTTTTAGAACCTGGACCTTTCCTGGACCTCACTTTCCCAGGCATTATCCAGCCATTTCACCTGGCTGGAGAGGTCGGACCTGTGCCTGAGCCATTCCCTGCTGTGCTGGCATCTCTGCAGGTTTGGTGGCTGTCCCTGGGGTGGGAACACTGCCCAGTGGGAGGACAGGGCCCATGGGGCTCATCTCTGAACCCTAGCAGTGCAGTGATACCTGGGGGAGCCTGGTGGAGGTGCTGGTTTGGGGCTCTCTGGTCCATCCCTTTTCCTCACCCGCCTGTATTTCCATGCCTTTGCTTGAAGTTCTTCCTTGCAGCAGAGGCTGGGATGCTCAGGAATGCAGGAAGGTTAAAATGGGGCTGCTTTGCCTTTGAACAGGGCCAGTGGGGTCTGGGTGCGAGCAATGGGGTCTGCCCGGGGGCCGTGGGTGTCCTGGTGTGGCTGGCACAGGTGACAGCAGGGAGAAGGTCTGTGTGCATCTCATTTCCTTGGGATCTCTGTCTCCTGCCTGCTGGAATGTCAAAGCAGAATGTGAGCCAGCCCGAGGAGCCGGAATGCGTTCGGTGGCGGGAAGGGCTCCGCCGATGTCCTGCACAAATCCGGGTTGGATTCGGGTTTGTTTCATCCCTTCCCAGCCCGGTCCCCAGGGTTTGTGCTGTGCTCCTGCCCGGGGGCTGTTCCTGCAGGGCTCAGGAGGGCAGAGACTCCCAGAGCTCAGGAGCTGCAGGGCTGAGGATGCTCTGTCCCCTCAGGGTGTGCAGGGCTCAGCTGCCTGCAGACACCTCCTGCCCAGCCTCGGGCACACAGAGGAGGGAACCTGGCCCGGGTGAGCCGTGCTGGTGCTCCCAGCCTGTCCCAGGAGGTGCTGCTACCTCCAGGGATGCTGTGGTGGTGTCCCACGGGCAGAGCTGGGATACCTGCACGTGTCTGTGCTGCTAATTAGCAAATGGCCCCAAGGGCTTGGGGACGTGTCTAAAGGCTCCCGAGGATGTCACAGTGAAGTGTTCCTTGGGGTCTATTTATTCATTCAGCCTCAGAGGCTCTGCTCTGACCCCTTTTAAAAGCAGCACTCAAGGAGAAATTGAGAAATGGCCTCTCTCCTTTCCCCCCGAATATCCCTGACCTCTCCAGGGCAGCCACTTCTCCACAAGAGCTCTCAGCACATCAACCCTTAGACAAATGAGATTCCAAAGAGAGTCAGCCCTGAGATCAACCCTGCCAGGTATTGAGGCTGGGAAGAGCCAGCCCGAGAGCAAATCCCAGAAAAAACAAGAAAATTAGGTCTCTGTAACTGTTTCCAATTATCCAGTGCTGTTGGTTCTCCTGGTGTTTCAGGAAGAAACATGGAAATCTCTCAGGGTCGAGCTTGTTTACAGAGTGCTTGTGGGTTTCAGGCCCAGCCAGCATCAGATTCCTCTGGTACGTTCCCTTCAAATAAAGGCTGAAATAAAAATAAGGATGCTGTAATTTGTGCCACCCCGAGAGCTCAACACTGCTCCAGCAGGAAATGATCACTGGGGTTCCTGGAACAGCTTTACTGAAATATTCCAAGGAGCAGGAGCTTGCAGGGAAAGCAGCACAGACTGACCCTGCTCTCCCTGATAGGATCTGGTGTGTGGGGAATTAAGAAAGATGAGGTGCTCCAGCATGGGCTGGGGCCAGGGAGAGCTCCAGAGCTGTGCAGCCCCCCCGGGTCAGGGGTGTGGCCCTTGGAAAAAGCCCATTCCCAGTGACTGCTGTGTGTGGGGTCACTGGGATCCTCCGGCCACAGGCAGGGGGTGATGTTAAACTGCTGCTCCGAGGGGATGGAGGGAGGGATGGACACACAGACCACCTCTGGCAGCAGTGCTGCAAGGCCTGTGTGTCCAAGGCAGCTGGCACCCCTGGTTTCAGCAGGAGTGGAGCCACTGGCACAACAGTCCCTGCACCCTTTGTCACCACAGCCCATTCCTGGCTGTGACAACCAGCCTGGTGGCTCTGGACACTCTGGTGGGCACAGGTCTCCCTTGGGTCTGCTCACCCTCTCCCAGCAGCCTGGGATCCTCTTGGCATCCCCTTGAATCTGGGCTGTTGTGTTTAGGGACACTGCCCCAAGGAAGCTGCTGGCCCTGGACGTTTGCAGGGGAAGTGCTGGGAGTGGATCTTGGTTGGAATCTCACACCACAATCCACCCCAGTTTATATGAAATTATTTTAGTGTTGGGGTTGCCCTTGTCTCTAGTTCCCTTCTGCTCAGTTCTGTGTGTTGGTAGCTCCAGTACTCCCAGCTCCCAGGGAATTTTCTGTAGGAATCATCAGCCATTGCTTTAAAAAGTAACCCTCACCAGATGTCCCAAAGCCTCCTTTAAAGACGAGGTCTGACAGAAGTCAGATTTATTGGGAGCAATTAATTGTCCTGCTAAGAGCCCTCAATGTTTTGGCATTTCATTAATAAGACGTAATCAACCACCAGGCTATTTGGAGTGTGTTACTCTGTCAAATCCGCTGTTAATTGTCATTATTTGATAGATTTCATGTTTATAATTACTGGTGTGTGACGCAGGGTGTGCTGTGAATAATCCATTGTGTATTGTTTTGTGAACCAGGGTGCTGGGGGTGCCAGGAATCGCTGCTGCTTGTGTCTCCAGGGCTGATTTATGGGAGAGAACTGGACAGGAGGGAATGAACAGAAGCTCAGAAAAGTCCCCTCCAGCCAGGCTCAATGAGCAAATACTCAGCAGCTGTGAGTGGAGGAGAAAAGGATTCAACAGAGCAGGGAAATAACCCGTGTTAGGGATGGGTTATGGGGTGGGGATGCACGAGTGACATTTCCTCCCTGCTTTGATGTGCTCCTCGGCTCAAAGCTCTGGGATATTGTTTTTCTTGCTGTCAACAAGGACCTCGTTCCTATCATTTAGTTCTGAGTGAGCTCGTGTTGTACTCAGGAAAAAAATGAGCTGAGTATTCCAGAGAAAGAGAATTGGGATCTTTTTGTGTGAGAGCAACCAGGGCTGTGGGGCAGGGTTGGTGTGACAGGCTGGGCAGGGGTGGATGATGTTCTAAAGCCTCTCTGGCACCCCTGACCTGCTGTAGATGCTCAGCCGAACCTGCTCCCCTGGCTCTGTCCATCCTGACTGCTGGAGAAGATTTCTGTGAAGGGGTCCAGGAGGAGCCCCCTCTCCATGCTGGCAGGGGTCCCTGGTGGGCACAGGGTGGTCCTGGCTCCCCTTGCAGCTCAAACAGGCTGGTCTGGGCAGGGAAAATAAGCTGCAGGTGGGCTGGGAGTGCTGTGGGGCCTGGCTGCTCCAGCAGCTCTAGCACCCTCCCCCAGGAGGATTCTCCTGGGTTTTAAGGGCCAGGAGGAGCTCAGAGCCTCCAGTGTGGGAAACAATCCATCAACAGCCCTGGGGTTTCACCCTTTAACTCCACCAGCATCTTCCAGAGAGGCACCAGGGCCTGGGGACAGGCTGGATGTGTCCCTCCTGGCCAGGCAGGACATGTCCCTCCTGGGATGTTTGTTCCAGAGGTTGATCACCTTTGCCATAAAACTCTGCCTCAATTCCCACTGTGCAGGTTCCTTCAGCTTCCCTTCTGCCTGGAGATTTGAGAGGTTTTTGTAGACTGTGTTGGCTTCCTCTCCTAAATCCTTGTCACCTGAAAAGGTTTTTTTTTTTTTTGGGATCCCTGGTGTCCTGTAGAGATGCTTGGCCCACAGGAGGGAACGGGAGGCTGGGCTTCCCCGGGGGCAAAACCGATTTTTTCATGTTTCCAGGTGAATTATTAGAGGTGAGAAGAGATTAAAGATTTTTGTTGTGTTGCTGGCTTTCTTTTTTTTTTACTTTATAACAGCAACTCAGAGGCTTTCCAAACCTGGAAGATGGAAATTTTTTACTAATCTTGGTTAAACACAACTGGGGGCAGCAGCAGTGACAGAAAGTGGAAGAGGGCAGGAAAAATCTGGGGATTTCTGTCTGCAGAAGGTGAGGATGAGTTTGGGAGTCGAGAGGAAATGCCGGTGAGTCAGCGGTGCTGGTTCTTTAATCGGGCACTTTAAGCCTGTTTGGAGTGGAAAGGGTCTTTATCCCCTTGTGAGTGCCGCTCTTGCCTTGGGGACAGACACGGAGTTATCAGGTCCTTGCAGTCCTCTCCTCCCAGCGCTTCGAGCTGGGGATCAGCCCCAGCCACAGTTCAAAAATAACAAACAACTCTGATTTCTCTGTCCCCCTGTGCTCTCACATGTGCAGCTCCCAGACAGAACTGTTGGATTTTATACCTGACCTGGCACCTTCAGTTCTCCCTTCCTGCCGGGATTCAAAGCAGCAGCAGCAGTTTAGAGATCTGGTGTCTTTTCAAGTGCCCTTTCTCTGCTTTTTCATTTCGAATTTACTGCAGAAGGTGGGAAAAAACCCCAGCACAAAACCTTCTGAAGCTCCAAGTGCTTTGTAGTTCTTGAACGTGGAAGTTTGTGGCTCCTGGGGTGCTGTGCATTACATGAGGTTGTCACTCAGATCTTGTTTTCTGCCTTGCAGAGGATTTTTTTCTCCCCACTTACATCTTTGAATGCTGAGAATGATCTGTTTGTAAAGGCTTTTTTACCCAGTGATCACCATGAGGAGCTTTATTGTTGGTATCCCAACTCAGTGTGTGCCAGATCTGCATTTCCTGCCTGAGTTAGAGAAGCATTCTCTTAGGTTTATGCCAATAAATGATCAGAGACAGCCAAAATGCCATGAAAGTGTGCTGAGGGCATGTGGGCTGTGAGGGGTCAGGACTGGGAATGGTCCCTGGAGGTCAATTTGGATTTTACCTGGATCCCCACCAGCAGATGTTCAGTGAATCTCACGTGTGTGGGTTTAAATCTCCTGTTTGCAGTCCATAAATCCTTGTGAAAGGTGGGATTTGTCTGGATGGATTCATTTTCTGAAAATGTGTATCTAATACGTTTGGAAAGCTGGGTCTAACTTCTGATAGCCACCCAAGGAAGTGGGAGCCCTCCTGTGTCCCAGAAAAGCTCTCAGAAGGAGCTTTAGGGCTCCCAGCACTCAGCCCGGTGACTGCAGCCCAGGCTGAGCAAACCTGGCTCTCCAAACCAGCCCGGGGTGTTCAGTGCCCTGTGCAGGCTCAGCAGCAGCCTCTGCTCTCTCTCCTTTGTAAATATCCCAAATGTGCCTTCCTGGGGGTTTGGGGCTCTGAGATCAGCAAAGATTGGGATCAGCAGTCAGCTAACACGGGCTTCCTCCAGGACTGGCCTCCCTGGGAGGATCTATTTTAGGGCCTTTTAGAAGAGCCAGACTTGATTTTTCCCCATCCCGAGGCTCCTTCCAAGGCCACTTCTCTCTGTGGTACAGAACGAGCCTGCTCTCAGTCCTGGCTCTCTTCACACCCCTGAGCTGAGCCTGATTAAACCAGACTTGGGCACTCCATATCTGCAGCTTCACCCTCCCCACCCTGCCGAGCTCTGCATCCTCCTGGAGCCCTGCGGGCTGTGCCGCTGGTGGCTCGGATTGCGCTCCACGTGCCAAGTCTGTGCGCAAAGTAAATTAAAAAAGAAAAAATCTTTAAAGCTATTGTTAGCAGCGGGGAACGCAGGTGACAAGGGACAAAGTGACTCTTCCCAGCACAAGGATTTTGTCTTCCCTGAACTGGGCTGGCTTCAAGGCAGCTGTGGGGATTTAGTCCAGCTCAGCCTTTCCCATGCCAGAGGTTAAGCCAGGTCTAATCACGACCCTCAGCTGTCACAGGAGAAGGAGAGGAATGGACAGCACCATGGAAAAGGACCAGAAATAGCAATGGAGCCTCTTTGGGAGGCTGGTGGTGCCCCCTGGCTGGTGCCTCATGGAGGATCAGATAACTTAGGGGTTCCACAGGTGACACCAGGGCTCTGCTGTCCCCTTGGATCCAGCTGGAGATCACACAGCCTCTCTCCGAGGACACCAGCAGTGGACAGCTCTGGGGAAAATGGGATAATTTCCTCCAAAGTCCTTGCTCTTCTTTGCTTTAGATGTTCAAATATTGCTGTGCCCAGGGAGAAGCATCTTTAACACCATCACTTCATTTGATGAATTTTTAAAGGGTTTAAAAGTGACCTCAGGGACTTCCCAGCTCCTGTTCCAGTTTCCCAACCATCTGGCTGCTGCCTGGATTTTCAATATATTCCTGTATTCCTTTCAGCCCTGAGAAACGGCTAAGAGAACAAAGCTTGTGCTGGGACTCCATTCCTGTGTCCTTGGCCATCCATGGATGCTTTCCATCCCTCCAGCTCAGACTCCCTCAGCCCAGTCTGTGGCAGAGCTGGAAATCTCCATTTTATCCTCATCCCACTTCTTCTCATTCCTGCCTGCTCTGTTTGACACCACAGGGCTCAACATCCAGCTTGGGATCCTGCCAGGGTGCTCCCAAGCCCTGGGATCCATGGAATTCCAGCTCCATGGGGAAGGCAAACACAGGACTCTGGCTGGGTAGGACACCCAGGCAGTGCCCAGGATGTGTGTTCCAACCCTCAGGCTGGAAAACCAGGATGGAGTCCCCAGGATGGATTCCTTGGCATCCTTTGGGCTGCACACGGGAGAGAGGGGAGCAAGGAACCTCTTCTGAAGTGGTGACCACCCAGGGAGGACCAGGATCGGCAGAAATTGATCCCAGCTCCATCTCAGAGATGGATTCTGGAGCTGATAATGGTTGTGTGGGGTTTCATGAGCTCTGAAAGCCTTTTTGGGAAGAGCAGCACAGGGGCTGGTGAGCCAAGGGAACCACAGACGTGAGCAGTGTGGAGATGGCTTTTTTTCATCCTGATGGAATATTGCCTATGAAAATCTTCCCAGTTCCACAAACGTGGCTGTGCTGAGAGGCAGGAGCAAGGCTGGCAGTGCATGGTGGGGCTGGGACCTGCTGGGAGCCTGGCACAGGGACGGGAACCTGCCAGGGGACCATGGGGACATGTCCACAGACTTGGATGAGGGGTTCTCTGAGGTACCATGGGGACATTTCCACACACTTGGTTGGTTCTTTGAGGGCCTTCTGGTTCAGTGTCAGTGTTTTTGTGGTATTTTCATGATACTATTCAAGGAGATTTCCCTGGTCCCAAATCCCCATGCTGCATTTGGTTTGCAAGTTGCCCGGTGGGAAACGTGTCTGTGGTGGAGAGCAAAGCCCCCAGCCCAGCCCCCTGCTCAGGGGTTGTTGGACAGCTCTGGAGAAGGGGCAAGAGCCCCAGTGCCACCCCGAGGAGGGGCCACAGTGCTCAGATGGAACATTTGAAGATGGAAAACCCATCGGTGCTCTGCCCCCAGCCCCAGCACGGGGATGGAGCAGGAGCACCACTCCACCCACGGCTGGAGCTCCCCAGGGTCTTGCTGGGCACGGGGAGCAGCAGCCACAGGGGAGCTGGAGGGTTCTGTGTTTCTGACATGGACATTCGGGCTGCATTCAAAGTGAGCCCATCCCAGAATGGCTTGGGTGGGAGGGACCCATCCAGTGCCACCCCTGCCATGGGCAGGGGCACCTCCCACTGTCCCAGGATGCTCCAACCTGGCCCCGAACACGTTCAGGGATGGGAATTCCAGCCTGGACTGCTCTGGCTGTGCCAGGACAGCCCTTTTATCTCAGACAGGCATCGAGCACCTGCATAAAGCTTTTACAGATTCCAGCCTCAGGGGCTTTCCCACCCGGTGCTTTGGAGATCTCCCATGCCTGCCCCTCGTGGGCCCCTTTTCACTGTTTTTTCCCCCCTTTCAGGCTTGAGTTTGGCTGCAGGTTTCTGTCTGAGGGTGCTGAGTGTTCCTGAGGAACAGCCACACATCCCTGGGGGCCTCTGGCACAGGAGCTGCTGCTGGGCCCCTTTGGAGCACCCCTTGTTGGAGGTGGGAGGTGCTGGACTCCAGAGGGTCTGCAAGGTTTCTGCTCAGTGACATTACAGCTTTAAAAAAACCTAATATATCTGGGCAGCAGAATTTAATCCAGGATTTCTCATTCCAGGGTATCATGGCTCTCTTCCAGCACTAAAACACACCACAGGATCCAGGTAGGAGCTGATTTTCAGCTCTTCAGCCCTCAGGGGAGAGGCATTGTCATTTTTTTAATGGCTGTAGAAGCCCAGGCTGTGAAAGCGATTTCAGGAATGCTTTAAATCCATGGTTTGCTGCTATTCCATCTGTGGCTGAGCTCAGGGACTGCAGGGCTGGAGTTTCCTTCTTTCAGGGGCTGGGGCAGGGGGTGTCAGACCCCAGCCCCATGGACTCACCAAACACCGAGTCTGAGTGCAAGCTCAGCCCAGGGGGAGGATCAAACCCCTTTCCAATGACTTGAAAAATCAGTGTAATTGCTTTTAGTGATTCTTGGGGTTGTCCAAGAGTTGGACTTGATGACCCTTGTGGGTCCCTTCCAACTCTGTGATTACCCTGGGGGGGTGATTATCCAGAGAAAACAGGAATTGGTCGCTGCCTGATTGGTTTGTGGTGGGCCTGGAAACAAATGAAGGTGGTGCAAAGGCCTGGAGGTGTCTCTGCAGTGATACCAGAGCTGGCATTGCCTCTGAGTGTCCCTTGGCCAGGTAAAATTCCCATTTTAGTGCCGAGCAGGTGTCAGAGGGAGCAACGTCTCAGAGTGAAACCCGTGAATTGGCAAGGGCTGGGAAATTACAGATGTGCTTAATGGAACAGAACCCCTTGTTTACGTTTCTAATGTGCTGCTGGAGCAAACTGCCTCCCAAATAAAAATACTTAAAGTTACGATTAGGATTTATTTACATAATTACTGCCAGAGAAATTCCTGGAACGTGCTGAGCAGCACAAGAGGAACCTCCTGGCTCTCCCTCTGTGCTTGCCCATGTCTCCAGGTTGGTTTGCTGTTGGGGGGTCTGTCAAAGCTGTTCCCAGCCCAGGGAGGCAGGGAGGCTTTTGTTCCCAAATGAATCCATCTATATTGTCTGTATGTTTGGTTTGCTGGCTGTGGCTGAGGCAGAGCCAGCTCATCCTGGTGATTGTGCTGTTGGCTGGAGCAGCATTCCTGGGCTGGCACCTCTCTCCTGGGGCACAGAACCTGGCAGCACCGAGGGTGCCCTTGGGCTCTGCTCCCTGAGGTGAGGGAGCCCCTGCCCTGTGCACTGGGAGCAGTGGTGGCTTTCAGAGCTACTCCCAGCCTGTCCTGGCCACCTCCAGCCCCGGGGAGTCCCTGCCCAGCTCTGGGTGGCTCTGGGGACTCTGCTGATTTATTTCTGCTGGAAATGTGCAGCCCAAAGCACAATAGGCCCGGGACAGGCTTGTGCTGATTAAATCCAGCCCTGGGCATGACAAATCTTCCTCTTAATATTTCAATTTACTTTGGCAAACTCGCGCCCTCATCGTGTCTCCTAAATCACAGGGTGAGTGCTGCTGACAGAAATTCCCACTCCTGGCTGGGCAGTGCCTGCTCTTCCCTGGGGTTGGGACCTGTGGGGTTTGCAAACTCCTCCCTGCTCCAGCCTCCCATGGAGCAGGATTTTTCCTCAGCTGTCAGATTTGGGAGATGGGAATTTTCTTTGTGCTGGAATGTGGATGTTCTCCTCTCGGTGGGGTGTGGAGCTGGGGCCCTGCACTGACAAACACCTTACTCAGGGTGCTTGGCTGAACCCTCTGAGGGAGCTGCATGCTCCTAGTGGGGTCTCAGGGGTGTCCAGACCCTCCCATGCCTTTGGAAGTTGTGCTGCTGGGCAGCACTTGGAGCTGCCCCTGCATCCCTGGCAGTGCCCAAGGCCAGGCTGGATGGGGTTTGGAGCAGCCTGGGACAGTGGAAGGTGTCCCTGCCATGGCAGGGGTGGTTCAGGATGCGTTTTAAGGTTCTCTCCAACCCAAACACTCCACGATGCTCTAACCTTTTACAGGCAGCTCAGTGCAGACCTCTATGTTCTCTGTAGTTATTCCCAAGGCTGAGATCTGCAGTCTGAGTGTTGGGGAATCCTGCTTTCCTAAAGCTCCACTGCTCTGGCTCCCCTCACTCCTCTCCAGCACCCAGAGGCAGCAGCTGCTTTGCTGTTTGTTTGCCCAGCTCCTGCCTCAGGCCCTGGGTCCGAGCTCAGCCCACCGCTCCCACACCCAGCTGCAGCCCGGGCTGCTGGTCCAGCCCCTCCTCCGGGCCAGGCTTTGCTCCATGCCCATCAAAGCAGGCAGATAACGACAATCACCCTCTTTCTCCGGTTTCCTGGCAGGGAGAAGATGCCATTCCACCATGTGACAGCTGGCTTGTTGTACAAGGGCAATTACCTGAACCGCTCGCTCTCGGCCGGCAGCGACAGCGAGCAGCTGGCCAACATCTCCGTGGAGGAGCTGGATGGTGAGTGCTGCCCGGGGCTCTGGGGGGAGGAAGGCTCCTCTGCACCTTCTCCATGGTGTCCTGTGCATGGAAGGCAGGTGGGAAGTGGGATGGCTCAGCAGACCAGGGGCATGGAGAATGTCCCCAACCAAAGTTGTGTTGGGAGCCGTGGAGGGATTTTAGTCGCGGTTTTTGTCCTTCTGCAGCTTTTTGAAACATTAAGCCTGCATTTTATGGGCAGAATGAGAAAATTTAGGTTCACACTGTCCCAAAGATGTCTGTAGTCTTCCCTGGGACCCTGCAGAGCTGAGTCTGTTCTTCCCACCAAGTCTCATGTGCTTTGAGGCCTTCCCAAAGGGAGGTTCCTCTTCATGTCTCAAGGTAAGAAGATGCATGGAGGTAGCTCGGGGCTTAAAAGAGCTTTAAAATTCCATTTTCCAGATCAGTGGTAGGGAGCACAGAGCAGCCTTAGTCTGGCACAGGCCATCAGGAAAGTTGTCCACGTGTGCTGCCTGGAGGATCCCATCATTTTCCCCCTGGTAGTTGTTGTTAATCCCCTCTGCCCTGGACCAGGATGCGTAGCCAGGTACTCCTCATCTGGTTTCGGGGGGAAAAGTCTCTTTTGTAGAGGATTTGTGGCTCACCAGGGTAATTTCTGAGTTAAATAATTAGAGTTAATGTTGTTGACAGCCGGTCTTTGAGCATTGTGGAATGAATTGGAGCTCTTGGTTTGCTCTCCAGTGGACACTTGGTACAAGCCATGGTCAGAATCAGGAGAACTTTTTGAGGGAAGGATCAAGGGAAGGGTGCAAGATGGAACTGGTCCTTCCGGGACAGCCTGGAGGCATTTTGGAAAAACAGGAGGCCAACATTTCTGCCCACCCTGGCCCTTTTCTTGTGTGCTTTGGTAAATCAGACACTAATTTCCCAGCCTTTCCAACTCGGAGCCTTTGGATTTGGGTTTGTGAGCTTTACATGAATTTAGCTCAGGTACCAACAGTGTTTTCCTCTTCCCAATGAGGGTGTGAGGACACAGCTCAGGTGAGAGACAACCTGAGAAACCACTTCAGTGCAGCTCAGCTCAGAGCCAGGCACTCCAGGGCTGCCAAGGTCACTTTCTGGGCTCTTCCCCTGGAGCTTGGCTTGAAGGTTTGAGTACAGCTGAACTGAGCTGGCTCAGCAGCTCCTCATCCCAAAGATGCCAATAGCGTGGCCAGGCACAGCTTTGCCTTGTCCCTGTGCAGGGTCAGGGGGCTGGGAGCACACACCAGGAGGGAGGAGGTCCTGCAGCTCACTCCAAGCACAGACAAGGATCTTCTGTTGTCCCTGTCGCGACTGAAGCACGGCTGCTGCCATTGCCTGTCAGACTGGCAGAGACGTGGCAGGAGCTGCTTGAAGCTGGCAGGGCCGGGAGGGCACGGGGGATGCTCGTCCCTGCCTCGCTTCCATGCCTCCCTTTCGCAAGGAACGGGCTGGGTGAGGGGAGGAAATCCCGCCTCAGTTCCACCCTCCCCGGCTGTCCCCGGTCCCCGTGCGGATCCCGGCGCCCTCGGGCATCGCTGTGTCCGCGGGAGGAGCGGGAGCCCAGCCCCGCCTGCCCCGGGGGAATCCGGCGCTCCAGAGCTGCGATGGGCGCCCTTAATTACGGGCAAATGCGGGAATTTCGGCGTGGAGGAGCCGCCTTTGGAGAAGGAGCAGCCGAGCGCTGCTGCCTCCAGTCCCCCTGCAGTGGGAGTGGGGGCGCAGGGGGCTCCTTGGTGTCCTCTCACAGGGTTCGGGCAGAGCCCTTCACCTCAGCATCCCTTAATTCCCTTTATTCCCTGCCTGTTAAGCGCAGGCTCGTGCTCGAATTAAGATCGGTTCTTTTCCTGGCAGCCTTTGCTGTGCACCCCTCCCGGCGAGGGCTGTGTGCCTCTGCCGTGAGCAGTCCCCAGCTCCACCTCGGGTTATTCTCTTCCACCTGCAGACACAGGAGTGGCTCTGGACTGGTGTGTGTCTGAAAAGCCAGAGCAGCAGAAGAAGCTGGAGATGCTTTTCCATGTGCCAGCAGCGTTCAGCCTCTGGAATTCATATTTAAAATGAAGTCAGCAGTCTCCATCTCCCTGTGTTTTGTCTCTAATACCAGATCAGTGCCTGACTGTGCTGGTAATTGGGGAAGGTTCACTGCCCAAACCCCAAACAGAATTAGTCTTTCTGCCTTTAAGCATAAACTGTCTGAGGATGAGTAACAAAATGTTCTTCCTTGAGAAGTTAATGTCAGGCTATTGGAGCTCTGTGGATGGATCAAGCTGTGAGAGCTCGATGCCAATAACAGATTTGCATTTCATCTTCCAGGCTGGGGGAGAGATGCCAAAATTCTCCTTGGTTTCTTTTTCAATGAGATTTCGGTCCTGAGGGAGTTCCAGCCTATTGAGAAATTCCAGTCACACAGATTAAATTATGATAGGTTTGGAGCTGGAGGAGTCACTGGGAATTTTCTATAACGTTCCTCTGCACTCAAGGCTCCAACAAGTGCCTGATCTGTTGGGTTCTTTCCAGCAGATTTCTTTTTTTTCTGTGTCTGGCACTGTGTGTGTCAGCACTGTTCACTTGGGAAGGGTTTCTGGGATGCTGCAGGGGGACGGTGCTGCAGCCTGACCCTGCTCTCAGCTCATCCTACAGGGAATACCCAGGAGTTCTCCCTGTTTCAGCTGCAGGTGGGGGCTGGAGGAGAACAGGGAGCTCAGGAAATGGAAAAGAGCTCTGATTTCAAGTAATGTAAGGGGGAAAGAGCCCAGGGCTTGGGGTGAATGCTCAAAGTGCTTCTCTGCCTCTTCTCTGAGAGGTTATTTTCCAAATGAATATTCAGAATCAGAAAATCCCACAATGGTTTGGGTGGGAAGGAACCTTAAATCTCATCCAGTGCCACCCCTCCATGGGCAGGGACACCTTCTACTGTCCCAGGCTGCTCCAAGCCCCAGTGTCCAACCTGGCCTTGGACACTGCCAGGGATCCAGGGGCAGCCACAGCTGCTCTGGGCACCCTGTGCCAGGGCCTGCCCACCCTCCCAGGGAACAATTCCCTCCCAGTCTCCCATCCATCCCTGCCCTCTGGCAGTGGGAAGCCATTCCCCGTGTCCTGTCTCCCCAGCCCTTGTTCCCAGTCCCTCTGCAGCTCTCCTGGAGCCCCTTTAGGCCCTGGGAGAGGCTCTGAGCTCTCCCTGGAGCCTTTTCCACGTGAACAGTCCCACATTTCTCAGCCTGTCTCCATAGGGGAGGTGCTCCAGTCCCTTTATCAACTTCATGGTCTCCTCCAGCCTTGGTCCAACAATTCCATGTCCTCCCCACTTTGGGGACACCAGAACTGTGTCCAGTTTCCCAGGTGAGGCCTCAAGAGAGCACAGGAAGTTTTTCCCTGTGAAAGTTTCCTGACTTGCAGCAGCCATCTGTCATCCCCAACTGCACTCTGGTTTTCTGCACGCTGCTGGCAGCAGGGGGAGGCTGGGAGAGGAGAGGTCACTGCTGGTGGGTGTCTATTCCCAGCAGCAGCCTTTGCTATTTGTGGGGCTGGAGTGGTGTGAGGGTGTTTGGCAGCTGTCACAAAGGGAATTAACTTGCCCAGAGCTAAATCAGGAGATCCTTAACTTTGTAACTCGGGATAAATAATGGAGCTGGGAGTTGCAGCTCATCCATAACCTGGCTCTGAGGGACTGGAAGCATGGAGGAGCCTCAGGTAGATGTTACTGCCATGTGCTTGGAGGTTTCTATGCATGAAATGACAAATTCAGGCTGGAGGGGCTGTTTTACACAGATTTTCTGGCTCTTGTTGGTTGACATAAAATCATGGCACAGTTTGTGCAGACTCTGAGCTTTGCATGTCCCTTTCAAGGCAGCTCCTGTCCTCACGTTCTGAACCACCAGGAGTATTTTTAATAAAAAATGCTGGATGGAAATAATCATGTCGAGCTTGAGTCATCCACCTCCACAGGCACTATCTAAAGGGTATTGTCAGGAGGGAAAAACATTTCCAGAGTGGGAATGTGACAAATCTCACCTGAAGGGAGATGCATGATAAGCAGCCTTTGGGGAGATGCAAGTAGGGCCTTGCAGAGAAACCCAAATGTGAACCACAGCAGCAACATTTGTCCAGGCAGACATCCCAATAACTCCTTCCCTGAGCCAGGTTCCTTTGGCATCAGCAGCAGGAAATGTTGGCATCTGGTGCCTCACCCACGGAGCTCCTGCCTCAGGTAGGGCTGGGGTGTTTGTGGGGCTTTCCTAGACAGGAGGAGATCTTTGAGCTTCTTGCAGCCCCTAAGGTCCAGCTCCAGGGTGGCAATGCCAGGGTTTTGCCTGGTTGAACTGGAGATGTGGGCAGAGCAGCCCAGGAAAGGGGGCCGCAGGAGCTTGGGATGCAGGGGAATATAGGGCAGGAATGTGGGGACCTCCCTCACCAGGAGGCTTTTCCATCCTTATGGATTATAAACCACAGCAGATGCCTGACTTCTACTTCTCTTCCCACCACCTCCCCTCTGTCAGCAGCTCTCACCTGGGTCTCTTTCCTGGCCGTAGAAGACATCCCTGAGTAGCTCCAGAGTCCACTGGGAGCAGCTCCTGAGGGAATTTAGGGTCCTGGTTAAGTGCTGCTGCACATGGAGCTGGGATTAGCAGCTGTCTCCTGCTGGCCAGTGATTCAGGCAGGGCCAAGGGGCTCAAGGGCTGGGGGGGCTGCAGCCCCAGGAGCAGGGCAGGGTGGCAGTCGTGGGGCTGGAGACACTCTGGGGTCACACTGGCGTCACACTGGGGTCACACACCACAGGCAGAATGCCCCAACATGACAAACACAGCTGTGCCATCCTAACCCTGCCTCTGAAAACCAGCCCAGGTGAGGGCTGCTCACCCTCCTGTGCACATCTGGTGACCATCCTTGGGTGTTGGGAATCCTGGGACGGAGGGGCCATGTCCTGCAGGGCTCTGTCACCAACCAGGCTCCTCTGGGGGCTGTTATTTAACAAAACCCCTGTGAGCCCCATGGCCAGCTCAGGGCTGGCTCTCTGTGCTGTTATCAGGAAGGCTTGGTAAGATTCCCTGGCTGCAGAGTCAGGGCTGCTGTGCTCCTGTCCCTCTCCAGAGGCTGAGTTTTCCCTGGCACTTTAATCCTGCCCTGGGCATGGCACAGAAGGGAAAGGACAGGGACAGTCCCTCCAGCCTCCCCAGCTGATTATCTTCGGTGTTCCAGGGGGGATCCAGGGAACAGGAGCAGGAATGTGCTCCAGCAGGGAGACCCAGGGGAGGCAGGCATTAGTCAGTGGACTGAGTCATGGAGCAGCAACAGGCTGAGCTCCAGAGAGAGGAAAAAACACCTGGAAAGAGGGAGGAAAGGAAAGGAAAGGAAAGGAAAGGAAAGGAAAGGAAAGGAAAGGAAAGGAAAGGAAAGGAAAGGAAAGGAAAGGAAAGGAAAGGAAAGGAAAGGAAAGGAAAAGGAAAGGAAAGGAAAGGAAAGGAAAGGAAAGGAAAGGAAAGGAAAGGAAAAGGAAAGGAAAGGAAAGGAAAGGAAAGGAAATTCTTGTGGGATAGGAGATGCTCTGAACATGGATCCCTTCACAGCTCTCCAAGTTCACACTCAGTGCAAGCCCTGCAAGCATTAATGCAGTGGCTGGGACTGTATAAAGCTCATTTGCTATTTCCCAGAGCTCTTTTCCAAGGGAGGTTCATCCCCAGTGTCGCTGCTGTGAGTGGCCACGGCTGGAAATGGAATTATTCCTGTCTGCTATTGAGCTGTGATGGGGTTTCATGTCCCTGAATACCAAACTGTGCCAGCACCATGCTCAGGCTGCTGGGGACAGGAGGAGCTCTGTATCTCCCTTCTGCAGAGCTCCTTCTGCCAATTTTCCAGCTACAGCTTGGAATTCCAGTGTGGATTTCCTTGGGACTTGGGAGTTCCAGGTATGGAGCAGCCTCCCTAAAGAAATGATAAAATCTGGTGCAATGTTAATGTTCTGAGGATCACAGAATCCTAGAACAGTTTGGGATTTGAAGGGACCTCAAAGCCTCCCACTGCCCCAGGCTGCTCCAAGCCCCAGTGTCCAGCCTGGCCTTGGGCACTGCCAGGGATCCAAGGCTGCTCTGGGCACCCTGTGCCAGGGCCTGCCCAGTGAACTCTGCAGGAAGTCTTGAGTTGCAGGTTCCCATCTGCTCCAGACAGTTCCTGGATGGGGACAGGGTGGGTCCCGTCCCTGAAGCTGTGACAGCTCAGCCCTGAGGAGGCTGCAGGGATCCCCAAGGCAGAGGTTTGTGGGTTGCCATTCCTTGTGCTCTGTGCCATTAGGAGTTTCCAGGTGCCAGCATTCCTGGGGCACTGGCTGAGGGGAGGCCCCTGCCCAGCACAGCTCCATTCTCCTGAGCTCCCTTTGGGAATCCTTCCCTGTGGCAGCACAGCCACAGACACTCATCCAGCATCACCACCCTTCCCCCCTCAGCCTCCAGGAAAGCTATTTTTCCCAGGAATTAGCATCCCTGCCCTCCCCAGACAGGCAGTGCAGTGTGTGGACACCCAAAAGGTGGGGGCACAGGGAGCTCTGCAGAGGAATTCCAGCTTCTGAGGGTTGGAGCTGCTGCGTTGCCATCGGGCCCACGGGGGCTGGGGGATGAGCTCTGAGATTCTCCAGCACTGCAGCTCCTCAGCAGGAAGGTGGCAGAAAGCTTTGGATGGGAGAAACTCCAGAACAGGAAGTATTTCCATTCCCCTCTATATCCCAAACCCTGCACAAGGAGCCTGAACTTTGGCAGGTTGATTTTCCAGGGGGACAAACCAGCCTTGGGAAGGGCTCCAGGGGCTCTGCTCCCCCTGTCCCATGCCCCCTCCCAGAGGGGAATGTGTCACCTGCACTGCCCGCCCCCAAAATCCAGGAACAGGCAATCAGCAGCATCTCCAAGGACAGAGTCCTTGCAGCAAGAGAGTACAAATAAAATGGGATTGCTGCCAACAAATTAAAATGACAGGGACACCATCTGGATAACAATTAAAGGGATGGTTTGAGCTCCAGCTATGCTGACACAGTTTGGGAATGGGCTGGTGAGACAAGGAGTTACTGGGAGGGATATTCAGATATCCTCGGGCAGGGCTGGAGGATTCCTGGATTATTGTAGTGGAGATGGAGCCTGTTCAGACAGATGGATTTGGGGAGAGGGATACAAACCATGCCTTGGTGCAGCTCCTTTTGGGTATGCTGTGGGTGTCTCTCTCACCAGAAGTGCAGCTGAGGCTTTGGTGCTCCCTGGCATTCCATGGATCCTACCAGGGCCATGCTCCTGTGGCTGGGAATTTGCTGCCTGTGTCCCCTCCAGCCACAGGAATGGAGCAAATCCACATCAGGAGCTAAACCTGCTATAAAAGGCATTTAAATCTGGCTGTGACATGTTTATCCAATTTTTATTAGGGATTTTTAATTTTTGATGCAAGCTCCTAGGCTGGATCATTAATTTTACAAGTTCTTCAATCCCTGGTGTTAAACCTGGGTTTAGCAAGTCCCTGCTATTCCATGAAGCATTCCTGGATGCACCCAGGGGTCTCATCCTGACCTGCTGCCTTATTGCCTGCGAGCTGCTCAGTGGCAGTGGCACTGCCTGGGGCAGGGCTCCTGCAGCCCAGGGGTGTGAGATTCCCTGGACATCCCCTGGAGTCTGGATGCCTCTGTGTGCCCCATTTTCCAGGATGGGAAGAGCTGTGGATTCAGAGAGGTGTTGGTGTGTTGTGCACACCCAGCCAGGTCCCAGGGATCATTTGGGATGGGGTCAGTCTGTCCAGAGCATCTTTCCCTGGCAAAGGGAGGCATCAATTCCTGCCTGAGGCTTTTGGGGCTGGGCGGGGCTGGCAGGGCTTACAGGAGCAGATTTTGGACATCATCCCCACCCCATAAAGGGCCATGATGGTGCCTCTCCTTTGGATCAGGTGGGAATTGTCCCAGCCATCCAATCCAGCTCCTTCCCCAATCCAGCCACAGGGGTGAGACTCTGGAGAAACCTCAGTGCTGCAGAAGCCACAGCAACTCTGGGACTCAAACTGTTGGTCCCCAGCTGAAAATCCCTCTGAAAAGCCATTTCTTCCCATTTAACTGCACAGGCAGAGGCACAAACCTGGCCCTTTCCCTGGATTTAAGCTGCCTTAGGCATCCCTTGTGGCATTGAGTGCTAAGCAAATGGTTCATTCTTTATTTCAGTTCCTGGGGCCTCTCTCTGTGCTGGGCTCAGGAGCTCAGGGAGGGCTGAGAAAAGGTGTCAAAGCTGAGGGGCTGGGGCAGGGATGGCTCTGGTAATCCCAGCCTTGCATGCAGAGCCCAGGAGCAGGATGGGCATGAGGGGCCTGTGGGGCTGCCAGGGCTCTGCTCGCTCAGACAGGGCCTCAGAGCTGGCCTTTAATTACCCTGATTCAGAATCCTGCAGGGTCTGGAGGTGATTCTGGTGCTCTGCCTGCCGGGCTGGTGGGGCAGTGCAGTGCCAGATGTCCCTGGGGCTGTGGGGACAGGGATTTCAGCCAGGAGGTGATGTTCATTTAGCACATCTGCTGAAATCAAGACCCAGCCCAGCAGAGTCGATGCCCTGACTCCTCAGTACAGCCTCCTCTCCAAGGCACCAACGCCTGCAAAACCCCACTGAATCTGTGCAGGGGAACATTCAAAAATAGGTTTTCCCCCTAAATAAGGAGCTTTAGGGGTTAGGTGTACACTGGAGAAGCAGAAGGACAGATCCTTGTTCACAATCCTTCACTGGGATGGTTTGGCTGTTGCTGATTCCTCTGTGCTCAGTTTACCAGGCAGCAGAGAGATTTGGGAAGGGGGAGAAGCCACCACAGCCTCGAGAGCTGCCAGAGCCTCCTCCGTGGCTCCTGCTCCCCTTGAGCAGTGGCCTTGCCTGGACTCCCCAGTGCCCGTGTCCCTGTGGTCCCTGCTGGTGACAGGGGGTGGCATAATGCTGCTGCAGCAGTGGCAGGGACAGAAACCCAGTGACTGAGGGGGTCTCACCTGGTGCCTTTGAAGGGCTTTTTTACAGATGCCACTCGAGCAGAGCCTTTGGAATCGTCTCCAGATGTCAAGGTCGGTGCTCCTGGTTTGAGATGGGGACACTGCCCATGGCACTGCCAGGATCCCAGCCCTGCTGCTCCGGGAAGTATCCATCACCCGCAGGGCTCTGCTGAGGGACACTGCGTTCTGCGTTCCTGTCCCCATGTCCCTGTGTGCCAGAAAGTGCCTGTCCTGTCCTGAGGCCAAGGCCAGGGCCCTGGCACAGTGAGCAGGGTGTGAGGCCAGCAGAGGGATGTCAGCAGTACCGGGAATTAAACCTGGTTGTCCTCTCCCTCTGGCTGGAATTCTCTGTTTGTCAGATCCCCTTGCCCAGACGTGGTTCCTGGGACATCACAGCCTCAGCTCAGATGAGGAAGAGGTGCCAAGGCCGGGTTCATTAAAGGGATTGTGCAAGGATGCTCCCTTTAGGATCTGCACTGCATGTCCCCAGAAAGTCAAAGCTGGGGGAAGCAGGAGAGGAGGGAACAGGGGGCTGTGCCCCAGTGGGATGGGGCAGGAGGGTGGGAGGGAGCAGAGGGCAGAGGGTTTGGAGCTGGGGTGGAGCTGAGAGGAGCAGCTGCCTCCAGCCTTGGATTTGCTGTTCCCAGAGCCAAAGGAGCCAGAGCCATGTGCACTGTCCCTGGAGCCTGCAGCTCCAGGGACACCACGTGTGCGTTGCTGTGGGGTTTGCTGTGGGGGAGGGCTGATTCCTTGTACCCTGGGGATGTCTCTGCTGAGGTTTATCTGCAGCCACAGCCAGATGGGTCCGGGGGGCCTGGGAATGGAGGAGGAGCCCAGCAGGACGTGCTGCTCTCCCAGCTCAGCCTTTGGTGACATCAAAGCAGATCTGCAGGAGCCCTTGGAAGTCTGGCCTTGGACACCCATCCATGGGGTGCCCCCCTGCAGGGACCTTGGTGCTCCCAGGCCCTGGGGCTGTGCAGGGCTGCAAGGACCCCCCAGGCAGGGCTGGGAGGGACAGGGATGCTCCGGGAACAGCGGGGACCAACAGGAGAGCTCAGCCTCCTTTGCTTCCTGATCTGACCCTGGATGCCAGGAGTGCCCAGGGCCACAAGGAGTGCCCAGGAGCACAGGGAGTGCCCAGGGCCACAAGGAGTGCCCAGGAGCACAGGGAGTGCCCAGGGGCACAGGGAATGTCCAGGGGCACAGGGAGTGTCCATGGGCACAGGGAAAGTCCAGGGGCACAGGGAGCGCCCAGGGGCACAGGGAATGTCCAGGGGCACAGGGAGCGCCCAGGGGCACAGGGAATGTCCAGGGGCACAGGGAGTGTCTGGGAGCACCTGGACAGCAGCAGAGCTCCTGGGGCCAGGCAGGAGCTGCAGTTTTGGAACGCTCTGGGAGCCCTCAGTGCCAGCACAGCCACTGCAGGGTGAGAGCACTGCAGCTCCTAGGGCTGGTGCCAGCCTGGCTCAGGCTGTTTGCTCTCCAAATGAAATGAGTTAAAGCTGAGCCGTGGTTTTGGCAGGCTGATCTCAGCCCAAAGTCCTGCCCTCCCTCCTCACTGGGTGGTGCTGGGCAGGGAGGGCCTGGCCAGGGGCTCTCTGGGGCACCCCTGCATCAGGTGGGGTTTGGGGGATGAGCTGAGCCAGGACCTCTCTGTCTGCCTTGGTCTCCTGTTCACCCCCTCTCCAAAGGGCTCTTGTGGCCTGGTCCCAGCTGAGAGGGACAAAAGGGAGGGACAGTGGCAGTGCTGGGACAACAGCAGTACCCACATGAGCATCACTTGGAGCAACGCTCAGAATGACAGGACAGGAGATCAAGGAGCTCAGTGCCCAGGTCTGCAGAGTCCTGGCACCGTTCAGCAGTGGGGAAAGCAGCTGGGATCCAAATCTGGCTGGAATTGGGATGGGTTGGATAAGCAGGGATCTGCTCAGTCCCAGCCCATGTCCTGCCTGGAGCTGGGGGGTCACAGGCAGCCCGAGCCAAGTAAGAGCAAGAAAAAGAACTCCCAGAAACACTGACATTTGGAATTTTCAGTCTTTAATAGTGCAGAACAGCACAAAGGCTTTCTGAAAATGTCTTCTTTGTTTTGATAACAATTCTGGGGGGGGGGGGGGGGGGGGGGGGGGGGAACCAACAAAAGAAAGAAAACCCCAAGCGTTGGTAGTGAATTATATTTGTGTCTCATGGTCCTGAATGCACATCATTAAGATATCATTTAGGAAAAGTCTCTCTAAATAAGCCATTAGAACACACGCCTATTAGAAACATCTGGGATGAGGCAGTATTTGTATTTTAGGATTATTCTTTTGGGCAATTTCTTTTTAATTTGTGAGGAAACACAAATCTCATTACTTTCCTTTCAACGAAATCTAATCCAGGGCATGAGACTGTGGTGAACAGCTCTGGGTGGGGAGGGGCAGGCACGGGGCTCTGGAACCGACTGGAATTGCTGCTTTTTCCCCGAGGCACAAGGGACCTGGAGCAGTTTTGTGCTCAGCAGTTCCTCACGTTTGCACATCAGGAGGGGACACAGCAATTTCTGCCTTGGAAATGGGGAGCTGTGTTTGCCAGCGTGGCTGAGGGGTGAAATGCCCAGCACAAGCACCCCATGGAGCTCGACCCTGCTTTGTAAGTTTGATTCCAGTGCAGGAGAGAAAACGAGAAAATAGAGGGAGTTGGATGTTCTGTCCTGCTTCGCTCCTGGGGGAAGTGGAAGTGAGATGGGCTGAGGTCCCTCTCTAAAGTACAGGAGTAACAATATCCCTGATAGTACAAATCTGTTCCTTAGGGACTGCAGGAGAGTTAACTGCCCCAGGACAGCTCTCAATGCAGCTCTGCAAATAGAGGATTGTTCAGTTTATTGGAGTTTAAAAATAAATGAATGCCCCTACTTTTTTCTATTTTTTTTAGTCTGAGCCAAATCAGCACATTTGAATTTTTGCATTTTTTTCCTCCCATGAATCAGAAGCTGTGGAGGAAAAACGAATTCTCCTCTGTTCCAAATCAAAGTGTTTCATTTCGAGGCTGAGCTTTTTCACTCAGTTCTGCCCTGAAGGTGTGGCAAACGTGCAGACTTTGGCTGGCCAGGTCCCAGCATCCATAGAAAGATCAAATCCAAACATTTCCTCCCAGCCCGGACACGGGGCGGGGGCAGCTGCTGGGAGCTGATGAGGTGTCTCGGAGAGGCTGGGCCTGGTTTGGGGGAAGCTCTGCAGGAGACAGATTGCCTGGGATGGTTCTTTTCCAGCCAAGCCACGGGCCCAGGACAGGGCCAGGATTCGGGCAGGGATGTGCAGGGATCCCTCCCATCCTGGCAGAGGAGCCCCAGGAGTGTCACACCCGAGGCACCCCTGTGCCCTCAGGGTCCCACCTGTGGCTCCCAAGTGCTTTCACTGCTCCCCTGAGAAGCTCCCAGGAGCCCAGCCCGGGTTCAGGCAAAGCCCAGGAATGGCCATTCCAGCCCAGCAGTAAAAGTATCCAGGGTTTGGCTTGGCTGGGATGCAGGAGGGACACTTCCCACTCCATTCTGGGAAGGGGCTTAGGGAGCTGCTGGCTCCTTCAGGGTTCATTCCAGCAGCCTTCCAGGCTCGTTTCTCCACAGCTTTCCTTTGCTGGGTTCCCCATCCTCCCTTTTGTCTGGCTCTCACTTTTCACAAGAAAAGGCTGGAATGTATGAGCTGAGGAAATGGCAGCAGAGCAAATCGAGAGTCTGGTTAAATACAGGGCTCTGGAGGGGAAGTCTGGCTTCTCCTCAGGTTCCCTGCTGTCCTGCACTGGGTCTGGCATTTCCAATCTGCTTTTTTTTCCTCCTTGGGTGAGGAGATGTGCTTTGATTTCTGCAGCTCCCATCAATGAGAGTGAGGCTGAGGTGTTCCCCTCAGGCCTGGCAGAAGGAGATGGGATTAGACAGCAGCTCACACTTCAGGAGCTGTTGCTCAGCAGCTCTTGAGGGTTTGGAGAGCAGCTTTTAGGTGATTGAAGGGTTCAGTTTATTTCCCCTGTAAGAGACAGCAGGCCAGGGCTCTTGGCTGGGCGTCACCTGGGTGTCACCTGAGCCCGAGGGACATCTTGTGTGCATTGCTGTGGGGAAGGGCTGACTCCTTGTACCCTGGGGATGTCTCTGCTGAGGTTTATCTGCAATAACACACACCTGAGGCTGCTGCTTTCAGGTGTTTAGTGTGATTATTTCACCTTCTCACCCACAAATTTGGGCTGGAATCACTGTGTGGAGGCCTGGCAGATAAAAGCTCTCCTGGTGATATTGAGAGCACCTGTTTCCCCATCCCAGCAATGTTTGAAGCCAAATATGGCTCCTCCCTGGAGCTCCTCTGCGTGGAGAAGCTTGCCCGTGGAAAGTTTCTCAGGAGGAGCAGGGTTGGTGTCTTTGCTCAGCCAAAGGAAGAGCTGAGCTTGGGGAGGGACCCCAGGAAAACATGCTGATTTCACAAATGTGAGATTCTGATCCCGGTGATGGAGGCAGGAAAATTCCCGTGGATGGAGCTGGGCTGTCACTGAAGGAATCAGATAACTGATGATGTCCTTAGAGTCCATTTCCCACTCTGATAGAAACCTTTTAGGGACCAGCTCCTAGAGAAAGCTTCACCCTGCTGAGTTTCAGTTCCTGAGTGCTGGAAGATTGGCTGTCCCATCCCACCCTGGGGGTTCTGGGGTGCAGCAGCCCATGGGCACCGCTCATTCTGCCACCTTTCCTCTGCTGGCTGAGGAGGAGGCTCTGGCACAGACCCAGTCCCATCCCAGTTTGCCCTGCACTGGGGTGAGCCTGGCTGTGAGAGAGGGCTGGCCCCAGGCTGGGCTGGGTGTTGGGGCTGGAACAGAGAGAGGCTCTTTTGAACCTCGCTCCTTTGGGTAATTACCACTATGGTAATTTATGTGCTTCATTAATAATCAACTCTCTGCGTTCCCTTGCCTCTCCCAGATCCTGCTGCTGAGGCCTCCAAGGCTTTGATGGGATGAGAGCAGCACAAATTAAGAAAATGGGCTAAGAAAGGGAGGCTGTGAGGCAGGAGGGCCACAGACCCGTCTGGTTTTGCTCTAAAACAGATCAAACGAAGGGGTTTGGTCCTGCTTGGGCATTTCCTTCTACGCCTTCGGGGAGGCACCTCCTCCACCTCCCTCAGCCCCAGCTCTGCTTTGGCTGAGGGCAGTTCAGGAGCAGCTGGGATAATCCTTATCCCCGGGGGGGACACAACCCTGTTGTGGCACTGAGTTCCTCACCCAGAGCGCTCCTTGAGACTTCCCCAGCTCCTGATTGCTGCTGTCCATCCCAAAGGATGAATTGGGAACAAGCAGTGCCTGAGCAGCCTCTTCACAGCAGCTAGCGAGGAGCCTGGGCTCCAGCTGGAGCTTGGAGTTCCGTGGGATAGCCCTGGATAACTCTGGACAGCTGTGAGAAGCTTTCTGGATGTCAGTCAGGGATGTGTGTAGGAATCTTCAAGCCATAAATACTTGGTGAGGGTTGCAGTGACTTTTTTAATTTGAGTGGGGAGAGCAGAATGTGGCAGCCAGAAAAACCCATGATACAAAAATAGTAGTGGCCCTTTTGGGAAGAGGAAATGATATTCCACTAAAAACAGCAACCCCAATTAAATGGGAGCATTTAAAGCAGGGAATTGCTAATTACCTAGATATGGATGAAGCAGACATGGCAAACAGATTTATTGGGGAACTTTGAGCTCTGTACATATGTCCACGATGATTTATTTTCTTGCCAGGAGCTCAGAATTGTCTGGGCTGTGTAAATATTGTGGTTGATGGCTGTAAAGATTTCCAATGGATCAGGCTGGAAAGAGTCATTTGGTCAACCACGGTTACCAGAGCTGAGGATTTTCATTAATGGGGATTTGGGAATGTTTAGGCCAATCCTCACCCTTCTTTCAATTAAACCTTGTTTTAATTAACCTTTGTTTAAATAACCCCTGGCACGTGAAGGAAACCTCTGCCAACACTCCCTTGGGCATGGTGACCTCCTGTGACTCTGGTGGAACAAAACACTTTTCCAAGCAGGTTTGTGTTTGTTAGAGTAGTGCAAGAGGGGCAAGATATTAATTTTTTAACATGAAAGTATGAATTTTCCAGCTGGAATGTGGGAAGTGGCTCCTGCCTCATGTGGAAGGTGATGGGGATGTCTCTGTGCTCACCCTGCACGAGGTGGGCATAGACCATGGTGCCCTCCCCTGCTGTCTCCTCTCCAAACATGGATTTCCAGCACTTTTCCACACCTTCACATCCCTTCTGTTTTGACTTTAATAAGAATAGCAAAGAGTTCAGAGAAAGTAGTTTTGGCATCTACTGTATTTAATTTGCTCCAACTTTCATGTGGAGTTTAATTTAGACTGATGAGAGAGGCAGTTTTATGAGTATAAAACTCCATTAATTACAGATCCTGTCTTAATTATAAATGGCTCTGTTTTAAAGGAAGTTTTACAACCAAAATTAAGACTTGGAGCAGTTCAATCAATATAAACATCAATTAGACCTGACTTTGTACTCCAATTAATTTATGAAGCTTCCCAATGAAGTGTAAGAAGTGTGGCACTTTGTGCTCCTGGCTCTGCCCTCCCCGGGCACCAGCAGGTCCCTGTGCCTCCACTGGAGCCTCCTCAGATCAGCGTGGCTGCAAGAACAACCTTCCCGAGGGGCTGGATGTGCCCAAAGGAACCAGAAGGGTTAATGGTTAAAATGACCCAGCCTGGCCACATTTGTTCACTTGGCTGTGGCCCAGTGAAGTCTGGGATTCCTGGGTGGAAAACTGTCCCACCAGGCTCCCTGAGGAGCTCTGGGACACCCCAGGGTGGCACACGGGCGCTTGTCACAGAGATCACATCAATTCCAGGATGGTTTGGGCTGGCAGGACTTTCAAACTCATTCCACTCCACCCCTGCCATGGCAGGGACAGCTTCCACTGTCCCAGGCTGCACCAAGCCCTGTCCAGCCTGGCCTTGGACATTCCAGGGATCCAGGGACAGCCACAGCTTCCCAGTAACGCTCCCCAAGGTGTGGATGCCACAGGTAAGGAAGAGTTCAACCTTCAGTGCAGGATTTAGGGAGTCACAGAGCTCTCTTGGGCTCCAGACTGGTCCCAGTTGCCTTCTCCTCCCGCCACTCCTCAGGGCAGGGACTCTGTGCCCATCCAGCCGCTCCCAGGGCGAGCCCAGCCCAAGAAAACGCAGGAAAACCAAGAGGAAACTGTAACCTGACCATGCAGGAGGCCCTGGAGGCAGTGGGAAGGGCACAGAGGGAGGTGTTAGCCCAGGTTTTATTTCAGGTTTTGGTGGAACCAGGGGTTTTAGTGAAGCCAAGCTCAGGGCTCTGGAGCAGTTTGAAGTTGGGAAAAGGGCAGGCAAACCAAGGCAGACCCTGCTCCGAATTCCCAGCATATGTTTGATGTTTGAAACCCTTTCAAGCAGAGCCACTTGAGCTAGAGCAAATTCTCCTGAGATCCTTTAGGATTCATTTAGATTCTCCTATCTCCTTTAGGGGATAGGAGCAGCAAAATCTTACCCCAGAACAAGATGCTTCCAAAGGGGCTGCCCTGCCTGGTGCTGGGAGACCTCTGGGCTCGGGGGCTGCCAGGAATCAGGGAATGAGCCCTTTCCAATGGGCTACAGCTAACAGGGATCAGGGAATGAGGCCTCTCCAAAAGGATAGAACTGACAAGAATCAGGGAACGAGGGCTTTCCAAAGGGAGAGAACTGCCCTGGCCCTGCAGCTGGGCCCATGTGCTGCAGTTTCTGTGATTCAGTATGAATGTTGCTGCAGAGAGCTCTATTTCCATGAGAGCAGGGAGAGTGAGGAGGGAGAGAGGCAGACCCTGCCAGTTACGGCTTCTCTCCGTGTTTCTGGGATGCGGCCATCCAGGGAATGGCCAGTCCAGCCCTCACCAGCTCCCCTGAGGGCTGGGGGTGCCCGAGGGGGAGGCACTGGAGGTGCCCAAGCTCTGCTTCCACTCTGGGGAGCCTGGTGGGAACAGTTCCCTCTGGGGATGGCTGGGCTGGAGCCTCCTGACCTGGGCTGTGGGGCTGGCTTGGGACTCCAGGTGCTCCTCATGTCCCACCCTGGGCCTTGGCTGGCCATGGAGGGGAGGTCAGAGCCCTTCCCAGCCCCTGGGGTCCAGAGCACCAGAGCAGGGAAGCTGGGATGATGAGGCCACTGGAGATTGATGTTGGCTCCCATGGAATGGAGATCCTGGCCTGTCCCACTGAAGCTGTCCCTTCTCAGGGCTGGACATGGAGACGTGACCCAGCTCCTGGCCTGTGGGACCTGCTCATGGTGAGCTGGGGAAGCTCCTGTTCCCACGGGGAGCTCTGCCAACAGTGCTGAATCTGCAGTGGGGGATTTCCATCTTGGGTATTTCAGGGATTGGTTTGGGGGCCTGGAGGTTTCTCTCTTTTCTTCTCCTGCCAATGGCTCAGCAGCAGAGAGAGGTTCTTGTGAGGGTTTGGTGGACGCTCGGTGTTTCTGGTGGCCACGGAGGGTCCAGCAGAGGCTGGAAGGGCCACGTTGGAGGGACAGGTGACAAGAAGTTGTGACAGCTCAACGAAAGCTCCCAGAGCCCAGGATGCAGCGAATCCAGGCTCCAGAGTGGGAGAAGGCTGTGGAGAAGGAGAACACAGAGCAGTTGTTCGCTGTCTGCTCCACAGCAGAGCTGCAAATGTCAGATGGAGCTGGAGGAGGTGTTTGGGAGAGGAGAAAGTGGAGCAGCGCTGCTGGCGTGGGTAATCCATGGGACTCCTTCCTGCGGGATAAACAGAAGTAAACGTGATCCTGACACGGAAAGATGGAATGGGAAGCTTTGTGGAGGTCTTGGGACTGTTCAAAGAAGGGCCCTTGAGGAAGGATCATATCTGCCCTGACCCGGTGTTGCCCTTCCCAGGACCCAGAACTGTTCTGGAACTGCAGACCTGGGGCTGTCCCTGGATCAGGCTGAGCATTCCAGGGCCTCTCACTGCCCTTCCTCGGGAAGGGATGCACCTAGCTGGACTTCCCAGTGCCCAAGGGCAGGAATGGGTGGAATACTGGGAAGGAATTGTTCCCTGTGAGGGTGGGCAGGCCCTGGCACAGGGTACCCAGAGCAGCTGTGGCTGTTCCTGGATCCCTGGCAGTGCCCAAGGCCAGGCTGGATGGGGCTTGGAGCAGCCTGGGGCAGGGGAAAGTGTCTGTGCCCATGATGCCTGATCCATGAACAGTGTCCTAATGAGCTTCATCCAGGCACAGGGAATGTGTGACCTTTGCGGGCACTCCCGGCCCCTTGCTGGGATCTGGGATGGAGTGGATGGGAAGGGATGGAGGAGGGAAAGCAGCTGCTGTGCTGCAGCAATAAACTCCTGCTGGAATTCTTGGGCCTGTCCTGTGCAGGGCAAGGAGCTGGACTTGGATGACCCTTGCGGATTCCTCCAGCTCAGGGTATTCCTGAAATACGCTATATTTGGAAATATAGGAAATATTAGGAATATTATAGGAAATTAGGTACATTATTAGGAATATAAGAAATATAGGAAACATGAAAATATTTTATTTCCATGAAACTGGCAGAGCTGTTTGGAATTTTTCCTCCCATTTTGCTCTTCTGTGCTGTTGCTAAAATACCCTTGGAGAGAATATCATGGAGATGGAGATGAGGAACAAGGAGCTGCTTTTATCCTTCCCCCACATCCTGGATGGCCTGGGGAGGTCCTGGAGCACATCCTCTGTGTCCAGGATCCTGTGATGTGCCTGTGCTGGGCTGCAGTCCCTCTCCACAGGCAACTGGCACAGGGATACAGCCCGTGGAAGGAGCAGAGCTGGAATTTCCCTGCTCCTCTTTATTCCTTGGCCACCGTGGAATCCCCTGGAGCTCTTGGCACCCTGCAGAACTCACAGCAGCTTTTCCTGAGTGCTCTGGAGGTGTTTTTTTAGTGTCTCCAGGATAACAGGCAAGTTTTGTCCAGCACAGCAGGATCAGCTGCAGAGGGCTGTGGGAGCCTCTGGAAGCAGAAGCTGCTTGGGACAAGCCAGCAGCAGTTTATGCTTTGAGGGAGAAACTGCCTCTGTGGAGAGGAGTGGGAAAGGAACAGAAACTTCAGGTTTTCCCCCTGAACTGACTTAGGAACTTTGCTCCCTTCTCACTGCTGCCTTATGGAGACCATTCCCTCTCTCTCCTGAGATGTTTTCATAGCCAACTTCTGAATCCAGGTGTTGTGCATCTCTGGAAGAGCCCCAGCAGGCACGAGTTTTGTGAGACAGGGATCGATGCTGGATTCTTTTCCTTCCTGCAGTTGCCTCCTTCATGCTGGAACTCCAGACCAGAGCTAAGTTTCCTTGGAATTGAATTATGTATTTAATGGTTGAGCTGCCAAGAGCAGTCAGGTGGGTTTGTTTCTTGGTTCTATTTCCTGTCAATCTAAATCGATTCATATTTGCAAGAAATACTTCCAGAGTCAGTTTATCAACCAACTTCATTATTGCCTGGGGAAATTCAACGGGATTTTAAGCTGGGACCAATTCCACTTTGTATTCCAGGCAGACCAGGAGGTTTAGGGTGTCTGTGCTCATACTGTGCTCGGATATTGTGGGGATATGTTGGTATATTGAATATCTGTATTGAGGCTATCCTGACCCTGCTGCAGTGTGTCCCTGGCAGTGCCACAGCTCCCTGTCACACTGACTGCTCCCAGTGTCCCTGGCAGTGCCACAGCTCCCTGTCACACTGAATGCTCCCGGTGTCCCTGGCAGTGCCACAGCTCCCTGTCACACTGACTGCTCCCGGTGTCCCTGGCAGTGCCACAGCTCCCTGTCACACTGACCGCTCCCAGTGTCCCTGGCAGTGCCACAGCTCCCTGTCACACTGCTCCCAGTGTCCCTGGCAGTGCCACAGCTCCCTGTCACACTGACCACTCCCAGTGTCCCTGGCAGTGCCACAGCTCCCTGTTACACTGACCTCTCCCAGTGTCCCTGGCAGTGCCACAGCTCCCTGTCACACTGACTGCTCCCAGTGTCCCTGGCAGTGCCACAGCTCCCTGTCACACTGACCACTCCCAGTGTCCCTGGCAGTGCCACAGCTCCCTGTCATACTGCTCCCAGTGCCTCTGGAATCAGGTACTGCACACCCATCTCAAGATCATTTCCCCAGCATTTTTCCTGTGTCAGGAAGTAAAACCACTCTGAATGATCCAGCTGGTGGGGAAGCTGCTCTGCCTTGTAAATCTAAAGGCACTCAGCCTCTCTTCCCTGTGCCCTTGAGTGCAGAGCAATCCCCACGTCATAAACAACAATCCCAGGCAATAATGGAATTATTTGTGGGATGCTTTGGAGAGCGCTCTGGAAATAGGGTCAGCAGTACTTAGAGAGATAGAATTGGAGTTGGAGCAGAGGAGAGGTGGAATTATTTCCTTTTCTTCTTATCTGTTGGGAGATAAGGAACAGGGAGGTCCCAAAGCTCCGGGAGGTGTGGCTCTTTGCTTGGCAGAGGAGTGCCCGGTGCCTCCTCCAGGGCTGATTCCCAAGATCATGCTCCCATCCAAGGCTGTGTGGTGCTCCAGGAGGAGCACCTCAGCTGGAGGCCAGGCCCACCTACAACAGTCACACCTGTGAGCAGGTGTGTTTTTATCTACCCCTGCCCTGGGCTGGGGCTGTGGGGTGGCTGCAGGGCAGCAGGAAGGGCAAGGCTCAGCTCAGAGCTGCTCCCACTCCTGTAAGTCCAGAGGTCCAATTCCAGCGGCTCCAGGACCAGGAAATATCTCCTTGCCCTTACTCTGGGCCAGCAGCAGCCACCAGGATTAGTGTGACCCATGTGCAGTCTGTGGGAGGCAGAGGATGGTGCCTAAAATCCCAAAGTGCTGCTGGCTCTGACCCTCACGTGCAGAGCACGGCCCTGGCCCTGCTCTTGGACAGCCCAGGCAAAGCCCAGGCTGACCCTGGGCACAGAGGGACAGGGCACGGCTCCCTCACAGAGCCTGCAGGGATGCAAGGAGATAAGGAACCGTCTTTAGAGAGATAAGGAAGCATCTTTAGGCCATTTGCACTGAAATAGTGACTCAGGAGTCGTGCTGCCATTTTTTTTTTTTTTCTGAAGTTTTTGTTACATTTGTGAAAGAAAAAGGCCAGAATTGCTGGGCAGACAGGACAGGAGCTCCACAGGGACAGGACAGAGGGGTGACTTTGGGTCCCCCCTTCTCTGTCCAAAACATCATCATGCCCTTCTCCAGCAGCTTTCTGCAGAGCACCTGGAGGTGTTACCCAAGGCAAGCTTCCCCAGAGTCAGAGCTTTGTGCCGGGCTGGGAGAAGCAGATGTGGATGTGGGAGGCAAAAGCCCTTTCCAGAACTCTGGTAGGCTTGGAGAAAGGGAGGCATCCAACAGCTCCAAAGGCTGGAAGCAGAGCAGGCAAGGAAAGGGAGCTTTTCTTTTCTCTCACCCTTTCCCACCACCCAAAGGCCACCACTTGAACCAGACCCAGTTGGAAGGAGTCCTTCCCGTGATTTTATCTTGTTCTTATCAGCTCTTGCTGCACCTTTTTTTTCCCCCTACATTCTCATTTCTTATCCAGACCCTTGCATGAATAAGAGATGCCACATCTTTCCCTGACATGTCTCCCTGCTATAAATATCCCTCTGAGCAGAGAGAACGTGGACTCAATGTGTTTAGATGTATCCTGGATCCTAAGTGACGCTTCTCCAATATTGTGTCTTTAATGGGAATTTGCTGATTAGGTGCAGAAAAGGCTCCAGGAGACGCCTGGGCTCCGTTTAATACAAAGAGTACTACGGTTGCTAAGAGACTGATACTTCAACTTTGGAAATCTTCATCCCCACTCGATAGATTATCTTGGCAAATTGGACTTTCTGAGTTGGCAGCAAACGGGAAAGAGTAACTTTTAAAAATAGAGATAATTTAGGTGACGTCAAAGGCATCTGGTGTCCTTTTCCAGCAACGTGAGACTGATCTATTTTGCTTTGTGTATAAATCACTCCGCATCTAGCGTGAGGCTCTGCTGACGCCTGCGCTCGGGGCTGATTTATTAATAACCCCTCTCTGTTTGGGGCATTCAGCCAGGTTTATTGTGATGAAGGAGCTCTGTGTTTACAGCACACAGGACCTGTCCAGCCACTGCCCCTGGGGGCAGCTCAGCACCTCCTGTGCCCAGAGAGCCCCGGGCTTGGCAATGCTGCACAGCCCCTGCTTCCCCTTCCCGAAAATCAGGACCTGCCCGGGCTTCGTTCCACCAGGCCGAGGGGCTGAATCCTCAGCCTGATTCCCACGCGGAATCGTGGGGAGCAGGGAAAGGCAGAGGCGTGTCTGGGCTTCAGGAGCCCTCAGCATCCCTGCTGCCTTCAGCTCTAGGGAGCCTCCGGAATGGCAGAGGAGGCTCTGCAAGCCAGAGGGAATCGGGCAGAGACTGGGAATCAGTCAGGAACTGGGACTGGGAATCAGGCAGGGATTTGGGAATCAGGCAGGTACTGAGAATCAGGAAGAGACTGGGGCTGGGAATCAGGCAGGGATTCGGAATCAGACAGGGACTGGGACTGGGAATCAGGCAGGGATCTGGGAATCAGGCAGGGATTTGGGAATCAGGCAGGGATTTGGGCTGGGAATCAGGCAGGGATTTTGGAATCAGGCAGGGATTTGGGTTGGGAATCAGGCAGGGATTCAGGAGTCAGGCAGAGATTTGGGCTGGGAATCAGGCAGTGGTCTCAGAATCAGGCAGCGATCTCAGAATCAGGCAGGGATTCAGGAATCAGGCAGGCATTAGGGAATCAGGCAGGCATTGGGGCTGGGAATCAGGCAGAGACTCTTGTGACTGGAATCACGCAGGGACTCAGGCTGTGCAGTAGAGAGGGAATGAGGGAATAGGGGAAGGGGATGGAAGGGGCAGCACGAGGCTGGTGTGAGAGAAAGGGAAACAATCAGGAGTGGCTCAAAGCTGGGGTGAGGAGATGGCCCCAGGTCCCTGGGGGAGGAGGATGTCACTGCGTGGTGGGGCAGGAGAGGAGGGAATGGTGGAACCTATGGAGAAAAGGCACTCCAGGAGTGTATCTGTTGGGAGGATGAGCTGGAAGAGGCTCAAACACCAACTGGAGGATTTTCCAGCCATCACCTGTCTCCTGGCAGCACCTTTCCCAGGAACTTCCTGTTGGCCTGCACCTGAAGTCACACAGATAAGTCGTGGCTGCCTCTGTCACCTCAGCACTCTGGGAAAGGCTGTCCCCACCTCAGGTGTGGCTCTGCCTCCCAGACAGAGATGGATGGCCCAGCATAAATTATCTGCTCCGAGGCAGAGCTTAAGGTGGACTTCTCCAGAGTTCAGAGCAGCACACTGGAATTTTAATGTCAGCTCTGAAATGCAGTTGCAGCCTCTCTGCTTGGTTGTGTGCTCAGGTTCTGAGATTTTCTGGTATTTTTAGAAACATTCATTTGTTCCAAGAACCAGCAGATACAGAAGTGGCCACTGAAATGTGACCATGGGATGTGTTTTGGAGGTATCGAGTGAGCAGGAGTGAGATGATGATAAAGGCAAGGGTTACACGGCTTTTTCCAGCTCAGACAATGCCCTGTAATTGTGTGTCAGGAGTCCTTCAGCTTTGATATCACACCAGTTAATTAAACCAGCCCTCTGAAGAGCCTGACTGTGCTGGCAGCTTTGCTGCCTCCTTCTCAAGCACAAAACAGCCTCTGAAGGCAGTTCTGGTGTTCAGTGGGTCTGGATCCCGTCTGGATGGGAATATGCACTTGGGAAATGGGAGCTGTGAAAGAATCCACCTGAGTGTTCCCTGCCACTCACTTTTGGTGGCCTTGTCTCCATCCCAAAGCCTGTGATCTGTGACACACTGACATGGGAATCCTGATGTAGTTCTTGTTTCTCCTGAGTATCCCAGAACCCCAGGCTGTGCCAGGCCTGAAGGGACCACAGCAGGTCCCTGGTGCCGCCTCCCTGCTCAGGCAGGGCCATCCCAGAGCACAGGGCACAGCATTGTGTCCAGAGGGCTCTGCAATATCCCCGCTGAGGAGACTGCAGCCCCTCCCTGGGCATCCTGCTGAGGGCTGGGCACTGCCAGGGCAGAAGTTGTGCCTCCTGGGCAGGGGGAATTGCTGGGCTCAGTCCCTGCCCGTGGCTCTGGTGCCACTGCTGGGCCCTGGAGCAGAGCCTGGGCCCTGCTCTGCCCCTCCCTGCACACAGGGACACCCAGGGCTGAGGGCCCCTCTCAGCTGGGGCTCCTCTCCAGGCTGGACAGCCCCAGCTCCCTCAGCCTTTCGTGGGCACGGAGGTGCTCCAGTCCCTCCTCATCCTCACAGCCTGTGCTGGCCCTGCTCCAGGAGCTCCTGGCCCTGCTGTGCTGAGGATCCAGAGTTGACCCTCCCCTGGCCCAGCCTGAGGCCGTTCCCTCTCCTCCTGTCGCTGTTCCCTGGGAGCAGAGCCCGACCCCCCGGCTGTCCCCTCCTGTCAGGAGTTGTGCAGAGCCACAAGGTCCCCCTGAGCCTCCTTTTCTCCAGGCTGAGCCCCTTTCCAGCTCCCTCAGCTGCTCCTGGGGCTCCAGCCCCTTCCCAGCTCTGTTCCCTTCCCTGGACACGCTCCAGCCCCCCCAGGGCTCTCTCATCCTGCCGGGCTCAGGACTGGACACAGCCCTTGAGGACCTCAGCAGGGCCAGCACAGGAGACAGAGGGGACAGTCCCTGCCCTGGCCATGCTGTTTTTGACACAGCCCACGATGATTTTGGCCACCTGGGCACCTGCTGGGGTCATCTTGAACCAGAGCCAGAAACGTTCAGGTTCCTGTTCTCTGATATTTGATGCACCCAGAGGGCCTTTGGGGGCTGCTCCCAGGATCTGGGAATGTAACCTGGGGAGGATTTAAAATCCATCTACTCCACAGTGGCTGTTAAACCTTGGAGAAGCACCCCAAGGGGATTCTGCCAACTGCTGCCTCCCCCAGATGGATCTGATCATCTGTAGGGGCTAAAATAACGAGGCTGTTTTTTGGTGTCCTAGTCCAACAGTCAGCACCAGCAAAGGGCCCAAAGCTCATTTCTCTTCCTTATTCCAGCAATGTTTGTTTTCATTCCACCAGAGGAAGAGCTGCCAAGCTCCTGCTTTTGGCATAGGAAAAAAAAAAAAAAAAAAAAAAAAAAAAAAAAAAAAAAAAAAAAAAAAAAGAAGGGAAAAAAGAAAAAGATGTTACCGAAAGGTAGAAAATGAAAAGAAATGAGTTCTTCAGCATTATTTAAAATGTCATTAAAGCTTGCAAGGAAAGCAATCCCTTTCAAGTTGGATTGTCTGTGCTTGCCTCCGACATATTTTTCCAATGGAATTCTCAAGGACTGCTTTCAGGTACACAGCACACAGAGAGAGAACAGAGATTTATTCTCAGGAAGGCTTTATTCTTATGGGCCTTTGATGTACAGAAACTGCAGCTTCATTCAAACAACCAAACAGGAGAGAAATGCAAATATTTCAATCACTGTCCTGGAACATTTGGAGGATTCAATGTTTAGCACAACAATTTTTCCTGTTTTCTGCAAAAGGTAAACATAGGAAAAATAAACCCAGGAAAGCTTCTCCTACACCTGCTATTAAGTGCTTTAGAAGTTGAAACTCCCTCTGGATTTGCAGAATTGGGAGGGTCCTTGCAGGTCTCTCCATATCCCAGGACCTGGCAGGTTCCACTGAGCCTCCTTCAGGAATGCAGTTCCCAAATCACGAGACTAAATTTGTTCCCATCAGTGAGCAGCTTCCAATTATCCCTTTACGTTCCTAATTATCCCTTTACATTTCCAGAGTTTGACACTGCCATTTCAACTCCTCTCCCTGATTTCTTTGGTTGGAAATCAGGCTGGGCAGGGCTTGGCTCAGGAAAACTCCGGGACTGGGTGACCTTTAGCAATCTCATCCCAGTGGAGAGGGCTCGCGGCTGCACCTGAGGCTTTTGGAGGTTCATTTGCAATAATTATTGCTACAGTCCCTTCCCTTTTCCTCCCAGGTGCAACCTCACCCCAGCAGAGCAGGGGCTGAGGGAGCCCCGCTGGGGTTTGGGGCTCACTGGGGATTCGTGGCAGTGTCACCCTGGCCCTGCAGCAGCTCTGTGCCTTTGCCAGCACTCCAGCCCTGGCCAGGAGCCTGTTCCCAGCTGCTGGAGGAGGGTTCTGGGCAGGAGCAGGGGGCACAGCTCCCGGGGGTGAGCATGGCTGGTTGATGGTTGGACTTGATGGTCTGGAGACCTTTTCCAGCCTTATTGATTCTGGGATTCTCTGGGTGTGACAGCCTGGGCCAACACCAGGACAGCGGTCTGGGGACAGCAAATACTGAACAGACCTGTCCCATGTGCCAGGACCTGCCTGGAGATCAAATCCTCAGCAATTCCATTCCCCTCCTTGATGTAGTCCCAGCATCACTCCTGGTGTTACTTCAGCCAGAGCAAATGAGCACTCACACTGCAGCTCCAGGGCAAAATTCAGATTTTTGAAGGGATTTGCAATGAGCTTGCTGCTCTCTGCACGGGGAAATACTTGGGAATTGCTGACAAAGCTGCTGGAGCTGTGTCAGTTTTCCAGAGGGGATGAAATGTTGCTGTGGGGCTTTTTGGGGCTCCCTGTCCCATAAGGGAAACACTCCAGTGATGCTTTGGGACAAGCTTTCCCAAATTGCTTTAGACCAAGCTGATTGGAATTCTTCCATAGAAACCTTTTCCATCCCCAAAATGCAGATTTGATTCCATTCCCTGTTGACAACAGCCCTTTCAGCCAGAAATAATGGAAGGGCTTAGTTTTGGGAATGCTGGAATATTTCCTTTGGAATTGATGATTTCAGTGTTTAAAATATTCAATAATGGGGCCATGAAATACTGGGACTTCGGTGGGGTGAAGCCTTTTCTGGAAACCATTCCCAACAGGAATGATGGATGAGCTTTGGTTCTGTTCCACTGCAAAGCCACGGCAAGAAAAGCAAACCAAACCAAGGAGTGGATTAGTTCCCAATTTTCCTCACCTTTCTTTTGGCTGGAATATTTGGAATTAACCCTTTTGCTCCCTTGTGGACTGATCCCAGCTGCCAGAATGCTCAGAAAGAGCAGACAGGCTGACCAAAAGCTCCTTTTCCTTTTCCTTTTCCTTTTCCTTTTCCTTTTCCTTTTCCTTTTCCTTTTCCTTTTCCTTTTCCTTTTCCTTTTCCTTTTCGCCTTTTTTGCCTTTTTCCTGTCTTTTTCTTTTTCTTTTTCTTTTTCTTTTTCTTTTTCTTTTTCTTTTTCTTTTTCTTTTTCTTTTTCTTTTTCTTTTTCTTTTTCTTTTTCTTTTTCTTTTTCTTTTTCTTTTTCTTTTTCTTTTTCTTTTTCTTTTTCTTTTTCTTTTTCTTTTTCTTTTTCTTTTTCTTTTTCTTTTTCTTTCTTTTTCTTTTTTCTTTCTTTATTTCCCTTTCTTATTTTTCCTTTTCCTTTCATTTCCCTTTTCATTTTCCTTCCTTTATTTTTCTTTCCATTTTCAATGTTTTTCTTTCCCTTTCCTTTTTTCTTTTTCTTTAATTTTCTTTTTCTTAATTTTCTTTTAAATTTTTTTATTATTTTTTTCTTCTTTTTACTGTTTCCCTCTATCTTGTTTTTTCTTCTTTTTCTTTTTACTTATTTTCCCTCTTTCTTTTTCTTTCTAATTTTCTTCTCCTTTCTCTTCTTCTTTTTCTGAGTTTTCCTCACCTTTCTTTTGGCTGGAATATTTGGAATTAACCCTTTTTGCTCCATCCCAGCTGTCAGAAGGCTGAGGAAGAGGCAGCCAGGCTGCCAAAATCCAGTGGAAGGTGGAATTGTGATTTCTGTCCCCGCTCTGGGCGGTTCCCAGCCCATCCCTGTGCTGCAGCCGGGATTGCTCCCACACCCATCTGCACCGGGAGAGCTCCCTGGGTGCTCTCTGCTCCTTAGCTAATGCCAATCCTGAGCTTGTCTGGGAATTACAGGGGCTCTAAGGAGCCTTGGGGCTGCAGGTTCAGGTGCTGAGGACTGGGGTTACAGCCCCTCACCCGCTGGGCTGTCCCGGCTCCTCAGGGATTTGGGGATGCCCAAAGATCCCTTGGAGGGTGAAAGTGCTGCTGGAGTTTGGAGATTGCAGAGATTGGCAGCCCCAGAAGATGAGGAGGTGCCCAATTTAGAAAAAGGGGAAACAATGGGAAAAACTACCTCAAAGCAATGTCAAAAATCTGAGTTTAATTCTGCATTCAAGTTTGGGGTTCTGCACAAGGAGCAGAGTTTGTGTCCAAGGCTTGAACCACGAGGGGAATTCTGGCACTGCTGAGCCCTTCCCAGAAAGTTTCCTTTGCAAGCAGAGCTGGTGCTGCCTCTTCCCTCCTCCGGAGCCAGGGTTGTGGTTCCTTTCCTGAGCTCCCACCTCTGAGGAGACAGAGAGGATGTGTGAAGTGGGATTTGTTTGCTGATCACCAGCTGTGCTCTCAAGGAAGCATTTTGTGTTAGAATCACTCAGGCTTTTATGGAGAAAAGTTTTTCCCAGGATAGAGAAGATTCTGGGACTTGAGGAGCAGAAAATGCACAAGAACAGGGAATTCTGGATGAGAAGCCTGAAATCAGAGGCACGTGTGCTTCCCAGGGGCTGCCGCTCACCTTGATGGGGATATTGGAGGAACAAGGGGTGGGAATTAATCCAAGGGATGCAGAGGGTGGCTGCCCCTGGATCCCTGGCAGTGCCCAAGGCCAGGCTGGACAGAGCTTGGAGCAGCCTGAGACAGTGGAAGGTGTCCCTGCCATGGCAGGGGTGGCACTGGATGGGCTTTGAGGACCTTTCCAACCCAAACCATCCCAGGATTCTGTGGAATCTGGTGAGAGGAAAGGGATGAGAGGGATGCTGGAGGAGCTGTGCTCATCCCACCTGAAGGAATTGATGGAATAAAAAGGAATATTTCACTGTGGACTCAACTCCAAAGTCCTGAGCAGACTCAGCAGGGTCCAAGGTCCTTCTCTGGTCCTGAGTAAAACCACAGTGAGGCCTTCTCCTCCTTCTTCTCCTTCTTCTTCTCCTTCTTCTCCTTCTTCTTCTTCTATTCATTTTCCCCTTTCCCTTTCTTTTCTCTTTTCCCTTTTTTTTCTTAATTTTCTTCTTCCTCTTCTTTTTATTATTTTTCTTTTTTTATCTCTTTTTCTAAAACTTTCTCTTTGTTTTTCTTTTTCTCTCCCATTTTCCTCTTCCTTTTCCTTTTCCATCAAGGTTGGGTAACACCTTTTTCCTTGGCCTTGCACATCCTGGGTTACAGAACTTGCAGGGAGCCCCACAGAATTCCTGGCTCTGGCCGCCCACCTCGAGACCAACCCCACCCTGGGGAGCAGAGCTGGGGAGGGCCCCGAGCCCACGCAGGGCAGGGCAGCTCTGGGGCATTTCCATGGTCAATAATCCATGGCTGGGAAGCCCAGCCTGTGGTGGTGCTGTGGAATTCCCTGGATTTCCCTGGGTGTTTGGAGCCCCTCTCCTTTCTCGCAGAGGTTTGTGTTAGACAAGTCAAAGGAAAGGTCTGTGGAGCCTCAGCCAGCGTCCCTCAGGGTCACACAGTTTGTGCCAGGGGACCAAAACCCATCTGGGATGGGCGTGAGGTGCTGTCCCCACACCCATCCCAGTGGGGTGACAGGGATTTGCACTGGATGGGGCACAAAAAGCTGATTTTTATCCAGGGGGCAGACCGGGGCCATTGGCTTGAGCAGCCCCATCCTGATACCCATCCTGCTGGGTGTAATTCCAGGGCTCGGGGTGGGTGCCCAAAAAACCCTCGGGAGTGTCCTGGTAGAGATCTACAGAAGCAGAGATGCAGCAGGAGGGGAAGGCAGGGATGTGAGGAAAGGTTTCAAGCAGAGACTGACATGATGAAGCTCAGAACATGAGCCCTCATGTTGAAATCAACATGGACTCAGCTGTAAGAACAGGAAATTATCCGTAAGAATTAACATAGAATCAATTGTAAGAATTAACGTGGGATCTACTGTAGAAATTAACATGAAATAATTTGTAGGAATTAACATGAAATCAACTACAAGAACATAAAATAACCTGTAGGGATTGCCAAGGAATCACCTGTAAGAATTACCAAGGAATCACCTGTACAAATTACCATGGAATCATCTGTAGGAATTATCATGAAATCCCCATGTGTTCATGCCAACTGCTGCAGCATGCACTGAAATATTTGGTAAAGGATACCAGGAGTGAACATTTGGAATAAAAATGTTCTCAGCAGGCTGGAGGCTGAGGTTGCTGCTGCTGGAGGCAACTTTGGTCACCAAAGCTGCCTGGGACAGACAGAGCCCATTTCCCAATGCTGCAGTCACTCCTCACCTCTGGAGCTTGCTTCTCATTGAGGCTGAATTCCCTCCTATCCATTTGTTCCTACACCAGTGGTGCTTTTCCCTGTCCCTGGAATGTCCCCTCCCTCTTCCTGTCCCCTCACACGTGGAAGTCAAAGCCCTTCCCTGTGAGGGTGGCAGGCCCTGGCACAGGGTGTCCAGAGAAGTTGTGGCTGCCCCTGGATCCCTGGAATCCAGGTTGGACAGGGCTTGGGGCGGCCTGGGACAGTGGAAGGTGTCCCTGCCCATGGCAGGGGTGGGATGAGATGGGCTTTGAGGTCCCTTCCAACCCAAACCATTCCAAGATTCCATGAGCTGAGTCCTGCCCTCCTCTCTCCTGGCATTTGCTCCTCTCCAACACCTTCCTCACCTGCTTCATTCCAAGCTCATCCCTCAGGCCCAGCCTAGCGCTTTCCCAGGCACTGAGGATGTGATTCTCCCTCCTGATTTACCGGTGGGGGCCCAGCCCAGCCCCTCCAGCCCCACCCACCCCTTCCCTGGTGCTGAGGGTGAGCCCTGCTTGTCTCCTGCAGGGACTTCCACAGCAGGGAAATTTCTAGGGAAGAATGGAAGCTGCTGTTTTGCAAATCCTCCTGACACCTACAGGATCACAGTGCTGCCTCCCCAGCCTGCCCTCAAGGATTCCATATCCTTAAAAAGCTTCCCTCTGAGGGAAGCAGCAGCCCTCACTCTGTCCTGCATTTCCATGGGAAACCTTGGTGGTTCCCAAAGGTTACCTGGAAATGTTCAATGTGTTTGGCACCAGAAACACCAAAAACATCTTTTCCACAAATAATTTCTTTCCTGAGGGAGGGAAATAAATAAAAATCTGCCAAATTCCGTGTCAGACAACCCCTCTGGGGACAAAGCAGAGTCAGCCCTGAGTTCTGAGAGCTTTTCCAGGCTGAGGAGCCCTGGATTGTTCACGCCTTTGCCATCCCCGTGTCTCTCCGAGCCGCTGTAAATCCTCCTGGTTATCCCGTCCCAGCCCCGGTCCTGCCTGGTTTGGGGATGCTGACAGGACCCAGGGGCTGCGGCAGCTCCGGGGGACACGGGGAGAGCTCCCTCGCTGCACTGCTTCGCTGAGATCCCGATAACCGAGGGAAATATTGTGACACTTCCCATTGGAATACGATGGGGGGGGCGTTGCCATTAGATGAAAATGGGGTTATTTTGACACTTCGTTGCAATTTGCGGCAGGGGAGGGAAAAAAAAAACAACCACCCAAAAAACCAAGAGTGAGAATAGCAGATGGAGGGCTGGAAATTTCCATATTTTTTTAGCCGTAGTAGTTGCAAGGCTGACTCCGCGGTTCACTCAAGGACGAGCTGCTGGCAGCTTTCAGAGCGTGCTCGGGGCCCAAAGGTGCTCCTAAGGACGGCGGGGAGCGGGGGATCGGGGCGGTGTTATCCGCTCCTATCGCACCCGGGCGGGCTGGCGGCGATGGCGGAGCCGGGGCGATCGCACTGCTCGGGGGAATTTACACCCCAAACCACCCGAGGGCGGCCAGGGGACACGATGGAATCAATTCTCCGGGGAATCGTTATTCCCCCTTGTCCAGGAGACGCAACAAAATCGCGATGGTTGCCCAGGGAATGGCTGGAATAAACCCGGCCAGGAAGATGAGCGGGAAGGTGGGGCAGGAGCAGGGAGAGGCTTGGGAAGGGAAGAGCTGGAGCGGGAGAGGCGGGAGAGGTGGATGAGGATGGATTTTGGGGAGGTAAGCACTCGACAGGCCGAGTGTCAGGGCCGGCTCTGGCAGTGCTGGTGCCCTTCAGAAAGGTAATGAAGAATCCTTCTTTTCCCTGGCTCTTGCCTCCTCCCGGAGGAGGGGGGTGATTGGACATGTGCTCGGTAATCGGGAAGCTGGAAAGTGCAGCTGCTCAATGGGAGGAGAGAGAGGGAATGAATTAAAAGCAAACACATCTCCCCCCCCCCGCTTTCCCTACACAGCCCTGGAATGCTCAAATAACTCTGTGCTCCGGGCTCCTGTGGAACAGGAATCTTCACACCCAGGGAGAAACGTCAGGATAAACTTTGTGGGAAACCTTTTAGAGCCGGCTCTGCTCCTGCTGCCTCAGTCCCTTCTGCCCCCAAACCCTGACTGATCTGTTCTTTTCTCCTCGCTGCACTTTCACCCTTCCAATTGTTCCCAGTCTTAGATCATTTGGGAATGTAATTTGTGTTGTGGCCGCTGCCTCTTTGAGGTCATTAACAAAGGTGTTAATCAGGATGATTGGGTGGCCAGGGTTGGACGGGGCTTGGAGCAGCCTGGGATAGTGGAACGAGACGAGCCTTGGTCACTTCCAAGCCAAATCATTCCAGGACTCTGTGATTCCATGGGAAAGATGAACTTCCTGTTCTCTGATTTTTCCTGGGACCTCTTCTTTTATCCTTTTTATCCTGCCCACAACTGGGAGTAAATAAAGGCACTGCTTAGGGAAAGATGAATAAATACTGGGATTTCTGACCCCCTAGGGAGGGGAAATCCACGTGCTTGGTTATCCCTGCTGCCATCCAGGCTGGGCAGGGGGAAGGGGCAGCTCCTGGGGCAGCAGCACCTCAACACCCTCCCCCTTGTGATCTTTAAAGGCAGGAAAGGGCTCTGCATTTTTGGATCAGGGCAAAGCATCCCTGTGGAGATGCTGGAATGGGAAAGATCCCAAAGCTTCTCCCAAGCCCTGGCAGTGCCTGTGGAGATTGACTCCATGGACCACATCCCCTCGCAGCTCTGAGCCGGGAGCATCTGTTGCCATGGTGACTTGGTGGGGAAAATCATCTGGGGAAAGTGCTGCTGTATTTTTAGCTTTGGGTAATGAAATGTAACAGCTGGAGAGGAAGGTGAGGGGCAGCCAGGGGCCACAGGGCCCTGGAGCAGGGTTTGGGAGCAGGGCAGGTTTTGGGGAGGGTGCTCAGGTTGGGCAGGACCTGCAGGGGCTTGGGAATAACCCCTGGGAAGAGAAGGGGATGAGGAGGAGCCGTTCCATGGCGAGATAAAGAGGAGGTCACACTGCTCTCTGTACAGTGTGTTCAGCCTATAAATAGCTCACATCTACCTCTGCACAAGTGGTATTTATAGAGTGGGGAGGGGAGCAGGCTCTGTGTGGTGATGGGAGTGGATTTGGGAGGGATGTGCCAGGCTTGGTCAAGAGTTCAGGTCTTTGAGAGGAACAGAAATCCCCAAATGTGGGGGCGTTTCTGCTCTGCTCAAGGCTCAAAGGTTGAGTGCTGTTAATGCAGCTTTTGGGATGGGTGTGCCCGGAGAGGGCCCCCAGCTGGGACTGCTGTGTGGATATTGCACAGCTGAGCCCTGGACAGGTGTCCTTTATCCCTGGCATTTACCCCTCGCATTTGGATCAGTCCCACTCACATGTAAACTTCTCCAGATCTGTGTTTTCCTTCCTAAAATCCTCTCCTGGCTCCCTGCAATCAATCTCATTCTTCTGCCTTCAGCTGTCAGAAGTTTGTTTTTTCCCCATTAATTGATTTGGGTGTAATATTTGCTGCACTGAGCTCTCAGGACAGCACATGAAAAGAGATTTCCCTGCCACTGGCAGAGTCTGATGGGATTCAGGGATTCATTCCTACTCCAAAGGCTCCTGGAATCATGAGCCAAGGCTTTGAGCAGCCTCCCCACCTTGCCCTCCCAGCACCCTGGGCTGGCAGGAGACCAAGGGAATTGAGCTTCAGGCAGTCACAGCTGATGCAAACCCGAGCCCAGAGCGTGGAGATGGGGCCCAATATTCCCTGGAAGGAACGGGCCCTTCCCTCTCTGCATCACTGGGCTCTTGGGCTGGATTAAATCTGATCCCAGCTTCTGGAGATAAACACAGCCAGGGCTTCTCAGCAGCCTGGGAAGTGGCCTGGCCCCTGCCCAGGGAATTACCCAGGCAGGATCCTGCCCATGGAAACGGGAGCGGGATCCTGCCCATGGAAATGGGAGCAGTTCCTGCCCATGGAAACGGGAGCGGTTCCTGCCCATGGAAACGGGAGCGGTTCCTGCCCATGGAAACGGGAGCGGTTCCTGCCCATGGAAACGGGAGCGGTTCCTGCCCATGGAAATGGGAGCGGGATCCTGCCCATGGAAACGGGAGCAGAATCCTGCCCATGGAAACGGGAACAGGATCCTGCCCATGGAAACGGGAACAGGATCCTGCCCATGGAAATGGGAGCGGTTCCTGCCCATGGAAACGGGAGCGGGATCCTGCCCAAGGAAATGGGAGCAGGATCCTGCCCATGGAAACGGGAACAGGATCCTGCCCATGGAAACGGGAACAGTCTGGTGGGGGCAGGGGAGGGGCTGAGCCTGGCTGAGGTGGTTTAGAAGCAGATTTTGAATTGTAAAGCTTTAAATAAAGCTTAGCAAAGACTACCAGAACCATTCCTTGGTGGGCTCAGATGCTCCTGCCTTTCTCCCAGGAACATCCAAAGGTTTCCTGCTGCCCCTCTGCAGGGTCTGGTGGCCCCTGACTCCTGGGGACAGGAGGGGGGTGACTCTGGCAGCCCATGGAAGACTGGGAATATTTCCTTAAAGCCTGAACTACTTCAGGCAGGCCAAACATTTTCCATCCTCCAATTCCTGATGGAGAATGGAGATGTTTTTCATTAGTTTGGGTTTCTTTTCCTAAAAACACCCTGTTGAGTTTTCCGTCCTGCTTCTCCAGTGAAATGCTTTAAATGAAGGTGAAACTCATCTGAGCAGTTGCAGGGGCCCTGGGGTGTTCCCTACATCCCCATTCCCAGAGGGAGATGATGGAGCATCTCCTGATTCCCTCTTCAGGCATGGGGCAAAGACTGCATCACCAAAACTCAGGAATTGGCACCTTTTCCCCTCCTCACCTCCCACCTTTCAAGTGAAACAGGCTCTCAGCTGCTGGAAGGTTAAAATTTCTCTGGCACTGCAGCAGATCTGGGGAGTTTGGGGCTGGGAGTTGAGAGGTCTGTGAGCAGAGACATTGAGGTGGTGGATTATGGAATCATGGAATATCCTGATGGGAAGGGGCCCCCAAGGATCAGTCCAGCCCCTGGCCCTGCACAGACACCCCAAATCCCACCCTGAGCATCCCTGGAGTGGTGTCCAAACTCTCCTGGAGCTGTGGCAGCATTGGGGCCGTGCCCATTCCCTGGGGAGCCTGGGCAGTGCCCAGCACCTTCTGGGGAAGAACCCTTCTCCAAAATCCAACCTAAACCTGCCCTGGAACAGCTCCAGCCCTTCCCTGGGCCCTGTCCCTGCCACTCAGAGCAGAGAGCAGAGCTGCCCCTCAGTGTCTCCCCTCACACAAGTAGAGAGGGGCTGCCATGGGCTGGAGCAGCTAAAAGTTAAAAAACAAACCCAAGTCAGATATCAGGAGCTGAGCCAGGCTGAGGACGATTGATGGAAGTGGTTCCTTATGTTCCATCAGTATTTTTATTGATCTGAGGCTGTTTAGTGCTGTAAAAACCTTGTAAATTAGAGAAAAGCTGTGAGAAAGATCTGGAGACAGAGATCACCCAGGGTGACAACAACAAGATGAGAGGAAACAGCCTCAAGTTGTGCCAGCTGAGATTCAGGGTAGATGCTGGGAATTATTTCTTCACTGAAAGGGTGGCACAGGGTGGAGTCCCTAGAGGGGTTAACAGCCCTGGGGAGGTGGCAGCTGGGGACATGGGTCAGTGGTGGCCTTGGCAGTGCTGGGTTAAGTTCTTGGACTCAATCTTAGAGGGCTTTTCCAGCCTTCCTAATGGTTCTGTGTCTCTGATCCTGGGATATCCCATGAGCACAGGAACTGTGGGACTGCACGGAGGTTTATGGGCGTGGACTAACATATCCTGATCATCCTGCCCCAGGATGATCAAATATTCATAATTAATGTTGGAAAAGGCAACAGCTTCTGCCTCTGTGCTCAGCATCCACAGAGTCCCCACCATAACAGCTCCTCCTTTCTCCCTTCCCTCGGCAGAGATCCGTGAGGCTTTCCGAGTGCTGGACCGGGACGGGAATGGCTTCATCTCCAAGCAGGAGCTGGGCATGGCCATGCGCTCCCTGGGCTACATGCCCAGCGAGGTGGAGCTGGCCATCATCATGCAGCGCCTGGACATGGATGGTGAGTCCTCGCCGGGCTCTGCAGCCCCTTACACAGTGCCCAGGGTCTGGCCTTGGCAGGGCAGACTTTAAATCTCCACCCAGCCTGAGAGAGAGAGCTCCTCAATGGTGCTCTGATGTTTGCCCTGGTCTCCCCCTTCCCAATGCCCCTATCCCTTGGTTTCTCCTTTCCCCTGTGTCTCCACTGGTGGTGGGACCCCAATGACCGGCCCTGTTTTCCCTGTAGGTCACTGACCTTACCTGCCCTTTGTACCACCCCCCTGTCTCAAGGTCACTGGCTGCTGAAGCTCATACTTAAGCCTGAGCTGGGACATGTTCACCCCTTTTGACTGTGGATTCCCCTTCAGCTGGTGGAAATAAACCTGCCTGGAACTGGTCTGGTGCAAGGGCCTTCCTGCCTTCCCTGCTGAGCTGCCACGTGGCGTGTGTGGATGTGTGAGCGTGACTGATCTGCCTGAACCTCCCCAAGTGGCTTTTCCACAGGAGAAGCTTACTGGGGTCTAGGCTTCAGCTCCACTCCTAAAGAGCACCATGCAGTATCTGCTCTCTCCTGGGGGATTTATGGGGACTTTCCCAGTGCTTGGCACCCCTTGGATCCGGATCCAAAAATTCCTGGTCACCACGGGAAGGGTGGAGAGGGAGCTGGGAAACTTCGCAAAAGGGAAGAGCAAGGTGAGATGTGAACCTGCTGTGGGTAATCCTGGGGATCAGGCAATCCATGGAAGGGGAATGGATCATCCCTTGTGGGATACAGTGGGGTGAGGACAGAGCAGCTCTCGCAAAGTCCACAAATCTCAACAATCTCACCCTGGGCATCCCTGGGAGCTCCTGGAGCTGTGGCAGCCTCAGGCTGTGCCCATTCCCTGGGGAGCCTGGGCAGTGCCCAGCACCCTCTGGGGAAGAACCTTTCCCAAAATCCAGCCTGGCCCTGCCCTGGCACAGCTCCAGCCCTTCCCTGGGTCCTGTCCCTGTCACACAGAGCGGAGATGGGAGCTGTCCCTCAGGAGGAGCTGAGTGTCTCCTCACACGAGTGAGAGAGGGGCTGTCCCAGCCTGGAGAGGGACATTCCACAGGTCAAAAAACCGAAGTCAGATGTCAGAAGCTGAGCCAGGCTGAAGGTGATGGGAGCAATTTCTTTGATGCCATCACCATAATGGAATATCCTGAGTTGAAAGGGACCCCCAGGATCATCCAGTGCAGCTCCTGGACTGGCCCAGACACCCCCAAAATCCCACCCTGCACAGATAATCTTTGCCAGGCTCTTTGAGCCTTTCCCTCGGCATTCCCGGGCAGCCCCTGGCCGGTGACACTTCCAGGGAGAGGACCAGGATTCCCACCCAGCAGAGCTGCCCAGTCCCTGGCGGCTCCGCAGGCCGGGGCTGCTGTGCTGGGAGCTGCTCTAATGAGGTGTTGATTGCTCTGCAAGGAGAAGTTTTGAGGGGTGGAATCATTCCCAGCCAAGTCCTGCTGGGAGAGCTCATCACACAATTACTGAGGGAATAAAAGCAACAGAACCCCCATTAGCAGGGAGAGGGAAATGCAGGATCAGGATGCTGGAGCCAGGGAGGAATTTCAGCTGCTGCAGAGCTCCCTCAGAGCTGAGCACAACGAGCAATTCCTTTAAAATGTCCTTGGCAAGGCAGGAGGGGAGACCGTCCTGCTGCCGGGAGCGTGTGGGGAAGCTGGGGTGCAGCTGCAGCCCTGTCCCGGGGCTGTGGCAGGGAGGGAACACCCAAATCCTGCCAGGGCAAGCTCTGAGGCTGGAGGGATCCAGGAGAGCCAGGGAGACGCTGGAATCCCTGGGGAGACTGGAGAGCAGAGCCCGGGGAGATGGGGATTCCCGATGTCCCTGGGAAAGGCACGGGACAATTGTCCCCAGGGCAAGGCAGGGCTGTCACCCTGCTGAGGGTGTCCAGAGGAGAAAAGGCTGAAACCCTGGCAGGGAGAGGAGATCCATTGTGGAATGATCCATTCCATAAGGAAAAAGGGGGAAAAGGAATCCATCACTTCTAAAAGTGTTTTGTCCTAAAGATGTTCTTTGCCCCTTGCCCTGCTGTCTTTCCTGGCAGAGAGGGACTTGGGCTTAGGTTTGGCAAAGCCTGGCTCAGTGTGCTGCCAATTCCTGGGGTCTTTTCCCGAAATCCTGAGCTTTTTTGGAAAAAGAGTGCTGGGACTTGGCTCCCCGCTCTGATTCATCTCCAGTCCTTCCCTGACTCTGGCAGACTTTGGCACCGTTCTGTGCAGACTGCTGCTGTGGAGGGACCTGAGGTGGGGAGTGGAGTTAAACCTGGAATGATGGAAGTGGTAAATTCCTGCTGAGGCTTTCCAGGGAGCTCTGTGTGCTTTCTGCAGGGATGGGAGCTGATCCTCCTGTTCCACATCCCACCAGCTCCAAACTGGTTGTACTGGTTCAGGGTTGGAGCAGGGGTTTGGGGGCTGGGGGGAGGCTGGGCCAGGGGAAGGTCTGGTGGGCCATGGATTTGGAAAATAGCCAGGAATGGGAAATTCCTGAGGCACTGAGCAAACAGGGGAATGTTCTGTGAAAGATTTACCTTGCCTGCAAATTGAATTAGTGCTGTACAGCTTGAATTTATATTATTATGGCTACTCTCTCTCCAATGGATTCTTCACCTTTTCCTGGGATTTGAACTAGGGAGTGGGAACTAACAACAGCTCCTGCTTGCACTGGGAAAGGGCAGGAATGCTGGGTGTGCCCAGTGCTCCCAGGAACAGCCTGGCCTCCTTCCCATATATTCTTGAGGGAGGTTGCTGAGTTTTTCCAGGTTTTTGCTCGGCACTGGACGGGTTGGAAGCTTGCATGGATGGATGAAAGGTCACACTCAGGGAGGAGTCTCCAGTGGTCAGGAGAGACGGGGGGAGGTCAAATCCTCTGCACGTCTCTGGCCCATGCCATGAGTTATGATGTGCTGGCAGGTGGAGCAGCCAGACATCCATTCCTTTCTTCCCATCAAAACTGCTGCCAGGGCCTGGAAATGAGGTAAGAAAATTGGCAGGGCTTGGGATTTAACCTGAGCCAGCTCGAGCAGCCCCAACATCCAGATTTCATCAGCAAAGTCCAGTGTGGCAGAGGGGCTGCATCTGCCACGGCCAACTTCACTGAGGGCTGCAAAAACCAGCGGCTGGGCTGGGCTGGGCTGGGCTGGTTTTCCCTGTTTTCTGTAGGGATGGGGATGGGGGGAGCAGGACTGCCAGGCTGGACACGGGATCTCAGAGGAGCATCTGCAGCGTGTGCGGGGCTGAGCACAAAGTGACCCGACAGAAACTTCACACCGGGGTGTCACCTCCTGCCACCGAGCCAGGGAGGGCACAGGGGATGGCACTGGGAACGGCACAGGGAGTCATACATCATATGGGAATCTCCTTGGAATATTCCAAGGTGTCTAGAGAAATCCTAACAAATCCTCAGAACCCTCCTTTTGTGACCTTCAGGAGGTGTTGTGGCACTGCTGGGATGGGAAGTGCCAGAACAGGACAGAAACAAAATGGATTTGTTGGGCAAAAATGTTTCTTTTTAGGAAGGGAGGTGAGGGCTGGGGGTTCCGAGATTCCCATTATCCCAAATCTTTGTTTGGAGGTGTGGGACTGTTCCCACAGAGGTTTTTGGTGGACCTGGGGGCCCCTCTGGGGGCTGTGCTTTGTAGGGAGCCAATATTTTGGTGGAAATACTCCCAGAGATCAAATCTGACCTTTATCCCGTGGATTTCCCTAATTTCCAGCCACAATTCTGCATTTCTTGGACACAAACTGTGAGAGCAGCCTGTGCTTCTCTCTGCAGTCTGGGGAATGACCTGGAATTTTCTGCCAGCACAGGGAAAGGGAAATATTTTATACATTTCTGTACTGGAAAAAAGAATTATTTGTAAATTCTTCCAATTGGCAGCAATGCTGATAAAAATGCTGGGAAATGGCACATGGAATGTGTGGCCTTATCTGGGGTTCCTCCTCTTTAAGCAGGATTTGCCATAAAAGAGATAAATGTGTGACTTAAGTGTCACAAATTGTTTTGTTGGGATTTTTATCTGAGGAATAAAATGAGCACTTGGTGCACTAATTAGAGGAGCAGCTGGAAAAATAACTCCAGGCTACCACAAGAGGGGGGAAAATCCACCCCTGAATGTCAAATTATTTATTGGGATGAGAATAGGGAGTATTTTGATGAAGCACAAATTGAGCTGGTTTCACCAGGGACCTGCCTGGTACCTCTGGGACATTCTGGGATGGTGGCATCCTTGGGAGCAATGCAAAATAGGGGAATCTCAACTTTAAATTCTCATGGAATCATTGGGGTTGGAAAATCTCTCTAGCATCTTTGAGTCCAACCACCCCCAGCAGTGCCAAGGCCACCAGTGACCCATGTCCCCAAGTGCCACATCCCCAGGGCTCTAAACCCCTCCGGGGGTGGGGACTCCACCCCTGCCCTGGGCAGTGTCAATGCCTGACCAGCCTCTCCATGGAGAAATTTTCTAAAATCCAACCTAAACATTCCCTGGTTGTTCCCAGAAGAACCTTAGGCTGTTCTGGATGTCCAAATCCAGGCAAAAGTGGCACTTGGTGGCCAGCTTGGTTTGGTGGCCATGGGGCCACTCGGTGCAAGGTTGGACCTGATGACCTTGGAGGTCTTTCCAACCTCAGGGATTCCAGGACTCTTCCAGAACTCCAAACTGAGATTCCCCCCAGTTTTTCATTGCTCCCGAGGATGTCACCTCTCCAACTTTGCCACTACAGGTGACACATCCCAGAATGTCCCAGATTCTCTCTGGAAAGGGTGAAAGTGCCAGTGCCATGTGGTGTCACAGGTTACAGGTCCTGACTTCCCCAGGGACATTGTTTTGGTTTGCCTGCACTGGCTCCTGCTCAGGGAAGGGACACCAGGGCTGGGAATGGTCAAGGCCATGGGCTGGGACACCTGGAGACAGAGCAAATCCCCCCTTCAAAGATGAAGTGTTCAGCTTGCCCCTGGGGCAGGCAGATGGCAAATTTCTTGTTCTTAGGCATGGAGAAATCCCAAGATCACAGGATCATTAAGGCTGGACATATCCCAGGATCATTAAGGTTGCAAAAGACTTCCAAGGTCATCCTGTCCAACCTTTGATCAGTGAAATGTTGCCTTCTGTCCACAAGCTCAGCTTGAGCTACCCTGCATGAGACAATGGTGACATTCCAAGCTGGAAACATTTTCTCTCCTTCTTTTGACTCTCCCATTTTTCTTCTTTGGGTTTTCCTGAGGTTTTTTATGGCTGTGGATGCTTCCTTGTGTTTCAGCATGAAAAGAGCTGGATAAAATATTTCATTTTATATCTCAATAGAAAATGTGTTTCAGTATAAACAGCCCAGGCTGCTGGAGGGGGACCAGGAACTATTTCTGGGTTAAAATCAGAGTTCATAGGAGTCAGAGAATCCCAGAATCCCAGGTCTGGATTGGAAATAATCTTAAAAATCATCTCACTCCAACCCCTGCCAAGGGCAAGGACCTTCCACTATCCCAGGTTCCCCCAAGCCCCATCCAGCCTGGCCTTGGACACTTCCAAGGATGGGCAGATCGGCTAGGATGGATTTTTGGGTTTGTCTTTTGATCTTAAAGTGATTTTTCAGTGTGAGAAATGATCCAGCCACACTCCAGCCTGGCTGTCCTTTAAAATGTGTTGCTGAGCTGTGACTCTGGGCAGCAGGATGGATTTGATGAGACTTGTCTGGATTTACAGGGGCCACTCTCTCCATGTCTGCTCTCATTTGGACAATGAGGATTATCGCATTTTATCCCATTCTGTGTTCTCACTGCAGAAACGAGGAGTAATTACAGCTGCTGCAGCAGCCTGTCAGATCTGCAGCTCAGGAGCAGCAAGAGGTTCATCAAATTACACCAAATTATGTCAAATTATACCAAATAAGATCCAACCCTGCCTTTGCTGAGGCGCAGCCCTGCTGAAGGGACAGCACAAAAGGAGGCCCTGAACTGCAGTCCCCCCCTGGAACCCATCCCTGCTGCGGGCTGGGCTGCACCTGTGCCCTGGGCTTTGTTTGCATCCCTGCTGAATTCCATTTCTTCCTGAAACGCAGCACCCTGGGATCATTTTGGCTTCCCAGGGTGTGTGTGCCCCAGGGAGCACCAGAGCCCTGCCTGGCCCAGCTGCTGGTGCTCCCCAAGGGCTCTGAGTGCACCCAGAGCTCCCGGCCATTCCCAGGGCAGAGGTGATGGAAGTCCTGGGGAGTCTGGGGGTGATCCCACTGCTCCTCACCCATGGGACAGAGGGATCAGCTGCTCACCCCTGGGGAGGGACCAGAGTCTGCACAGACCTGCAGGATGGGTTTGGGTGCCCAGGGAGGGGATTTCAGCTGGGGGCTCTGGGGACTCGGGTGGCCAGGCTGGTGGCACATCCCCTGAAGGGCCCTCCCTGGGGACATCTGGGGACAGGGATGTCCCTGGGCACCCTGCAGCTCCCTGGGGACAGCAGGGAGCTGGCAGGTGTGCGATGGGCATTTATTTCTTACTGCAGTCCCTGTTTTCCTTGGACCTTTCCCCCTTGTTTGAGTGCTTGTGCTGGAGCAGGGACAGGTCCCAGCAGATTCCTTGTCCTCCTCAGTGCCTGTCTCCTGGTCAGACACTGGGAGTTCACAGATTTATCTTTAATGGGGAGCAAACCAGCTCTGTGGAGCTGTTCCCTCCTCCTGCAAGACAAGCCAAGGTGTGCCAGGGTGAGGAACTCTCCAGCTCCTCTGCTCAGTGTGGGATGGACAGACGCCCTGCTCCACCCTCATGGGCTCTGCTGGAGCCTTCCAGCCCCACAGAAATCCCTTCCTCCAGGGATGTGTCTGAACAATCCATGGATCTTTTCTGTGTGGTTGTCATGGAACCAGAGCAGCCAGATCCACACAACTGCTCTGAAAACTGAAGGAGCTGAGGGACATAAGGGACTGGGGGGCTCCAGTGGAGATGTTTGATCCTTTCCTCAGATCCAGTGAAGCTTTTCATGGAACCCCAGAATGGTTTGGGTGGGAAGGGATCCTAGAGCTCCTCTCATTCCATGGGCAGGGACACTTTCCACTGCCCCAGGCTGCTTCAAGCCCCAGTGTCCAACCTGGCCTTGGGCACTGCCAGGGATCCAGGGGCAGCCACAGCTGCTCTGGGAATTTCATCCCAGCCCCTCCTCACCCTCACAGGGAACAATTCCTTTCCCATGTCCCATCCATCCCTGCCCTCTGGCAGTGGAAGCCATTCCCTGTGTCCTGTCCCTCCATCCCTTGTCCCCAGTCCCTCTCCAGCTCTCTTGGAACCCCTTTAGGCCCTGCAGGGGCTCTGAGCTCTCCCTGGAGCTTCTCCTCTCCAGGTGAGCACCCCCAGCTCTGCCAGCCTGGCCCAGCCCTGGAGCAGCTCCGTGCTCTCCCCTGGGTTCATTTCTATGGATCCACGTCCTTCCTGTGCTGGGTGGGGAGGGAGGACAGTTGTCTCTCTCCTCTCAGACGTCACTGGAGCCATCTCTAATTAAAACTGTTTTCCAAGGCCAACGTTTTGTGCCAGGCTTCCCCTCTTCCCATTGTAGCTCTGGACTGAGGCTGTAATTAGAGAGAAATTCGCTGCCTCGTGCTGGGCAAGGGGTCGGGCTGCTGAGCAGTTCTAACCCCCCAGTTTGAATCCGAAAGCCTCGTCTGGGAAACCTCCTGTGGCTGGAGCTGCTCCCTGGGATGAGGCTCATCCTGTGCCCGCCCAGACCACGCCAGCGCTGCCCGGGCACGGCAATGACACGGCCCGGCCTGGCAGGGCACTGCAGGGAGCTGCTGGAGAGTAAAAATAACCAGGAGCTGTGTGCTGCGGGCCCCGAGCTGCACACCCGCCTCATTAACTTTAAATATCTCACCTCGCTGCCGGCTGGAGGTCACGCTCGGCAGGAGCGGCGCGGGTGCCGCACATCCCCGGGACGCGACTGTCCTGGGAATGGCCCGGGAAAAGGCTCGGTTAGGGATCAGTCAGCGCGCATTATCCAGCCAGTCTGATGCACGAGGCTCTGAAAACCCGGGCCAAGTCCGTTCTGCACCGGGGTAGAGGTGATGCAATCCAGGAATGCTTCCCCCCCTCATTTCCCTTTCCCCTCCTCTCATTTCCCATTTCCCCCCTCTCATTTTCCTTTCCCCCCCTCTCATTTTCCTTTCCCTCCCTCTCATTTTCCTTTCCCCCCCTCTCATTTTCCTTTTCCCCCCCTCTCATTTTCTTTTTCCCCCCTCTCATTTCCCTTTTCCTCCCTCTCATCTCCCTTTTCCGCCCTCTCATTTTCCTTTTTCCCTCTCTCATCTTCCCTTTCCCCCTCTCATTTCCAGGCATGTTTTCCCCCTCCACTTTCCCTCTCCAGCTCTGCCTTTCTCCAGCCCAATGAAGGTTTAATTCCACCCTCCAAGGGAGCAGCTCTGACAGGAGACTCTTGGAGAGAAAGGGTTCTCTCCTGAGGTCCGAGGGTAGGGCTGTCCCATGGGAATGGGGCGAGATGGGTTCCCCCCTGCTCCTCCCTTGTTCCCTCAAAGCACGGGAGCTCAGGCAGGAGCTCCTAGGAGCTACCTGGGATGAGGGATTTGGAGCCCTGCTCTCCCTGCCTGGCATTTCCAACCTGGGCAGACTCCTGAGGGTGGATGCTGTGGGATCGGGACCAGGGGAAGGCGGGATGGAGCTCAGGGGGTGGTTTGGGTGCAGCTGGGGGCGTTTGGGGCTGCTGGTGCCCTGACAAGGTGACTGCACAGCTCTGTGGCTCCTGCTGCACATCCTCCAGCAGATCCAACTTGCCCTGCCCCCATAGTGAAGGGCTGAGGGAAGATGAAATCCTTTGTCTGGAGCTCAGACTTATGGAGAGGGTGGGAATTTTCTGTGTCCAGCTCTTATAAACCAGTGCAGGACCAGCAGGAGCAGCTGATGGCACATGGAACCTCTCAGTCCTGGGGATGTGGGATCAGATCCTGGAGGAGAACTGGTGTTGAAGGGAAGCTTAGGAGAGTAAATCCCCTCTCCAAAGGGCTGGAGGTTCTCTCATCTCCCTGAGATGTGTCCAACCCAAAGTCTGCTCCCTGGAGAGCAATGGTGCTTTTCCAGTCCCCTCCAGATGTTCAGTCATCAATGCTTTTCTGTTTTCTATGCCCCTTCTGCTCTGCACAACTCCTGACAGGAGGGGACAGCCAGGGGGGTCGGGCTCTGCTCCCAGGAACAGGGACAGGAGCAGGGGGAACGGCCTCAGGCTGGGCCAGGGGAGGCTCAGGGTGGATTTTGGGAACATTTCTTCACTGGGGATGGTCAGGCATCCCTGGAAGTGTTCAAAAGCTGCGTGGATGTGGCTCTTGGGGACAGGTATCAGTGGTGGCCTTGGCAGTGCTGAGGGAAGGTTGGACTCGATGATCCTGGAGGTCAGTTCCAAGCTCAACGATTCCATGGTTCTGTGATCTCACAGATTTATTTAGGAGGCCCCATGGACATTTTGCAGAGGTGCAGACACCCCTTCCTTGAGTCAGTCAGGTCCAAAACAAATCTCCCTGGGCTGCAAGGTCTGGAAACTCTTGGATTCCCAGCTCCACGCTGCTCTTTGCTGCTGCTCCATCAGCTTTGGTGCACTTGGAATCAAAGAGCCACGGAACAGTTTGGGGTGGAAGGGACCTTAAAGATGATTCAGTTCCAACCCAGCCATCCCCACACTAGGCCTAAGTGTGTCAGGATTCCCTGCTGAAGCTCTGGGGGCAGCCAAACTGAGCTCACACATGGCAAATGTTGATGCTGGGGCTCCTCAAGCTGGAATTATCCCCAAGGTCTCTCTGCACCACACAAACGAGCAGTGAGGGGGAGCTTTGGCAAGTCTCTGCTGGCCACACGGGGTCTGTGGCACTGGAAAGGCTCCCAGAGAGCCTAGAGATGTTGCTTGATGCCTTCAGCATCCTCTTCCCATGATGGGACAACGAGCCAGGCTCCCACCACTGCCATTCCTTCTCATTGTCACAGTTCCTTGGGCTCTGCCAGGACTGGGAGTCCTGCAGGGAGCAAACCTCTGTGGGCACCTGGAAGCTCTTCTCACCCGGCTGAGGGCCTGGGGATGATGAGCTGCTCTGATTTGTCTCTGCTGGGGTGGCCAGAGAGGCTCTGAGTCATTGCTTGAGTCATGAGGCTCAGCCACCAGCGTCGGTGCCCCCGGGTGACTCGGTGACATTAATGCCAGGATTAACCAGAGCTTTAGTTGGGAGAGAAATGTGAGGGCACTGCTGGGAGTAAATCAAGGAGTGCTTTAGGTGGGTTTAAACCAGCGCTTAAGCTCAGCTCTACTGTTCTGCTAAGATCACCCACACACCCACCTATCCCTTGGCTGATGAGTGGAACTCAGGAATCCTGCCTGGAACCCCTCTATCCTCACCCCCTCTGCCACCTGCCAGGCTGCCCTGGCCCAGCAGCCCCTCACCACCATTCCCAAGGTTTCCCTGGCCCAGCAGCCCCTCACCACCATTCCCAAGGTTTCCCTGGCCCAGCAGACCCCACCCTACCGTGGCCCTAGGCTTCCCTACCCTCCCAGTTTGTAAATGAGCTCTGGGAATGTGTGAGTGCCTTGGAATCATGGACTCATGAAGCTGGAAAAGAGCTCTGCAATGCTCAGGTGCAGCCATTAACCCACGGCTGCCCGGTGCCCATGGAGCCATTTCTCCTCCTCAGTCAGGGACCTCAAAGCTGGGTTTATAAATCTGCATTTGTGGGAGCAGGGAGAGGAGGGAGCTGTCTGGGGGCAGGGAGCACACCCCGCTCCACCCGGCTGGAGCCCCTCTGGATACCCATTCCCAGGGATGAGCTCTGCTCAGCCCTCAGTGGGAGCCTGCAGGCACAGGAGGAGAGGGTGTGACCAGCCCTCATCTCACAGGGGCACTGGGGTCCTGTGAGCCCTGCTGGGATCAGGATTGCAGGATGGCCCCTGGAGAGGAGCAAGGATGGTGAGGGAGGACAGACAGCACAGGAGCTCCCGCCCGGCCTTCTCCTCCTTTCTCCCTTTCCTTAAACCAACTCTGAGTTAATTCGTGGATAATCCCCACACGGCTCAGAATCCCTGGGGAGAGCAGCACCTCTGCAGCACAGGGATGGGCGGGCTGGATGTGATTCCAGGGCTCGATCCGAGCAGATGCTCAGGGAGTGCATCCCCAGCAGCTCCCAGCGCTGCTGGGGAGGAGCAGGAGGATGAGGAGGGCGGCTCTTGCCTGTGCCAAACCCAAATTCCAGTCTGTGCTCCCAGGATGGGATGTGAAAACTGGGCTTTGGTGATGCCCTGGCTGCGCAGAGCAGCCCCGTGCAGGCTTTGCTGCTGGTTTTTATAACATTTCTCTCGTGGCTGTCAAAAGGAATTTTCAGACAAACCCGTTGTTATAAACGCCAGGACAAATTTATTGCCAAATTCAATAGTTTGGTTTATTAACATCCAAATCACAAAATTTAGAATCAAATTATAACAATTTCAAACAATAAAAACAAAACAATACGAACCCCACGAACAGCAAACTTACTTGACCGAAGTTCTCCCGGGAAAAGTAGAGCCAAGGGTGACCCCAGAGACACAGGACCTGGCAGCCTTGTCTCTAGCTGGGTTCACAAACTTGCCCACCTAAAGACCCAACTTAAATACACTTAGTTTCTCTCTCGGCAACTTTCCTCCCATTGTTTCTCTAATCATCGACCATTAACTTTATTTACATTAATTCCCGAAAGGGTCCCCGGGCACATTCAAATGCTAATGTCCAGAGTTAGTCTTTGCTTTGAGTAACTGTCGTAGAGGTGTGTGATGACTGGTGTAAGTCCTCGCTGGCACGTCTTTGCTGGCACGTAGCGTTTGACCTGTTGCGAGTCCCAATGAGTTGAGCTGCACGTAGGCAGGGGCAAGTCGTTCTCACCTTCCATTTTTGGAACCCGGAAGATCAGGGAGGTGCTTTACAGAAATTCATACAATATATATCACAGTTCCCAATCTATAATTATTTATAAAACATGAATTAAATAACCATATTTCCCACACCGTGATTTCTCTCTGTTGATGAAATGATGCTGCAGTCTCCTGAGGTGCTGATGGCAGGGAAGGTTTGTTTTCTGCAGCTCCCCATGAATGTTAAAGGGATATTTCTACCACGCAAAAGTGGGGTCTAGTTGCCTCGCTAGTTAAGAGTTTTAATTGAAAAAGCAGTCAATAAGGGGATAATGCATTTTTCAATGGCATCTTTCTTCGGAGGTTGTGGAAAACGCTCTCATTAAGCTGGTAATTAAAGCCTGTGAAGTTAGTGATGATCCCTGGCAGAGGCACAGGGAAGTCACGAGCAAGGGGCTGCCCGGAGTCTTGTACAAAGTCAGAGCCCAGCAGTCCCGGCTCCCTCTTCTCTGGAATCACGTGTGGGACCGAGTCCTTCCTGTCCTCTGCGGGAGGAGTGACATTGGAGAGAACCCGAACTAACTCCGTGCCCGGGGTCACACAGCCACAGGCCAAATGTATGCCGGGGCAGGTACCAGCATCTCTTCAAAATGCAAATTGTTTCCTTGCTAATCTGGCTAATTTAAAGAAATTAGCATCCCAAAGCATCCCGATTTGCATCCCAGCGCAGGGGTTCGCCGCTGTCGCTGTAAATCACCCGGGGCCGCTGTCACCTTGCGTTGCCTTCCCGGGCGAGCCGGGACCGAGCCACCCCCGGGGTGGCCCCGCTGGCGCTGCCATGGGCAGCAGGGGAACGCGCTTTCCACAGCCCATAACTGTTAGAGAATGGCTCTCCGAGGGCTGGGGTGCCCACCCTTACCTCAACAAGGTGTTCCAGAAATGAGCTCGGTCCTGCAGAGCCCCGGGGCTGGGAGCGGCTTTAGCGGCGGGACGGGGTCCGGGTGCGTTCTACAGGAGCCCTGCGGGGTTCCCGGTCACAGCCTCACCCCAGGATATTCCCTCCCAGAAATCCCACATCTCCTGGTGCCCGGAGATCGCATTTCGGCCCGGGGAGTGAGTGCTCGGGCTGTGCTGATTTTGAGCTCGGGCTCTGCTGATTTTGTGTTGGGGCTGTGCTGATTTTGAGCTGGGGCTGTGCTGATTTTGTGTTGGGGCTGTGCTGATTTTGTGTTGGGGCTGTGCTGATTTTGTGTTGGGGCTGTGCTGATTTTGAGCTGGGGCTGTGCTGATTTTGTGCCCGGGCTGTGCTGATTTTGAGCTGGGGCTGTGCTGATTTTGTGCCCGGGCTGTGCTGATTTTCCCTCGGCGTTTGTGCGGAGGAAAGGACACAGGAGATGGCGATCGGCCGCGCACCTGCCCGGATGGCGCCCACGGGCTGTGATAAGAAGCACAGGTGCGATAAGAAGCACCGATAGCGGCGGCGGTGCCGCCCGTGGCACGCCTGGCACACGGTGCTGCTGAGGCTGCCGCGGGCACCGCGTTTCAGCCGCGGCCCTGGCATTGATCTGCCGGAGTCTCACGGTCTGAGACACTTCTCACACCTGGGAACTTCACAGCAGCAGCTCCGGGGAGGGCTGGGTGCGGTCACTCCCAGCTGAACCGAGTAAAACACAACCCCAAGTCCTGCAGGTGCTGATTCTGATCCCTGTCTGGAAGCAGGTCTGATTTGGCCACCCTTATCAGCTCAATAGCGTGGAGGAGGAGATGTCTGTGGCCTGATCAATGAAGGAGATTTTCCACAAGATTAGGTTAAGCATTCTCAGGAGATCTTGGCTTTGAACTGCTCAGACAGACAGGGATTTTTAAGATCCTTCAGCAGGCATGAATATCCCTTTTTTTTTTTCTGGAGGGAAAAGTGACATTTGATACAAAACTCCCTCCAAAGAGCCCCGTGCCTCGTTCAGAGCAGGAGCCACACTCAGCACTGCACCAGCTCGGCTCATCAGTGCCAGGAGCTGTCACCTGTCCTTGCTGGTGGCACTGGGGCTGTGCCCGCACTGCCTGCTCTGCATGCCGGGCACACACACGGCTGCTGCTGGGAAGCTGGGCTGAAATTCCTGCTGGATCTGCAGTAGCCCGGCCCCTGCCCTGCCTGCCCTGCCTCCCTCTGGAGCCCGGGGCTGGCCCTGTAAAACTTGAGCAGAACCCGAGAGGGAAAGCCCTGGCTGTGCTGCTGGCTCCTGTCCCCCTGGCAAAATGGCTTTTTGGGAAGTGCCTCTGGACTCCCTGGGCCTGGGGAATGACCTGTTCCCCTCACTGCACGGCCTGATTCTGTCCTTGGGGGCAGCTGGCACACAACAGGGGCCATTCCCTGGCACAGCAAAGGATTTGGGTGCTGGGAGGTTGCTGGGGAAGTTCCCCAGGGCATGGGGGTCCCTGATGTGCAGAAGGTCCAGAGGGGCACATTGGGCTCTCTGGGGTAATTAATTGATAATAATGAGGGTGGGGAGGCCCTGGCACAGAATGTCCAGAGCAGCTGTTGCTGCCCCTGGATCTCTGACAGTGCCCAAGGCCAGGCTGGAAGGGGCTTGGAGCAGCCTGGGACAGTGGGAAATTTCCCAGTTCACATCAGGGTGTTGCACTGTATGGCCTCTAAAAGTCCCTTCCAACCCAACCTTGTCTCTGATTTCTGAGTCTCTGATCTTTTCCTCTCATTCCAGGGGACGGGCAGGTGGATTTTGATGAATTCATGACCATTCTGGGACCTAAGCTGGTGTCGTCGGAGGGCAGGGACGGTTTCCTGGGGAACACAATAGACAGCATATTCTGGCAGGTAAGTGAGCATTGCCTTAATTGCAACCTCAGCAATTAGCCAGCTGCTGAGCCAGCTCTCAGCAGCTTCCAGAGTGGGTTTATTCAGGAGCACAGGATGTTTTACCGAGGGGGAATGATTGTGGAAAGGGTGTGGAGGTCCATCCTGCTGGGGGTTGTGGGAGAACATCCCACGCTGGTGGAGGGAATTGTGTCCAGCCAAGCCCTGTGTTCCTGTGGGTGAATGCAGCTGGGCACTGCAAAACACCCCAAGACTCGTGCCACACTTTTGGGAGTCTGGATTTCACTTTTGGAAGAGAAAAGCATTTTTCTCCAGGGATTTTTTGAGTTGGGAACCTTGAAACCATCTGGCTGCTCCCAGAGGTGTGTCCTTGTTCAGTGTCCCTTGGCTGTGGCAGGGGCTGTTCTGCACAGAGGGAATGTGCTGGGCAGCTCAGGCCTCACTGGGATGTCTGCTGAGTTCAGGGATGAGCTCAGGATAAACCTGTATTGTGCCAGAGAAAGTTTTGCCCCAGGTGTTGTTTGGCCCTGCTGGGCTCAGGCACTGGAAGGAGACAGATCCAGCCCTGGGAGCTGCTTTTTGCCTGCCCTGCAGTGAGATTTTAAACAGCCTTGGAGCTTCAGGAAAAGCAATCCAGGCAATTTGGGGATCAAAAATCCCCAAAACACAGAGCTGCATGTTTGCTGCCAATGGATCAAATGTGTGGCTTCCTGTGGGAGTCCAGCTCCTTTCACTGACCATCCCACAACCTTTGCCTGTGAAGAAACTTTGGCTGTTCCCAAGTTTAATGAGGCAAAAAAGCCAAACCTGGATATGAGAATTTCTGCCTTCTTTTACAGCCCTGCAGCCCCATCCAGACTGAATTGGGTGGAGCTTTGGAGGAGTATTTTAAAGGCTTTTAAAAACTTGTTCCTGGCCTCCTGGCATGGGACAGGTATAACCCTGAAAATCCTGCTCTGGATTCCAGGATTTGGTTGTCAAAGCAGGAGATTGGTGCTGGTGAAGGCCCCACGATTTGTGATCCACCTGGGGGGAGTAAATGGCACCAGGAGGGCCAGGACTGGGAGCCAGGGATTTTTTTATTGCCCCACTGCTCCTTGGGAGCCTCATCCCAGCCTGGGAGGGAGGGGAGGGAGCTCCATTCCACTAAGCCATTGGTGCCTTCCAAAATTCCAGCCCCCTAGAAGCTGCTCAAGAAGCAAAAACTCTGGTAAGAAAGTCAAGTTTGAGAGCTGAGCTCTTGGATGGGGAGCAGAGAAGTCTGGAGCCTTCCTGAAAATTCCACTCACAGTTTAACCCACTGCTTTTAGTGACCCTCCCAGCACTGCAAATGCCTGGAATGAGGCCGGGGAGATGGGACTGTGCCTGGATTTAGAGCAGCAGGGTTCCTGGGATCACCTTCCACAGGGACATGGCCCTGGGGCCTCCCTGGCTGTGGTGGGACAGGGAAAAGGGAGCAGAGGATCCAGGTGAGAGCTCTGGGTGGGCAGGGACAGCCCTGGGGGCTCCTTCAGGCAGCAAAGCTCTGAGTGAATTCCACAAATGCTCCATGGCCTTGGAAAGCAACAGTTATGGGCTTTACCACCTCTTTACTCAGCACTTCCCTGCATTTATGAGCCCTTGAAGAGCTCCAGTTGCTTTTGCTCTGCGGTTGAAGTACAATGTCTTTGCAGCTATTTCCCAAAGAAAAAGCAAGGAAAAAATCATGGAAGTGTCATTCAGGGAACAGTTCCCTTTGCCCATTGCTCCCTGGCTTTGCCCAATCCATCTGCAGGGCCATCAGGCACCTCATTCCTGAGCATTTTTGCCTCTGCATCATCTCCAGTGGGATTCCTTGTTGGGAAGGTTGAAATAGGAAAGCCTTATAAATATGATTGCTTAGCAAAAGATTTTAAGAACCTGAAACCTGTAATCAGAATAGAAATGAAGGTGAACTTTGAGATGTAAGATGCCAAGCCGTTAGTTACTGAACAACCAGAAAACAATGGTTTAGCTGGCTGAAGGAGAATCCCTCTTGATTGAACAATACCCTTGGCAAATAAAGGGATGCCAAGGGTCCAAAGGTTGGGGAGACCCTGCCGATGTGGCAGGGAAGAAGAAAGGGGTCTAGAAACTAGCTTTTAGAGTTTAAAATGTAACATGGTATGGTAATGTAGTACTTCTAATAGGCTGTATGTAGATTCTATAGGAGTTGTGTCTTTTACTGGTTGGATGATTGTAAATTAGCAGATTCAAGACAAAAAGAGATATGATGTAATGTAACAAGAACTTAGGCATCATCATCTTCTTCATCTTTCTCCTACTCTCTCTCTCTCTTGCTCTGTCTTGGGCACGCTTCCAGGCGTGGCTTTAAGCAGAGCTCTTGTACTCACAATCCTATGCAATAAACCCTGTGCTTCAAGAGCTGCCCAGACTCCAGAGATATCTCATGACTGTCCCCAAATCTACAATTCCTGATGGGAAACCAGGCGTTTTTGGGAACCCTGATTCCCAAAATCAGGGCTTGGCCATGTTTCCCATTTCCCCCTGAAGTGCAAGTTCCACATTTTCTGCAGTGAATGGCAGGGGCAGAGCCTGGGCTGCTGACAGAGCCCTCCAGCCCTGCAGCCATTCCCAAGCAAGGACCTTATGGAGGGAATGGTGCCCACAAGGCTGTGCCCAGTGCTGGGGACCAAGGATGGGACAGAAGGGACACCTGACTGGGCAGTGCCACCATGAAACCTCACCCCAAATCCCCTTAAACCAGTCCCACAGGAGAGAGAAACCATGTGGGCATCCAGAAAGTGCCTTCCCCTCTCCCATCCAAGCAGCTCCCTCCAGCCCTCCCCATGCTGGGGTATCTTTGCCAAGCTGGGATATCTTTGCCATTTCTAAGGGCAAAGACCTTCAGGCTCCAGGGCTGAACACTTCCTTCAGGATGGAATGGGGAGGAGCCCCAGGCCCTGTGGCTCAGCAGCAGGGCCAGAGGGAATAACAGCCCTGAATTACAGCTTTTTATGAAATGGACCTCTCTGGGGTGGCTGAGATGCTTTGGGAAGTCAGGACAAGTGGGATTGTTAAACAATGGGGCTGCATCTGCATTGGGTACAGGAGAAATTCTGTGCCCACAGCACTGATGAGGTGACTTGGGGAAGTCAACACTTTGTACTGTGACCAGCTGAGAGCCAAAGCATTGCCTGATGAATTCCCTGTTTTCCCTTTGCTGTGTGCACATGGAGGTTGCTGGCAATTTCAGACAGGATATCTGGGGCTTTGTCTGGCTTGAGGGGACAGTGCTGGATCATCCCCTCACCACGGTGCCTGTTCCTGCCATCAGAGATCACCCAGCACGAACTCCTGGTGTTCAGAGCAGCCTGGGCATTCGGGGAGAGACAAAGCTGCTTTGCAGGAGCGGGAGGAGCAGAATTCCAGTGGGGAGATACTGCCCAGAGTTCTCATTTCTCACTGTTGGGATGTCTCTGCAGGTTTGGGGAGGCAGGTCCTGCACAGCGAACAGCTCAGCAGCTGTTTGTGTTTTCTGGGTTTGGGGGAGCCTTTTCCTTTCTCGAGGCTCCCACAGACTTTAGCTAAGGGGAGGGATATCCTGGGGTTTATGACCTTTGATGGGTGAGTAGCAATGGCCAAAACTCCACCAGCAAGGAGGGAGGGATGTGCAGGGACAGGCCAGGGACAGCAGGGATCCCCGAGGTCTGAGCTGCACCCTCAGCACGGGCACCAAGGAACACCTTGATCCCTGGAAAATGGAGCAGGGAGCACACCCAGCTGTGGGGGTTGCATTTGGGGCTGGCTGGGGAGGGAACTGAGCGAGAGGAAGTGGGGCTCAGCTTGGCTGGGAACGCGGGAGAGCAGAGGGATGTGGCTGGGGTGGGACACGGAGGTTCCCCTCCCATCCCAGCCCGGAGGTTCGGGGCTCTGCCCATCCCTAACCCCTGTGCAGCTGTGACTGAGAATGCAGGAGAGTCCCAGGGGACAGATCTGGGCTCTCCTGATCTGGTCAATCAATTAGTGCCTTAATAGAGTGAAATGAAGGGGAAAATGTGTGGGAATGGCCGTGGCACAGGGCAGGGCATGGAGGGGCCCTGGAGGGAGCAGGGAGTGAGGGGCTGTGCTGGGGCTGTCTCCAAAGACAATTGTGCCTGGAGACGGATTTTTCTTTCTGGAGTTCAGAGATAAACCTGCTGCAGTTGCTTCCTGTGTGTGAGTTTCTCCTCCTGTCCCTGCAGAGGATTTAATCTGATGATGGCAAATGAGCCTTGCTGCAGAGGAATTGTTTGTGTCTGTGTCCAATTTGATGTGGGAACAGATCCAGGTACTCCTCTGGGGTCAGCCCTTCCTCCCTCTCCTCCTCCTCCTCCTGAAGCAGTGCAGCCCCTCTGGGCTGGTGCAGGATGTTGTAAAACCACAGGATGGGACATTTTACATCTTGCATAAGAATTTCTTGCTGGTGCTGAGCTGCTCTGCTGCAAAAATCTCGATTCCTGGATTTCAGGAACTGCTGTGTCAGCTTTTCAAAGAACCTGCTTAATTCAACTGCCAGGGAGAAAGAGAGGAGGGAGATTGGGAAGGAATTCTTTACTCAGAGGGTGGTGAGGCCCCAGAGCAGCTGTGGCTGCCCCTGGATCCCTGGCAGTGTCCAAGGCCAGGCTGGACACTGGAGCAGCCTGGGACAGTGGAAGGTGTCCCTGCCATGGCAGGGATGAGGTGAGATTTAAGGTCCCTCCAAGCCAACCTATTCCACATCTCTGTGATTCACAGATTCAGTGCTCACCCTCCTGGTGGCTGCTCTGGGGTTTAAATCAGGAAATGCAGCTGAAAGTTTGGATGGAAATTTGATGGATGGGGCCAAAGATAGAGAATTGGGGCTGGACCATTGCACCAGGAACTCCTCCCCAAATCCTCTTCCACCAAACAAATCATCCCACAGCACTACCTCATCCTGGGCAGCACTTTTTGACTGTTGAACCTGAGATACCTTCAAGTGATTTCCACAGGAAAAAAAAAATCCATACATTTAAAATATCAACCATTTCTTGGGCTTTCCCAGCTGGAAAAGTAAAGGAGAGGTTGGAAACCTTGGCATTGATTATCCTGCAACACCACTGTGATGTGAGCTGGGAGCCAAGGCAGAGACCTTTCCTAGGATACCCAGCTGTGTGTGTTCACCAGTGCCCCTGAACTCCAGCATCCTGGTCATATCCTAATTTCAGGAATTAAATATCTCCTACCACAGCTGCTCCTGCAGTTTAGGTCATGGCTTCCTCATATCCATACTTAAAAGGTGAGATTTTCCATGGGAGGATGCAAGTGGCTGGTGTGAAGTTCATCCCAAAAAAACTGGAACACTGCTCAGTGTCCTTTAGCTCATGCCAAACATCCTGGGACTCTCCCAGAGTGTCCTTTAGCTCATCCCAGGTAACCTGGGACTCTTGGAGCCATGCAAGGGAACAGCCACTTCCTGGGTACAATTCAAGGGATCTGCTTTGGGCATCAGCCTCAGGAAGGGATAAATTGTGCATCAGAAGTGCCATTTTTACTGCATCTGGTATAAAAAATGTGGAGGGAAGTGGAAGCTCAGGTGGAGCTGTGTGCACTGGGGGCAGCTAAACGTCACCTTGTGTGTCCCAGCAAGGCTTTCAAGGCCTTTTGGATTTCAGTTCCATCTCTGTGGAGCTGTTATCAGTGGGAGGGGAACAGTCCTGCTGCCTCATGAACCTCCCTTTGCTGCCAGGACCTTCCCCTGTTGCTCTCCATGGATTTGTGACAGCACATGGAGAGCTGAGCCCCTGCAGGGATGAATCCATCTCCAGACACTGCTCCCTGGGCCTGTGTCCAGATGTGCTGGCACAGATGTGCTGGTGCATATGTGCTGGTGCAGATGTGAGCCCTGCAGGGGTTCATGCCTGGACTGTGGTGGCACAGCTGTCCCTGTCACCCCTGGAGCCCCGTGCAGAGGATGAATCCACCACAGCAGTCCTGGGAGGCCTCACCCTCATCTCCCTGTGAAGGGACCTCCTTTCCACCCCCACATTTTCCCTGGAACAAAATCCACCCTCCCAAACCTCCAGGGCCGAGTTTACAGCTCAGCACTCAAGACACTGGAGCTGACAAAGTTTTGGAAGCAGCAAAGCAGGAGAAAAGCAGGATTTTCTTGCCCAGCTGTGGTTTTGAGCTTCAAGCAGCATGTGTAGCCCTCAGAAACGCTCTGCAGCTTTGGTTCAGAGCCTGTTTAAAGCAGGCAGTTGATATCCAGAGGGTTCCTGCCTGCTGGATTCAGGATCTGGCTGCCCTGGAAGGTGTGACTGGGCTTTGTGCACCCTCTGCAGCACTCAGGGACACTTTCTTCAGCAGCTCTCATGGTCCAGAGGTTCTTCTTTCTGTGCCAGTTTATTTATAAACTCAGCCTGCAGATCCAGGGTTTTTTTGGGGAGTTTATTTTCTTTTTCCTGGTGAGTGAAATAGGAATTGTGCTGTGGGTTTCTCAGGGATTTGCTAGGAAGAGTCAGGAGCAGCCTGTAGGAAAGGTGAATGTGTGGGAGCATCACCTGAGGGGTGCATGGCATAGGGCTGGGAGGGGCTTTGGCTTTTTGTGGGCTCCTTCCTGAGGGGATCAGAATCCCCAGCACCCCTGAGGACCAGCATCCACTCCCACTACTGGTTTTCTTGGAACTGGGATCATTTTTTCTTTGGAAAGGCCTCTTTGGGTGATGGAGCACAGGTGATGAGTTTCAGGCAGGGGACTTTCAGGGGCAAATCCCAAATCCCCTCACTCCCAGTGTCAGAAAGGAGTTTCTGCCAGAGAGGAGGCTCCACCTGGCCTTAAATCCCAATCCAGATACCAGGATCACGCATCCATCCATCCATTCCTCCACCCATGGATCCATGGATCCTTCCATGGATCCTTCCATAGACCATCCATCCATCCATCCATCCATCATCCATCCATCCATCCATCCATCCATCCCTCCATCCATCCATCCATCCATCCATCCATCCATCCATCCATCCATCCATCCATCCCTCCATCCATCCATCCATCCATCCATCCATCATCCATCCCTCCATCCATCCATCCATCCCTCCATCATCCATCCATCCATCCCTCCATCCATCCATCCATCCATCCATCCATCCATCCATCCATCCATCCATCCATCCATCCCTCCATCCTCTCTGCACAGAGTAAAGAAGGAGCTCCTGTCCTGCAGGGTTCTGCCTTTGGCTTCCCTGGATACTTCCCATTCCTGTAACAAAATCATCTTTCACTGCACTGCAGGAATTTTGTTGAGGGAAATCTTAGTTGACTCAAAGGAATCTGATTTTCATGGAGATCAGAGTTTGGAAATTGTTTAAAACAGACTTGGCCTCTTTTATTTCTTTTTTTTTTTCCAAAGAATCCCCACTGTAAGAGAAATCTACACATTGTCCTACCTCCAAACTCTGGCATTCAGTGGAGTAAAAATATTGGGGAAACTGAACTAAGGCTTGAAAAAGAAGGAAAAACAGGAAAATAGACACTCATTGCCTGTGAACAAACAGAAACCCCGAGGTGCTGGCAGCTGTTTGCAACAAAGAAATGTGTTAGGAAGAAAATGACCTCTTCTGTGAAAGAAAATCTAAAAAAATAAATTAGCTGCTTGGAAAAAAGAAAAGAAAGAAAGACCTTTGGAAAAATGCAAATGAAGAAGCTGCAAAGGTGCGGGGGTGGGGGGAGCAGGCTGGGGCTCCTTAGGGTGAGTGGGTGAGGGGAGGAAAGGCCTGCAGGCCCTGACTGCTCAGAGGGTAACTGGGATCTTCCCTGTGTGTATCCCAGATTTCCAGTGCAGTCTGCTGGAAGCTGGCACCAAAAGCCCTGGCACAGGGTGCCCAGAGCAGCCGTGGCTGCCCCATCTCTGTCAGTGCCCCAGGCCAGGCTGGACAGGGCTTGGAGCAGCCTGAGACAGTGGAAGGTGTTGGGATTGGAATGGGAGAGGTTTGAAGGTCCCTTCCAACACAAACCCTTCTGGGATTCTGACAGAAGCCCCTGGGGGCTCCACGCCCTGAGTGAAACCACAGGATGGGACATTTCACATCTTGCAGAAGAATTTTTGCTGGTGCTGAGCTGCTCTGCTGCACAAACACCCCTGGGTGTTCGTGGTGTTCTCCAGGTGTCTCCTGAGCGCAGCCCTGGAGCAGCTCCTGCCAGGGGCCCTGGGGCTGGCTTCTCCCCCTGCAGAGGCACCAGGAGCTGTTTGGAACCACCCCTGGGGAGGAGAGGTGTCCCCTCTGCCCTGCCATGCTCACCCAGCTGCCACCTGTGTGTGTCCCCAGAGCCGGGCACAGCTGTCCCACCACTGGTGGCCCTCCCAGAGCTGCCCAGGCCCCAGCTGTCCTGAGGGTGGGGACATTCCTGTGGCCACCAGGGTGGAGATGTGTCCTGGCCATCCCTGTCAGAGGTGGCCTGGGTGTCCTGCAGGTTCAGCTCCGTCCTGCCCTGTCCCCTGGGCCACTCTGCTGCTGGCAGGAGGTGGGACAGGCCTGGGCCACCTCCCTCCCCTTCCTTTGGGATCTTGCCCTGATTTCTCTGGGCACTTGTGCCACCAGTGCTGCCAGTGGGGCTGTTGTGCTTCAGTTTCGAGGAGTTTATTTAAGGTTTGTTTTTTTTTTTAAACTTCAGTTTGGGTTTTTTGTCAGTAATTTCTGGGCTCTGGGGTGATGTGCAGGGCCTGAGGGTGTTAGTGGTGCTGTGACCATCTCACATCACTGCACCAGTGCCCCCCGAGCCAGGCACACCCTTCCCAGGGCTTGAATTTGTCAGGAAATTTCCCAGCAGATCCCTAATGCAGTTTTACCAAGTGAATGGAACAATGCTGATCTTCAAGAGAAATTCCTTGAGGATTTTTCTTGAAACAAATTTACCACTTCACTGAGAACCCCTTCCTTTGTCTGGGTGTTTTCTGCACCATCATTTCTCTGTCAGAGGAGGTTTGGGTTTATTTTTGTGCTGACAAAGACAGAAATCTGAGCTCTGAGGTGGCTGCAGCCTCCAGAGCTGGCAGTGCTGATGTGGTGTACAAAGATATTTGTTTTGGTTTTTTTTTACTGTTGAGTACACAACACTATCTAGTGGTCATTAGAATAAATGATTCTGTGACCCAATACATTTGCTCAGTTAAAAGAATGTAGACACAGCAGCACCCCAGAGCAACCTGGGGGAGCTGTGGAAAGACCCAGTATTTGTGTGAGCTCAGTTGGAAGTGTTCAGAACTGATTTTTATCAATTTTGAGTGTGAATAAGCAGATCAGGCACCTAAGGGGTAGATCTCTGCCCACAATGAGCCACAGTAATGCTGCAGTTCCATCCAGAGATGGATTTTAGTGTCCAAATTCCCCACTCTGAGCAGAGCCAACCCTCGGGATAACCCAGCAAGGTGGAGCTCATGGAAGGGTTTGGAGCAGGGTGTGGGAGCTGCTGTCTTTCCTGGGGAAGGGATGGGGGAATCACCCCCTGACCATGATTTGTGTGTTCCTCATCTCCTCCTGCCCCTGCTGGGGGTTGGTTCCGATGTTTCCCCGGGACTCCCCTGCCCAGGGAATCATTACCAAACACGTCCCGGTCCCTCCAGCAGCTCCCCTGTGCCCCTGCAGCTCCAGGGCCCTCAAGCTGGGGGATGACAAAGCAATAAAGAGACAAAATGAAACAAACCGAGGCATTTGAGAGGAGCTGTCAGGGAGGCAGCCAGGCTAGGGGCAAGTGCCAGATTCCAGGCATTTCAGGGACTCTGATCCCGTGTGAGGATAAATCCGTGAACCTCAGCTAACAGCACTTGTGTCCTTTGTATACGAGACAATTGAGGCAATATAAATATTTAGTTTATGGCCAGCTGGTGTGTGGGTGCATGTTTTCACAACATTATCCAGGATTAAAGTGCCACAGGGCAGGGATGGGTGGGATATTGGGAAGGAACTGTTCCCTGGGAGGGTGGGGAGGGTTTGAGATGGAATTCCCAAAGCAGCTGTGGCTGCCCCTGGATCCCTGGCAGTGCCCAAGGCCAGGCTGGATGGGGCTTGGAGCAGCCTGGGACAGTGGAAGGTGTCCCTGCCATGGCAGGGGTGGCACTGGGTGGGCTTTGAGGTCCCTCCCACCCAAACAATGCCGGGATTTTGGATTTAGGTTAAATTTATCTATTCTCCAGTGTTGGCTTCCTTTTGCTATGTCGGCCTCGTCCTGGCATTTTTTGATGCCACGTTTTTAACACAGACAGGCAGGAAAGCTCTGCTGAGCTCATGCTCCAAACCCCCTGTGTGGATATTCAAATACCCTCCAGCAAACTGCACCTCTTTTTCCTATTGCCATTTGAAAGTTCTCGAATTCAAGGGCATTTTCAGGGCAGAAGTGAAATTTATAATAATCAAAGAATCAAATGAAGATGAAACACACCAGGAAGTGCTGGTTCAGCTCAGGGTAGGTGTGGAAAATAAACTCTCTTGCCCAGGATTGTTGTTTTGAGAACTTTTAGAGGAGGAGAACAAAGCCCTCTGAGGATGGAGGGAGTGGAGAGAACCCTCCCCTCTGTCCTGCTGTCCTGAGCCAGCTGAGGCTTTGTCACCTTCAGCCCCTTCTGAGCTTTCCTCAAATTCCTGTGGAACACAGGGCTCAGTTTAAGGCCTTGATCTGGGGGAAACCCCCAGCAGATCAGTGCTGCCCACAGTTCAGAACAGAGCTGGGTAGGGAACAGGCAAACTGATGTGGGGCAGGGCTGAACTGGCCCAAAGCAGCTCCAAAACTGCTCCAAACTCACTTTGGGGCTGGCAGGGGAGCTGTCCTGGTACCCTGAGCCAAACCTTTGGCTGTCACCTCAGCTTGTTGGCAAGATTTAGATTTAGCTTTTAGGTTTGTGTTTTGGTTCATATCTTGATTCATGCTGGACATGGCACAGGCAGGGAAATGCCAGCATAAATGTTCCAAGATCAGGATTTTGGGAATGAAGGGAAGAGCTGAGCCTGGGCTGTGTGTGCTGTGCTCCTCCCTCCTGCGCTGAATTGGGGTTTTCATTTTGGGCAGGTGTGTGATACCTCAGAGAATATTTATACTGGGAATAACCAACACATTTTTGTTAATCTAATGCCCTTCAAACTGCCCTCTGTTTTTACCCAAGCGGGACTTTGATCAAAGGCTTTGAAACTGCTGTTAGACCCAGAATTCCTGCCCTGTTTTTCCTGAATAAGTGCCCGGTTCAACATGTTTTAAAATGTGTTTCACTCAGCAGTGACACAACACCCTCATTTATCTGGGGCCTGTTTCTCAGCAAATAAATCAAATGGGGTTTCTCTTGTATCATTTGGAAGAAAAAATGGAGGACTGGGCCACAGAAAAATGACTTTGAGGTGTTTGATGTGGGGATTTGAATTTCTTTAGCTCAGAGCAGTTTGTCCTGTGTGACCCTGGGGTTGCACTGAAATGCACTGAAATGGGGCAGGTGACCCAAGGCTGGTGACAGGGGCCTGCAAACCCAAGTTGTAAAGGTATTTCCACAGCAGTACCCACTACTGTGGCTTCCCACTGCCACAGGGCAGGGATGGATGGGATACGGGGAAGGAATTGTTCCCTGGGAGGGTGGGCAGGCCCTGGCACAGGGTGCCCAGAGCAGCTGTGGCTGCCCCTGGATCCCTGGCAGTGCCCAAGGCCAGGCTGGACATTGGGGCTTCGAGCAGCCTGGGACAGTGGAAGGTGCCCCTGCCATGACAGGGTGGCACTGGATGGGCTTTAAGGTCCTTCCAACCCAACCCATTCCATGACCCTGGAGCTCATGATGGCACTTTCTGAGTGCCTTTCTTCTCTGGCATTGGTGACACTTTCTCTCTCCAAACTCCCCCCAGATTTCCCTGGGTTAAAGATGAACACGATCCACGTCCTGAAGAATGATCACTCCTCTGGCAGCCTGGATCTGCTCTGCCAACCCCTCCCTCTCCAAGAGTGTTCCTTATTCACAGAATCCCAGAATGGGTTTGGTTGGAGCCACCTTGGAGGTGGAGGCACATCCCACTGTCCCAGGCTGCTCCAAGCCCCAGTGTCCAACCTGGCCTTGGGCACTGCCAGGGATCCAGGGGCAGCCACAGCTGCTCTGGGCACCCTGTGCCAGGGCCTCTCCACCCTCACAGGGAGGAATTTTGTTCCTTTCCCAGAGCCAGGGGTCAGCAGGGCTCTGCCAGGGCAGGGGCAATGGGAGAGGGAGCAGACTGGGAGAGCTCCCAGCCCTGAGGAATCCTCTGCTCTCCCCACCTGGACGGCTCTGGAGCCAGCTGAGCGCTGATTGCTGAGCACGAATTAAATTAGGGCAGTTAAACCCCAAACCCACCCAGCCATGCACATTCAGAGGAAACAGGCCCCTGCCGTTTGTGGTAATCAGTGTGGAGTGGCTGATTAAAGGCCATTAAAATTCACCAGGAACGATTCTAATCCTCTCTCCCCTTCCAGCCCGGCTCTTTTCCGGGTGTTGGATAATCAGTGCTGACTTCAGCTATCAGCCCTGACACGGTGCCCCTGCTAGAGCATGGAGCTGCTGCCCCTGTCCCACAGCAGATGGGAAAACAAGGCAAGAATAATGGGATTTATAGAAGACAAGGCCTGGAATCTGCAGGAGGAAACACTCTGGAAGTGTTCTGTCACACTCCTGCATCTAGGGAGAAATATGGATGATATTAAAAATTTAATTGCAACAAGAGTTGACAGCTTCTGTGGTGGGGAGTTCATTGCGTCTCAGACATTTGTGGGAAATGTGGCAACTTTATTACATTTATTATGAGAACTTTATAATATTTATTCTTGTTTTCTGAATGTGAAACTGCAAAAGCTCTGAACTTTTCTTCCCTGAGAGTGTTTTTTCCACAACATCAGAAACACCCCAGTCCTTACCAAGGTTATCACAGACCTTGTTCAGAGACCTTAAACCTGCCCAGGATAATTTACATTATCCCCACCTGCTGTCAGAGCCTCCCGGTCTGTGCCATTTGACAGACATCGAAATTGCTCCTGCAATTAAAACTGCAGCCAGTTCATTTAGCACCTGCACAATTAAATCCTGGCCTTGGAGCCTTTCCTGGCTCTGGGTCACACCTGCTAGGGCAGAACTGGGGCTCCGGTCCCTCCAGTCAGGAGCCTTCCTCCCTGCCTTTGCAGCATCAATGCCCACCCCCAGCTCCCGGCTGCTTCCACAGCCCCGAGGGGTTGGCAGGAGGCCAAGAGGGTGATGGAGTCCCAATGAAGCCTTTCAGTGGCCTTTTGTCACTCCTGGTCGTTGTTTGTGGGGTGGCAGCGCTTTGGGGGGGCTGCAGTGCCCCCTCCCCCTCTGTGCCCCCTCTCCTCTGTGCCCTTTCTGCCACCCCTGTCACCAGGGCTCCTCTGGTCACACAGGGCGTGGGGACCCTCCCATCCTGGCTGTCACTGTCCCCACCACGGCTCTTCCCTCAGGAGCCCCTGGTGGTTGTCACTGCTGGTGACACTGGTGCTGACAATGGCTCCGGACCAGGCACTGCTGCAGCTGCATCAGGTCAGGACTTGGAGGCTTTGTTATCTTAATTCCTTCACTAAAAAGAGGACAAGAGGAGATCCCAGGAGTCCTGGAATGGTTTGGGGTGGAAGGGACCTTAAAGCCCACCTTGTTCCAGCCTCTTCCTCCATGCCAGGCTGCTCCCAGCCCTGTCCAGCCTGGCCTTGGACACTTCCAGGGATCCAGGGGCAGCCCCAGCCTCACTGAGATGCACAGATTCCATGATTCTGTGATTCTGTTATTCCATGATTCCCTGACTCTGGGAAGCAGGACATAGCTCTGGAGAATCAGCAGCTTGTGCTGTGGGCACACTGGATGTGCAGAGAGCTCATTTCAAACAACCTGCCCCTCTCTTTAAACACAAACCCCAAGCAGGTGCAGCCACCCCATCTCTAATAATGAATTGCACAGAAAATAAGATCTGGGATTTCACTGAGAAGGCTTTTCCGTGGCTGGGAATAAATAAAATCCCTAATTATGCGGACTTTGGTGTTGCATCCAAAAAGCTGCAGAGGTCGAAGTCTCAGCTCACGGCAGGGATGGAAACATTTCTTGTTCTTAATTAGAGAATCACTAGGGTTGAAAAAGACCTTTGAGATCATCAAGTCCAGCCTAGAGCCAAAGCAAAGGCCAGGAAGGGGATACAGGAAATTGGAGAGAACATCAAACACAAATAGATCCATCCATTTGAACCTATCACTGAAATGGGAATCTGAAGAGGAGAGCCTGGATATTGGAGAAGTGGAATGGGATTTCAGGAGCTCCTGAATTGCTGGATTGTAACAATAAATGAAACCTTGATTTAGAGGTTTGAAACCTCGAAATGGATTGAAAACACTCCCCAGTTGCATAGTACGAGGGGGGGGGTAGTGTCAGGATACTTTTAGCCAATTGTTTTTAGCCAGTTTTGCCAAACTGGAGAATCTTTTGGGCACAGTAACAATTGCAGTGACTTTGAGGAGGCAGCAATATTCCCTCTCAGTGTGCAGGTCACCGTGGGTGGGCGATGATGAAGTCCCATTCCCTTTTAGCATGAACAAGATATGTTCAAACTTTAAATACTTCAAATATCACTGACAATAGAAAGTCACATTCTTTCAACGTGATGAACCCAGTGATTCATGAGTCTCTGTTCTCTTTAAAGCAGGGGAAGATGGAAATATGGAAATATTTCCCAGAAAATCGGATTTTCAGTCTGTGGGGATGGGGACCAACCCCTGCTTGAGGGCCTGGAGAGGTGACAGGGCCACAGTAGAGCCAGAGCACCCCAGGGGCACCTCAAGGTGACAAAAGCTGGATCAGGGAGTGAATCCCTCCACCAGCATTCCCTCTGCCAGACTCCTGTCACGGAACAGAATCCCAGGGGCAGCTGCTGCCTGAGGAATGAACTCAGCTGCCAGAGCAGAGAGATGTGCTGATCACCTCCCTCCCTGCTGGAATTGCCTCAGCACGGAGGGAGCAGGAGCCTAGGCTTCGGGAAGTTATTTCCACTCAGCTCAGGGGAGAAGTCAATCAGTTAATGGCTTAATTAGCAATCTTTTCATGTCTTCCCCTCATCACAGATTTGCCCACGCTGGGGTTTGCAGCCCCCATGGCACTGGGATTCAAACTCTCCCTTGAATGTGCCACACAATGGACAGAAATCCCCTTTTTTTCCAAGCAAAGCAGACCTGGGGCTCCATTTGAAGCAGCCTCTCCTGTCTGTGGCAGAGCCTGGGCACATCCACTGCAACTGCTCTGGTTTCTCCTTTTTCCCTCATTCCCTTTCTCCTCTGGCTCCTTGGGGAATAAATCCGAGTGCTGCATGTTCATTTTTATGCAGGAAGCAGGAATTTCACATCCCCTCAGTCTCAGTGTGTGATGAGCTGTCAGGGGAGCAGGACTCCTGAAATCCCAGGAACTGATCTGATCACACAGGCAGAGCTTGTGCTTGCTTTTAGGATATGATTGGATCAACAAGATAAAATTTTAATTAAATTACAGTGATTCCCAGGTTTAATGGATGCTCCAGTTTTCAGTGCTCCTTGGAAACAAACCTCACAAGAGCTGAGCTTGGTGATGCTGAGGGATGTGGGGTTATTGCTGCCAACGTCCTGGGGCAGGAGGGATGGCAGGGAATGGAATGGATGGCCCCGGGATGGAGATGGCTCAGGAGTGAGGTCACCTGCTCTGGGAGGGCTCAGAACCTCCTGTCACAGCCTCACTGAAGTGCCAGTGACTCAAAAGGCCTCTGTTTGTCACCCTCAGGAGCACCTGAAGAGATGAGTGTGTTGGATGTGCCAGAGAGAAGGTTGCCTTTGTTTACACCAGTTCCTGACCCCCAGCCTGGGAAGGTCAGGCAGGTGTAACCCCAGAGATCCCTGCAATGGAGCTGGATTTCTCTGGCACATAACCCATGTTGTCCCCCACTGTGGCAGCATCACAAGCAAACTTCTTCCTGCAGAGAAAGACATTTCCCAAAGTTCTGGACCTCTGGGTTTACCCAATCCCAGGAAAACCTGGGATTTTTTTCCCCAGCTCCTCAGCCCTGCCTGATTTGCCAGCCTGCTGCTTTCCCTCTGAGCTCTTGCTGCCTCCAAATGTCCCTGTGCTCATCCCTTTTCCTTGCACCAGGAGCTTTTAGCATAGACAGGGTGGATTTAGTGCTGCCCATGTGCAGCTTCCTTCCCCATCTGTTGTTCAGTTCCTTCTGAAACATTCCAGAGCAAAATCTCATGCTCATAAAATCAGTCCTGGTAGGAACAGAGAGCAACGGGGCACCTGCTCCACGTGCATTGTTCCAAGCTGCCTGTGGAGTGGGTAATGGAGAATTATTGCAAATATTGTGTGTGTTTACATTTCTTTTATTAATAACTTCATCCAGCAGAGCTTCAGAGCTTCCTTACACTGGGAATAGAGGTTGGATCTTGTTGAAAAGTGGGTTTGTCTCTGTCTAAAAACCTCTGGCTGTGCATTCCAGCAGGGCTGGGAGCAGCAGGGGATGCTGAAAGCCCTGGTTTCAAAGCCATCAGGAGTGATAATGTGCAAAGGAGCAGCTGCTGGGTGGTGCTGACTGCACACACCAATCCCAGGAGCTTCTGCTTCTTCGCTGCCCTGCTGGTTCCTGGGCCAAAGCTCTGCCTGACCAGAGGCACAAAGCCAGCACTCTCCATCTCCCAGGAGAGCCATGGACCATCCTGAGCTGGAAGGGACCACAGGGATCATCCAGCTCCTGGCCCTGCACAGACAGCCCAACAACCCCACCCTGTCCAAACGCTCCTGGAGCTGTGGCAGCCTCAGGCTGTGCCCATTCCCTGGCGAGCCTGGGCAGTGCCCAGGGAAGAACTCTTCCCTGAGATCCACCCTAAGAAGCCAGAGTTGGATTTGCGACCTTGCCTTGTTCCCAGTGGAACATCCAGGGAGCATTCATTCCTTTTTCCAGTTTGTCATTTTACCAGGAAATGTTGGTTGCTGGGGGAAAAGAAACGTTTTGTGTTTTCAGATTTGATTTTGTGCCCCTCTCCTTTAGCCCTTGGGGGTGACCATTGTGCCTTGGATTCTGCTTAAAGCCAGACTTTGGAGCCCAATGCATTGCTGGGATGTGTGTTCAACAATTCCAGATAACCCAAGCAATGCAGACACCTGGATTTGTGTTTAGTTCCTACCTGAATCTCAGCCATGGTGTCCCACATGGGAAGACCTGCTCCATCCTCCCTGGAAAGCACTCAGCTGCTTTGTTTTGCTATTTGGGTGTTTTTTCCTGCTGCTTGGCTGACATTTCCTCCATCTTTCCTTTGCTTTTGTGTGCCTGTGGAACTGGGGATGAAGTCAGGAGTTCTCAGAAGGATTGCCAGGCAGGGAAGCAGCTTCAGTAATAAAAGGCATAAAAACAACCCCCCTCCTAAACCCAGTCCATTATTTCCTTGCTCACACACTGAAATTGCAAACTCAACTTATTAACTCAGCATTCACTCCTGATTCCATGATTTTATGTTTGCCTTTTATATCTATAATATCCATTTTCCACTTTCATAACACCCAACAAAAAAAATCCCCTCCCAATCCCGCCTTCTTTGTTCTCCTCTGTTTGCAGCCAGTCCTACTCAGCAGGAGCACATCTGGAGCTCAGCTGCAGCTGTGCTCCCAGCCTGCTGGGGGACTTTTGGGGAGTCTCAGCCCTCCCACGCTGAATTTGAGGCAGTATCTGGAGCTCGTGTGCAGCAGTTGAAGAGAACGCTCTGCCAAAATGGAACTTTGATAAACAAGTTGGTTTTTCTTTTTATTTCTAGTTGGAAATTGGAGGTGCAGTCCAAAGTATTAAACTGCTCATTTGCAAAGTGGGGTTGTCCTGGAATCCAGTGGACTTTGAGGCTTGGGGACCCAAGGGGTGGTTCAGGGGTTTGTATAAAATAACACAGTGTGGCAAGGGGTTTGTATAAAATAACACAGTGTGGCAATTTTTCTCCATAGAAAAGGAGACAAAAAACTTAGGTGGAGACAAAACACTCAGGTGTTGTCAGGTTTTCCTGGTTGTTGCCAGTGTAATTCCCTCCAGCCCTTAAAATACAGGAAAATGGCACAATTCCCCAAAATGTAAGAACTCATTTGACCCAACAGTTCCTGGACACAAGAGAGATGTAAAATGCATCTCATTAAACCATAGAATCATGAATTCATGGAATCATGAAATCACAGAGTTATGAAACCATGGAATCATACAATTATGGAATTATAGAATCATAGAACATTGGAATCACAGCCTCATGGAATCATGAAATCACCGAGTCATGGAACCATGGAATCACAGAATCGTGGAATAATGGAGTCCTAGAATTGTGGAAGAATGAAATCATAGAATCATGGAATCATATAATCAGGGAATTATTATATCATAGAATCATGGAATTGTGAAATCACAGTATTATGAAATTATAGAATCATGGAATCCCAGAATCATGAAATCATGGAATCCTTGAATGGTTTGGACTGGAAGGGACCTTTAAGCTCCCCTTGTTCCAGCCCATGTCCCACAGTGTGAAACAGCTACAAACTGAGAAGGGCTCCTTGAGAACCAGCCTTTCCTTCTCCAGGGCCAGCATGGAGTTTCTGGAGTTTCTCCTCGATATCCCAGCAGGCAGGCTGAGATCCAAAAGCAGATTTGGCACCCCAGGAGCAGCAGGTATCAGCTGAGGCAGGTTGAGGGATTGGTCAGTCTGGTAAGGAACCGAGGCTGGAGCCATCCCAGCTCCTCCCAAAGCCAGCAGCAATCCCAGAGCAGAGCTTTCTCTTCATGGTGGGATTTTATGGACATACATCCCTAGGCACTGGTACTCAGAGAAGGTGGAATCCCAACTCCTGGATCATAGTTAAATTTGCTTCCCTGTGCTATAGCTGTTCCCACCTGGCTGCTGGACAGATCCCTTGGATACACTGGTACAGCAGCTCTTCCTGAAGAGGTGAATCCCTGTGTTGAGTACCAATAAACACCTACCTGGGTTAGACAGGAGAGGATGGAGGACACTGATGCTTTTCCAGCTTAAAAACTTGGAGAATTAGAATTCCAGCTGTGGGAGCGAGCACTGAGGGAAGGGAACCACTGCATTGAGAAAGGGAGCAGGACACCAGCAGGGCCACTTCCAGTGGGGTTCCAGTTTCACCCAGCTGCTGGACACAGTTGCACCAGAATGGGGATTGTGCTTTTCCTGATTCCAGGGGCTTTTCCTGCAGATTTGCTCTCCAGTGGGAGCTGTGAGCCAGTGGACAGCTGTCTCTAGGGTGAAGGTGCTGATTTCTCCATCTGGATGGTGGCCAGGCTGGTTCCAGTGTCTGTGTTCCCCTCATTTTTGGGAGACAGGCACAGGCAGAAGGATGTTGAAAACACCTGGGATGCTCCACAGGCTGTAGAAGAGAGATGCTGTTCTTGATGCTCATCCCTGGTGCTCTCCTTCCACGGCAAAATAAACATGGAGTGGCACCAAACCTTTTCCATGCTGGGCATCCCTGAGCTCGGAAAGGGCTGGCACCACTCGGGAATGAGATCCTGGAGTTATTTCCAGCAGACCCAAGGGAACGTTGGCTCTGCCCTCAGCAGTCAAACAGCAAGTGGAAAACTGGGGAAGACTGAGAAAGGAATTGGGGAAAAACCAGCTCATGGTGTGTGTTCACTTCTTGGATATCATTGGGGTCTGCTCCACCCTGTCATGGAAGGGAGATGGTGGGATGGGAGAAGTTAAGGAGGAGGAAACCTTCACGAATTCCAGGTGATGCTTCCTCAAACTTTGGTGGCTAAAAAGAAGAAACTTAAGTGGATAAAAAGAAGAAAGTTAGGTGGAGGAAAAGATAACTGGGTTGTCTTTTTAATGTCAGAATTTGGGAAGGTGATGAGTGGAGCTGGGGAGGTACAAGTGAAACAGGAGACACTTTCAGAGCAAGCCCAAGGAGAGGATTTCTCCTGCAAGGTGTGAAATTTCCTGACAGCACAAGTTGGATGTGCTGGAAGTTCATGGAACTTCCCAAAATAACTTGGCAAATTATTCACTCGAGGTCTCTCCTCTTCTGCAGTGAAGGTGGGATTTTTCTGCTGACATCTACCCTGAACCTGCCCATGCACGTGTCCATCCATGGGTTATCACATCCACCAGGAGGAAAACTTCTCCCCAAAGAAACAGATGGAATTTAGGGAATACTAAAAACGAACATTATGCTCTTTTTCCTTTCCATGAGATAAGCAAATAGCAGCTGTGATAGACCCTTATCTTGAACTTCAGCAGTCCAGACCCCACAGGTTCACCACCACCAGTGGAGAAAATGAGCTCAGATGTTCTCTGAAGGCCAACATTTTCATCTCTCTTTCGTCTTCCAGCATTCAATATTTCCTTTTCCAATATTCAATGTTTCCTCTTCCAGTGTTCAGTAGTTCTTCTTCCAGCATTCAATATTTCCCCTTCCAGCATTCAACATTTCCTCTTCCAATATTCAATGTTTCCTCTTCCAGAATTCAATACTTCATCAGGAATTTGCTACTCATTGACCTCTAAAGCCCACCATTGCCCTAGAATGGCCTTGGAGTGATGGATTGCACCATTAGCATCTAAATGTGAGATAAAAACTCCAATTGATCCTCCCAGAGGCAACAGAAAATTCAAATTTAAGCCATCACTTTTTATTTTTATTGCATAAATTACAGTCAGGACTAATGATGTCTGGGGATTCCTTCTGCCTTTCCTTTTGTTCTGTAGTTAGCAAAGTCTGCACCTTCCTGGGAGTTTATCCCATTCCACTGATCTGGAAGTCTCTGCCAAGGCTGAAGTTAGAAGCAGAAATGCGATACAGGGGTGGGAGGGACTTCCTGCCCTTTGTGCTTGCTGGAATTGCTGTTGTGTCTCCTGAGGAACCTCAGCACCAGCCCTGGCACTGCTGCACATGGACCACACAGAATCCCAGGATCACTGGGGCTGGAACAGCCCTCCAAGATCACTGAACCCACCCTGTGCCCCATGCCCACCTTGTCCCCAGCACAGAGCTCTGAGTGCTACCTCCAGCCCTTCCTTGGACACATCCAGGGATGGACACTCAAAACCTCCCTGGGCAGTTCCAAGGTCTGACCACCCTCTCCATGGGGAAATTCCTCCTGATGTCCACCCTGAGCCTCCCCTGGCCCAGCCTGAGGCCGTTCCCTCTCCTCCTGTCCCTGTTCCCTGGGAGCAGAGCCCGACCCCCCTGGCCGTCCCCTCCTGTCAGGAGTTGTGGAGAGCCACAAGGTCCCCCCTGAGCCTCCTTTTCTCCAGGCTGAGCCCCTTTCCCAGCTCCCTCAGCTCCTCCTGGGGCTCCAGACCCTTCCCAGCTCTGTTCCCTTCCCTGGACACGCTCCAGCCCCTCAGGGTCTGCACTGTCCTGAGGGACCCAGGACTGCCCCCAGGGTTTGAGGGTCTCAGCAGTGCCACACATCCCTGGGTCACCCTCCCAGTCCTATTTTCAGCTCCTGTTGTTCCCCATCTCTGTGGGAACGCTTCAGTCTGGGATCACAACCTCTGTGTCCTGTGCTGGGCAGAGTCTGAGGGAAAAGTGTAAGAATTAAGAAACAAACAACAGCAGAAAGGGTTATTTTTAATTTAAAATGCAGCACCCAGAGAAAGGCCAGAGCTACCTGGAGCTCTTCACCTGATGAATTATTTGTGTGTAATGACAACAATGCTCTGACTCAGTGCTGGTATTTGAAGCAGGACTTCAGATCACCCAAGACTCACAAACCATACTCTGTCAAAAATTCCTTTCTTCCCCAAACCCATTTCTCACCTGTAGGAATATTTCAGATATGTTTTCACAAAGCTGCCTGACTTGTAATTAGCAAGTGCTCACACAACAAACTATTAAAGAGCAATTAGCTCAGGGAAATTTTCCAGAGCTGTTTGCAGGGCTGAGGCAGAAGTGATAACATTTCCTTGATGCAGGCATGTCAAATTTACACAGCCAAATCCAGGAAATTTATCGAATCCTCAGGATTCCCTGTGATCCTGTTAATTTGGGGGAGTTTTCATTAGCACCTCTAAAGACCAGCTAGCAGTAACACCTCTTCCCAGGATGTCTTTTCCCATCTTCTCCAGCATGTGTTGCTTTGGCTCTTTAAGCTCTGAGAGAAGCAGTTCCCCTTTGTTCTCCCAGATCCTGAGCACCTCATTTATATCCATTCCTTTATTAATTGACAGAATATATAAATTGAAGACTAAGTTTTATTCCTTCTCACTGCATATAACATTGCCTTGTCAACTCTGATAACTTCTCTCTTCCCAAATAATTTGAAAATTATGCATGAATGCTGCAAACTGCTTCAAATTACATTTTGCAATGCCTTCCTTTTAATTACATCAGTTCTGATGGATATGGATGTGCACACACACACCCAGAGCACTTCTGGGGGCTCAGGGACTCCTTTCCTTGCAGCTCTTTCCAGCTTTTCCCTTGGAGAATCAACAACAACATCAAATTTCTCCAACCAGAGCATGCAGAGGGAAAGAAAGGGTTTAATACAGAAGGTGGCAGAGTCTGTTGAGAACTTTTGTTGCCTAAATGTAAATTTGATTCAATTGACCATGATGCCAAAAAAGAAAAAACCACAAATGGAATTTAAAAAAAATCCTGAAGAATCTTTATTTCCCATTACTGGGAAAAAACATCAGTGAGAAATGGACCTGTTTTGATGCCTAAGCTCCAAGCAGATATGACAGAGTCTGCTCACCTTATCTCTCTGATAAAATCCAGGTGCACTTGACACACTCAGGCAGAGAGCAGATATTTCAGTCTGGCTCCAGCACCGACAGCAAAATTAATCCCCAGTAAATGGGCAGGTTACAGAGGGACCACAGAGATGATGAAACACCAGTCTTGGAGCAGCCTGGTCTGGTGCAGGTGTCCCTGCCCAGGGCAGGAGATGATTTTAAGGTCCCTCCCAACCCAAACCATTCTAGGATTCAGCGATTCTGAGCAGCAGCTCTCAGTGCATTTTAGATTGTTCCTTTCTTTTTGCTTTCCTTTACCCACTCTTGGTGAAATCAGCTGTTGTGAAGTGATTCTCAGGGCAGCAAAGAGCGGGAGAGCCCAAGAAATGACAAACCAGGTGGGGGGGACACTCTGAGGACAGCAAAGCTCAGCTTCCCCTCGGTGTGGCTGTGCCAAACAGGACAGAAAAGGGCAGAAAAGGAGCCGCTCAAAAGCCTCACCAGATGTAGATTTCTCTCTCCTGAGGGATTTCAAACCGGGATGAAGCGCTCCTGGAAGTGTCAGAGACGACAGAAGCTGATGAGCTGGAATGGCTGGCCAGGAGCACAGATTTCCTGCAGGGAAAGGCAGCTTGTTGTGAGCAGGGAAAACAGAAAACTTGACATGTGTCACCAAGGAAAAGGGACTTTCTGGAGGTGGAGCCTGACCTCAGGCAAGGAAAGGAGCAGGACCTTTCCAAAGGGCTCTCCTGCAGCCAAGCACTGAGGGAGTGTCACCCCTGAGAGCTGGGGGATCCATCAGGCCTGATCCCAAACCCACAAGGTCACTGCGTAGGGCAGGGATGCAGCAAGATCTGCATTTGTTCAGACAAACAAGCAAAATTCAAGATAAATCCCTGGCAAGCTCAACTCCTCCCCTCAGAGAGCACGATGGATGTGATCCCAAATACCCAGGGATCACAACACCGTTTGGGATTCAGCAGACACTTTGTCCTCTGCAAATGGAGCCCTGAAGATGTTCCCGGGTCAGGGCTGAAGGGAAGGCAAAGAACAGCCTGGTCCTTCTTCCACTGAATGTCACTGGATTGATTTCAGCCTCTGTCCTCAGCTTTTTCTTCTGCAAAATCTGTAAATTTTTATTTTGCAAAAGAAGGAATTTCTCCAGCAGATGGGATGGGATGAAAATGCTGCTGTTGAGCCAAGGCTCTTGGGCAAATAACAAACATTCAATAACATTTGCAAAGGAACTGCACTCAGGGACTGCTAAAACCAATACTGGACTCAAGGATTGATGAAATTAAGATTCCTTTCAGGCAAAAGGCCACCCCAAAGCTGATGCTGGTGCTGTTGTCCCTCAGAACAGGTTCAGTTCCAGGGATGGAATTGATCACCCCAGTAATTGCCATTTCTCCTGGTCCCTGCCAGGGTGAGTGTCTGCAGTCAGCTTGAGTCAGGCTGCAAGGTCCTTCCCTCTCACCATTAGACCTCTAATTAATGAAGTTTTAATGAACTCAGGGCTCAGACTTTTCATGGATCAGTGACATTTCCTATTAGAAAAATATCCCTGCTCAAGCTGTGGAAGGTTCGTGTCCTCCAGGGCTGGGGCAGAAGCTGGGGACTCCAGGGTTGTAATGAGCTGGATTTTATTGATACATTTAACAATTTGGTGAGAAAATTAGCTGGGTACCTGCAGAGCAGAGGAGGCTTCAGCAAAGCTTCAGATGAGGTCCTTGGCTCAGTGGGATGATGAGAAACAGGGATTTATTGGAGGGGAATGGTCTGGTGTCAGGAGGAATCAGTGAGGGAGGGAGATTTCAGTGTGGCATAAAGCTCATTTTCCGTATCCAGCATCACAGACTGCCAGGATGGGTTGGGTTGGAAGGGGCCTTAAAGCCCATCCAGTGCCACCCCTGCCATGGCAGGGACACCTTCTACTGTCCCAGGCTGCTCCAATCCCCAATGTCCAGCCTGGCCTTGGGCACTGCCAGGGATCCAGGGGCAGCCACAGCTGCTCTGGGCACCCTGTGCCAGGGCCTGCCCACCCTCCCAGGGAACAATTCCTTCCCCGTATCCCATCCATCCCTGCCCTGTGGCAGTGGAAGCCATTCCCTGTGTCCTGTCCCTCCATCCCTTATCCAAAGTCTCTCTCCATCTTTTCTGTCAGATCCTTCAGGCATTGGAAGGCCCCAGTGAGGTCACCCTGGAGCTTCTCTTCTCCAGGTGAACAATCCCAGCTCTCCAGCCTCTGCTCCCAGCAGAGCTGCTCCATCCCCCGTGTGTTGGGCTCTGTTTGGAACCCCAGCTTTGATTTGCCCCCAGGTGCTGTCCCTGGGCTCTCCAAGCCCTGCTTCAGCAAGGCACAGGGTGGGGGAGCTGAGCTGCCATGTGACAATTTTTTCAGCTTATTTTAGTGGGACAAGAGCCCTTAAGTGTCAGTGAGCTAAATATTTCTCTAATTCATGCAGAACTGAAGTGCAATTAGCAGCCTGATGTCACAGCCTGGGTCAGAGCTCTCTCCCGTGATGTGGCTGTTCCAAGGTGGGAACGCAGGACTGGGATGGGGCTGAACTCTCCTGCCTTGGTGACAGTCCCCAGCTGGCAGGGCAGGGTCAGGCTGGATTTTGGGAAAGGTTCTTCCCCTAGAGGGTGCTGGCACTGCCCAGGCTCCCCAGGGAATGGGCACGGCCTGAGGTTGCCACAGCTCCAGGAGCACCCAGGGATGCCCAGGGTGGGATTGTTGGGGGGTCTGTGCAGGGCCAGGGGCTGCACTGGGTGATCCTTGTGGGCCCCTTCCAGTCAGGATATTCTTGATTTTACACTCAGCTCCCCAGAGACTCATGGTCAGATCTGCCATAAAAGATACTGCAAGATAAAAGATAATCCAAACCTTCTAATAAAAGAAAAAAGATAATCCAAAGGCATTTATTTTTTGTGACATAGCACAGCAAAATCTGATAATTGAGCAGTTCAGATAAGGCAGGGAAGGAAAATGGACTGGACCTGTTCCACCTGCTGTGTCCTCAGTTCTGAGGAACCTGTCGAATTCACCGGTCCCATGTTCCTGGTGTAGATGGTGGGATGGAGGGTCAGGTGTTGGGAGGGTCCCACTGCATTCCCAGTGGGCTCCAAACAAGCATGTGGCGCTCCTAAATGTGCTCCCAATCTGCACCATCCCTGCCTGTCCCCAGGAGGAGTTTCCTAGGTGAGCTCTTCCATGGTTCACCTGCACTGGGCTGTGGGATCACCTGTGCTGGCCTCCACGCTGGGGGCCCAGCTCTGCCCCTGCTTTCCCTGGGCTCATTTATCCCAGTGTGGAGGTGCCAGTGCTCCCTCCTTGGTGCAGGCTGAGTCAGGCATTAAAATCACTTTGCTGAGGTTTATTTTTCAGCACTGACAGCTGATCTGTATTTTCTGCTCTCTCTCTGTTACTGGTAGCTGCCAGGAGCTCACAAATGCCAAGTGAATTGCTGGAGGGGACTTGAGAAGTGATCACCTTGTTTGTAGCATGGCAAGGAAAAAAATCATGGACTCCCAGCACTGGAGTAACTGCACAGATACTCCAGGCTTCAGTTTTGATGTTATGGTTTTCAGCTGAATTAATCTTGCTTTCAAACAATGGTTGCTATGTGGAGAGCAAAAGGTGACATAAAAATAATTACAACATGCAAATGAAAGGAAAGACAAATCCACATCCTAGCACAAGGTGACAGAGAAAAAAAAATCAGGATATCCAAATAATTTCTGTCCTTCCTTCCCATCCTCTGAGCCTTGGTGCACCAGCACCAAATTTTCACATCCTCTGCTCTGGAGTTGCTGGACTGAGCTGCAGCAGGGGAGAGTTTTTGCACTGTGTTTCTGTCTCCAGCTGAATTCGGGATTCACTGACTCCCTCAGGGCTCCTGCCTTGTCAGGAGAGACCCATGACAGGCACCAGGGGAGCTCCACTGTCTCCTCTCAGCAGGAGTGTGATGTGTGATGGTGTGACCAGGACTTTGGTGGGCTATGGGATGGGCTTTACCTGGTGTCTGCAGCGTGGGGGGAAGTTGGAAAAACAGTTCCAAATGTGGTGTTCGTGTGCCTTGGCTGTGCAGCTGCTGGGGCACTGGGCAGGCCCCACTGGGACACTCTGGTGGTGGCACTTCCATCTCTTCTCTGTCAGCTCCTGGGCCCCATTAGCAACATCAAGAACGTCTGGCATTTCAAATCTGTTATTTCCTCCTTCTCCTTAGAAAGTGGCAGTTTGACAAATCATGGCTTTTCCCTGTACAGATGAATTTCTCTTGCTTTAGGTGAATTTCTCACTGAGGAAAAAATACAGTCTTTTCAATATTTCATGTCTTGGAAATGAGAAGGTGCCAGTCCTGAGGTCCTGGGATATTCCAGACCATGCAATGTCAGCTCAGATATAAAAGCTAAGAAAAGGGGGAGTAAAGGGGAATTTGTTATTTACAATATTTGCCTTTGGGGAAACCACTCCAGGGGCTGCAGTCCTTCCTCAGAAGTGGCTGAACATCACTTGCTGATGGAAGTAGAAAATAAAAACTTTGGGATTTTTCTTTTTTCCCTTTTGCTTTAGGGGTGGGCAGGCCCTGGCACAGGGTGCCCAGAGCAGCTGTGGCTGCCCCTGGATCCCCGGCAGTGCCCAAGGCCAGGTTGGACACTGCGGCTTGGAGCAGCCTGGGACAGTGGAAGGTGTCCCATGGCAGGGATGAACTTTGAGGTCCCTCCCAACCCAACCCATTCTGGATTTTATCTTGGCTTTGGCTGGTGCTGCACAGCAGGATTAGAAGCTCTCTTTGCTGCCTCATTGTTACTTTTTTTTGTTAACCACTGTCAGCAGTGCCAAGGATGCCCCAATTCCCCCACAGCAGCTCTGTGTCTGCCTTGTAAAGCTTTTATTAATTATTGTGTCCTTTGTGCAGTTCAGGAACAGGTCTCACCTTCTAATCCACTTCTCCCGGCATTCTCAGAACATCTGTAGCTGTTAAGTAAAAAATTGGTTTCCTTTGGCTGAGGGCCTTCAGGAGACAGCAGCAGCAGGGCCCATTCATTCACCTCACTCGGGTTTCTGCTGCCTCATCCCATCAGGAGCAGACTAAAGACAGTCTCTCCAGGCAGGGATCCAGAGCAGCCTGAAAAATGGGGAAAAGGCCTGAGAGTGGTGTGAAAGCGGCACGCAAAACAACACCACGGAGGCAGGAGGTCTGCAGTGAAAAGCTGCTCCCCAAAAAGAGAGCGAGCCTGTTTATTTCTTCCATTTTTATACATTTGTGGGTCTGGTTGTGGATTGGCTTCTGGGGTTACTACCCCTTCACCCCACTGGCCAGACCAGCTGTCAACCAACATGATTTTCAGGCTAGAAATATGTAAACAAAGGACGGTGAACAAAACCAAGAGAGATTGTTTATGTTCCAAAGTGTGAGAAAGTGAAAAACTGACCCTTAATATTGCACGGAAACCAAAGAACTGACTCCATCTTATGAACAAGTGGAAGGCTTTAAGAAAACTCAGAAAACCCAGGGCGACAGGGTAGGACTCAGCCTGCTTGGTGGAACAGACAGGGGAGGGGATGTGTGCAAGGCCGTGGCTGCCCCTCCCTTCACCATGGCCCTGTGCAGTCAGGGGTGTCATTCGTGTCACTGCTGTCTGTGCAGCTGTGCCCGGGCCCTGGCACGCAGCAGAGGTGTCCTCACACCTCTGCCTCGCTGGGGCAGGAATTCCGGCACTCCCAGACACAGGGTGCCCCCGGGGTGCAGGCCCCCTGCTCTCCCCTGATGGAGGAGCATTTCGTGGGGCAGACACAGAAGGATTTTTTCCCCTCGGAATATTTGGAGTTTTGGCAGAGCCCTCACAGGGATCTGCCCCAAACCCCCTCGTTGTGCTCTCACTGCCTGAGCCAAGAGGGAACAGTTCGGGGTGAAACCCCCTGCCTGCAGAGGGACACGCAGACAGCACCGTCAGAGCAGTGTTACCTCAGCCCAGTGCTGGATTGACCCCCGGACAGGAATCCGTGAGAACTCCAGATCTGTGCAGGAGGCAGAAGATGGTGGGTGCTAAATGGGAATTCCCAACTTTAGCCCTCATTAGGTGTGAGGAATTTGCTTCCCCAGGGCCTCCCCCAGGCCTGGCATGGAAGGTCAGGGAGGTGCAGCCCTCGTTAGGGATTCCCTTTGATTAGGATCAGCCTAGGGAAGAGGCCTGGCAGCCCTAAACCCACACCACAGAAATTGTTGGGGCCTGTTAAGTGGTGCTGCAGCCTCAGAGCATTCGCTAATTAAAAAAAAAACAAACCACCAAACCACCACTTCTCTGTGGTTTACTAAACTATTTCAAGTTAATTGAATGGGGCCAGGATTAATATCCCTGCTGTGTTTGCTGAGGAGGTGGGGCCTGTCAGGGGGCCTATTCCTCTTAGCCCAGTTTAAGAACCATTAGATCTCAGCTGGGAAGTGGAGAGGCACAGCCAAAGACCCACTCTCCTGCTTAAATCATTGCCCCAAAATTAGTCTGGCTCTAGTAAAGGCTGGGACCAGCCTTACCAGGGGGTGAGACCAGCAGAAGGAATTAATCTCCAGGAGCGAATTACTACTCCAGGTTTGTTCTTGGATGGAAAACGGATTCTTTGCAGCCCAGCCCCAGCAGCATTTCCCATCCCCAGAGCCAAATGTCCCAGAAGTCACGGAGCCAGCAGCTTTAAGGGATGGTCCAAATCCACACTGAGCATATGGAATATCCCAAGTGGGCAGGGACGCCCAAGGACCATTGAGTTCCGCTCCTGGCCCTGCACAGGACAGCCACAAAATGCCCCCAATCCCTGGGAGCCAAGGAGGGTGTTTGGACCCAGCCCAGAGCAGTTTGTAACCCACAGACACCAGTGCCTCTGGCAGAGCTGGGGCAATCCCAGAGATGTTCCTTGATCATCCCATGGGCTGTGCGCTTGTCTTGGTTTGGAATGACTGGTATCTGTCAGGGAAAACTGGAGTTTGACTTGGAATGCCCCGGGCAGGATGGGATTGTGTTGTGCCCACATTATCTCCTGGCAGGAGGGGATAATCCACCATGGGTGGAGGGCTGCTCCCTCTTGCAGACTGGGAGGGGTTTGGAGAAGGGTGGACATTTGCAAAATATTTAATATATTCCTATTTATACATATATATATATTTGTGTGTGTGTATACACATTTTGTACTTTACAATTTATTATCATCATATCCCAGAGTGGTTTGGGTTGGAAGAAACCTTAAGACCATAAGGTTTTAAACACCTGCCATGGCAGGGACACCTCCCACTGTCCCAGGCTGCTCCAAGCCCCAGTGTCCAGCCTAGCCTTGGGCACTGCCAGGGATCCCGGGGCAGCCACAGCTGCTCTGGGCACCCTGTGCCAGGGCCTGCCCACCCTGCCAGGGAACAATTCCTTCCCATCCATCCCTGCCCTGTGGCAGTGGGAAGCCATTCCCTGTGTCCTGTCCCTCCGCTCCTTGTCCAAAGGAATGTCTCTTCCCATCTTCCTTGCTGGCTTCTTCAGGTCCTGGAAGGCCACAGTGAGATCACCCCAAACCTTCTCTTCTCCAGGTTCAACAATCCAAATTTTCCCGGCCTTTCCTCATAGGAGAGGTGCTTCATCCCTCTAAGTAACAACAACAACAACAATAATAATAACAATAATAAAGTGTAATAACAACAACAACCAGTAACAGTAACTAATAGTAGTAATAAGAACAATAACAACAATAATCATCTATAATAAGACCATACATTTCTCCATACAAATATATCCATACATCTGCACCAAGCCCAGCTGCTCTGCAGATTCCAGGTGGGTTTGGGGTCACATCCCCATTGTGGCAGCATGGGCAGAGCCCCTCTGCATCTGCCCTGGGATTACTCAAGGCATGCAGAAGGTCTGAGGGCAAAACAAAGGCCCTGTTTGTTACCCAGGGATTGTCCAGGGCTGCCCCAAGCAAGAGATCAGTGCTTGGACAGCACTGACAGCACAAGAGATTGGACAGGATGTTTTGGGCCTGGTTTAGTGCTGCAGCTGGGGTCACTGCAGATGTGGTGCTTTGGGCCTGGTTTAGTGATGGAATTGGGGTCAGGCCCATGGTTGGACTCAAGGATATTTTCCAGCCCAAATGATTCTCTGATTCTTTGAAGCTTTTGGGGTTGCAGAATTAATTTCTAGAACACCTGGAGCCCTCAGCAGCCCCAGCTAACCTTTCCAGGTGGTTTATATGGGAAAGCTGGGTCTAAGTGCTCTCCCAGCTAAACCCTCCCTGCCAGAGCAGCCAGTCCCAGCTCCTGTTGAGCCGAGTGGCTTTAAAAGACCCTGCAGGTCCCAGGGACGCCCTGCTCCCGTCACTGCAGAGTCCCCCTGGCCTCACCCACCTGCAGGGCAGCAAGGCCCCCATGGCGTTCCAGAGAGGAGCCTCCCACCCTTTTGTTTTAAAGATGAGCTGGTATGAAATGATCAGAAGTGCTATTTCAGCATTTAACTCCTTCAAGGAACAAGCCCTCCCCACTGGGCCATTCCTGTACAGAGCAGAGGAGCCTGGGCCAGGTAGGACACAGAACTACCTGGGAATGGGGCTCTGCAAGCAAGGCAGACACAAATTCGGGAAATTTCAAGTAGGGAGACTCAAGGAACTGAAGTAGGGCTTCATTCCCTGCAGGAATTTTAAGTCAAGAAGAGAGCTACAGGCTGGATTGGATCAGGTCAATTTTCCTTTCCAGATATCTCATGGGACAGCATCCTCCAGCTTCAGGGGTCCCTCAGGAACTGCACTGCCCAGTCCCTGGTGCTCTCCATAGCTCCCACTCACAGCAGTACCTGGAGTCTGAGCCTCAGCACAGTTCGTGTTTCACTGCTCACAGCGAATTATTCCAAGGCTCACAAGCAGCTCCATCGATTTCTCCTAATTATAAATCCTATAGAAAGTTTCCAGCTTGCCACAGTCCCCATTTTCCTCCCCGCAGAGTCAATAAAAGTTAAGAGTTGCTCCCTGGTTCCTGTCATTACCACAATAAAACCCGGAGTAATTGAAAAGTGAATCAGGGAAATTGCTGGGTTGGTGAGTGGGGATAATTGGAATTACTTGGGAGCCCAAGCAGAGCTTGTCCCTGCCTGCCCCGAGCTGGAGCCATCCTGGACACTCTGCCAGGGTGACACAGAGCTCAGGGAGGACTGGTGTCCTGCATGGAGTAAAGCAGGAGCAAGGACTGTGCCCCTGCCAAGACACCAAAAATCACTGCATGAATTTACGGATTGACAGAATGTTCTGATTTGGAAGGAACCCCCAAAGATCATTGAGTCCAGCTCCTATGAGCCAACGAGGGTGGTTTTGAATCCCATCTGAGGCTGTTCCACTTCCTAAAAGATACAAATGACAACAAAACAATAAAAAAAGATCATTTCTCTCTCTATTAGCATAACATTTGAGATGCAGCAGCAGTTGAGCATTTGTCAAGAGAACAATTCCTTCCCTCCAGACGGATTTTAACTGGTACAGGAAGACCCCAAACCCCTCAAGTCATTACTGCCGGCACAATTTGAGAATGAGCTGATCCCTGCAGTTGTGTTTGTGCTGTAGCCTGGAGCGGAGACAGGAGGACAGGAGACTCTGCAAAGGCTTTTTAGTGGCAATGCTGGGAGAGAGGGAGGGCAGCAAAAACTGAGAGGCTGAGGGAGCTGGGGCTGTGCAGCTGGGGAAGAGGAGGTTGTGCAGAGACCTCCCAGAGTCTGGAGGGGACACAGGGAAGGCAGAGAGGGACCCTGCAGCAGGAACTGGTGTACCAGGACACAGGGAATGGCTTCCCACTGCCACAGGGCAGGGACGGATGGGATATGGGGAAGAATTGTTCCCTGTGAGGTGGGCAGGCCCTGGCACAGGGTGCCCAAAG